>NC_140660.1:20150323-21350323 GCF_978046115.1 Saccoglossus kowalevskii | reverse complement strand
ACACGAATTATTTACAATTCCAAATTAAAAAAAAACCCGCACCGTACACTCTTTCACGTACGAACACTCGCGCTGTGTAACTGCGCCCTTATCCTCCGAATGAGATCACATGTCATGTGAACTACTTTTAATGTCGCCTATCTGTTCGATCCCAGAATCTCAGATAACAATGGAATTTTGTAAAACTGAACGAGATGAACAATAGACAATAATATGTCGACACAGACACTGACTTTACTTGAACATACATTTCAAATTATGACTGAGTTGAGGGCAAACGCCAAGCTTTTGAACAAAGTGTAGATTCCATAACAATTCACGTGTTGTAATCGTGCCCCACATACTATTAACTTTGATATTTGCAGGTATACTTTATAGGTTTTGTTTTAAATTCGCAACACAAAATCGATAGCATAAATGGAGGCACAACACATACAATGGGTGCAGTTGAAGAGACGTGTCTCTGTTTAACAATACGAGCGATTAATGTTACCAATAACCCCAAGGACCGAAAGCACAGGCTACGTTTAAAATGAACTGTTTTTTTTTAGTTCTCTGTTTTGGTTTTCACTGGTGGTGGATTATGACCCCGTGTGCACTACGAGCTTGATGGTTTCAAAACTATAATTAAACATGGCTTATAGCAAAACATACAGCATACAGCTACGAGCTCGCCTGGGTTGGATATTTTTGTCGTCATTTGTTTTGTGTTTTGGACCCATACAACTTGTGTTTAATAGACTACGATAGGGTGTGTTCTAGTTACACTAAGCGTGGGTCTTTAAAAACAGATATATATTATTCTTCCATGCCACAACTCCACCCTTGTGTTATAACTATTTATATAATAATCACCATGTTTCAGTTGATGTAAGACTATTAGGAGGTCACACGCCATTTGAAGGAAGAGTAGAGATAAGAAGAGACAATGGTGAATGGGGATTGGTATGTGCAATGAATGCACAGAAATGGGATTTGATTGAAGCACGGGTTGTATGTAAACAATTATGTAATATGATAAACTGAATATTTGTTATACGCTTTATTTTTAGACATATTGGTTAACAGATACTGTTATTTTATATATTGTAAAATTTATTTCATACTCATATACATATAAATTTTGTTTTATTCTCAATCAGCAATTTAATGTTTGTTTGATTCTAGGTTTTGTAGATGTAATGTGGACGTGGAGTAACAGTGAATTTGGTGTCAGTAATCTACCAGTGAGTGTATGTGATATCAGTTGTGACGTATCAGCCACGTCACTTTATGATTGTACAATATCTAGTACTGGGTCTTGTAATAATTGTCAAGATAATCAAGCTGGAGTTACCTGCTATTGTGAGTATTTTTAAATTGTAAATATTGCTTCTGGACCGTGAAAAACAATTATACGATTTTTTAAACGCAATGTCATATGTATTTGTGTTCGTAATAACTGTATTACAGTAACTATATGATATACGATTTCCAGCTCTCCTAAATTCAATGGAGAGATCAATAATACCAACATTTGAAATATTTGAGTGTTAAAACGCATTATTGTTACTTGATTAATACTTGATAAATAAATAAATAAATAAATAAATAAATAAATAAATAAATAAATCAATAAATAAATAAATAAATAAAAGTAATGGTACATGTGTAAACATATATGCTTAATGAGCTAAAACAATATTATTCATAAACGTCAAAGTTATTAAAATGAAATTAATCACATAATATTACATTATAGTTCCAGGTTTTCTAGGTCGTTACAAAGAAGTGTATCCAAATAGAATATTCCCGTCATCATCAAACATCTACACTATTGGAAACTCTATTACCACAATTCAAGGATGTATCCAGACATGTAGAGAGAACTCTAAACCAATAGCAGTACTTGCCAGTGCAGATGAATGTTACTGTGGTGATGATGACACTGATTACCAGCAATACGGTGAAGCAGTGCCTGGAGAGATGATCAACGAATATGCATTCTATGGTACTCAACAATGTAGTGGAGATACTGGTACTGAACCTTACATACAAGGATGTGGTGGTGATTACCAATTAGATGTCTATGATAGTAAGTTTATTTGGTGTATCTCTATTTGCAAGATGAGCACACTGATGGGAACTAAATTAAATTTTCGAAAAGACAAATGTACATGTGGCTGTTTGACTATCATCTCGTGAGACTACTTTAGTTTCGTCTTGGATTCCAATTTCTCTTTATTTGTAAAAAAAATCAAACGACAGAAAATTTACATCTCACAAACGCAAATTATCATAATCTAAAATGATCTTAGTAAGTATACCAGAGAGTCATGACTGTCCATTATTCAAATTAGAGCACTAGAAAAGCATGCGACGTCCAACGATCTGGCAAAATAGTCTGGAAAATATCACTTTACTAGGAGAATTTTAACTTACTAGTGTTTTCAACGTGTTTATTGTCATACACTCATTTGTTGCCCCACAATTAACTTGGCTGCATGTGTTTACGTATTCAATCAGATAGATTAGAGTGGACCACGACTGATCAGCTGCTCGCAAGTCGGATAACATTGTGGTTTTCAGCATCCGTATAAACAATATTGTTTTGATGATCGCATTACCGTAATTGAACACAATTTTGTTATGTGGTCGCGTGGTTCCTCCTACATACAGACGTTCATTAGATGAATGACGGCATGATTTCATTAAATTGAGAGATAAACTGTGATTTATTCCATTCCACGTGACCGACTCCAATCAGCTTGAAGTACTAGAACATGAGAAATTACAAATGTTATTATAAAAATCTAACAGCTGCAATCCTCATCCAACCGCAGGGAAAATTTCCCATTGATTAAGAGAATCTGGAGTCCTTCAAACACATACAATGCCAGTCAATAGTGCCCCATGCCATGTCTATGTACCTTTAATTACATGACAATTCGCAGCACTTGATCTTTTCACTATGCACTGTAAATTGCTGAGTCTGAAATGGTACCCAATAAGGTTTTTTGTTTTGTTTTCAAATTGATCTGTCATATTTGTTTATGTGTTATACCTATAAATTATTTCTTTTTGAATAATCGATGTCTGCAAATAGTGAATATTAATGCATGTTCCCGTAAATTCTGTTGTTTCTAGCTACGATCGGTGCATGTGGAGGACAGTATACTGGTAACAGTGGTTATATGTATTCCCCAAACTTTCCCGGCAAGTATCCAGTAGACCAGAAATGTATATGGACGATTACAGTTGAAGACAACCATATAATTCAGCTTAGTATAATGATGGCTAAGATAAGTAATGGTGATTACCTGGATATAAGAGATAGTGATGACGTAACTGCACCACAGATTACATGGAACAGCATGACAGTATACAGTTCTGGAAATATATTGCGGTTACAATTTTATTCCAACTCAGATATGAACACAGATTTGGGATTTGCGTTGACATATCAAGGTAAATCAGTTTAAACTTGTATGTATTTATTATTTATAAGAAATGCTGAAAAAGTTGTGTTAGATTGATGTATTCTTCCCTGCTAATGTTATAGATCTGTCTGTCGCACTTACATCATTTAAAATGTTTTCAAATTTTAATCTGGGGTTCTTCATGGAAAATAACATTTTTCAGTCGTGTGTATGGGTATTCCTTTTCTACCTTCGCCTTTGTCCAGGATTCTATACGTAGTTTGCTAAACCACATACAAAGCATGGTCCCCAAACGAGTCGCATATGATTAAATGTGACTTTTATTATGTGATTAACACAGAAAATGAGATTATTAAATGAAAATGATTAATTAACGCACAATAGTCAGTGAATAGAGCATATATTGTGCGTAATGTCAGATTATTTCGTTTAGAGCCAAACCATTGCCACAATTGAGCGCAACATTTGACTGGAGAGTGTACAGCCGGTCTTTCGTATTACATTTCATTGTTTCACACGTGAATTATTGAAAATTTTCACCACGTTGCACCCAACTGGAACTATATGTGATAGATTAATAATTACACGAATAGTATATTATGACGTTATTAGTTGGCTAGAATGTTTATGCAGTGTGTCAACTGTCATCGGTGAATATACTGTAACTTAAAAATATCCACGTAATTGAAAACGAGGTAACATGCATGATTTTGGTGGTCTCCTCGAAACTACTGAAACGTTATCATTCCATAGCAGTCCGGGTTTCTCATTTCTCCTCAATTTACATGTTTGTAACCTTCATTTTGTTGGTAGCATGTGTAATTTTGACATATGTGTTTCTGTGCAGTAATATATTCAATATATCCCGTGATAACGACTCCATTTTCACTTCATGATCTTTTCAATCCTTGACTAACCATTTCATCTTTATATTTAACTGGCAACATCTATACAGCTATATTACAGTGTAGTAAACCCGAGATACACTCGCATAGACTGACGACTCCATCTCCATTTCTTGATCAATTCAATCCTGGAGAAACACTTACATTTAGATGTGACACTGGTTATATATTGAATGGAGTAAGTGTTATAACATGCCAAGATAATGGACAGTGGAATAGTATAGTACCTACATGTACAGGTGAGATGATGCAAAATAAAAAAAATCCCAAAAATATTATATAAACTAATTTTCACCTGATGTAGAATTGTGACGCCTTATTATTATTAGTGCTATAAACATATATATTGATATCCAAACTCTCTAAGTGCTATTCAAATCCCCAATTATAAATATTTCGTTTGGAAAACAACAACATACATGGCAGATGGTCTCCTCGTCCTCTTTCAGTAACACCTTCCTAACAACATAACCGTCTGTGCTGATGCAAAGATGTTCATTTTAATTGGGGAACGCAATGTTATTAAACATGTTTTTGAATGTATAAACATAATTATAGGTTTCTATATTTAACATGTACATGTACCTAGACGTAGTCGTTTCAAAAAATGATTAATTAAGGTAGGAGGATAATCGTTGGTAGGGCTTTTTTTTTTTTTTTTTATTTTGTTGGAAAAAATATGTGTTTTTCTTTCTTAACGTTTTTGTTAACTCATGGTACACTGCATAAATACTGCCTCATTTAAATTCATGATTGTCAAACATAACTACAAGAATCGCAAGTTTGGTGCGACGTGGGAAATGGCATTAGTTCCTATGTAGGTCAATTAAAATCACCTATATATAAAATACAAACGATATATATTTACAACGGAGGAGGAAATCGGCCAGAAACACAGTTAAACTGAAATATCAACGAAAAACCGCATAATCATTTCATGGTAATGTATGCAAATGTTAAAATAAAAGATAGTCTTGCCGAAATTACAGATTATCAAAAATGTCGTTTTCTTCATTTCCTAAAATCTAAGTTTTCTAAAATCCAAATAGCGACTGGGTGAGTACTACGTTGTCGCCGTTGTTTATTTTCTGGTTGGTTGATCTATGTCATATCCCCTGCATATTGAAAGCATATCCAGAACCATGCAGTAAGAATGTTTTATGTCTCACTATCTGCTTCATGTTTACAACCAATGTACATTTATGTTGTTACGTTCAAGTACAAGTTAACCCACAATAGGTTTTAAAGTGGTAACATATCCACGTGTGTAGTAATTATAATAATACTTCATAAATGGCAGGCGAAGGTATTTGGTAGCGAATATAAAATCTCTCTTGATAATTAGCTGGAGATAATAACCGAGCGTAAGCTAATTTTACCGAGATAGATCGTATATCTACAACCAAATACCCGTGCGTACCGTTACGGTATGTAACCTCTCATGTAATGCTCTAACAAGCAAATACATTACAAAATGAGTACATTTCCAATTCTCCAAACGTGTTTTTCATTAATTATACTATTATTTTAATGGATAATGAAAAGCTGAAAACATAAAACCTCGATTTTAACTGTTCTTGTTATATAATGATTTTCACGTGGATTGTTTTGTAAACTGGCATTCTGGTTCATTTTGGAGGGTTAGACCCGGAGTTTACCACAGAGTAGTGCATGTTCTAGATTTCGTGTTCAAATTCCAGGGCTAAAACCCATACCGTAGAACATACGAACATACGTATAAATGAACGAAGATGAATGCACAAGATAAGATTTTTAGCAATAATAATTTAAACTAATACTTGTACTAGGTTTCACTGTATTTGTCAGTTGGTTATTCACCGACAATCACCAGCGCTCTCAGTCTTTGATTCAGTTATATATTTAAGTTTTGGGACAGCCTAACCATGTTATAATAATATAAAGTTATGTCTGAACCTGTTGTTTATTTCCAGCTGTACCTTGTGGTATCCCACCATCATTTCCAAATGCCTACCATATAAATAATGAATATATCTATCCAAATATGGTATACTATTATTGCAATGATGGTTACTATAATAATGGTGATGGTAAAGGTACACCATATAAACAATGTTTGGATTCTGGTAGATGGTCAGTTGGAATAGAACCACAATGTACAGGTTTGTTTGATTTTATTTCTTATAAACTACTGCCAACATCATTGTTTGTTACTCGCAATTCAATATGTACATTCATGTAGCTAATTAACTAAAGTTTTAATGTTTACAGTAGGTGTTCTTATGTGAGTATGTTATTTTTGATTGTGTATGATGAAGTTGAAGTTTATTTGTAATATAAAAACACAAATACAAAGGTGTCGTTAGAATACATGGTATCAATTCCGGTACCAATGATTTAAATAGTGTTATATAATGGCTCTGTCATTAAAAAATAGTCGGTAATAACAGAATAATATTATAACAACCTGATATATAAATATTTCCTGTTCAAAACTGACAACTTTGATTAGCTGCTTCATGCAGGAAACTGCATACACTGAACAATTGTTGGAAAACTGACATAGGTAACAACCTATAGAAAAACAAAGCATTTCTCTCATTTCGGAAGCATTACTAGTTTGTGTGTTTCGCACAAACTTGATACATATATTAAACATTTTCATAAGTGCAATATGAACAGATTTACCTAAGTGCTGGCACATATATAGGAATCCATACATAACGAATTCTTATTGCCGTCATTTTGTTCGACAAATCGGATCAAAATTGGTTGACATACTGATGTTTTCTTTTAAATAATGCTGATCTGAAGTCATGCACATTCCTATACATATTGATTGATTCCAGTCAAACAGTACATAAACGATACAAATGTCATCTTTATTGACATGACATGTTGTAATTTGAATTTTCTGATTTAATTAATCTTGATTTTTAATTGCACAACGGGGTCGTCAAGGTAAATTCCGAAATACTAACTATATTATTACTCTATATTCAAGGCATAACTACATCAACTGTGGTAGCTATATCAACACCGAGCACTACAACGCTTGGCAGATCGACTGAAGTAACTCGTGCTACAAGACACGGAGACTCCACACTCCTCGAAACACGGGCCACTAGTAAGTATAAAGTTAGAAAATATGTTTTCTCAGACTTCGAATTGATTTTCATCATTTATTTGTTAAGGTGAATGGAGATTGTTTGATACATATCGGTAAATTTTGTCTCACTTATATCTTTTCGTATTTCATATTAACGTAATTTAAGCTCCAAACACATAACGTATGAGTTATATAAGGAAACCAGACAATGTATAGATAAATTTATGTAAAAGTTAAAAACATTGTTACTGTCGATTATAATGTCGATTTCACTGTTATTGTCATTACTTTGCCTTATACCGACCACAATTTACCAGAAACAGATAATGCATAAATATATTCTTAAGAAAAGTTAAAAACGTTTTTACTGTAGTTACCTACAAACATCACACATATATTCAGACTTCAAGTGGAGAATTTACAGAGAGTCAAGATATCACTCTAAACCCATATGTATCTACAAGTGGAGGTAAGCATAACCTGAATATCGGGTTAAAGAGCAAAACAGGTCGTTTTACTCTTCTGAAATGAATTTGGCTTATGAACCATTACAATTTAATTACATATCCGCTCCAAATAACGCCTTTCACCAACACGTATGTTCGTATATTAATATTTGGTATAAAGTAGATCAATTCATTTGCTTATTTACTTGCTCCGATATTTTTCCACGGTACGTGCTGTATAACACACTGACTTCGTACTGTTAACCTTTAAAAAAGCAGCTCATAATAATATCTTGTTCTCTAACTTGTGTAACCATGCTTGTCTTACAGATAACGTGGTGATATATATTGGTGTCGGTGTAGCTGCATTTGTTACCATGACGATAATCATACTACTTGTGATATCAGTGATACTTTGCAGGAGAAAGAGGTAATATCACAGTATTATTATTAGATATAAATTATACATCTTCACAAATTACATATGATTGTTGTAAAATCAAAATATCGCATGACACATATTATACCTTGAATAATAATTAAGATATTTTAAAACTTCATTTCACAGAATTAAAACCAGCTTAGACCATGAAATGGTGGAGGTTGGTGAAAACACGCATGATGCAGCTCACACTGCTCACAGGAACAGTGGCGTCACAGATGGACATGCAAATGAAGAACATGGTCCAGGGATGAATGAATTTGCATTTGACGACACGGTTGACTATGATGTGATCGATAAAAATTACAAAAGAAATATCACTCCTACCATCGCTGTTGTTGAACCTTTCTACCGGGATATAAACGTAACAGACGATGGAAAACATCATGGAAAACCTGCAACTAGTGTCCAGAAACAGCGCGATCTTGAAATTGTCGAAAGTAATAATATGGAAGCTGACGACACGCTGACTAACATGTATGCGTGTGTGAAAAAACCCAAGACAAGGTCGACACGAAATCGTAATGTTGAGGTAGAAAGCACATTTCCATACGATGATGTCCAAACAGAACTACTGGTTCCTATCAGACTGAGAGTCGATTTGACTGTAAATCCACGTCCGACCACAAATGAGGTAAATCATGATGATGATGAAATTCCGACCACGCAAGTTAGTGACATGTATGCAATCGTTGACATGCGAAATTCTGCGCGATCTCGAAAGATGCCAACAGATAGACCAGTGGTTGCCGAGTCTGTTGATGATGATAACAACGTGCCTGTAGTACCACCTAGGAGAATGTCATTGGTAGAATCTGAAGGGAACAATCAGCAAGAAGGTTTTGTAGATAATTACATTTATCAGTCCCCTAGGGAGTCCGACGTTGGCGATGCAGTTTTATCTCCACCAATCCCACTAAAGGATGGAGATAGAGGCGCACGCACCACTGAGAAGACGACAGACGATTATGAAGGATTCGTAGAATGTGCTATTTACCAGTCAGCTGGGGGTGCCGACGATGATGAAAATAACAGCCAACCACAGGAGGGCTTTGTTGACAATGTTATCTATGAATCAATGTAGACTCTGGTTTGCACCGAGTGCTTACGCACATTTTAGGATTGCTTATGTGTGATGCTTCAACTGATACTTGCTTTATACGTCTTACTTTTCATCTTTCCAAGAAGGGTAGTGAGCAAAAAATAGCTCTTTTGAACACATTAACTTGAGTGATTAGAGATGATATGTTAGAAAATTTCTTCAAAATAACCAGAATCAAGAGTGTAATCAAGCTCTCAAATGGCATAACCTAAATTGTCTTCGCAGTATTTACTTCATGGAACGTTGTAAGTTCATTAAACGGCTCTGGTATGGTCTTTCACTCATGTAAATTCAATGTCCAGCTGAAAGAAGTAAAATATGGATATTGCCAAAAGAACGCCGAGTAGCAATGCATTGTGGGATATAACAGGGACAGACAGAAAATACTCTCATCACCTGCTAAACGAATGCAATTTTTTAAAATTTAATGTAATAATAGGATCAAAAATGTATATAATTATATCGACATCATTTCAAAGGTTAGAAATAGTCTAGTCTGTCATTTGAAAGAAATTAGAAATACAGTGTATGTTAATTTAATTAAATTAAAAGGTAGTTCTCGTCACCCAGTACGTATTCGAATTTCGTGTACAAAATCTATTGTTTACATACGTTGCACAGGTCACTATGGGTTTATGTCGAGTATGGCACGATACAAATTTGGTTGTAATTTGCTTTCATCACTTTGATGTGCCGGAATGAAGAGCATATCGTCATTCGACAGTCTACAGGACTATGTGTCAAGGGCTGGGATCAACTCGATATGCAGTCCTGCGCTCAAAACCACCACTGACGATGTGATAATATTTTGAATGCAATATGGTGCTGTGAAAAATTGTACCATTAACTTGCGGAATTTCCAGACTCATGTAGTACTCATGCCTGAATACACAACTATAATTCAAATAATTCTGTCAGTTTATTCTGTGAAAGATGACAAAAGTTGATTTTGACATATAGATTTAATGTTATTATTGTTATGTTATGTTTTTATATTTTTCATACAAAATTGCTTGTGCTAGTAATTTGTTTCATGTGACGAATCAGCAGTATGTAGATTTCGTATTATACAATTGAGTACATCGTATTACACGTGTACATTGTGACTGATGATTTAGTAATAATAATCATATATTGTTGTTATTAGCTAACTGACTAATTTTCAAAATGTAATGTGGCTTTAGTGTCACGATAAAAATGGTCACTTGCTGTGTTTATCAACTCAAATGTGTTTTGTTGCAACAGTACCATCTCATTATTTTCTGGACAATTATGTCAAATACCTAGACTAACTTTGTGTCGGACAACAGCGTCAATTGATTGCAACTATCTGATATCTCTGTTAATGATTTTTATAGATTGAATGGAAGATTTGAGTAAAATTCTCAATTTTTAATATTTCTGATACTCTATACTTGAGATAAATACATTTCAGAATTATCATGAACTACAAATCTTACGTTAACAGGAAAGGCATTGTACGTACTAAAAAACCGATACACATGTGTGTCATTTCATCGATAGAAATCTCGATGTGTGCTACAAAAACAGCTTTTCCATGTCATGATATCTAATAGTCAAATATATTCATCGATATACAGTGTCAAACATTAATACTGAACATGTTCTCTTACAATCAGCATTGTACTCCTGACCCCGTTCCTCGACCAATCTATTGATAGTTGACATGTTTTATATTCCGACTTAGCCCCCCCCGGCAGAAATCAATGATTGGTGCATAAGATGTATTAATCCATCATTGGAAGATAATTCAAATAACATTGCATGGCGAGATCGAGTATATTTTCAGAAAGCTAAATCTTTTGGGATTATAACAATCCATGTCAGATAACCATTTTTCGTATTTAGTATACTGAAAAACCATTCAATTTCAAAGGCATTTAATTTCAATATTTTGAGCATATCGATTGGCTATCAACTTCACGAATTTGCCTTTGAAAAAAGTTCGTTTGTTTTAATTTATAAAAATGTGACATGTCCATGTGAATTTTGAATGAATCACCCATCATAAGGGATGTCCACAAGGTCGGAATAAAACACCTAGCGAGATGAAACATTCAACACAATTAATAACTGTCGAAAGTACAGCGCCCTCTATCACCACTTTCATCTACAAAACTTCGTGGCAACGCGCCCTCTATCGCCACTTATTTTATTTGGAAGTGTCAAGCATATAGTGCCCATAATTCAACATTTCATCATCAGTGTAATACATTGCATGCACAATTGCTTAGTTAACCCTATATTGTTAAAACGCGTCACCAGGTGTATGGAAGGAAGGATGGTCGCCAAATCTCAGTATGCAAACGACGCTCAGGCGTGGTATAGACTGTCGACAGTCCCTCTGGCCTTACGTGTGTGTGTGTGTTTTTTTTATTATTAATATTAATCAAACGCCGTAGTCGTTTGCGAAATGCCGAAGGCATTTCAAGCGAGGGCCGTAAGGCCCGAGAGACTGTTATAGCCTGCAGGACTGGCCTTGCTATTAATTATGCATGCATCTCGATGACGTAGTAATAATTTGCATATGGGCGGAGTTAAACTGTTATGCAAAGGTCAAATCGCGTTTTTTTTTTATTTCACGCATGACTTTGATCGTCTCGCCGAGTATAGATCGTTTTCTGCAAAGTCACCGATACTGTCCAGCAGGAATGGCGCCATTTCATAAGTCAGCGACTTGCCACTGCCAGTCGGCGCTGTGAGAAAAACATCTTTCTTCTGCAAATAGCCATCAATGACTTGTCGCTGGATTGGTCGAATACTTTCATACCCAAGTTTCTTCAACGCCAGCGAAACTGCATCGTCACAAGCCATCTTCAAAGCAGTGCACTGAACGAAGTTTATAAACTATTGCGTCGTCTGGTGGCTCAATTTTTTTTACTTCCTGTTGACCTGGGACTGCGTGACTTGTGATTGGTTAGCATTTTTATGACATCACTCTGCCTGTCAATCATGATGGTACGCTACAGGAGAATTTCTCTACAGTGGCGAGTGGTGGCGCAGCAGGCTATAACAGTCTCTCGGGCCTTACGGCCCTCGCTTGAAATGCCTTCGGCATTTCGCAAACGCCTACGGCATTTGATTAATATTAATATTAATAAAAAAAAACACACACACGTAAGGCCAGAGGGACTGTCGACAGTCTAGCGTGGTACACAAATTCGTGATGCTCTGGACTATTATTGACAATCATATTGCGTGGGGTACACAAAAAAAAATATATACGTGATTCTAACTGCTTGTTGGAAACACGAAGAAGCGGTATATTGCAGCTTTGCGCATTTAGAACATCCGAAATTCAATCCTACTTTCCGGTTTGTTGACGTCATGTCACACATTATGCGCAAGCGCGCAGCATTGTACAAATCTCCATGGTTTAAATACACATGAACAGCAGAATTTTTCATGAGAGAACTGACTGAATATAACTGACCTGACATAGTGCAACGGGATTCACCCAAATAAATGCACAAATGAAGGTAGGTAATCAACTTCATATATGATGTATTCCCAACTCCCTCTGGTAGCGAACCTTGCATGTAAACACATCCCAGGAAGGCACGAATCAGCAACTCTTTGAATAATTCTCTATTATATCTATCTATTCTGCCAGGACCGACCCACGAAAGCTGGCATTTTAAATGTCGAATAACTAAAATAATCACTGTATACAGCTAGACAGTGTTTAGCTAAAGTCAAGAGTTCAGTAACAGAGACGATTTACTATTCCGTAATTCGGCACACTGCCAGCAAGGTGAGACAAGTCAAAGAGAATGTATATTAACATATGAATAACACCAATCCATTTTCTATTGTTGGTATGTCCCACTGTAGAGTCAATACAAACTGTAGTTATAATACCTTGGTGTGACTTCAGTACTGTACAGTGTAATGATTATGACGATATTACGTGTGTATTCACTGTTATTTACCATCATATATGTATGTAAATCTGTAGTACATGGACAAGGTAATACTTTGTATTCTTTGTATTTTACAATCGTGTTAGTATTTATCAATTTGTTTGGAATGTGATTCCGTACGAGGAAGTAAAAATGTTTGTTGAATTATTATAGTGCACTATTTCTAAACGCAGTAACTCTGTTAAAACTAGATCATTGTGCAAATAAAAACTATGTTGTGCTGAAGTGTTTTAGTCACCGTATTTATACCCGCCCAACTACACGGTGTGTAAATTAGTTCAGTTTTGCACCGTTTCCTTACTTCCGCATTCAAGTGTATAAATGAATACTCAATGAGGAGTGGTCTCCACATTCCATTTTACTAGTAATTATTTCATTATTATTGACATGAATTATTTTTCTTCACAAATTTAAAAAACGCAACATACACTATTTCAGGTACGAACACTCACGCTGTGTAACTACGCCTATGAATGAGGTCACATGTCATGTCGACTACTCTTAATAGCGCCTATGTGTTCGATCCCAGAATCTCCGTTAACAATGAAATTTAGCAAACCTGAACGAGACGTGTCTCTATTTAACAATACGCGTGATTAATGTTACCAATAACCTCAAGGACCGAATGCTGAGACCATGTTTGGAATTAACTGATTCTTTTTCAGTTCTGTGTCTTGGGTTTCACTGCTGTTGGATTGTGACCTCCGGGTGCGCCACGAGCTTGATGATTTTTACATTAAAATAATTAAACATGACTGATAACACAACACACTACATAGCGGCTGCGACTTTGTCCGGGTTGGATTTGTCAGTGATTTGTTTTTGACTTTCGCATACGACTCAACTACTCTAAGCTTGAGTCTTTCAAAACCCAATATATACTATTCTTCCGTGCCGCGACTCTACCTATCGCAATGAAACACGACTCATATTATGATTATTTTGTACCTTGAATGAGTTGTGGACATAAAATCATCAGTCAATATTGTTTGCATACGCGTCCGGGTGTATGAACATTCGTAAAATGACACACCAATGTGATGAATCCGTAATCACCTGTTAGTTTTATATTTTATTTGCTATATACATGTATTATTTAAATAAATACTACACTTTTTATGTTTCAGTTAATGTAAGACTATCAGGAGGTGTGACACCATTCCAGGGTAGAGTAGAAATAAGAAGAGACAATGGTGAATGGGGATTGGTATGTGCAATGACTGCAGAGAAATGGGATTCGATTGAAGCACGGGTTGTGTGTAAACAATTAGGTAATATGAATATTGATATTTCTCTATTTGTTACGGGGTAGGCCATGCTGGTCATGAAATACTGTGTGTAAGACTGTGTGTATGGTTTAAAGTCATGGTCGTAATTTCAAATTTGGCTTGTTATATACATGGTTATATGTCATTAATATTTTATCCGATTACATACAAATAAAATCTCGAGACAAATGTTTACCACTATTGATCACGATCATAACTTATTTGTGCAGTATTGATAATTCAATTATATAGCTTAATTTATTCTCAATCGACAAATAGGTTTTGTAGATGTAATGTGGACGTGGAGTAACAGTGAATTTGGTGTCAGTGATCTACCAGTTAGTGTATGTGATATCAGTTGTGACGTATCAGCCACGTCACTTAATGATTGTACAATATCTAGTACTGAGACTTGTAGTAATTGTCCAGATAATCAAGCTGGCGTTACCTGCTATTGTGAGTATTTTTAAATGACAAATATGCTTCTAAAATGTTTGGGACATTTACACGATTTAATTTACGATTGGTTAACTCAATGTCATATGTATTTCTGTCACAAACTACATTACATTAGTTATGGGATTTAAAATTCCTGCTTGCTCGAAATCCAAAGTGAACAATAATATTAATTTAACGTTAAAGTTGACTAAACTGAGTGAGGGTGACTAGAATTAGACTGAACATGACACAATAAGAAACTTGAGGTATATATAAATGATCCAGTGATATGGTTGTTATCACAAATGTCTGTATTTTGAGTATTTAATAACATTTATGTATATGTTGATTAGCAAATTGAAAATCATATTGACGAGATGTAAACGATAACAAAACAAATACCCCTTGGCTGTCAATAGACCAATTTCGGGACCGTGGGTTGTTGTTTACAAGAGCGCATACCCACGACAGAAAGAAAGGGTTGTGCGAAATCAACATTGTCGCGCCAACATTGTAGCCAAAAAATCGAACCTCGACTATTCTATTCACTCTTTGTCCTTAAGCGTTTTCATATGTCAATTTCATAGTTTACATCTTCTTTACTCACTAAATACTCGAAATAACGATAAACATAAAATAATATCGCGCATCCAGATTTATGTAGCAATATCCACCGAATTCATGTCAAAACTCGACGGTAACATTAATATACAGCTTTTCTGAACATTTTTTTGTAATATTCACTGGATACAGAATTTGCATCAATCAGATGTATTCCATAAAATTATATTTGAACAGTTTTTGCACAACGCGAAACAGACAATCCTCACTTTATAGTTCAACTCTGATTCTAGTTCCAGGTTTTCTAGGTCGTTACAAAGAAGGAGTAGATCCAAACAGAATATTTTCATCAAATATGTACAATTATGGAAACTCAATTACCACAATTCAAGGATGTATTCAGACATGTAGAGACAACTCTAAACCAATAGCAGTACTTGTCAGTGCAGATGGATGTTACTGTGGTGATGATGACACTGATTACCAGCAATACGGTGAAGCTGTGCCTGGAGAGATGATCAACGAATATGTATTCTATGGTACCCAACAATGTAGTGGAGATACTGGTACTGAACCTTACATACAAGGATGTGGTGGTGATTACCAATTAGATGTCTATGATAGTAAGTTTATTTGTAGAACCTCTCTATGTGAATGTAGCCCATGAAGTCAGGTAAGGCTTATTATGATACAAACAAACTTGTATACCCGTTGAAACTCCTTAGTTTAGTTAGGTCTGTATTCCCCGATGTTCTTGGTTGTGAATTTATAGACAATACACTTGTGTCTGAATTGTAATGAACAATATGTTATGTTAAAAAGTAACTGTTCAAAAAATAGATTTTCTATAATTACCATTTTCACGAATGAAAAAGGGAGTTGTAACTCCCTTATTTTTTACTACATCTAATTCAGCACAGCTTTGTTATGTTCTATGGGACACACGGAAGTCAATCACACATATACAATTCTATACATTTAAAAAGCGACTCACACATGTATTCGATTCAATTTCATACAACATTTAACTTTTGTCTGATGTAAATTTGGTGACAATTCTCCAAATAATGATGGCTTTTCTGTTATGTTCATCAAATTAGAATCATCTACCTTATTTGTTAAACTATCTGTTATAACTAAACATCATCTCGTTGAATAATTAATGCCTGAAAATATTTGAAAATAGTGAATGATTAATTTCAATATCAATTATGTTACAGCTACTATCGGTGCATGTGGAGGACAGTACACTGATGACAGTGGTTATATATATTCCCCGAACTTTCCTGGCAAGTATCCACGTGACCAGAATTGTATATGGACGATTACAGTTGAAGACAACCATATAATTCAGCTTAGTTTATTGATGATTATGATAAGTACTGGTGATTACCTGGATATAAGAGATGGTGATGACGTAATGGCACCACATATTACATGGCACAACATGACAGTGTACTGTTCTGGAAATATATTGTGGTTACAATTTTATTCTAATTCAGATATAAACACAGATTTGGGATTTGCATTGACATACCAAGGTAAATCGATGTTGACATTTGTACTTCGCCATGAAAAATAACTCATTTAGGTGCATACACATGTGCAATTATTATCTAGTACTATTCCTTCTACAACAAACTGTCAAATGTAAATAATGCCGAATACCATCAACATTGCGTTGAAATACGTGTACTATCAGTTTCACAAGAATTCTGTTCTAAAGGTGGTATGTCTTGAAAAAAACAATGTAAGGAGATTAAAAGTAAACAAGACGTTTCAGCACCTAGCATGTAATATGAGAAAGAGGATATTTTCTGACAATGTAAACTCAATCAAGCAATACCAATTAATAGGTACATATTATACACATATTATAGTGTGGATAAAGGCAAGTTTAAATTGTATTTCCATTATTTCAGTTTGCACATTAGATATATAGAATCAAACATTTACATTTCACAAATGGTTTGCAAGTGGAGTGGAGAATTTTGCGCTGACCACAACATCATAATGCTGTGATTGTTACAATTGGTTTTGTTAGTGATGCAAATGAGTGATTCTGGGAGAACAAGTTTATTTACTTATCCGCGTAATCGGGTTTGCGTTGTTGTACACACCTATTACACACCTATAATTTTGCAATCGTATTGTTCAGAGCGTTCATTGGTAATAGATAATAAAGTTACATACCTTTATAACATAACATACATTATATTATATACATCAACGGTTGATTAATCTTGTAAACTACTGACACGAGTGTGGCGAGTTTACGGATAAATTTACAACAAACATTACAGGCCTGACATCATTCTAGACTAAATCAAGACACACCAATAGCTATATATTCCAATATCGCCTACCACACAATAAACGACATATCATCCATAAACATATCAACATAAATATACCAGGCGATCTGCAACGAAGAGACTCGAATCAATTTGGATCAAAAATGGCTGCACACACCTCAAGATACCAAATCTGACAGTGAGGGCGCTGCGTACGAGTTTTGGTTTTCTTTGTTTCACTTTTACAGGCGTTTTTAAAGGTTTACTTCTTTTTCGTTTCAAAAATTTGCACTTGATATCGGGAGTGTTGATGTGCATTCTTTCAGTGTATTATTTGATCAAAAATACATGATACTGGAGGGTCGTCTGATTTACAACTGTTGTATATTGCTCTTGTATACAATTTCACACCAACTGTGTGTCGAGATCAATTGTTTCGGTACTAGTCTTGACAGCCGTATACAAAGAGTTATAAGAATCTAATGAATGAAATTGTCTGAAACAGTTTATATGCAAAATTTCTAATCACATTCTATTAAGGCACTACATGATGCCATAATGTATTCACTGTTCACTTGGACAGTGTCTTCTAAACTAGTATGATGACCATACAGTATAACAAATTCCAAGTAATTCATAGCAACATGACAGCATAAAATTTATATTAGCCAAGAAAAGTTGTACAATAGTTACCAAAGTTTCCTGTTGCGTTTTGTTATATTTTTCATATTACAAAATTTTGCGTTTTTTTAATCAACGACAGCGACTATATATGCACGAATTATTGACTGATACAACTGTATAAATTATAAAATGCATACATTACCCATAATGTGATTTTATGTGTATTTCAGTTATAGCCAGTTCATCAACACCTTCATCTAGTACTATACAGAAAATGACTCACAGTACTCACCAAAATAAGCTGAGTGTGGAATCCACAGGTAAGTATTTCACATTCAGACATTTTTTTATGTTTTTCACTTTTGAAAAATATGTTCTATTTTATTGTGTGTTTTTAGTACCATGTAAACAACTGCAATATTGTTCTGTAACTTGTCATGAAAAGTGTTGTTTTGTATTTAAAACAATTGAAACAATTCTACCATTTCATCTTATAAGGTACTGACGATACTTCTAAGTACAGCTCGACACTTAGTGGAGACAACACATTTGTGTATGATACCACTTTCAAATCTAGTTTCCCGTCAAGTGAGAGCAAGGAAGAGATGTGTGGAAAGCAATTCAATCAGACAGGTGATTAGTAAAGCATAAATTGTATTCATGATGTATATGTCAGTATTTGTTATTTCTGCGTTATCTGGCATATATCATGCAATGTCTGTGATTAGATGCATTTCTAATCCCTCTGTGATACTCAACACATTTTAGAATTGTTATTACAGAGACGAGTCTAGGTGTATGTGTAGGGGTTAGTGTTGCTGTTACCCTTATTGTTGTCACACCACTAATCGTATTGATGTCTATATTTCTGTGCAGAAGAGTAAGGTAAGTTGGATTGTTGATTCAATCATTAATATTTATGATGTCATTGTCTGAAATATATGCTACCAACATGAAAATACGTATGTTTATCATATAATATAGAAAATATAGAACACAGTCTTGTGCATGTAATTGGTGTGATCTGTATTTCCGCCTTATATATGGGCCCACATTACTTGTACGACAATTTTATTAATATCTGAACATGCCGGCAAACATTTTCCGTTCAGCGTGCGATCCCGTGTTATGTGTGAAATCAAACGTGAAAACAGAACAAACAAAAATCATAACCTCGTAGTGGCGTCAAAACATCGCGTGGGATTCGACAAACGCGAAACAATTTTCACGCTCATATAATTTGGTGTAAACATTTGATGATGTTCAATTTTGATGAAGTAAGGCTATTTTTGACATTGAACTAAAAACTGAAAGGAGAGAGATTCCGCGTTTTTCATGCATTACGCGAGAACTCGCAGTGAACGGAAAATTACCTATTTACACACGTTAAAACAATTACTCTTGTTGTTTTACCAAACAGATTCAAATCTGTAGAAGAGAAAGAAATGACAAACTTGGAAGAAACAAGTAATCGTACATATCAAGACCTTATCACAAATGTTCATGCTAATGACCAAGACAATGCGGGCAAAAATGAATACCAGTCTTTAAACTTTCACGGTGAGCATAATAAGACAGAGACGGACTACGTCAATACACCGAAATCAGGCGCTTATGAGGAGTTGGCAATACGACCAGAGGTTGTGGAACAAAAGAAGGATGTACGGCAACGTGCAGTGGGCCATTACGTGAACACTTCTAACACCAAACAAGGTGAGATAGGTAGAGTGGCCGATGTTCAGAAGGCAGTGACCACTTTACGACAATGGTTGGACGTATATGACGTAACCAACCCTACATCCACTGACGACAAGACTACGTGGGATATGTCTGAAATACAGCAGGCAATTCAAACATTGGCACACCATGTAAACACGCCTAATAAAATTGACATTAAGAGATTAAAGTGAAGCATAATTTACCAGACAAGATTAGGAGTTACCTTAAAAACCCGTCCCAATCAAGCACTGATCATTTCAATATGACATTTACGATTTTGAAGCAGTGTTTTCTTTATGTGCCCTGTGTCTTTTAAAGCAGGATTCACTCTATATGTGTGTGTACATTCGAACAGAGTTTATTCTTGAATAAATAATTACCATAATTGACAGGAGAACATCATAAGAACACGAATCTCACGTAATGAATAATTTTACTCTAGAGACAGATAAACGTGGCCTTTTGTTTTTATATATCATTATTAATCAGTTACTTTATTGGGATTCGTGGCATTTATTATGTAATAATAATCCTGTATATGCCGAACTGTATTACGAAATAAAGGATTTTGGTTGCCAGAAGATGCAATTTGTTTCGTAGTGATTGGATTTACATAACGCCGTGTTTAACATGTTTTTGTGATATAGCATGGTTATGGTTCTTATTCAGAACAGAAATACGAATAGCAAATACCAATATTACACTAGTATATTTCTAAATATTTTGTTCTAAGAAAACGAAATCACAAAGGTGGCATAGATAACATTATAAGGTCTCATTTTAGAAAAAGGAAACTGACACTAGGTAATTGAATCCTAGTTGTACGTACTGGTTTGCAAGTTACCAGTATGATGACGTGAGAATTACAGCATTGACCAGCCACGATTGCATTCATTTAATTTAAATATAATGATATCTCGTCGGTCGGAGTCTCGGCAAAAACAAACGTTCATGGACATACGAAACTAATTTCCAAAGATCACATCTCCACTAGACTATACGACAAAAGAAATGATTTCGATTTCGCCATCATTATTTTCCATACATTTCCAGTAACATTCCACGTGCTCCAGATTTATTCGGCATAATAATACAAATGTACACGCCAACAGCGGTGGAAATACATTTTTAGAGACCACCAGAGCTTACTGTAAATCTCAGACAGTCATAATGTACGTTTGAGTTGTACAGTCTGCTATCATCTTTTATATTATGTGAACAGCTGCCAGGGCGGGTTGTTTCTGTTCAGTCAGAACTCGTAATGTGTGGTTATGGCAGTTGATGACGGCCGTAAGATGGTAATCAAAATGAGTGCAGTACAAGCTGTCATCATTCTCGTCAGTATGTAGAAATAATGCGTGTGCCTCCCCCAGTGAATTCGCCAGCGTCTGTTTGCATCTCGCCTGAGCTAAGCAACACAGGCCGGCATATTGGGGACACTCCTGGTTTTCAAGGGTCCTCGCAAGTGTTCCAAACTGCTCGCTCGCTTCCGCTACATTTGGCTTTCTTAAAAACGTTTCTTCAAGTTACTAGTACTAGAAACTGCGCGATATTTTCCAAGAAATTCGACTTCTCTCTCCATATTTACAGCAAGAAATTGCGAGTTACGGTGAAATACGTTTTAGAATATTCAGCGATTTACGTAGAATATATCGAAATTACAGTATTACCTTGTTTCGCCTTTATGTAATTTGTAGCTTGTCATTTGTACTTGTTCTAATATTACAAAAAAACTAAGTCTATGACAAGTTTAAATATACAAATACTCAGATATTCAATTTATTAGGTATTTTAATTTATTTTTAAATATTTTAATGTAGGTATAACATGTAAATATACAAAATGTTTCGGACGAATGGCCAGTTTATAAAATTGCTAGTCATTGTCGGCGACAGGCGTTGGTGGCGCTAGTCACACGCGACTGCATATCGAGTTAGGGAATATACATAATATATTTGTGGGAGGGTGAGTAAAATGGTCAAATCAGCAATTTTTTTTTCTTTACTAACAAGGCATTTTCTCACGAGAAGAAGATTATTTTGAAAAATATGCTTCACTGTACGGATATTTTTATAAATTCTATATAGAATATTTAAAGACATGTTTAAAATGACATATTTATTTTCTAAGATTTAAATTTAATTTACACTCCGCAAAAACATGAAAAGAAGATAAAAATGTGATAAAAACTATGCTGGTTTAGCTAAAAATTATATGATATAATAAAAAAACTGTCTCCTATTTTCCCGTCTATTTTGTTTTGAGAGTAGTTGAGCGTCTTATCCCTCGGGTGAACATATCTAATATAACTGACTTTCAAGGGAAAAAGTCTCCGTATTCAGAATGTATTTTGCAAAGTGGGAATGCAACTTACAAAAACAAAACAATACGTATTTTTCTAAACCAATACAAATTATATACTATATTTTTTTACATGACAATTATTAATAATAATATGACAGAACCCCACACCCTCCCCGTGGCTTTCGTTGCGTATGGAAGTTATTTTCACGAGTGATGCGGTGTATCCTGCGGCCGTACTTTCACGAGCGAAGCGAGTGAAAGTACAGCAGAATACACCGCATCTCGATAAATAAGCGAGATGTATTACTTATTTGTGAAAAAATTGAATACGGTTATGTTATTTTCTAGAATATTCATTTCATTATTTCTCTATTTCGTCACGTTATGTCATATTGTGGCGTTTGCAGATGAAAGTGTTTGTCGCCCAGTGTCTGATCTACTAACTTGTGCCAATACCAGGCACTCAACATTGTTATTGTTTTATTACCACAACGCTTTTATAGACTAAAAGCCGTATGTATGCATTGACCTACAAACCCCGTATGTAAGGCGAACCGGGATGGTGACTACCGCCAAAAATAAGTAAGATATATAATAGAACGCGCCAAGTGCGTGATACCTAATTTTTGACATGTTCTGTGTTTGTAGCTAAACAACAGATGGTGAAATATATAAATGGTGCCATGGTTATATTTGTTCTACTGTTACGAAAATCAAAAATGTTCGTCAATACACCTTTCCTATAAGTCGCGCCCTCTGGCGACGAAGCGTTTCTATGACGTATGACACAAAAGCCATTTAAAAGTCTAATACCTCTCTGATCTTCAGTCGTACATCATCAAAGAATATATTTTGAAAGATTTGACTATATTCTAAATGATGAACGTTTACACTACTAATTTTGAAGCCAGGAAAACGCACCACCGCTAATAGCGCCATTAATCGAAATGGTTTATTGATCTAGAATAGTTTTTTTTACTGAACTCAGCATGGCGTGGCAAATCAATGTTCCATTTTCGTCCCAAGCAGCCTGTGTTGTCGAAAAGTAACCACATTGCCATTACGCTACAGTTTCATAACAAATGTGAACGCTTTTCCAAAGATTAACCTAGTTTGAATAATAGCCAAATATATTGAAAATAAATTTGTTTGCGGGGATTGTTGTCGCTTAATCGCGTTAAAACACTAGCCTAGCTCCACACCGCAACACCACACATTGAACTTAAAACCATTCTGTGTGTAATATTAGTAATATTATGGCTCATCTTTTTCGTTAAGGTAATATAATTGTTATTAAATTCCATACATGAGCACAATATTGAATATAAGCGTGGTAAAATGATGTTATTCTAAACAACTATGATATGTTGACAAGAAGTCATCGACGTAGTGCTGAACAGACTACTGTTTTGAATACTTCCGTTCAATTTCTTCATATTCACTTACGCGCGTTTACGTAATTGACTAACGTTGTCATTGCCTTCTGCACATCTGACATTTCCCCCTTCTTCCCACTATCAGTTGCTACGTCATGGGCAGTAAAATATTGCTGCAAGACGATCAATGCTTCCTGTATTTTCGACACGTTACCTAACTCGTCTTGATTTGCTTGTTTCGATACATCTTGTCCTAATTCAATATCCTCATAACAACCAGGTTTAGGAGTATTGACATAGTCCGACTCTGTTTTATTTTGCTCGTTTTGATAATTTAAAGCCTGGTATGCATTGTCAACGCCGCCAGTTGTGATAATGTCCTGATATGTACGATCATTACATTTATTGTTCATTTCTTTCTTCGGTCCCGGTAGATTTGAGTCTGTTGGATAAAGTGACAATGAGGAACTGACAGTAAGTTCATTGTATGAAGTTCCAATTTGTTTATATTTAGACATATATAGGGATCCATTCATTCTAATACTGATAGTTTCTTCAAGATGAACATGTACTTGATAGATACAGAGTCAAATTTTGTTTACAGTAACAAAATGTTGTTTGATTACGTCAGTAGCAGTGCAGGTTCGTTCAAAGTTCTTGCAAGTTGCGCACCGTCAATGACTCATGTTTAATCAAATTTATTCAAAGGGACTACAAGTTTCCAAGAGTTCACGTTTATCGGCTTTATACCAATTGGATACGTGGAAGAATATTTTAGGTGTTTGTATAATAACCAATTGCGAACGAGGATGACAACATGGCGGATAATTATGACGTATTTAGACAATAATTCCACGTCACACAGATACTCACAAATTGTCTGTTATAATTGGTATGATTGACTCAACAATGCAACTTACCTTGCTCTTCTATACAACAATACCAACGTTACTATGACTACTGCCATGACGACAACAACAATACCAAAGCCAACATACACACCCGGATTAGCACCTGCAATATTTTAGATATGGTATTGTCAAATAAGTGTAAGCGGTCAAACGTTTGGATTTAGGGGCAGACTAAAAGAGTGTGACCAGTAATTGTTTTTATTCGCGTTGTCTCGTCTGTACATTTTTCTGCAACACCATGCATGAATTGTTTTCTCTCTCTGTGTCTAGCTTGGAATTTTTCAAATCTTCAAGCCAGCCCTATGATTTCAAATGGTCCACCAATGCCACGTCATATTGTTATCATAATCACATCACGTATGCACGTTTGAATCACATGACATTCCAGTATTATTTAAGATAAACAATTTGCAGGTTTATGATAGAATTTTATAAATACAATTCTGTATTTTTTGAGACACATTCCTGGTAATCACGTAATGCACCTGGTAATGCAGGCATTAGCATGTTTACTCTACCACGCCGTAAAGTTTTATTGAAGAGAATAGACAGCGTAGCGCGACCTCAGCCGACCGTTTAGATGAATAAACTATCTGTAATGAACTAAGATGTATTGCCTTGGGTGTAACAAGTTATCTTTACAGTGTAATCGTCAACAGCCATGTGGGTCGATGTCCCTATCACTACGCTCTTTTCGTAATATTTGGTGAACCCGGATTTAACAAATACTGGCATAAAGACATGCATGTATATCATAAACATATTGTATGTATGTAAATCTCTCGTTTAGATTTGATAGTCGTTTTACCTTTCTGATTGCATTGTTCTATCTTCTCCTCATTTCCATTTGACGATACACTTGGTTTTAATGTAGAATCACACATAACTGTGCAGCCCTCACTGTTTGTCGAACTGTACTTTAGTGTATCTCCAGTACCTAAGATTATATAGAAAAATCATTAGAATGTTATTTATTTCCATGTAAGTTACATACAAAACAATGAACACATTGTTCCTATGTTTACTTTGTCAACAAAGAAATACATGCGATATACCAGTAAATAGTTTTTAAAAAAGCTGAAAATTGCGAAATGAGAGGAGTAAGGATATTGTCTTACCAGTGGGTTCATCACTGAGTACGTTTTGTCGAGTCGTTTGAGTTATCTCAGATCTATCAGGAGTTTTTGGACTGGACGTAGATATACTGGTTATACCTGAAATGCAGTAAACATTTTTATAGACAATATGAATATTTTCTAATATACATAAAAATATAAATCCTAAAGGAAATCATTGGACACTATATACTTTGGGTAAATAGTGACTGAAATATGTGAAGATCAAAACTAATTATTATCAAAGGCAACATTTAAAACAGAAAACATGAGTCGTGTTTGGTCACAGCGAGAACACTGCGAACGTAATGGAAGGTCATTCCTGTTCAACACGTGACCAGGGATAAAATACTTGTAGTAACTTCATATATGGAAAATAATGTACATTTATGTAAAAAAAACTATTATGCATGTATAGTGAGGAATTATCGCAATTCTCAACTGCATGTTATCTGGAAATTATCTAATAATTTGCATAATATATGGACTACATAAAACATAAAAAATCAATTCCGATTCATACATAGTTAAAATTAAACCAACCTGTACATTGTGGTTCAATTCCAACTGACCATTTACCAGAATCCAGACATTGTTTATGTGGTGTTCCACCACCACTGGGATAGTAACCAGTATTGCAATAATAATATACAGTATTTGGAAAGATATATTCAGTATTCGTGTGATAGGCATTTGGAAATGATGGTGGAATACCACAAGACACAGCTGAGAATACAAAGAAGTTACAGTCAATTTTACACTATCGAATTTATCATTTGTCTTACCTAATACTTGACATCTACAACTACAATCTTCCCTTTATACACCTTCATGGAACAAATCCTAAATTTACACAACACAGAATTCAAGCAATATTCATTGATAAAGCATACGCTAATGTTTTCAATGTTGTATATCAAATCAAGTTGAAAAAAGAACAACTTTATCTCAGTAATTCCATAAACATTGTCTTAGTGTACGCCCTCTGATAAACTAGTAGAGAAAGTCTCATGATACTTTTTCAAGGCATAATTCAGAAACTCACTACTAAAATTAATCAAAGGGCTAAAGGGATCTGCTGCGTGATTCTGGTTGTTTTCCAATTAAATACTGTTATTTTAAAGTTATTGTAAACAGTTAGTAGTTTGTGCAATTCAAAGAAATAAAGAATTGTGATTTTTGTATGTGCCAAGGTTCCCAAACAATGTACCGCTGTTTAAACAAAGCCTAAAATATTATCCGAAGTTTTTTATGAAGATGATTGCGAGATGGTGTTAGGTTAGTATTCGCTGTAGTCCCCGTACAACAAATGATGTACCATTTACCCTATCATGGACACAAATCACACTGACTGAAAAGTAGTACAGGCAAATAACATAGCGCAACCTAACCCAACAAATTGTTCGTTGGTAAATATTTCCATTTGACAATTGAAATATTCATTATAAATAACCAAGTTATATGAAGAAACAAACATGGATTCAAATTACTATGTAACACTAAATGTTGTTTTATAAGCATAGAAATGCATATGTTCTAGTGTTCGTCATATCATCTCACCTGTATACAGTTGTACATCTAAATGTAATGGTATATTTATCATCTCACCTGTACATGTAGGTACACTACTATTCCACTGTCCATCATCTTGATATGTTATAAAACTTACTCCATTCAATATATAACCAGTTGTACATCTAAATGTAATGCTATATTTATCATCTCACCTGTACATGTAGGTACATTACTATTCCACTGTCCATCATCTTGACATGTTATAACACTTACTCAATTCAATATATAGCCAGTTGTACATCTAAATGTAATGCTGTATTTATCATCTCACCTGTACATGTAGGTACACTACTATTCCACTGTCCATCATCTTGACATGTTATAACACTTACTCCATTCAATATATAACCAGTTGTACATCTAAATGTAATGCTATATTTATCATCTCACCTGTACATGTAGGTACACTACTATTCCACTGTCCATCATCTTGACATGTTATAACACTTACTCCATTCAATATATAACCAGTTTCACATTCAAATGTAATGATGTCTCCAGGATTGAAATGATCAAGAAGTGTAGATGGTGTCGTTTTCACAAGTGAATACACTGGCTGTGGTTTACTGCACTGAGGTAGAGCTAAAATACACAATACCAAGATTGAAAAAACGGTAAGTAGAGATGTCTCAGAGTATCACACCGCAAATAGTGTGAGCAAATCGCAATTACATTACCATCAGCATATTATTACACGATATTTGTATATCTTCTTATATATACCCGTCATAATATGGATTCAAAATTTAAAGTGAATTACTATCATCATCAAATTGAGCGTCGGGTTATAAATCCCCCTATTACAATACCTGTAAAGGTTATGTAAATTCTTATTGGGGTCTTCCAACTCCAGTCAATACTCTTAGCAGTTCTTACATCGTATTACACGAACTTCGATGTAAACAATTTATTTATAAGTTCATGATATTCAACTTTATATCTTGTCACGTTGATATGTGATAAAGATCTAACGATTTTGCAATTTCTATGCAAGCAACAATCGAACGCATCTCTAACCTACGGTATTAGAGAACGCTTTGAAAGCCAAACATATGCCAAAACACAAACTCTGAGTAATACACGGTTTGCAAATAAGCGATGACACTAACAAATACAAATATGAGCGATTGTAATTGAACAGACCACCACAAGTTTATAAGTTCATAATGTTTGCTTTCATCTGTTCTTCATCATTGCTCCCTCGCTTCTGGATACCATCCATGGAATGATAGTAATCTGCATTATATTGATCATCATCATCATCATCATCATCATCATCATCATCATCATCATCATCATCATCATCATCATCATCATCATCATCATCATCATCATCATCATCTCAGTTTTTTACGCCACTGCTGGTGTGTGGCCTCCCCAACAGCTTCATTATGTTGTGGGGTTGAACCGTGCGGGTTGGTGAGTTGCATACTGCTCAGTCGCTTGGACAACAGGGCTAGGCGACAGGTAGTACGAGGATACATTTTACCTGTAGTAAGTCAGTTTGACCTAACCTGACTGATTATTTGGTATAAAATGAATTATTAGGTAGCAACACAACTAACACTGATTTACCTTGGTATGTCAACGCAAATCCCAAATCTGTGTTCATATCTGAATTTGAATAAAATTGTAACCACAATATATTTCCAGTACTGTACACTGTCATGCTGTTCCATGTAATCTTTGGTGCCGTTACGTCATCACCATCTCTTATATCCAGATGGTCACCAATACTTATCTTATACATCAATATACTAAGCTGAATTATATGGTTGTCTTCAACTGTAATCGTCCATATACAATTTTGGTCATTTGAATAGTTGCCAGGAAAGTTTGGGGAATATATATAACCAGTGTTACCAGTGTACTGTCCTCCACATGCACCAATGGTAGCTGTCAATGTATCAATATTAATAAGCTGTCAATGTTGACACTCCACTTGTCTTCAACTGATACGAAACTTATAACTTTGTTTCAATTGTACCATTAACAATTATCTTTAAAAATTGATTTCTAAACCGATTTTTTTTATATAAATTATGTCTCAAGAGTTGGGTTATGTTAATGATGTAGGTCAAACCACTAAATTATGCAGACTCCTTGATTTGCGCTTTAAACACTATTTATAATTTGTCAGTGGGGGGTCTGAATTAAACTTGTATATGCAATCTGGAAGTTTAAGATCTCTTTGTTTAATAAATGGGATTGATAAATCATTAGTGAAATAATTTATTTGAGTAATTTCGGAATAAACTGACACTAATCCTCGGAAAAGTGAAAGTAACATATCAAATCCATAAAAAAGTCCTATAATATAAATATCTAAAACGACACAAATGACAATGCAATCACAGCATAAGAACTGTCATCGAATTATTAAGTAAACAGTGAAGTCGAAACTTGACCAGTTCTATATTTTGAGACAGTGTTCGAAATCTTTGAGTTATTTATTCCAAACACCACCAAGACCAAGATGCTAAACAGTGAATAGTGTATGCAGATATGCGTCGCTATAATCACTATTACCAATGTACTGTTCTCCACGTGCAAAATGATGAAAGTCCAAATACGGACAGGTTCGGTAAACTCGATTACTGCAATAGTCGAAACAATAGTGTAAATAAAGATGCTGAAAACCACAATGTCGCATCATCTTCAATCGATCTTAAAGTGAACATGTAAAAAAACGCAGCCAGGTCGAATTTGAGGCAGTATATGAATATTTGACAACCGAGATACATTGAAAATACTAGTAGGATAAATATCTTGTATAGTGATATTGTCTCGACTATTGTGCCAAATAGTTGGACGTCACGTCTGCAGTCCTTGCAACAGAAACTATAGACATTCTGATGTACAGGTACCCTCCCGATTTTGAGATGATAATACATTTATTAACTGTAAAATTCGGGGTATATAAAGATTTTCCCTCCCGATGTTACACTTATTAATATTGGCTGTGTTTCTATGAATAATCAGTACATCGGGAGACAAATATTAAATACCCATCAGTTCAGTTTATAACTGTTCAATGTTTTCGCAGGAAAATGTGATTTTCTAATGCTCCAATTTGAATAATAGATAGTGATAACTCACAGATATAGTTGATAATTAAAGATTTTGAAATTGTGTATTCTGTGAGATATGTATGGCATCTCAATTTCAACTTGGTTGTATTGTTAGTATACGTTTGTGTAATGTACATTGTTTACTGTAATTTTAACAAGAAAAGGAAACTGGGGAATCTAGAACGAAACTAAGGAGATGATAGTCAAATAGCAACATGTCTATTTGTTATTCTTGTCGGAAATTTAATTTTGTTTCCATCAGTGTGCTCATCTTACAAAAAATAAAAGCAAATGAACTTACTATCATAGACATCAAATTGGTATTCACCACCACATCCTTGTATGTAAGGTTCAGTACCATTATCTCCACTACATTGTTGGGTACCGTAGTATGCATATTCGTTGATAGTCTCCCCAGGTACAGCTTCACCGTATTGCTGGTAATCAGTGTCGTCATCACCACAGTAACATTCATCTTCACTGGCAAGTACTGCTATTGGTTTAGAGTTATCTCTACATGTCTGGATGCATCCTTGAATTGTGGTAATGGAGTTTCCAAGAGTGTACATGTTTGATGATGTTTGGAATATTCTGTTTGGATTTCCTTCTGTGTAGCGACCTAGAAAACCTGGAACTATAATGTAATAGTATGTGATCAATTTAATTTCAGTAACTTTACAGTTTATGAATAATATTGTTTTAGCGCATTAAGCAAATATATTTACACATATATCGTTACTTTACTCATATAAATTAAGATTTGTCTGTTTTCATTTTAAAACGATTTTGTTGGAATGAATATGCAAATTCTGCATCTATTTAAAAAATAGAATGTTACCATTATCCACTACAGCCAAAAAGTGTATATAAGCTATAACATAAATGTGTTAAAAACTTTGAGTAAAATAGGCTATTTGGTTACAGTAGGGGGTGACAGTGTCGATATCGTAAATGGCGGGATCGATCGATGACACACTTATATACTAAATATGTGGAGGAATATGCAATTCGCATATCGCTTAAGGTTTGCAAGGTACATTAATACGATACAAAACAATAATATATCATTCAACTTCTGGAAACAAATGAGGAAAAACATCTTACAAACGATATATAATATTCTGTGAAAGGCTAAGTCTGATTCCAGCCATCTTCCCTCACATCATCAACTATATATTAGTATTATTGGTCTCTCCATTTGGGTTAGTTGGAAATCGTAGTTCACATAGTTACTGTATTATAGTAATTACTACCACAAATACATATGACATTGAGTTTAACCAATCGTAACTCAAATCGAATAAATGTTTTTACGATCCAGAAGCAATATTTACAATTTGAAAATACTCACAATAGCAGGTAACTCCAGCTTGATTATCTTGACAATTATTACAAAACCCGGTACTAGATATTGTACAATCATTAAGTGACGTGGCTGATACGTCACAACTGATATCACAAAAACTCACTGGTAAATTACTGACACCATATTCACTGTTACTCCACGTCCACATTACATCTACAAAACCTGAAATCGAATACATATTAATTTTTGATTGATAATAATAATAGAAAATAATGAAAACAGGTTCACAAGTTTATATAACATAAATAATATATACTATATATATAAATAAATAATGTAACAGTATTGCATATATATATTCAGTTTATCATATTACCTAATTCTTTACACACAACCTGTGCTTCAACCGAATCCCATGTCTGTGAATTCATAGCACATACCAATCCCCATTCACCATTGTCTCTTCTTATCTCTACTCTTCCTTGGAATGGTGTCCGACCTCCTGATAATCTCACATCAACTATAAGATACAAATTATGGTAATATGGTAATAGCCTGAAGTAAGTATAATCAAGTGTTTTCATGAAGTTTTGAATACAAATAGTATCCTGACTGTGTTTTGTATTTACGTTTATGAATTTTTCCCATAATATCAAATGTATACTCATGAAAAATACTCACTTTAGTGCGAATGGAATAATTATATATAATTATTAAAGCCTTTTTTTTAGAATTTAATACCCGATATATCATGTACTTTAATTTAATTTATCGGAAATTATTCATATACAAAGAGTATAGATTTTTCAATGTCATTTTATACCTTGTTATTTCTATTTCATGAACGAGACAAAGACACATGACCTTCATAGCCATGTATTTATCTAGTAACTATTTCTAAATCCAGCTGCTTCGCTAGTCGTCATGTTGTTACTGGTGATCTCACTGTGATTCCACGTGGTTCATCAGTGAACCACAATATATAAACACTGATAATTTAAATCATTTTAGATTCTTTATGTTAGTTAATGAGCATGCTAGCAAATTGAAAAAAATAGATGAGGAAGAATGCGTCACACTACTGGGGTGGTGACGGCAATATAAACAATGCGCTGTCGTAATCATTAATTTGTGACGTCGTGTTTTAACAGATTTGACAAGTTTTCACAGCAACATTTCGGGCATATACTAAATCTCGATCTCGATGAATTATTACATATTCATCGTGCTTACCGTTATCACGATCATACCTAGCCATAGATCAATGGTTTTGTAAAAGTGGGTGATATTTACATTATGTCGTTGACTGCCTCTCAAACAGCAGCAGTAGACAACCGACGACAGAATTTAAATAATACCCACTAGTAAAACGTCATGGATCAAGGTCTAAATCATACTTGGTACATGGTACGAGCAATCTATATAGTTATATGCAACCCATACAAACAATCGTCTCGTACTTAACTATTATTGTCACGTTTTGTGGTGTATTCTTAAATAAATAACTGCGTACACTGTGATCAATAAATAAGAAAGTACTGTCACTGAACAAAAGCTGGTGCTAAAATTATAACAATTGATTCTCAAAACAGATAACAAAACAATACCTTGTCCATAGACTGTGGATATACACATATGCATGGTGATTAATATGCACACAATCAAGCGTAGTCTCGTGAAACACATAGTGCGGTGTGTCGTTAACCAGCATACAATATAAATAGGTATACAATGAAATCGAGACGAGGTGTTGACCTTTGACACCTGGCGGTCTACCACACAGACTGAACAGTCGACAGTTGACAAAACTACTCAGACAAGTCAATAATAGGACAATATCCCTACAAGGCTACTTTATAGCTATAGGCTATTAAATACTGTATTTCATCCCGGTCAATGTGCATTCGCGAACGGTGGTTTCATAAGGGTTGACGCTTTGCTTGTGATGAAAATGTGTGCTACTTTCGCCAGACTTTAACAAAAAATTCTATTTCTTGAATTATCGATCATCATTCAGAGTTTTGAATTTTGGGGCCTAGTTGGACGAGAAAGTTCTAAAATGGGGCCATGTCTTGTGACAAGAACTTTGGGTTCACAACTAATAATTTATATGTAAATATAGAGATCCGCAAGGTCGACCCCCTATCCCCTTAACTTTTTGTAGCTGCCATTGAAATTAGCAATCTCAGTTTGTAACAATACAAATGTAGAAGTTTATTAATATTATTAATTCAATATCAATCAAAGCACTCTTCCATATGCGTAATCACAAATTATCAAATGGATTTAAAGTTTTACGAAGGGTGGCCCTGCTGGTTGACAAATAAGATTTAAAAACACTATTTAACGTCAATAAACACTTCTTACATTTAAACTGATGGTTTGTTTCAGTCACAATTACATTGAATGGATGAGTGTGAGGTCATGCAAGGGTTATACACGAGACATATCACCAGCCACCACCAGCTCTCAGAGTGTCATCGCACTCTGCGTAGCTTGTTTTGTGTTGCATTTCTTGTGTGTGTGGCATACCTCCAAGGGACAAAAGTCAACAACTCACTTTCCATTGTACACTTTTCCATATTGTATGCTGGTTGACGTCACATCACACTATACGTTTTACAAGACACTTCTGGATTGCAAACACATTAATTACCATATACGTGTGTATGTGTATACAGTCAACAGACAGGGTAACATGTAAAAAATGTTTAAGTTACATAAATTGCCTGGAACAGACGAAAATATTGATTTTTTGTATGGATGTTTGAAATGAAAAAAACAAACATTTTTTTGGTAACCTCAGGTAATCCTAACAAATCATAAAAATCATAAAAAAACACATCGTGAAATTATATGTCGATTCCAAAGTTAGCGTCAATAATCCGCTACCCCTACATGTTGAAGTCTCAACCAATGATAAACAGCAGGTTGCTAAGAGATGCATATGGGCGGCGTTTGTTAAGTCGATTGTAACGACTATTGTGGCAAAGCCAAACTGAATTGTGATAGCGGAATATGTTAAAACGTTACTAATCTTTTCTTTATGATAAATTCAACTATATCTATAACAGTAGTTTATTTGATAGTGAGTATTGTTATTTATATCCGTACTAATACCTGCGTGTTGAATCGTACATTTTGTTTCATTTTGTCATTCTTCAAACGACCATAGTTAAAATATAATAATAACATTTACATAATATTGTCTGTAATGACATACACTAATTCCAACATTGTACAGTATCTCACGGTCGATGACGGTGCAATTCTATATAACAATGTCTATAGTACAGCGTTGTGTGACACATCAGTAGACAAATATCAACGATGAGAAATTATTTTCTTCCAAAATAAATAAATAAATGTATACTTTCTTATAAATATTGTATCGTTCTGATCAGCTTCGACATAGGAAAGGAACATTTTAAATGTCAAAGATATGTGAGAAAGTTAAGACAAACATACAACACAATAAGTATGTGTTTACCCGACGCCGGGAGTCATAGAGATGACGTACGGTCTACCCCGTAACCTTGAAACCCTGCCAACAAGGCAAGGCATGACAAAGAGAATGTATATTAACATATTAATAGCACTAATCCATTTTCTATTGTTGATATGTCACACTGTAGAGTCAATACGAACTGTGGTTATAATACCTTGGTGTGACTTCAGTACTGTACAGTGTAATGATTATGACGATATTCCGTGTGTATTCACTGTTATTAACCATCATATATGTATGTATATCTGTAGTACATGCACAAGGTAATACTATGTATTCTTTGTATTTTACAATCGTGTCAGTATTTATCAATTTGTTGAGGATTTCGCGAACGTGAATCTACATGAGGTAAAAATGTAAAAATGTTTGTTGAATTATTGTTGCACTATTTCTAAACGCAGTATCGCTGTTAAAACTAAAACATTGTGACAGTAATAACTATGTTGTGCTGAGGTTTTTTTAGTCACCGTATTTATCCCCGCCGAACTACACGGTGTAAATTAGTTCAGTTTTTCACCGTTCTCTTACGTCCGCATTTAAGTATATCAATGAAAATACAACGAGGAGTGGTCTCCACATTCCATTATTTCACTTTTATTGACACGAATTATTTACAATCCCAAATTAAAAAAAACCCGCACCGTACACTCTTTCACGTACGAACACTCGCGCTGTGTAACTACGCCCTTATCCCCCGAATGAGATCACATGTCATGTGAACTACTTTTAATGTCGCCTATCTGTTCGATCCCAGAATCTCAGATAACAATGGAATTTTGTAAAACTGAACGAGATGGACAATAGACAATAATATGTCGACACAGACACTGACTTAAATTATGACTGAGTTGAGGGCAAACGCCAAGCTTTTGAACAAAGTGTAGATTCCATAACAATTCACGTGTTGTGATCGTGCCCCACATACTATTAACTTTGATATTTGCAGGTATACTTTATAGGGTTTTTTTAAATTCGCAACACAAAATCGATAGCATAAATGGAGGCACAACACATACAATGGGTGCAGTTGAAGAGACATGTCTCTGTTTAACAATACGAGCGATTAATGTTACCAATAACCCCAAGGACCGAAAGCACAGGCTATGTTTAAAATGAACTGTTTTTTTTCAGTTCTCTGTTTTGGTTTTCACTGGTGGTGGATTATGACCCCGTGTGCACTACGAGCTTGATGGTTTCAAAACTATAATTAAACATGGCTTATAGCAAAACATACAGCATACAGCTACGACCTCGCCTGGGTTGGATATTTTTGTCGTCATTTGTTTTGTGTTTTGGACCCATACGACTTTTGTTTAATATACTACGATAGGGTGTGTTCTAGTTACACTAAGCGTGGGTCTTTAAAAAACAGATATATATTATTCTTCCATGCCACAACTCCACTCCTGTGTTATAACTATTTATATAATAATCACCATGTTTCAGTTGATGTAAGACTATTAGGAGGTTACACGCCATTTGAAGGAAGAGTAGAGATACGAAAAGACAATGGTGAATGGGGATTGGTATGTGCAATGAATTCACAGACATGGGATTTGATGGAAGCACGGGTTGTGTGTAAACAATTAGGTAATATGATGAACAGAATATTTGTTATACGCTTTATTTTTAGACATATTGGTAAACAGATACTGTTATTTTATTTATTGTAAAATTTATTTCATACTCATATGCATATAAATTTTGTTTTATTCTCAATCAGCAATTTAATGTTTGTTTGATTCTAGGTTTTGTTGATGTAATGTGGACGTGGAGTAACAGTGAATATGGTGTCAGTAATCTACCAGTGAGTGTATGTGATATCAGCTGTGACGTATCACACACATCACTTAATGATTGTACAATATCTAGTACTGGGTCTTGTAATAATTGTCAAGATAATCAAGCTGGAGTTACCTGCTATTGTGAGTATTTTTAAATTGTAAATATTGCTTCTGGACCGTGAAAAACAATTATACGATTTTTTAAACGCAATGTCATATGTATTTGTGTTCGTAATAACTATATTACAGTAACTATATGATATACGATTTCCAGCTCTCCTAAATTCAATGGAGAGATCAATAATACCAACATTTGAAATATTTGAGTGATAAAACGCATTATTGTTACTTGATTAATACTTGATAAATAAATAAATAAATAAATAAATAAATAAATAAATAAATAAATAAATAAATAAATAAATAAATAAATAAATAAAAGTAATGGTACATGTGTAAACATATATGCTTAATGAGCTAAAACAATATTATTCATAAATGTCAAAGTTATTAAAATGAAATTAATCACATAATATTACATTTTAGTTCCAGGTTTTCTAGGTCGTTACAAAGAAGTGTATCCAAATAGAATATTCCCGTCATCATCAAACATCTACACTATTGGAAACTCTATTACCACAATTCAAGGATGTATCCAGACATGTAGAGAGAACTCTAAACCAATAGCAGTACTTGCCAGTGCAGATGAATGTTACTGTGGTGATGACGACACTGATTACCAGCAATACGGTGAAGCTGTGCCTGGAGAGATGATCAACGAATATGTATCCTATGGTACCCAACAATGTAGTGGAGATAATGATACTGAACCTTACATACAAGGATGTGGTGGTCATTACCAATTAGATGTCTATGATAGTAAGTTTATTTGGTGTATCTCTATTTGCAAGATGAGCACACTGATGGGAACTAAATTAAATTTTCGAAAAGACAAATGTACATGTGGCTGTTTGACTATCATCTTGTGAGACTACTTTAGTTTCGTCTTGGATTCCAATTTCTCTTTATTTGTAAAACAAATCAAACGACAGAAAATTTACATCTCACAAACGCAAATTATCATAATCTAAAATGATCTTAGTAAGTATACCAGAGAGTCATGACTGCCCATTATTCAAATTAGAGCACTAGAAAAGCATGCGACGTCCAACGATCTGGCAAAATAGTCTAGACAATATCATTTTACTAGGAGAATTTTAACCTACTAGTATTTTCAACGTGTTTATTGACATACACTCATTTGTTGCCCCACAATCAACTTGGCTGCATATGTTTTCGTATTCAATCAGATCGATTAGAGTGGACCACGACTGGTCAGCGGCTCGCAAGTAAGATAATATTGTAGTTTTCAGCATCCGTGTAAACAATATTGTTTTGATTATCGCAGTAACGTATTTGGACTTTCAAAATTTTGTTATTTTGATATCCAAATGCGCTCTAAATTCGGCAGCCCGCTCGGTGTGGTCGCGTGGTTCGTCTAAATACAGACGTTCATTAGATGAATGACGGCATGATTTCATTAAATTGAGAGATAAACTGTGATTTATTCCATTCCATGTGACCGACTCCAATCAGCTTGAAGTACTAGAACATGAGAAATGACAAAAGTTATTATAAAAATCAACAGCTGCAATCCTCATCCAACCGCAGGGAAAATTTCTCATTAGTTGAGAGAATCTGTCCTTCAAACACATAAAATGCCAGTCAATAGTGCCCCATGCCATGTCTATGTACCTTTAATTACATGACAATTCGCAGCACTTGTTCCTTTCACAATACACTGTAAATTGCTGAGTCTGAAATGGTACCCAATAAAGTTTTTTTGTTTTGTTTTCAAATTAGAATTGATCTATCATATTTGTTTAACTATGTGTTATACCTATAAATTATTTCTTTTTGAATAATTGATGTCTGCAAATAGTGAATATTAAATGTATGTTCCCGTATATTCTGTTATTTCTAGCTACGACCGGTGCATGTGGCGACCAGTACACTGGTAACAGTGGTTATATGTATTCCCCAAACTTTCCTGACGAGTATCCAGTTGACCGGAATTGTATATGGACGATTACAGTTGAAGACAACCATATAATTAAGCTTAGTATATTGATGGTTAAGATAAGTATTGGTGATTACCTGGATATAAGAGATGGTGAAAACGTAACGGCACCAACAATTACATGGCACGGCATGAAAGTGTACAGTTCTGGAAATATATTGCGGTTACAATTTTATTCCAACTCAGATATGAACACAGATTTTGGATTTGCGTTGACATACCAAGGTAAATCATTTTAAACATTTTTGTATTGATTAGTGATTGATTATTTATAGAAAATGCTGATAAAGTTGTGTATTCTTCCCTGCTAATGTTACAGAACATTTTACTCAAATGACAATCGCATTAGCTTGCGATCTGTCTGTCAAACATCATTTAAAATGTTTCCAAATTTCAATCTGGGATTCTTCATGGGAAATAACACATTTCAGTGGTGTGTATGGGTATTCCTTTTATACCTCCGCCTTTCTCCCTGATTCTATACGTAGTTTGCTAAACCACATACAAAGCATGGTCCTCAAACGAGTCGCAAATGATTCAATGTGACTTTGATTATGTGATTAACACAGAAAATGAGATTATGGAATGAAAATGACTAATTAACGCACAATTAGACCGTCGATAAATACTAATACCCTGCAATGATAGTCAGTGAATATAGCATATATTGTGCGTAATGTCAGATTATTTCGGTTAGAGCCAAAATATAGCCGTAATTAAACGCAACATTTGACTGGAGAGTGTACAAGCCGGTCTTTCGTGTTACAATTTCAAAGTTTCACACGTGAATTATTTAAAATTTTCACCACGTTGCAACCAACTGGAAATATGTGTGATAGATTATTTATTACACGAATAGTATATTATGATGTTATTAGTTGGTCAGAATGTTTATGCAGTGTGTTAACTGTCATCGGTGAATATACTGTCACCTACGAATATCCACGTAATTGAAAACAGGGATAACATGCATGATTTTGATAGTCTCGTCGAAACTACTGAAACATAACCATTTCATAGCAGTCTCCTTAATGTACATGTTTATGACATTTATTTGTTGCTAGCATGTGTATTTTTGACAGCTGTGTTTCAGTACAGTATCATATTCAATGTATCCGGTGATAACAAGTCCATGTTCACTTCATGATCTTTTCAATCCTTGATAAACCATTTCATATTTACATTTACCTGGTCACATGTAAGTTTGAATTCCCCACAGCTATATTACAGTGTAGTAAACACGCGATACACTCATATCGACTGGTGACTTCAATTCCACATGCTGATCATTTCAATTCTGTTTTTTTTATATTTTCCACAGCCTTACCTCAGTGCAGTAAACCACAGCCAGTGTATGCCAATGTACTAACGGCTCCATCTCCACTTCCTGATTATTTCAATCCTGGCGACAGCATTACATATAGATGTTCAACTGGTTATATATTGAATGGAGTAAGTGTTATAACATGTCAAGATGATGGACAGTGGAATAGTAGTGTACCTACATGTACAGGTGATATGATAAATATAGCATTACATTTAGATGTACAACTGGTTATATATTGAATGGGGTAAGTGTTATAACATGTCAAGATGATGGACAGTGGAATAGTAGTGTACCTACATGTACAGGTGATATGATAAATATAGCATTACATTTAGATGTACAACTGGTTATATATTGAATGGGGTAAATGTTATAACATGTCAAAATGACGGACAGTGGAATAGTAGTGTGCCTACATGTACAGGTGATATGATAAATATAGCATTACATTTAGATGTACAACTGGTTATATATTGAATGGGGTAAGTGTTATAACATGTCAAGATGATGGACAGTGGAATAGTAATGTACCTACATGTACAGGTGAGACGATAAATAAAGCATTACATTTGGATGTACAACTGGTTATATATTGAATGGAGTAAGTGTTATAACATGTCAAGATGATGGACAGTGGAATAGTAGTGTACCTACATGTACAGGTGAGATGATAAATATAACATTACATTTAGATGTACAACTGGTTATACAAAACTGTATATTGAATGGAGTAAGTGTTATAACATGTCAAGATGATGGACAGTAGAACAGTAGTTTACGTACATGTACAGGTGAGATGATAAATATAGCATTACATTTAGATGTACAACTGGTTATATATTGAATGGAGTAAGTGTTATACTATGTCAAGATGATGGACAGTGGATTAGTAGTGTACCTATATGTACAGGTGAGATGATAAATATAGCATTACATTTAGATGTACAACTGGTTATATATTGAATGGAGTAAGTGTTATACTATGTCAAGATGATGGACAGTGGACTAGTAGTGTACCTACATGTACAGGTGAGATGATAAATATAGCATTACATTTAGATGTGCAACTGGTTATATAATGAATGGAGTAAGTGTTACAACATGTCAAGATGATGGACAGTGGAATAGTAGTGTACCTACATGTACAAGTGAGATGATAAATATAGCATTACATTTAGATGTACAACTGGTTATATAATGAATGGAGTAAGTGTTATAACATGTCAAGATGATGGACAGTGGAATAGTAGTGTACCTACATGTACAAGTGAGATGATAAATATAGCATTACATTTAGATGTACAACTGGTTATATAATGAATGGAGTAAGTGTTATAACATGTCAAGATGATGGACAGTGGAATAGTAGTGTACCTACATGTACAGGTGAGATGATAAATATAGCATCACATTTAGATGTACAACTGGTTATATATTGAATGGAGTAAGTGTTATAACATTTCAAGATTATGGAGAGTGGAATAGTAGTGTACCTACATGTGCAGGCGAGATATGTTTTCAATACTAAAGCTGGATTTGATTGTATGGCAAGGTAATGAGTTATATAAATAAAATCCTTATTTATGTGTCACAATTCCTTTTGAGTCGAAAATAAAATTCATTAATCTATTCAATGTTACATTATTCAGTTGAAAGGTCAAACTTATGAAATTCATATACAAAACACCAACAGTTGTCAATTATAGTGTCCCAATAAAAGAAAATTATGATATTCTCTATTAAAGCGGAGAGGTCGTCACTTGCACACACGTGGGAATTGAGTACCAAGCGACAATACCAGCGCATGCTAAAAACAAAAAGGCCTGTTTGTAAATACTGACACGCTAGGGTTACGACTACTACGATTTAAGTATCCAGTGCGATATTTTAATTTTATACAATATGTTATAATATCATGCCGACTGTGAACGTAATGAATTCCATTTTATCATTTTAATTGTAACATCTTTTTATTTTTATTTGCATTCTTGTCATTTAGTTAAGAATTTTAGTTAGTTAGATTTTTTAGTTTGGCGGAATATAACAATGTGCATTTATGTTTCACATTGTAATTGAGTGAATCATTGTACGAATTTCCGATAGTTGAGTTAATACCACCACAATATACATTGCTCCTTTTTTATACATTGTTATATTTTATATCACACAATTCTACATATATTAGACTGTGCTAATTATAAAATTCGTAAATGACCCATAATGTAATTTAATCGTGAATTTTAGTTATAACCAGTGTATCTACACCTTCATCAATTACTATACTTAAAATGACTGACACTACTCACAAAAGCGAACTGAATGGTGAATCCAAAAGTAAGTATGCAACAGCATTTCTCCTTTTGCAAATTTCAGACCTGTTTTTGTTGTAATATCGTGTTTTCATTCTTGAGAATGTTAATATTTCAACAACTTATTTATTTTTTATGTTACTTACCGCGAAATCTATTGATTTGTTTTTATGCTGTTGTTTGAAACAATTCTTCCATGTCATCTAATAAGGTACTGATGATACTTCCAAGTACAGTTCGACACCGAGTGGAGACAACTCATTTGTTCATGATACCACTTTCAAACCGAGTGTTTCGTCAAGTGAGAGCAATGAAGATATGTGTGAGAAGCAATTCAATCAGACAGGTGATTGTTAAAACATAAATTGAATTCATGTTTTATATGTCTGTATTTGTTAATTCTGCGTTATCTGGCATATATCATGCAATGTTTGTGATTAGATATATTTCTTCTTCCACTGTGATACTCAATACATTTTGTATTTTTATTACAGGTACGAGTCTGAGTGTATACGTGGGTGTTAGTTTTGCTCTTATTATTATTGTTATCATACCAATAGTCGTATTGATGTCTATATTTCTGTGCAGAAGGGTAAGGTAAGTTGAATTGTTGATTCAATCATAAATAAATGGTGACATGGCAACATGTATGTTCATATGATACAGAAAATATAGAACAGTCCAGTGCATGTCACTGGTGTGATCAGTGCTTCCGCCTTAGACACTTTTGTGTATATCATTGGTCTGATCTGTATTTCCGCAGTATATATGGACCCTCATTACTTGGATGAAAAGTTCATTAATATGTGAACATACTGTCAAATCTTTTCCGTTCACTGTGCGATCCCGTGTTATGTGTGAACGTGAAATCAGGACAAACAAAAGTCATAACTTCGTAGTGGCGTCAAAACATCGCGTGGAATTCGACAAACGAGAAACAATTTTCCCGCTTAATAATTTGGTGTACATATTTGATGATGTTCAATTATGATGATGTAAGGGTTTTTCAATGGACATTTCGACATTGAACTATAAAAAATGAGAAATTCAAGTTCAAAATCAAACATTCGATCCGTGTCTTTCATGTATTACTCGTGATCTTGCAGTGAACGGTAAACCACCTATTTACACACGTTAAACAATTTTCTCTTGTTGTTTTACCAAACAGACTCAAATCTGCAGATGAGAGGGAAATGACAAACTTGGGAGAAACAAGTAATCGTACATATCAAGACCTTATCACAGATGTACATCCTAATGACAACGATAATTTGGACAAAAATGAATACCAGTCTTTAAATATTCACGACGAACAAAATAAGACAGAGATGGAATACGTTAATACACCGAAACCTGGTGCTTATGAGGAGTTGGCAATACGATCAGAGGTAATAGAACAAAAGAAGGATGTAGGCAACGTGCAGTGGGCCATTACGTTAACACTTCTATCAACACCAAACAAGGTGAGATAAGTAGAGTGGCCGATGTACAGAAGGCAGTGATCACTTTAAGACAATGGTTGGACGTATATGATGTAACCAATCCTACATCTACTGATGACAAGACTACGTGGGATATGTCTGAAATACAACAGGCAATTCAAACATTGGTCCACCATGTAAACACGCCTAATAAAGATTGATATTAAGAAATTAAAATGAAGCAGAGTTTACCGGACAAGAATAGGAGTTACATGTACAACCCGACCCAATCAAATACTGATCATTTCAATATGACACAATTGCGATTTTGAAGCAGCGTCTTTTTAACGTGCTCTGTGTGTTTTAATGCAAGATTCACTCTATAATTTTGTGTACATCGAACAAAGCTTATTTTTTAATTTTATATCATAAATAATTACCATAATTGACAGGAGAAGATTATAAGAACACGAACTTCACGTAATATATAATTGTACTCCTTTATTTTTTTACATAATTATTAATCAGTTACCTCATTGAGATTCATGGCATTTATTATGTAACAATACCTCTGTATATGCAGAACTGTATTGCGAAATAAAGGAGTTTGGTTGCCAGAAGATGTAATTTGTTTTGTAGTGATTTGATTTACATAGCGGTGTGTTTAACATGTTTTTTGTGATATAGCATGATCATCGTTAGTATTCCGAACCGGAATATGAATTGCAAATACTAATAATAAACAAGTGACTTTCTAAATATTTTTTTCTAAGAAAAAGTAATCACAAAGATGGCATTATAGGGAATTCATAGTTCTAGATAACATTATCAGGCCATATTTGAGAACAAGAAAAATGACATCAGGTGATTGATTCTCAATTGTTGTACTTACTAGTTTGCATGTTGGTACCCGTATGATGACGTGAGAATTACACCATTGACCAGCCACGATTGTATTCATTTAATTTAAATATAATAATATCTAGTCGGTCGGTGTCTCGGCAAACACAAACGTCCATGAACATACGAAACTAATTTCCAAAGGTCACATCTCTACTAGACTATATGACAAAAAAAATATTTCGATTTCGCCATCATTATTTCCCATACATTTTCAGTAACATTCCACGTGCTCCAGATTTATAATAATACAAATGTACACGCCAACAGCGGTGGACATACATTTTTAGAGACTACCAGAGCTTACTGTAAACTTCAGACAGTCATAATGTACGTTTGAGTTGTACAGTCTGCTATCATCTTTTATATTATGTGAACAGCTGCTAGGGCGGGTTGTTTCTGTTCAGTCAGAACTCGTACTGTGTGGTTATGGCAGTTGATGACGGCCGTAAGATTGTAATCAAAATGAGTGCAGTACAAGCAGTCATCATTCTCGGCAGTATGTAGAAATAATGCGTGTGCCTCCCCGGGTGAATTCGCCAGCGTCTGTTTGCATCTCGCCTGAGCTAAGCGACACAGACCAGCATATTGGGAACACTCTTGGTTTTCAAGGGTCCTCGCAAGTGTTCTAAACTGCTCGCTCGCTTCCGCTACATTTGGCTTTCTTAAAAAAACGTTTTTTTCAACTTACTAGAAACTGCGCGACATTTTCCAAGAAAGTAGACTTCTCTCTCCATATTTACAGCAAGAAATTGCGAGTTATGGCGAAATACGTTTTAGAATATTCAACGATTTACGTAGAATATATCAAAATTACAGTATTACCTTGTTTCGCCTTCATGTAATTTGTAGCATGTCATTCGTACTTGTTCTAATATTGTAAACGTAAACAAATTGTATATCAATATTGTTTACACCTACACGAGATTAGCTCCACAACACCGCAACACCACACATTAAACTAAAAACCATTCTGTATGTAATATTATGGCTCATCTTTCTCGTTAATGTAATATAATTGTTATTAAATTCCATAAATGAGCACAATATTGAATATAAGCGTGGTATAATGAGGTTAGCCCAAACAACTATCATATGTTGACAAGAGATCATCGACGTAGTGCTGAACAAACTACTATTGTGAAAACTTCCGTTCAATTTCTTCATATTCACTTTGTTTTACGCGCATTTACGTAATTGACTCACTTTGTCATTGCCTTCCGTGTATCTGACATTTCCCCCTTTTTCTCGTTATCAGTTGTTACGTCATAGGCAGTAACACATTGCTGCAACACGATCAATGCTTCCTGAATTTCCGACATGTTTAGAGTAGAGTCATCTGCTTGTTGCTGCACAACGTTCTTTTGTTTCGATACATCTTGTCCTAATTCAATCTCCTCATAACAACCAGGTCTAGGAGTATTAACATAATCCATCTCTTTTTTATTTTTCTCGTCGTGATAATTTAAAGCCTGGTATGCATTGTTAACGCCGTCAGTTGTGATAAGGTCCTGATATGTACGATCATTACTTTTATCCAAGTTTGTAATTTCTCTTTCCTCGGTCTGGGTAGATTTGAGTCTGTTGGATAAAGTAACAATGATGAACTGAAAGTAAGTTCATTGTATGACGTTCCAATTTGTTTATATTTAGACATATAGGGATCCTTTCATTCTAATACTGATAGTTTCTTCAAGATGAACATGTACTTGATAGATACAGGGTCAAATGTTGTTTACAGTAACAAAATGTTGTTTGATTACGTCAGTAGCAGTGCAGGTTCGTTCAAAGTTCTTGCAAGTTGCGCACCGTCAATGACTCATGTTTAATCAAATTTATTCAAAGGGACTACAAGTTTCCAAGAGTTCACGTTTATCGGCTTTATCCAATTGGATACGTGGAAGAATATTTTAGTTGTTTGTATAATAACCAATTGCGAACGAGGATGACAACATGGCGGATAATTATGACGTATTTAGACAATAATTCCACGTCACACAGAAACTCACAAATTGTCTGTTATAATTGGTATGATTGACTCAACAATGCAACTTACCTTGCTCTTCTATACAACAATACCAACGTTACTATGACTACTGCCATGACGACAATAACAATACCAAAACCTACATACACACCCGGATTAGCACCTGCAATATTTTAGATATGGTATTGTCGAATAAGTGTAAGCGGTCAAACGTTTGGATTTAGGGGAGACTAAAAGAGTGTGACCAGTAATTGTTTTTATTCGCGTTGTCTCGTCTGTACATTTTTCTGCAACACCATGCATGAATTGTTTTCTCTCTCTGTGTCTAGCTTGGGATTTTTCAAATCTTCAAGCCAGCCCTATGATTTCAAATGGTCCACCAATGCCACATCATATTGTTATCACAATCACATCACGTATGCACGTTTGAATCACATGACATTCCAGTATTATTTAAGATAAACAATTTGCAGGTTTATGATAGAATTTTATAAATACAATTCTGTATTTTTTGAGACACATTCCCGGTAATCACTTAATGCACCTGGTAATGCAGGCATTAGCTGATTGCATGTTTACTCTACCACGCCGTAAAGTTTTATTGAAGAGAATAGACAGCGTAGCGCGACCTCAGCCGACCGTTTAGATGAATAAACTATCTGTAATGAACTAAGATGTATTGCCTTGGGTGTAACAAGTTATCTTTACAGTGTAATCGTCAACAGCCATGTGGGTCGATGTCCCTATCACTACGCTCTTTTCGTAATATTTGGTGAACCCGGATTTAACAAATACTGGCATAAAGACATACATGTATATCATAAACATATTGTATGTATGTAAATCTCTCGTTTAGATTTGATAGTCGTTTTACCTTTCTGATTGCATTGTTCTATCTTCTCCTCATTTCCATTTGACGATACACTTGGTTTTAATGTAGAATCACAAATAACTGTGCAGCCCTCACTGGTTGTCGAACTGTACTTTAGTGTATCTCCAGTACCTAAGATTATATAGAAAAATCATTAGAATGTTATTTATTTCCATGTAAGTTACATACAAAACAATGAACTCATTGTTTCCATGTTTACTTTGTCAACAACGAAATACATGCGATATACCAGTAAATAGTTTTTATAAAAGCTGAAACTTGCAAAATGAGAGGAGTAAGGATATTGTCTTACCAGTGGGTTCATCACTGAGTACGTTTTGTCGAGTCGTTTTAGTTATCTCAGATCTATCAGGAGTTTTTGTACTGGACGTAGATATACTGGTTATACCTGAAATGCAGTAAACATTTTTATAGACAATATGAATATTTTCTAATATACATAAAAATATAAATCCTAGAGGAAATCATTGGACACTATATACTTTGGGTAAATAGTCACTGAAATATGTGAAGATCAAAACTAATTATTATCAAAGGCAACATTTAAAACAGAAAACATGAGTCGTGTTTGGTCACAGCTAAGAACACTGCGAACGTAATGGAAGGTCATTCTTGTTCAACACGTGACCAGGGATAAAATACTTGCAGTAACTTCATATATGTAAAATAATGTACATTTATGTAAAAAAACTATTATGCATGTATAGTGAGGAATTATCGCAATTGTCAACTGCATGTTATCTGAAATTATCTAATAATTTGCATAATATATGGACTACATAAAACAATAAAAATCAATTCCGATTCATACATAGTTAAAATTAAACCAACCTGTAGATTGTGGTTCAATTCCAACTGACCATTTACCAGAATCCAGACATTGTTTATGTGGTGTTCCACCACCACTGGGATAGTAACCAGTATTGCAATAATAATATACAGTATTTGGAAAGATATATTCAGTATTCGTGTGATAGGCATTTGGAAATGATGGTGGAATACCACAAGACACAGCTGAGAATACACAGAAGTTACAGTCAATTTTACACTATCGAATTTATCATTTGTCTTACCTAATACATCTACAACTACAATCCTCCCTTTATACGCCTTCATGGAACAAATCCTAAATTTACACAACACAGAATTCAAGCAATATTCATTGATAAGGCATACGCTAATGTTTTCAATGTTGTATATCAAATTAAGTTGAAAAAAGAACAACTTTATCTCAGTAATTCCGTAAACATTGTCTTAGTGTACGCCCTCAGATAAACTAGTAGTCTCATGATACTTTTTCAAGGCATAATTCAGAAACTCACTACTAAAATTAATCAAAGGGCTAAAGGGATCGGCTGCGTGATTCTGGTTGTTTTTCAATTAAATACTGTTATTTTAAAGTTATTGTAAACAATTAGTAGTTTGTGCAATTTAAAGAAATGAAGAATTGTGATTTTTGTATGTGTCAAGGTCTCAAACAATGTACCGCTGTTCAAACAAAGCCTAAAATATTATCCGAAGTTTTTTATGAAGATGATTGCGAGATGGTATTAGGTTAGTATTCCCCGTACAACAAATGATGTACCATTTACCTTATTATGGACAAAAATCACACTGACTGAAAAGTAGTACAGGCAAATAACATAGCACAACCTAACCCAACAAATTGTTCGTTGGTAAATATTTCCATTTGACAATTGAAATATTCATTATAAATAACCAAGTTATATGAAGAAACAAACATGGATTCAAATTACTATGTAACTCTAACTGTTGTTTTATAAGCATAGAAATGCATATGTTCTAGTGTTCATCATATCATCTCACCTGTATACAGTTGTACATCTAAATGTAATGCTATATTTATCATCTAACCTGTACATGTAGGTACACTACTATTCCACTGTCCATCATCTTGACATGTTATAACACTTACTCCATTCAATATATACCCAGTTTCACATTCAAATGTAATGATGTCTCCAGGATTGAAATGATCAAGAAGTGTAAATGGTGTTGTTTTCACATGTGAATACTCTGGCTGTGGTTTACTGCACTGAGGTAGAGCTAAAATACACAATACCAAGATTGAAAAAAACGGTAAGTAGAGATGTCTCAGAGTATCACACCGCAAATAGTGTGAGAAAATCGCAATGACATTACCATCAGCATGTTATTACACGATATTTGTATATCTTCTTATATATACCCGTCATAATATGGATTCAAAATTTAAAGTGAATTACTATCATCATCAAATTGAGCGTCGGGTTATAAATCCCCCTATTACAATACCTGTAAAGGTTATGTAAATTCTTATTGAGGTCTTCCAACTTCAGTCAATACTCTTAGCAGTTCTTACATCGTATTACACGAACTTCGATGTAAACAATTTATTTATAAGTTTATGATATTCAACTTTATATCTTGTCACGTTGATATGTGATAAAGATCTAACGATTTTGCAATTTCTATGCGAGCAACAATCGAACGCATCTCTAACCTACGGTATTAGAGAACGATTTGCAAGTAAGCAATGACACTAACAAATACAAATATAAGCGATTGTAATTGAACAGACCACCACAAGTTTATAAGTTCATAATGTTTGCTTTCATCTGTTCTTCATCATCATCATCATCATCATCATCATCATCATCATCATCATCATCATCATCATCATCATCATCATTATCATCATCATCATTTCAGTTTTTTACGCCACTGCTGGTGTGTGGCCTCCCCAACAGCGTCATTATGTTGAACCGTGTGGGTTGGTGAGTTGCCTGCTGCTCAGTCGCTTGGACAACAGGGCTAGGGGGCAGGTAGTACGAGGATACATTTTACCTGTAGTAAGTCAGTTTGACCTAACCTGACTGATTATTTGATATAAAATGAATTATTAGGAAGCAACACAACTAACACTGATTTACCTTGGTATGTCAACGCAAATCCCAAATCTGTGTTCATATCTGAATTTGAATAAAATTGTAACCACAATATATTTCCAGTACTGTACACTGTCATGCTGTTCCATGTAATCTTTGGTGCCATTACGTCATCACCATCTCTTATATCCAGATGATCACCAATACTTATCTTATACATCAATAGACTAAGCTGAATTATATGGTTGTCTTCAACTGTAATCGTCCATATACAATTTTGGTCATCTGAATAGTTGCCAGGAAAGTTTGGGGAATATATATAACCAGTGTTACCAGTGTACTGTCCTCCACATGCACCAATGGTAGCTGTCAATGTATCAATATTAATAAGCTGTCAATGTTGACACTCCACTTGTCTTCAACTGATACGCAACTTATAACTTTGTTTCAATTGTACCATTAACAATTATCTTTAAAAATTGATTTCTAAACCGATTTTTTTTATATAAATTATGTCTCAAGAGTTGGGTTATGTTAATGATGTAGGTCAAACCACTAAATTATGCAGACTCCTTGATTTGCGCTTTAAACACTATTTATAATTTGTCAGTAGGGGGTCTGAATTAAACTTGTATATGCAATCTGGAAGTTTAAGATCTCTTTGTTTAATAAATGGGATTGATAAATCATTAGTGAAATAATTTATTTGAGTAATTTCGGAATAAACTGACACTAATCCTCGGAAAAGTGAAAGTAACATATCAAATCCATAAAAAAGTCCTATAATATAAATATCTAAAACGACACAAATGACAATGCAATCACAGCATAAGAACTGTCATCGAATTATTAAGTAAACAGTGAAGTCGAAACTTGACCAGTTCTATATTTTGAGACAGTGTTCGAAATCTTTGAGTTATTTATTCCAAACACCACCAAGACCAAGATGCTAAACAGTGAATAGTGTATGCAGATATGTGTCGCTATAATCACTATTACCAATGTACTGTTCTCCACGTGCAAAATGATGAAAGTCCAAATACGGACAGGTTCGGTAAACTCGATTACTGCAATAGTCGAAACAATAGTGTAAATAAAGATGCTGAAAACCACAATGTCGCATCATCTTCAATCGATCTTAAAGTGAACATGTAAAAAAACGCAGCCAGGTTGAATTTGAGGCAGTATATGAATATTTGACAACCGAGATACATTGAAAATACTAGTAGGATAAATATCTTGTATAGTGATATTGTCTCGACTATTGTGCCAAATAGTTGGACGTCACGTCTGCAGTCCTTGCAACAGAAACTATAGACATTCTGATGTACAGGTACCCTCCCGATTTTGAGATGATAATACATTTATTAACTGTAAAATTCGGGGTATATAAAGATTTTCCCTCCCGATGTTACACTTATTAATATTGGCTGTGTTTCTATGAATAATCAGTACATCGGGAGACAAATATTAAATACCCATCAGTTCAGTTTATAGTTTATAACTGTTCAATGTTTTCGCAGGAAAATGTGATTTTCTAATGCTCCAATTTGAATAATAGATAGTGATAACTCACAGATATAGTTGATAATTAAAGATTTTGAAATTGTGTATTCTGTGAGATATGTATGGCATCTCAATTTCAACTTGGTTGTATTGTTAGTATACGTTTGTGTAATGTACATTGTTTACTGTAATTTTAACAAGAAAAGGAAACTGGGGAATCTAGAACGAAACTAAGGAGATGATAGTCAAATAGCAACATGTCTATTTGTTATTCTTGTCGGAAATTTAATTTTGTTTCCATCAGTGTGCTCATCTTACAAAAAATAAAAGCAAATGAACTTACTATCATAGACATCAAATTGGTATTCACCACCACATCCTTGTATGTAAGGTTCAGTACCATTATCTCCACTACATTGTTGGGTACCGTAGTATGCATATTCGTTGATAGTCTCCCCAGGTACAGCTTCACCGTATTGCTGGTAATCAGTGTCGTCATCACCACAGTAACATTCATCTTCACTGGCAAGTACTGCTATTGGTTTAGAGATATCTCTACATGTCTGGATGCATCCTTGAATTGTGGTAATGGAGTTTCCAAGAGTGTACATGTTTGATGATGTTTGGAATATTCTGTTTGGATTTCCTTCTTTGTAGCGACCTAGAAAACCTGGAACTATAATGTAATAGTATGTGATCAATTTAATTTCAGTAACTTTACAGTTTATGAATAATATTGTTTTAGCGCATTAAGCAAATATATTTACACATATATCGTTACTTTACTCATATAAATTAAGATTTGTCTGTTTTCATTTTAAAACGATTTTGTTGGAATCCTGCTGAATGAATATGCAAATTCTGCATCTATTAAAAAAAATAGAATGTTATCATTATCCACTACAGCCAAAAAGTGTATATAAGCTATAACATAAATGTGTTAAAAACTTTGAGTAAAATAGGCTATTTGGTTACAGTAGGGGGTGACAGTGTCGATATCGTAAATGGCGGGATCGATCGATGACACACTTATATACTAAATATGTGGAGGAATATGCAATTCGCATATCGCTTAAGGTTTGCAAGGTACATTAATACGATACAAAACAATAATATATCATTCAACTTCTGGAAACAAATGAGGAAAAACATCTTACAAACGATATATAATATTCTGTAAAAGGCTAAGTCTGATTCCAGCCATCTTCCCTCACATCATCAACTATATATTAGTATTATTGGTCTCTCCATTTGGGTTAGTTGGAAATCGTAGTTCACATAGTTACTGTATTATAGTAATTACTACCACAAATACATATGACATTGAGTTTAACCAATCGTAACTCAAATCGAATAAATGTTTTTACGATCCAGAAGCAATATTTACAATTTGAAAATACTCACAATAGCAGGTAACTCCAGCTTGATTATCTTGACAATTATTACAAGACCCGGTACTAGATATTGTACAATCATTAAGTGACGTGGCTGATACGTCACAACTGATATCACAAAAAGTCACTGGTAAATTACTGACACCATATTCACTGTTACTCCACGTCCACATTACATCTACAAAACCTGAAATCGAATACATATTAATTTTTGATTGATAATAATAATAGAAAATAATGAAAACAGGTTCACAAGTTTATATAACATAAATAATATATACTATATATATAAATAAATAATGTAACAGTATTGCATATATATATTCAGTTTACCTTTATCATATTACCTAATTCTTTGCACACAACCTGTGCTTCAACCGAATCCCATGTCTGTGAATTCATAGCACATACCAATCCCCATTCACCATTGTCTCTTCTTATCTCTACTCTTCCTTGGAATGGTGTCCGACCTCCTGATAATCTCACATCAACTATAAGATACAAATTATGGTAATATGGTAATAGCCTGAAGTAAGTATAATCAAGTGTTTTCATGAAGTTTTGAATACAAATAGTATCCTGACTGTGTTTTGTATTTACGTTTATGAATTTTTCCCATAATATCAAATGTATACTCATGAAAAATACTCACTTTAGTGCGAATGGAATAATTATATATAATTATTAAAGCCTTTTTTTAGAATTTGATACCCGATATATCATGTACTTTAATTTAATTTATCAGAAATTATTCATATACAAAGAGTATAGATTTTTCAATGTCATTTTATACCTTGTTATTTCTATTTCATGAACGAGACAAAGACACATGACCTTCATAGCCATGTATTTATCTAGTAACCATTTCTAAATCCAGCTGCTTCGCTAGTCGTCATGTTGTTACTGGTGATCTCACTGTGATTCCACGTGATTCATCAGTGAACCACAATATATAAACACTGATAATTTAAATCATTTTAGATTATTTATGTTAATGAGCATGCTAGCAAATTGAAAAAAATAGACGAGGAAGAATGCGTCACACTACTGGGGTGGTGACGGCAATATAAACAATGCGCTGTCGTAATCATAAATTTGTGACGTCGTGTTTTAACAGATTTGACAAGTTTTCACAGCAACATTTCGGGCATATACTAAATCTTGATCTCGATGAATTATTACATATTCATCGTGCTTACCGTTATCACGATCATACCTAGCCATAGATCAATGGTTTTGTAAAAGTGGGTGATATTTACATTATGTCGTTGACTGCCTCTCAAACAGCAGCAGTAGACAACTGGCGACAGAATTTAAATAATACTCACTCTTAAGACCCCATGGATCCAGGTATATATCATACTTGCTATGTGGTACGAGCAATTTATAAAAATAGACGCAACCCAAACAAAAAATCGTCTCATACTTAACTATTATTGTCACGTTTTGTGGTGTATTCTTAAATAAATACCTGCGTACACTGTGATCAATAAATAAGAAAGTACTGTCACTGAACAAAAGCTGGTGCTAAAATTATAACAAATGATTCTCAAAACAGATAACAAAACAATACCTTGTCCATAGACTGTGGATATACACACGTACATGGTGATTAATATGCACACAATCAAGCGTAGTCTCGTGAAACACATAGTGCGGTGTGTCGTTAACCAGCATACAATATAAATAGGTATACAATGAAATCGAGACGAGGTGTTGACCTTTGACACCTGGCGGTCTACCACAAAGACTGAACAGTCGACAGCTGACAAAACTACTCGGCACAATTCACTAATCGGGACAATATTCCTAAAAGGCTACTGTATGGCTAGGGTATTAAATACTGGTCATCCTGGTCAATGTGCGTTCGTGAACGGTTGTTTTCATAGGGATTGACTCATTGCTAGTGATAAAAATGTGTGCTACTTTTGCCAGACTTTAACAAGAAATTCGATTCCTTGAATCATCGATCATCATTCACGAAGTCGGGAGTCATAAAGACGATGTACCGTCTACCCCGTAACCTTGAAACACTGCCAGCAAGGCGAGACATGACAAAAAGAATATATATTAACATATGAATAGCACCAATCCATTTCTATTGTTGGTATGTCACACTGTAGAGTCAATACGAACTGTGGTTATAATACCTTGGTTTGACTTCAGTACTGTACAGTGTAATGATTATGACGATATTACGTGTGTATTCACTGTTATTAACCATCATATATGTATGTATATTTGTAGTACATGCACAAGGTAATACTATGTATTCTTTGTATTTTACAATTATGTCAGTATTTATCAACTTGTTGGGAACGTCGCGAACGTGAATCCGCATGAGGAAGTAAAAATGTTTGTTGAATTATTGTTGCATTATTTCTAAACGCAGTTATCCTGTTAAAACTAAAACATTGTAAAAGTAATAACTATGTTGTGCTGACGTTTTTTAGTCACCGTATTTATCCCCGCTCAACTACACGGTGTAAATTAGTTCAGTTTGTCACCGTTCTCTTACTTCTGCATTTAAGTATATCAATGAAAAGTCAAGGAGGAGTGGTCTCCAAATTCCATTACAATAGTAATTATTTCACTTTTATTGACACGAATTATTTATATTTCCAAATATAAAAAAACGAAACGTACATTATTCCAGGTACGAACACGCGCGCTGCTTAACTATTACTTTATCCCCTAAATGAGGTCACATGTCATATCGACTACTTTTAAAATCCCAGAATCTTACATAACAATGCAATTTCTCAAAACTTGTGGTAATGAAACTGTACTCGAAATATTGTTATTTAGTACCTTGAATGAGATGTGAACATACAATTACATCATCAGTTAATATTGTTTCCACTTCCGGGTAATATGAACTTTCGTAAAATCGCTCACCAATGTGATTAGTCCGTAATCACATGTTCCTTTTATACTATTTATATTAATACTCCACTTTTTATGTTTCAGTTGACGTGAGACTATCAGGAGGTGTTACACCATTTGAAGGGAGAGTAGAGATAAAAAGAGACAATGGTGAATGGCGATTGGTATGTGCACAGAGTGCACAAAACTGGGATTTGATGGAGGCACGGGTTGTTTGTAAACAATTAGGTAATATGATGAACTGAATATTTGGTATATGCCTCCTTAGACATACAGATACTGTTATTTTATCTATTGTATAATTGATTTCATACTCAGACATTTAATTGTGTTAACTCGGCAATATCATGTGTGTTTGATTCTAGGTTTTGTTGATGTAATGCGGAAGTGGAGTAACAGTGAATATGGTGTCAGTAATCTACCAGTGAGTGTATGTGATATCAGTTGTGACGTATCAGCCACGTCACTTAATGATTGTACAATATCTAGTACTGGGTCTTGTAATAATTGTCAAGATAATCAAGCTGGTGTTACCTGCTATTGTAAGTATTTTTAAATTTTAAATAAATGTATGGGTCATTTTACACGATTTGATTTAAGATTGCTTGAACGCAATGTCATATGTATTTGTGTCTATAAGTTTCACTACTTCCAGTTTTCTAGAATTCCGTGAATAAAACAGTAATTATAATTTGTAGTTGAGTGAGGATGACGGAAGGACTAAATGGACTAAATATGTCACAATCAGAAACGTGTAGTTTTTATAATTGTTCCGATGGTATGATTTATGTCACGAGTATATTATATATTCTGAGTATTATAAATTGATTGTATGTTGAGTAGGAAATTGAAAATCATATTTACGTGTTGGAAATATTTGAGCTATAAAATCAAAACAGATATCCCTTGGCTGTATTTATGACAATGTCATATTGTATGAATAAAAAGTCTTCCCTTTTAAGGAATTATCGAAGACAAATATTAAATAGTGTCTTCTTGTCCTCCAGTACAAGAAAAATACACGGTTTCCAGCCTACGCATACCCACAACAGGAGAGTGTTAATATTTAATATCATTGTGAGATATTTTGACGAGTTGAACTGTGGGTGACATTTAAGGTTATTTACGAATAACTTAAAATCCATTGCATCGTAATGTTTTACTCACCTTGTAACAACAATTTTTGACGTTTTAATCTGCGTATTACGCTCAGTCTGTTAAACCTCTCTAATAGGTAATATTTCGTTCACTGTCAGATCTCACATAATTTGTGAAAGACGCGGTTCGAACGTCTGCCACAAACTTGAATTCCTAAATTTTAATGTCGAAATTTTCATCTGTCAGAGAGATGGAGAAATTTGTTTTTCATTTCATTAAAGTTGACCATCATCAGACATAACGCGGTATCTCGTAGTGAACGGTAAATACTGGCATTATGAGTAGTAGTGTGAGAAAAAATATCAATATTGCTCCAAACACATTGCCACACATTAGCTCCGGTATCACCGGTGCATGTACTTCAGAAAACGTACTTGTTATTGTTGTGGAATACGCAAATATTTGACGTGTTGATTATGGTCGAACAACTAACGAATGATAAACTATTTCTGATATCTTGCAAGTAATAAGGATATGATTTTGATTCATTTTTGTAAATAAGAATAATTTTGAATGGTCATATATAGAATATCAACATTTGAGAATAGAATCGTCTAAACGTCATCCCGTAGACTTCGCTTTTAGTAATTAACACTGGCAAGGTTGCGAAATCTTAACTTTATCTCTGGATTCATAGTTGTGCTCTATATGCCACGTTGTCAGTTTTTGATTTTTGGAGTACATATTTAAAAAATACCACTATTATAACATGGGAGCTAAAATAACAGGACAGTTCAACATCTGCTCAAAACTACATATTTCTCTTTTATGGAAGTGTTTCATTATCGATTGACAACCTCATTTTTGCAAAATCAAAATAAATATAAATAAATGTGTGTTTACATCTCAACACAGGCAAATCTCAATATATAGTTCAACTGCCATTCAACAAGTGAGGTCACGGTATATGCATTAATAAATTTAACCGCATAGATCGCTAACACAACATACAATTACATTTTAGTTCCAGGTTTTCTAGGTCGTTACAAAGAAGGAATAGATCCAAACAGAATATTCCCACCATCGTCAAAGATGTACACTTTTGGAAACTCTATTACCACAATTCAAGGATGCATCCAGACATGTAGAGACAACTCTAAACCAATAGCAGTACTTGCCAGTAAAGATGAATGTTACTGTGGTGATGACGACACTGATTACCAGCAATACGGTGAAGCTGTACCTGGGGAGATGATCAACGAATTTGTATCCTATGGTACTCAACAATGTAGTGGAGATACCGGTACTGAACCTTACATACAAGGATGTGGTGGTGATTGCCAATTAGATGTATATGATAGTAAGTTTATTTTTGAATGAACACCAATGGAAATAAATTCAATTTATTATTTGGGTACTTAGTTAAGTCCGAAATTCCTCAAGGTTTTTGTTCACAAATGTGTAGACAATGTATGTATTGCCATTTAATGCAAGATATGTTAATTATGAGGTAAATGACAAACAAATGTTTAAACTCTCTTTCATTATCAACTTCACTAATGTCACTCTGGGTTATTCAAATTAGAGTATTCGAAATATATTTCCTTGCGTAAAAATGTTATATTATTACTAACATATAATTCGGTACAACTGTAACCCCTCCATTGTTTATTTGTTGACATGTAGGACTGACAGTCCATCGTACTTGTACAATGTTTTTTAGAGTAGCGGCTCACACAGTTACTTGATTTTAATTCATATCACATTTCTTTCGTTTAAAATTAAAATCCATCTTTTTGTTTAGTTATGACTTATACATGTGAATTGTACGAATTTCTTTTTGGCTACTTAACACCTGAAAATTATTGTAATATTAAATGTATGTCAACATCAATCCCTTTACAGCTACTATCGGTGCATGTGGAGGGCAGTTCACTGGTCATAGTGGTTATATATATTCCCCAAACTTCCCTGGCAAGTATCCACTTGACCATAATTGTATATGGACGATTACAGTTGAAGACAACCATATAATTCAGATTAGTATATTGATGTATAAGATAAGTACAGGTGATTACCTGGATATAAGAGATGGTGATGACGTAACTGCACCAAAAATTACGTGGGACAGCATGACAGTGTACAGTACTGGATATGTATTGTGGTTACAATTTTATTCAAATTCAGAAACGAACACAGATTTGGGATTTGCGTTGACATACAAAGGTAAATCATTTTGACCATGTTTGTTTTCAATCACTTGAAATGCAAATGAAAATAAGTTCCATTCCTGTATTCTCGCCTGTTATCCTTTCTGCAAATTTAACCCAATCGATAATCGCAATAGCTAGGGATCGTTGATAAATACTAATGTTCTGCAAGGCTGAGTCATAACAATGACAGGATTAAACTGATTATTTTACCGGAGAGCGTATCATATTACAATTTCAATGTTTGCAAGTCCGGAATGAATTCATTTTAATGTTAACTGAAACCATGTATGAAACATTTACATGAAATATGTATTGCAATAATGTTTGTTTGTTAATGTTTTGTTGAATGTTAGTTATTATTCAAATAACAGCATTTAAAATTGAAGTGTGTACGTCGGTCAACAAACTGTCATGTGGAAACGTAATTATTAAAATAGCAATGAGCTGTCATGTATACCACTCGATAATACTAATAATAAACAATACAGTGGAAATAGTTTTGATAAATTCAATGAATGTATACAATCTTCGACCTTATTATACAACTATATAAAGTGTCCCCTTTTTTACATGGTTCAAATAATACTAGGTAATCATTAAAAAATAAAATGTATAATCTAAATGTTTCTGGATAGCAGGTATAGTAAACAAGTTCAGAGGTTATATGAACCTGTCCTGAATTAATCCCGGCATCCTAAACTGGAGTGTGATCCAAACGGTACACGTCACCTAAAAATATCCGCGTGTGAAAAACGGAGTGGCATGCGTGATTTATGGAGTTGGGTGTTGTCCATTCACAGAGTAAATTTAAATCGAAACTACTCATATGAGTCTCGAATGTTCCTGCAATGTTTTACTTATATGTGCTGAATAATTTCCACTATTGTCTAGCGTAGTAGTTATTGTCAAATGGGGCTTCTGTGAGCCTAAAATCAACAAATCGCCATGAATAATCTTAATATTTTAACGATTTGTTTCAGTGCAGAATATCATGTAAAGCTAAATAAAAAAGGATTATTTGTAGGCAATTTATTACTTGTATACGTCAGATGTTTGTATATATCCAGTATGCCTATGTACGTTTTACATGGACATGATGTAAAGGCATACTAGTAAACGCTGTATCACTTCCCCTAGATATTAGCAAATAATGTAATGTGTCGCTTGTGTCATATTATCTGTTCAGCTGTTAAAATTAAATCATTGTATAGTAATTCCAATTGACCTACAGTACACCCACTAAACTATTTACCATTGATATATTTGTCATGGAACTACAATTCCTGTTCTCTACTTACTTTGAATTAATCCTGGTATCCATGCAGCCCGTCAATCTGTGCAGTGTGTCTAATCTGTCACAGTTCACGTGATTATACGATGTAGGCGGCGATACTGTCCCGGTCACGTGTGTAAAAGTAAAGGCCAATTTACAGTGTCATTTTACAACACAACTACTGAAATAATTGTATTCCATAATAGTTCAAGTTTATTTTACACCGCATTTGCTTACGCAAACCATGAACTACGCGATGCAGTGAACGACTTTAACAACATTTTTGTTAATATAACTGGCATTTAAAAAAATTGGTACACTCACGTTGCACTGCAGGGAATATCTAACGAGTTTTGCTTGTACTTGTTCTTTCTTCTACATCTGAATTAATCTAAACATTTGCTAAACAGTTATTTTTGGTAACATATCAATGTGTATTTTCCACAGCCTTACCTCAGTGCAGTAAACCACAGCCATCGTACTCCAACGTGATAACGACTCCATCTCCACTTCATAATCATTCCAATCCTGGAGATAGCATTACATTTAGATGTACAACTGGTTATATATTGAATGGAGTAAGTGTTATAACATGTCAAGATAATGGACAGTGGAATAGTAGTGTACCTACATGTACAGGTGAGATGATAAATATAGCATTACATTTAGATGTACAACTGGTTACATATTGAATGGAGTAAGTGTTATAACATGTCAAGATAATGGACAGTGGAATAGTAGTGTACCTACATGTACAGGTGAGATGATAAATATATCATTACATTTAGATGTACAACTGGTTATATATTGAATGGAGTAAGTGTTATAACATGTCAAGATGATGGACAGTGGAATAGTAGTGTACCTACCTACATGTACAGGTGAGATGATAAATATAGCATTTACATTTCGATGTACAGTATAATTTATTATTCGTGTAATGTTTCATATATGCACATTACTTCGTTCACCCTGATATGGACATACAGTTAGATAAAAATAATTAAGATACTTGTTTCCTCGCTGATCTAAAATTATGACAACTCATTGTTTCCGGCAATGCTATTACACGTAAATACTTGAATTTTCCCAAATCTATTATGCTGTAAAAGAACATAAACATCATCAAACACCAGTATTGCCATTTATACTGTATTCCAGTTCAAACATATGTAACATCATTTTGAGTGTCATGAGTTGATTTCGCATATCAAAGGTTTTAGTCAAATGTTTCATGTCAAAAGTGTCAATTAGAGATAAAAATGACACCAGCCTTAATATTTGCCGAATTGAATTAGTATATCGATTTCCTTTGGAAAGATTGACAAGCTCCTTTACTTCAAGTTCACGTCGGCTGATGCTAGAACAAAGTATACAAGTTCCTTGAAAAAAAGGCTACAGGTCTCATTCCACCAATTAGCCTATCAAAATTCATAACATTTAAATTTTATAGTTGTTATTAACCAATGGATGTTTCCTCTGACCGAGTTTTATCTGAACGTGACGTGTGAGGGCATACTTCGACTATGCCAGCTGTTCGGCATGTGTGTGTAGCTTTGTCTATTGGTTATTAGTACCGATGGATCCAGACAACTCTCGTTTAGCCACTTCCGAACTACTGCTGATTTTCTGAGAAATCGAAAGTATATAGCCCGACAAATCTGTGTTTTGTTTACATTCATTTTGTATGAGTTTGAGCTGTCTAACATGTCTTTTACTGGACAGAATTGTATTACATGCTGTCACAGATCCGAGGATTGGCTAAGCACGCGGGAGCACACAATGAATGGTGATGACAAAGTGCATACAGTTAACTAAGCTATTTTATTCTCTAAACCTCATCAACAGATATTCATACTCAGAAATTAACATGAAACTTGTGCACAAGAACTTATCACTAATAAATCACGTTAATCAACAAATCAACGACTTCAATCTATTATCCATTTATGCGAAATACAACAATATGCTTAATACACAGTTACGTAAAACCAAGTTGAGCCATACAAGGCCTTCGGGTCAGGGAATTAAGGCAAAGCAAAACTTTGATAAAGTTTACAGTATCAGTGTCTTATTGTAGTCCTGCAGTGTTCTGTTATGCTCCTCAAATCTTTGCATCGACAATACTTCAGCTACCATCCGCATCAAATCCATAGAGCTTCTAACACTGCCTGTACCACCAGTAACCGATCCGGGTTGATACAATAGAAACCATTCACCACCAGTTGCCAACATTAACGTATGTCCACACGACCACGATACACCAGTTCACAATTACCAAGCCAAGGTTGATATGCCGTCACTCCCCCCTGTCCCATTCAGCAAAGGACAGAACCACTGAAACCAACATCTCGCCCTGTCTGTACACAGGTATAAACGTACCGCTGGTTGACTATTAGTCTGGTTCTGCAGCATGAGCAAGGTGACGAAGAGCCTGAAATGCCCTTACAAACTGCTGCTAGGCAGAGCTGAATACGGTGCTCACACTTCGACGGCTCGTGGTGTACTGACTTGCCACGTCCACCACACAACTCACATGAATTTACATAACAAAGCCACCTGCAAGACGCATGCAACCTTACATTCCCATTCATACGCAAATATCCACATCATACGCTGTACAAAGCAAATGCAACACTTGGCTTGGTTAAGCTCGACCATGGGTCGGGCCAATTTTATTTATAGATTTAGCTCGCATTTACATAGCAGAAAACTAGGCTGATTTTCCTACAACATTGACTCCCCTTCTAGAAATGTATCTACTCATGATACACTTTCCACAGGGGAATCAGAGCCTCACAAATGTACCTATTCAACTCTACTGAGATAGTCGACCCCAACATTCTCAGAACCTTTAATACCTTCAATACGAAACCTGTAGGACTGCAATGCCAAAGCCCAACGCATCACCCTTGCATTTACCATTTTGGCCCTCTGCATGTATATAAGAGATCGGTGGTCTGTCTGAAGAGTAAACATACGGCCATACAAATATCTCTCACTGTATATTTTAAAGCATGTGCTATGGGGTAGGGTCTCTGTCTGATTGGCCCACATGTAGTCAACTTTATCTCATGTTCATATAGTGATGTCCTCCCTGGCAAATCTGTGAGTACTTCGCTGTACTGGGCAAGTAGCCGCCTCACTGCAACACCTTGCTCCAAAGTAAGGCTGTCACTCACCTTCACATCATTAGCAGTCTGCGTTTGCTGTAAGACTGGCACTGTCAACAAGTCGCCATGTGGTTGTACAGCCTCGTGCCCTTGTTCCGGGTCTGGTTCTGAGTCAAGAAGTGCTGAGGACGCCGTCACCTCCACATCATCCTTCTCATTGGGGGCCGTTGAGCCAACTACATCCTCTGCTTTCCTGCAAACATACAACTTTAGTAAATTTGAATGGAATGTTTTTACTTTACCACCCATGTCAATCTGATAATCCACATTACCGAGCTTTGCCACCACTGGAAATGGGCCCTTCCACTGCAGCAACAGCTTGTTACTATCAGAGGGAAGTAGTAGCAGAACATAATCACCCACCTTAAACTGACGTGGTTTACTCTTTCTATTGTAAAACTTCTCTTGTCTCATCTGTGCCTTCTTTAGATTCTCATGTGCGAGTTCACACGTCTTTTCCAATCTGTCCCTCAGATCGATAACATACTGGTAGGTGGTCCTTACCTCTGTCTCTTCTACCTCGCCAGTCCACAGCTCTTTAAGTATGGATATTGGACCTCTAACACTCCTCCCATATATCAGATCAAATGGTGAAAACCCAAGACTAGCTTGTGGCACCTCACGATATGCAAATAAAAGTGGTGCTAGGTAGCGATCCCAATCTTTGGGTCTCTCGGAACTCATTCTCTTCAACATTTGCTTCAGTGTGCCGTTGAAACGCTCCACCAGTCCGTTACAGGCAGGATGGTAGGGTGTTGTAGTCAACTGTTTTATTGAAAGTAATCTGCTCACCTCCTGCATGATACCCGATGTAAATTGGGAGCCTTGGTCACTCAAGATCTCCCTTGGTACACCAACCCTACAAAAAACATCCACCAGTGCCTCTGCTACTGTAGTAGTCTCAATATTCTTCATTGCCACTGCCTCCGGATATCTTGTAGCATAATCTACTACGGTGAGTATGTACCTATTACCCTTGTCAGTTATCTGGAAGATGGGTCCCACAATATCTACTGCCACTCTCCTGAATGGCATGTCAATACATGGCATGCATCCCAAGGGTACCCTTACTACTCTACCCTTTGGACTTGTTCGCTGACAAATATCACACGACTGGACATAACGCTTCACATCAGACTGAACACCAGGCCAGAAGAAACTAGTGAGTACCTTATCCACAGTTCTTTGAACTCCTTGGTGTCCTCCTAATAGTGACTTATGGGCTATCTTCATAACCATAGGACGAAGCCTGCAGGGAACTACAACTTGGTGAATGCAGTCACTGCTCCCAACCTTTGGAGACTGGAATTCCCTGTACAACACATTCTTGAGAACAATGAACTTGGACTTGCGGCCGTTTCTGTCTATCCTCTCATGCCCCTGATCTGCCAAATACCTACATCTCTTGAGGGTTTCATCATCTCCTTGTTCGTCCCTAAGCTTCTGTGGTGTAATGACCTCAGCGAAGTCATCTGGTACCTTCAATGGTTTGGTCAGCCTACCTTCTGCCCTTTTTTGTGCTCGTGTCTGCATTGAAGATGTGACCTTAACTTTCCTCGCACACTCAGTGTCCACACCCACTTCAGTCCACTTGGGGTCAGAGTCTTCAGGTCCTCTACTTCCTTAAATATTCCCCAACACTAGGTCGTATACTGGCTTCTCCATACATAGGGCATCTACAGTACCAACATAGAATGGTGTGTTAATGTATATTGTGGCTACTGGAGCCCTTCTAATTGTTCCATCTATCAGAACACATGACTGATGCTCGCCTGTAAGTTGGCTGTCAAATACCAAATCCCTGCGAACAACAACACCACTACACCCACTGTCCCTAAGAACCAACACCTTTGTCTTACCAACAAACCCACTTAGCACTGGCATAGCTCCTGTGGTGTGCTTATGAGATGACATACTTGTGGCTGGCGACTGCAGAGGGCCTGATACTGTACCACTTCCCAGCCCTTTGGCAGGCTGTTTGCCCCGTTTCATCGGTTTACCCTTAACAGTCCCCTTGACCGTGTCCCCTGTCTTTAGTGGCACATGTCTGAAACCATTACCCTGTGGTGCAGATTGGTTGAACTTACTTGAAACCATGCTGGATGCCTTCAGACTAGCAGGCGCTCTGTGGTTACAATCCTTAGCCATGTGGCCTTTGCGATGACAAACATAACAGGTCAAATCTTTAATAAGCTGGCTCTTCCTAGTTCCAGCTGCTGAACTCAATTGCGATGGTGGAGTAGGAGTCTCTGGCTTACCTACTGCAGCTTGTGGTGCCTTTCCACCACTCCACGACTGCTTTTGTGTGGAACGCCCGAATAAGGAACCTCTCGCCTCAACGAACTGCTCTGACAACCTTGCCATCTCAGTCAGTGTCTTAGGGGATCGCTCCTTCACAAAAATAGCCAGGTCTTGACCACAACTGTTCAAAAACTGTTCCTGCAAGAGAAGGTTCTTTAGACTATCAAAATCTTTGTCAATCTCTGATAGATCAACCCACCGAGTAAACAAATTCTCTATTCTGGCTGCAAACTGAATTGCTGATTCAACACGGTCTGGTTTAGCCATTCGAAATCTGGTACGAAACCCTTCCTCTGTTAGGTTGTATTGTTTGAACAACGCCGTTTTTACTACTTCATAATCATTTATCTCTGTAACTGCTAGACGACAGTAAACATCAAGAGCTTTACCTGTGAGCAATGTGCTCAAGTTAGTAGCCCAATCTACCTTCTTCCATCTGACTGACACAGCATATCTTTCAAATCGCTGTATATATGAATCCAAATCATCCTTAATATCCTGAAACATGGGGAGTTTGGGGGCTTTTACATTATAGGCTGGCCTATGCTTGTGCTCATCCTCATCACTCTCACTGCCACTTTCATCACTCTCACCTTTCCTCAACACATCACTTTTTACCCGTAGCTCCATCAACATTCTTTCCTTTTTCTTTATCTCCAGCTCACGCTTCCTCAATTCTAACAACTCCGCTCGTTCACCTCTAGCATCTCTCTCCCTCTCTCTAGCAAACTCAAGCAAATCCGCCCCTGTCAGTCCTGTCTCTCTTCCAAAGTCTAGCCACTTCTCCATATCAGGCGCCGGATTCAGCCTGCAAATCTAAACTGAAATACGATGGGAGCATCTACCAAACCAGATCGCCCACGCCTGTATACATGAAGACGGCACTGTCCCTTGCCGAGTGGATAGCCAGGAGAACGGATATCTGAAATAAGCTAAGCTAAGATAAAACCAGACAATATATTAGTAAATGAAAAGTTACAAAATTACTTATGCAGCAAAAGGAAAAGTTATAAGCACCGTGAGACAACGCCAATCAGTGCGGGTCACCCGTTAAGATGCACGTGCTCGATTTTTTTTTGTATAAGCCAATCCTGGCACGCTCGCCAATATGTCAAAGATCCGAGGATTGGCTAAGCACGCGGGAGCACACAATGAATGGTGATGACAAAGTGCATACAGTTAACTAAGCTATTTTATTCTCTAAACCTCATCAACAGATATTCATACTCAGAAATTAACATGAAACTTGTGCACAAGAACTTATCACTAATAAATCACGTTAATCAACAAATCAACGACTTCAATCTATTATCCATTTATGCGAAATACAACAATATGCTTAATACACAGTTACGTAAAACCAAGTTGAGCCATACAAGGCCTTCGGGTCAGGGAATTAAGGCAAAGCAAAACTTTGATAAAGTTTACAGTATCAGTGTCTTATTGTAGTCCTGCAGTGTTCTGTTATGCTCCTCAAATCTTTGCATCGACAATACTTCAGCTACCATCCGCATCAAATCCATAGAGCTTCTAACACTGCCTGTGCCACCAGTAACCGATCCGGGTTGATACAATAGAAACCATTCACCACCAGTTGCCAACATTAACGTATGTCCACACGACCACGATACACCAGTTCACAATTACCAAGCCAAGGTTGATATGCCGTCACTCCCCCCTGTCCCATTCAGCAAAGGACAGAACCACTGAAACCAACATCTCGCCCTGTCTGTACACAGGTATAAACGTACCGCTGGTTGACTATTAGTCTGGTTCTGCAGCATGAGCAAGGTGACGAAGAGCCTGAAATGCCCTTACAAACTGCTGCTAGGCAGAGCTGAATACGGTGCTCACACTTCGACGGCTCGTGGTGTACTGACTTACCACGTCCACCACACAACTCACATGAATTTACATAACAAAGCCACCTGCAAGACGCATGCAACCTTACATTCCCATTCATACGCAAATATCCACATCATACGCTGTACAAAGCAAATGCAACACTTGGCTTGGTTAAGCTCGACCATGGGTCGGGCCAATTTTATTTATAGATTTAGCTCGCATTTACATAGCAGAAAACTAGGCTGATTTTCCTACAACACATGCATGTAGTTTCGACGAGCTTAAATTAACCCAACCGCTAACATTGTAATCTGTAGTTCTCTACACTCTATATAATCAGATTTCTTATGTCACACTATCTAATTTATTTTTATCGCCATATTACATTAATGACGTTATTCACAGGTGGAAATTAAAATGGTAAATGGTAAAAATGTATTTGTTTACCCTATAATCGGGTAATTTAGTCCACGTGTGAAATGAATATACTTAGAACTAAACCTTGTGTTTATTTTCAGCTGTATCTTGTGGTGTTCCACCATCATTTCCAAATGCCTACCATACGAATACTGCAAATATCTATCCAAATATGGTGTACTATTATTGCAATGATGGTTACTATCATAGTGGTGATGGTACACCATATAAACAATGTCTAGATTCTGGTAGATGGTCAGTTGGAATAGAACCACAATGTACAGGTTGGTTTGATTTTAATTCACTTAACATAGTAATCAAGCATAAAATCACAATGCAGTTTATAATTTCCCGGTTTAAATTGAAGCAATTCAATCAACCAAATTATGTAGCTGAATTCATTTAAGTGTTAATGGTTTGCAGTAGGTATTATTAATATGTCATATTAAAGTAATCGGGCAGAGTCCAAAGTAGTTGAATGTTTTGTGACAACAGCTAAAACACAAATACAAAGAGATGTCATTTGAATATATGGTGTCGATCTGGGAATGTATTTGTGAATTTGATTAAAAATGGCCCACTGGAGGTCATATTATTTAAGTACTTCTGTTACATGTCTCTTAAATGATTGCTTTCAAACTTTAAACGTACGTTATACATATTGCCACACATATTGGAATGCATTTGTTTAAAGTTGTAATTCATAATTGATGATGTGTTAAGACAGAGAAAACCTAACATGTATGCATCTGATATACTAGTATTAATTTTATTAAAATGTTTTATTTAAATCACAACCACATCATATATGGTAGCTATATCAACGGTGAGCTCTACAATTCTCGACAGAACAATTGATGTAACTCATTCTACGAGTCATAAAGAGTATTCACTCACGACATTGCAGTCAACTGGTGAGTGAAAAAATAAGGAATATTCGTTCATTGTTTTTGTAATTCATGTATTCTTATAAAATTAATAAATGTATTTAATATTTCTTTCTTTATCCCATTAATTTGTGAAAACGTAATTCAAGCCCCAATAGGTACTTCCTATCATTACAAATATATTCAGACTTCAAGTATGGAATTTACAGGCAGTCACGATAATACTCCCAACTCGAGTGAGTCCACAAGTGGTGGTATGCAGAACCCAAATAGAAAGCAACAAATCAAAAAAGGTGATTTTGAAATTGTTATTTACTCTACGCAATGAATTTATCTGATGAATAATTATAGTTTAAATTGAATCGGAAAACTGACATTTTCACGCCAAGGCAACTAACATGTCTTTTTCCACCATATATGTGTGCCTCTCTAACGTTACTTAAATATTATGTGAAATATATTGAGATACAATGATGGTCATTCTCATATGTTTTACGAACAGTATATTGACTCATTGTCCTAGCAATTAATATATTGCGTAAAGTAGATCAATTCATTTATATATTTACTTGTTCCGATAATGTTCATGACATGTGTTGTTCTTTTACAGTGTACACATTTAAAGGCATTGGTTATTGCGCTGCAATGATTTCTGATATTTTAAACAACAGATCGTATTGTTCTATAACTGTGACAATCTTTTACAGATACCAACATGGCTATGTACATTGGTATAGGCGTTGCTGCATTTGTTACCATGACAATAATCATATTAATTTTGATATCAGTGATACTTTGTCGGCGAAAGAGGTAATATCACTGTATCATTCTAAGATCCAAATGACAACAAAATACATATCGGTGTTGTATGACCAAAATATCGCATTGGGATATATATTACACCTTGGTTAATAATAGGGTTATTTTAAAACATAACTTCATTTCGTTTTACAGAATTAAAACAAGCAGAGACCATGAACTGATCGAGGTTGGTGAAAACACCCATGGTACATCTCACAGAAACATTGACGTCACAGAAGGATGTGCAGATGCAGATCATAGTCCAGGTATGAATGAATTTGCATCTGAGGACACGGCTGACTATGATGTGATCGACAAAAATTACAAAAGAAATATCACTCCTACCATCGCTGTTGTTGAACCTTTCTCTCGAGATATAAATGTAACAGACGATGGGAAACCTGCAACTAGTGTTCAAAAACAGTGCGATCCTGGAATTGAAGAAATTAATAATATGGAAGCTGAAGCCACGCTGGCTAACATGTATGCGTGTGTGAATAAACCCAAGACAAGACTGACACGAAATCGTAATGTTGAGGTAGAAAGCGTATCTGCATACGATGATGTTCAAATAGAACAACTGATTCCTATCAGACTGAGTGTCGATTTTACTGTAAATCCACGTCCGACCACAAGGGAAGTAAGTCGTGTTGGTGACGAAATTCCGACCACGCAAGTAAGTGACATGTATGCATTCGTTGACAAGCGAAATTCTGCGAGATCTCGTACGATGCCAACAGATAGACCGGTTGATGCCGAGTCAGTTTATGATGATAACAACGTGCCTGTAGTACCCCCTAGGAGAATGTCATTGGTAGAATCTGAAGGGAACAATCAGCAAGAAGGTTTTGTAGAAAATGACATTTACCAGTCCACTGGGGAGTCCGATGTTGATGATGCCGTTTTATTCCTACCAAACCCACTGAAGGATGGAAATAGAGGCGCACGCATCACTGAGAAGACGACAGACGATTATGAAGGATTTGTAGAATGTGCTATTTACCAGTCAGCTGAGGGTGCCGACCATGATGCAAATAACAGCCAATCACAGGAGGGTTTTGTTGACAATGTCATCTATGAGTCAATGTAGACATTAGTTTGCACCGAGTGCTTGAATAACTTTTAAAATAGGTTCAACTTATGTGTGATGATTCATGATGACATATGGTAATGTTTTACAATTTCGGCTTCTATTTGTTTTTAGCTTATGATATGTTAGCAAATTTCTTCAAAATAATTAGAATCAAGAAAGTAACAAGTTGTGGGTTTTGCCTTGTGACAGTGTTGGGGAAGAGGAGTGAGAACTATCTATGACTGTCCTCGCAGTATTTACGTCATGGTCCGTTGTATCTTTATGGAGATTAAACGGCTCTATTGTGGTATTTCACTCATGTAAATTCAATGTCTGGCTGAATGGAGTAAAATATGGATGTTATCGAGAAAATACTGTGCAACGATGCATTAGATGATATAACAGGGAGAGACAGAGAGTGGTCTCGCTACCATCGAAACGAAGCCAATTTTTCAATTTAAAGTAATAATATGCCTAATAATTTAATCGATTTCATTACCAAATGAATAAATTAAAAATATTATAGTATGTCATTTGAACGAAATTCGAAATATATTATATTATTCTAAGAGTTACAAAGATAGTGCTCGCCATGATGCACGTATTTCGTGTAAAAATCTGTTTATATATGTTGTACATTTAACTATATACACATTTAACACGATCTGGTACACATGATGTTTTAATCTGTACTTATTTCATCATAGCATCACATTAATTTGTGGTCATGCTTCCCACGATGCCACACATGACTTGGTCTTTCCGATATATATTTTGTGCTGGAAACCTGTGCATTGCTACCTAAATCCTATATAGCAATTGTTAATGCGGGTGTATAACCTTTGGGTTTATTTAAATTATATGTATTGTATTTTTCATGGATAGATTTGTAAAGTTGACATATACCGTTTTAAATCTCTGAAATGAATATATTCGACGATTTTCAATCCATAACGCTCATTGTTAATAATTTGGGTGCCATAATTTTCCCACCAAAAATTTTGAAAACATTTTGCCTATTTTCATGAATTTTGTTATAGTTTTGAACGAAATGAAAATAATTTCCTATTTTTTGTCGGTATTAATCGACATTTGCAATAAATATATGCAGTTTTAGTCTGTTAAAGATTAAACAAGTATAATGTAATTATTGTATTTTACTAGGTTCCAAAAGATTGGAAAAATGTTTTTATATCTTTCATTTTTACAACATTCCCGACTTGTTGTCAGTAGAAGTAAATGCTAATATTTATTCTGTTTTTGTTGTGACGAGTCAGCAGTATTTCGTATTACACAGTTGTGTATTTCGTATTACACAGTTGGCATTTCGTATTACACAGTTGAGTACTTTGTATTACACAGTTGACTACATCTTTGTACATTATGACTGCTGATTTAGTATTATCTTGTTATATTACAATGTATAATAACATTAGATGTTAATTGCATCTGACTGATTTACAAAACCTAATGGGGCAAAATGAATGTGTTTTTATTGCAACAGTACCCCCTCATTATTTTCTGGACAAGTATTATGTCAAAGGTTAGAGTTATCAATCAATAAAAACATACTAGTTATTCATGCTTCATATAAACTCCCCAGCCTAATAAAGACCATTTTAATGAAGTCATCTGCGTTGTCGATATTTCCAGGTTCTATACAATTAAGGAGGACATAGACAGACTAAATATTGTTTAAAGAGAAAAAATACATCAGCTTATGTGATTTCTATCGTTGTGTGGGACAACATAGTCAATTGATTGCAATGTATGTCTCAGTAACGGATTTCTATAGATTCATTTGAAGATTTGAGTAAAATTCCCAATACTCCAGATGTAGAATGTAATTTTTAATATTGTTGATACTCTTCCAGGTGGGGGGGGGGGGGCTTTCTTAAAAAAATATGGTACGCAAGCTGAAGTAAAAAAAACGCGTAAAGGGGGTGTTATTTAGTTAATTTACGCTTATACGAGTGTACTGTGTTTAGGGTCGAATATTTTAAAATTTATAAATAAAAGGTCTACTTTCACTTGTCTTGGAGATGCAACGCGTCTAATAAAAATGGGATATTTCTCGGGCTGTCAACTCACATTTTTCCCCACAATAAACAAACGAAAAACGAAAGAAAATAAAAAAAAAGTGGTGACAAAAAGTTTGCGTGTTTCGACAACTGTTTCCAATTGTTCTTCCATCGGGCGTGCTTCCGGGTTCCGAATACGTTCGTTATTATTCTGCGGGATTACTGGACAAAATGGGGCTGGACAAAAGAGAAGTTTTACGTCGTGCATGCTTCAAATTTAATGAATGCGAGAAGTTCGAGATGGATGATGACAGAATGTGTTGTGCATATTGCGAGTTTTCTCCGGTAAAATTGCCAAAATGCAATCCGTCGAATTTTTGGTCGCCGGCGTTGATGATCCCAGCGACTCTTGCAGACAGCAAGTACTTTCGGCACGCGGACTTTCGAATTATTAATTTCCCACTCTCTCTACGATCATGGATTTAAATAGAGACGTAATATCGATGCAATGTATAATTACGAGGAGGTTATTTTGCATGCAAAACGTCCGAGAAAAATCAATTAGTGTGGGCTGATGATTTTCTCATGTAATCAAATATGATTGACACATATAAATTTTGATTGTACAGGACCCAAATATTTAATTATTTTTAAGATTATGCTGTGAGTAATATCATAGTAGTAACTCAGAAATTAATATTGGTACCACATGGTAACCTACAATAATTTCGCAGCTTTGACTGACGCATATTTTTAGGCCATGATCGTGTTAGCCTCCAGAAAACATAATAAAATCACACTGCAAAACAAGTATTTTTTTTAGAAAAACGTGTTATTCCTGAATGAATATACATTTTGTTGATTTGGTTAAATACATTTTTTGGTTCCTAGTTTTTATGTAATGTTCATTGTGCCACAGCACTGAAACCTGGTGTTCAGCAAGAATGCAATTAAGAAATAACTATTTGTTAAATAAAATTGTCTACAGTATTTTTGGCTAAAATATCAATTATAAGGAAATAGTGATAAATACTCGATGCTCAGTCATTTTATAGTTATATCCTAGAGCAAATGTTACATAAATTCAATACACGCACAAAAAAAAACAAAAACAAACAAACATTCATTCATTGGCCTCATTTAAAATTCGACAAAAACAAGTATATAATATACAGAATTGGGAACAAAAGGTTCTATGTGATTGTTATTTTACAGTACCATAGTTCAAGCCAGGGTCTGTGATTAGCCTTAGTTAGAAAAATTTATTTTTTAATTTTTTTACCACTGTGATTGTTTATGTTTAGGTAATAATAATCGCCCAGAAGACACACAGACATCAACAAAATTACAAGAATCGGTGACACCATTATTTGATGAGAGTATTGTATCACCTTCAAGTTCTAACCTGTCAGAACATACGAAGACTAGTAGTAAAATGGGACAAGGATCGCCTATATTTCCATGCTATGAATTTCATAGAATTACTGTGGCATACAATGATAAATAATACAATGTAAAAAAATGCTTAGGTTTACCAAAACTTAAAATATTTCGTTATCTTGTTTGGCGTAGTTCAAAACCCAAAAAGGTGCAGTCCATTTCTACCAAGAAAAGATCACTATTTGGATCTACTCTAATATCTTCAAACACTGTAAACAACAGATATTTAAATTTTACCAAACAAGCAAAAACAGAATATAAGATTAATTGTATACAACAACGTTTAATGATATTGTGATTATTCTCTAAACTTGCCCGGTCAGATTCCAAGCGCACTTTGTAGCAAATATTATCAAAGAGCATACAAGACATGGTGACATATCAGCTATTGCTACTAATCTTCATCATGCTTGTGATAAAGGCCACTTAGACTCAACAAAATTGTGTTGGTATTATGTTGAAATATTCATTCCCTTCAGTGTTTCTTTTCAGGAAAGGACAAATTATGCTGCGATTTTTTCTCGGACAATGGCTATTTTGTAATGAAAAGATACACAAATACTTTGTATGACATATTAGGCAAAGTGATAATATGAAGTGAGCCCAAGTGAGCTCAGAGTCGAGCCTGATGCTCCAAATAATTCGAAGAAACACAAAAAACAAGAAAATATTTGGGATAGGGGAAATAATCGTCCACGTCCAGAAAATATTCCTAACCTTAGAAAGATGAAGAAGGGAAGCAAGACTACATATGGCACAACAAAAATGCAGAAAATTGGGTATTTACTAAAATTTCAGTTTAATCAAGGTCACAATGATCTTGCAAAAATTCACTGACAACATCTTGCTATAAATATCTATCAAAAACACCAAATATATGTCGTTCTGGTCTCCAGTTCATATTTTATAACTTTATTCATGTTTATCTAACCTACGCCACAGACTTACAGAACATCCAAGAACTGTAAGAAGAAGACAACGTAATCAGGGCATGTCAGAAATTAATAGGCGCATGAATGTTGTAAATCCAGATCACAGAAATAACACTGACTGTCGGCAATGTAGATTAATTACATTTGATGTAACATACATATTGTAATGTTATCCTTTTTTAACTTTTTATCTGGTTCTGTTGTTGGATAGGTTGCTTGTAAATCCTATTATAAGCCGGATGTAACTTAGAATATAGTAATAAAGTGTGAAAAAAGGAATCTCATAAATTCATAACATTTTAACTTGGAAACAGTATGATTTTAGTATGTATATAGGGTATCTATTTCAAGTTACTGCACTTGAAAAAGGGTGCAATTTCACACAAATAAGTACGTGTTTAGAGTTTTTTTGAAAAGCTATACTTCAGCATGGGTACCAGGTCTGACTCGGAGTACCCCCACCCTATGCAGGGCGGGTTGTTTTTGTTCAGTCAGAACTCGTACTGCGTGGTTATGACAGTTGATTGCCGCCGTTAGATGTTCATCGAAATGAGCGCAGTACAAGCTTTCATCATTCTCGGCAGCATGTAGAAACAACCTTGCTGCTTCCGTCAATGCATGTGTTCGCATCTCGCCTGAGCTAATCAACACAGACCAGTATATTGGGGACACTCCTGGTTTTCAAGGGTCCTCGCAAGTGTTCCAAACTGCTCGCTCGCTTCCGCTATATTTGGCTTTCTTAAAAAACGTTTTTTCAACTTACTAGAAACTGCGCGTTATTTTCCAAGAAAGTCGACTTCTCTCTCCATATTTACAGCAAGAAATTGCGAGTTACGGTGTAATACGTTTGAGAATATTCAGCGATTTACGTAGAATATATCGAAATTACAGTATTACCTTGTTTCGCCTTCATGTAATTTGTAGCTTGTCATTCGTACTTGTTCTAATATTACAAAAAAGCTAGTCTATGACACGTTTAAATATACAAATATTCAGATATTCAATTTATTAGGTATTTTAATTTATTTTTAGATAATTTAATGTAAGAATAACATGTAAATTTACAAAATGTTTTGGACGAATTGTCAGTTTATAAAATTGCTAGTCATTGTCGGCGACAGGCGTTGGTGGCGCTAGTCACATGCGATGGCATATCGAGTTAGGGAATATACATAATATATTTGTGGGAGGTGAATAAAATGGTCAAATTAGCAAATTATTATTTTCTTGACTAACAAGAATTTTTTTTCACGAGAAGATTATTTTGCAAAATACGGATATTTCTATAAATTATATAAAGAAAAGTTAAAATATGTTTAAAACGACATATTTATTTTCTATGATTTAAAGTTGTCTCACACTCCGCAAGAAGATAAAAAGAAGATAAAAATGTGATAACAAATTATGCAGGTTTAGCTAAAAAATATATGAAATAATAAAATTAGATAACTGTCTCCTTTTTTCAGTCTATTTTATTTTGAGAGTATTTGAGTGTCTTATCCCTCGGGCAAACACATCTGGTATAACTGATTTCCAAGGGAAAAAAATCTCTGTATTCAGAGAGTATATTTTGCAAAGTGGGAATGCAACTTCAAGGCATTCTTACAAAAAAAATACGTATTTTTCTGAACCCATACAAATTATATTCTATAATTTTTTACATGACAATCATTAATAACAATACATATTTTAAAGTAACATCATTGTATTGTCTATTGCCTATTGTGGATTACGAGAATTGCTGATATATTGGTAATACTTGCATAGTGGTAAGTTGAAATTCTGAAGGTGGAAGTCAGAATTGGAAACAAATCTTGCAGGGACCAATAATGGACACAAATCTGCACACCTAAATCTTCGGAAAAAAATTCAAAGAGAAAACAAAAAATGTAAATTTATCATGTACAACATATCAGAAATCTACATGAAGGAAAACAACTATTTTGCACACTTTTTCTGCCGTCATCCCATGAGTTTCTTATGGCCCATATTTTATTTAATTTCTGCTTAAAAACAATATATTTCACTTCCATAGACAAAAATAAGCGAGATGTAATACTTGTTTGTACAAAAAATAGTATACGGTTATGTTATTTTCTGGATTATTCATTCTATTATTTCTCTATTTCGTCATGTTATGTCATATTGTGGCGTTTGCAGATCAAGGTGTTTGTCGCCAAGTGTCTGATCTACTAAATTGTGCCAATACCAGGCACTCAACATTGTTATTGTTTTATTACCACAACGCCTTTTTAGACTAAAAGCCGTCCTGGTGCAAATGTATGCATTGACCTACAAACCCCGTATGTAAGGCGAACCGGGATGGCGACTACCGCCAAAAATAAGTAAGATATATAATAGCACGCGCCCAGGTGCGCGGTACCTAATTTCTGGCATGTTCTGTGTGTGTAGCTAAACTGGCACGAATATCAAAGGTTTTTGTCAATACACCTTTCCTATAAATCGCGCCATCTGGCGACGAAGCGCTTCTATGACGCATGAATCAAATGCCGTTCAAAAGTTCAAAATCTCTGATCTTCAGTCAGTTGTCCATCATCAAAGATGATATTTTGAAAGATGTGACTATATTCTAGATGATGAACGTTTACACTACTAATTTTGAAGCTACAGAAACGCACCGCCGCATTGCCATTGTGCTACAGTTTCATGAAAATGTTGAAGCTTTCCTAAAACTTACCCAAGTTTGAATAATAACCAAATATATTGAAAATAAGTTTGTTTGCGGTGATTGTTGTCATTTAATCAATGTTGAACATCTCTGTTAAACACATTATATGTCAATATCGTTTAAACCTACGATGGCACAGCTCCACAACACCGCAACACCACACATTGAACTAAAAAACATTCTGCATGCATTGTTAGTAATATCATGACCCATCTTTCTCGTAATACAATTGTTATTAAATTTTATACATTAGCACAATACTGAATATAAGCGTGGTAAACAACTATTTTATGTTGACAAGGTCATCGACGTAGCGCTGAACAGACTACTGTTGTGAAAACTTTCGTTCAATTCTTCATATTCACTTGCGCGCGTTTACGTAATTGACTAACGTTGTCATTGCCTTCTGCGCATCTGATATTTCCCCCTTCTTGCCACTATTAGTTGCTACGTCATGGGCAGTAAAATATTGCTGCAAGACGATCAATGCTTCCTGTATTTTAGACACGTTACCTAACTCGTCTTGATCTGCTTGTTTCTTTTGTTTCGGTACATCTTGTCCTAATTCAATCTCCTCATAACAACCAGGTCTAGGAGTATTAACATAATCCACGTCTGTTTTATTTTTCTCGTCGTGATAATTTAAAGTCTGGTATGCATTGTCAACGTTGCCAGTTATGATAAGGTCCTGATATGTACGATCATTACTTTTATCCAAGTTTGTCATTTCTTTTTCTTCGGTCCTGGTAGATTTGAGTCTGTTGGATAAAGTGACAATGAGGAACTGACAGTATGTTCATTGTATGAAGTTCCAATTTGTTTATATTTAGACATATATAGGGATCCTTTCATTCTAATACTGATAGTTTCTTCAAGGCGAACATGTACTTGTTAGATACAATGTAAAATATTGTTTGATTACGTCAGTAGTACTACAGGCTCGTTCATAGTTCGTGCAAGATGCGCACCGTCAATGGCTCATGTTTAATCAAATTTATTCAAAGGGACTACAAGTTTCCAAGAATTCACGTTTATCTGCAAACACATGGCTTTATACCAATTGGATACGTGGAAGAATATTTTAGTTGTTTTTATAATAACCAATTGCGAACGAGGACGAAACAATGGCGGATAATGATGACGTATTCAGACAACAATTCCACGTTACACAGTAACTCACAAATTGTCTTTTATAATTATACCAATTATACCGATTGACTCAACAATGTAACTTACCTTGCTCTTCTATACAGCAATACCAACGTTACTATGGCTACTGCCATGACGACAATAACAATACCAAAGCCTACGTATACACCCGGATTAGCACCTATAATATTGTAGATATGTGTTCAAAATCAGTGTGAGGTGGCTGGTGGTTTTTATTCGCCGGTCCAGTCTGTACATTTTTTCTGCAACACCTTGCATGTATTTTTTTTTCTCCGTGCATAGCTTGGAATATTTTAAGTATTCCAGCCACTCCATGATTACAAATAGTTTACCAATGCCACATTGTTATTATTGTCTCATCACGTACGCACATTTGGTTCACATGACTTTGCAGCATTATTTAGGTCCAACAATTTGCGGGTTCATGCTAACTATAATAAACACATATTACAAGAATTTTATAAATACATTGCTTACTAATTGCATTCAGTAGTAACAATTTCGAAATGCTTTAACTTTCGAGACATATCCCTGGTAATGACATTATTATGACAACGATTACAGACATTGGCTGATTGCATGTTTACTCTACCATCCCTAAAAGTATTATTGGAGAATTGTTAAGATTTTCTAGAAGAGGACAGCGTAGCGTGACTTCAGTTGACCGTTTGGATGAATAAAACTCGACTATCTGTAATGTACTATATATTTCATTGGGTCGAACCAGGTATCTCTACAGTGTAATCGTCTCTTCCACTACGCTTCTTTCGTAACATGTCGTATACCCGGATTTATCACCGACATAGAGACATATATGTATATTATAAATACATTGTATTTAGATAACTAAATCTCTCTTTTATATTTGATAGTCGTATTACCTTTCTGATTGCACTGATCACTCCTATCTATCTCTTCCGCATTCTCACCTAATGATACACTTGGTTTGAATGTAGTATCACGAATAATTGTGCTTCCCTCACTCGGTGTCGAGCTGTGCTTTAATGTATCACCAGTACCTAAGATAAAAAAATCATAAGAATATTTTGTTTTATATCTATTTATGTTATATGCAAATGTTAAAACAATAAACATGTTTACATTGTCAACAAAGGCGACATAGATGCGATATACCAGTTTTACAATAGTTTTCATAATAGCTGATAATTGCGAAATGAGAGGAGTGAGGATATTGTCTTACCAGTGGATTCATCACTGAGCTCGTTTTGTCTAGTAGATATTTCAGGAGATTTTGTACTGGGCAAAGAAGTCGGTAGACTCGTTATAACTAAAATACATTAAACATGTTTATGGACAATATATTTAAGTTACATAAAAATATAATTCCTAGTGGAAATCATGGATACCCTGTAGGTAAATAGTCACTGAAATATGTGAAGATCAAAAATAATTATTATCAAAGGCAACATTTAAAACAGAAAACACGAATCATGTTTGATCACAGGTAAAAACATCGCTAACACAATATAGGGTTCTACTTGTTCAACACGTGACTAGGGATGAAATATTTGCAGTAACGTAATATATATAAAATAATGTAAAAAGATATTATGCATGTGTAGTGAGGAATTATCACAATTGTTAACTGCATGATCTTTAGAAATTATATAATAGTTTGCATCAATATGACGTCACATAGAAATACAGTTGTTGTCTTCCACAAAGTAAGATATTATGGAATGCATGAAAACCACAATAAATCAATTGCGATTCATATACGAATAATGTGTATACTAAATGTTTTTCAATTTCAGAATTTGAATAACAAAAGTTAAACCAACCTGTACATTGTGGTTCTATTCCAACTGACCATTCACCAGAATCCAGACATTGTTTATATAGTGTATCGCTACCACTATGATAACCATTATTACAATAATAGTATACAATATTTGGATAGATATATTCAGTATTCGTATGGTAGGCATTTGGAAATGATGGCGGGACACCACAAGACACAGCTGAAAATACAAATACTAGTAGGTTACAGTCAAGTTTACACTACCGAATTTATCTATTGCTTTAAATAGTTCCTGGTATCTATAACTACAATCTTTTCTCAACACACCTTCATGGAACAATAAAGTAAAATTCTAAATTCACACAACACAGAATTCAAGCCTTAAATGTTAAGAAATTAACCTATTTGTATATTTGTATAAATATTCTTTGTCGATATTGAATACCAATAAAAAACATTACAATATGATTCATGAAGTATAATATAACCCCAGTTTTGGAAGCAAATATACCCGTGTTGGTTCGATGAAATAAGGAAAACTCTAATGCACACGTTCCGGAATCAGTAGTACGTACGGGTAATTACACAATCGTGTATTCAGTATGAATCATACCCTAATGTTTTCATGACGTTGTAAATCAAATCTAAATTTCAAACATGTATTGGACATTTAACACTTAAATACGTCTTCTACTAAAAATAGTAAAAAAATCTTATAATTCTCTAGCAAAGCATAATTTAAAAAAGCATTTTTAAACCTACCACTCAAATTAAATAAAGGGCTAGAAGGTTGGGCTACGTGATTTGTGTCATATTCCAATTAAAAACTGACATTTTAAAGTTATTGTGAAATACTAGTAGTACATGTATGTGCAATTGAAAGAAATTATTGTATGTATCAATATAAAACAACGCATAAAATATGATCTGAAGTTGTATTTGAGGATGAATGTGAAATTGACTAAAAACAAAACAAACAAAATACTGCATGAGAAGTAGCACAGACAAATAACATAACCCAGCAAATAGTTCCTTAGATGAACATTTATATTTGACAATTGAAATATTGACTGTAAATAACCAGGTTATACGGGGAGGCGAACGTGGTGCATGGACTCAAGATGCATGCCATTTTAAATCACTATGTATCTTTAACTGTCTTATAAGAAAGCATATGTTATAGTGTTCATTATATCCTTTCATATATACAGACATATGTTTAACTGTTCCACTTTCATTATCTTGGCATGCTATAGCACTTACTCAATTCAATATATAACCAGTTGTACATCTAAATGTAATGCTATATTTATCATCTCACCTGTACATGTAGGTACACTACTATTCCACTGCCCATCATCTTGACATGTTATAACACTTACTCCATTCAATATATAACCAGTTGTACATCTAAATATAATACTGTCTCCAGGTTTGAAATGATCAGGAAGTGGAGATGGAATCGTTAGTATGTTTGAATACACTGGCTGTGGTTTACTGCACATGGGTAGAGCTGTTGAAAATACACAAAACCAGGATTGAAAGAAACAGTAAGTAAAGATGTCTCATTTAATACACATTGAAACAATCGCAGTGACATTACCATCAGCATGTTATTACACGATGTCTGTACATGTTCGTATGCATGTCTGTAATTCATATTAAAAAATATATGCATTTCAGTGTCATTTGAATTTTGTTATTAAATAAAACCCGTCATAATATAGATCCAAACTTGAAAGTGAATTACTATCTTCATCGGATTGAGCAACGGGTTAAAAATAACCCAGATACAATACCTGTAAAGTTTATGTAAATTTATACTGGAATCTGAAAACTTCAATACATTTAGCAGTTCTTTTACCAGATTGCATGAACGTCGATGTGAACAATTCATTTATAAGTTTATGATATTCAACTTTATACCTTGTCACGTTGATATGTGATAAAGATCTAATGATTTTGCAATTTCTATGCGAGTAACAATCGAACGCATTTCTAACCTACGGTATTAGAGAACCCTTTGAAAGCAAAATATATGCCAAAACACAAACTCAGAGTAATACACGGTTTGCAAATAAGCAAGGACATTAATAAATACAAATTTGAGCGATTATAATTTAACAGACCATCACAAGTTTATAAGTTCATATTGTTTACTTTCATATGTTCAACAGTGTTCTTCATCCGTGGAATGCTAGTAATCTAAATTATAATGATATATTATAATAATAATGATAATAAGTAACACAACTAACACTGATTTACCTTGATATGTCAACGCAAATCCCAAATCTGTGTTCATATCTGAGCTGGAATAAAATTGTAACCATAATATATTTCCAGAACTGTACACTGTCATGCTGTTCCATGTAATCTGTGGCGCTGTTACGTCACTACCATCTCGTATATTCAGAAAATCACTAGTGTTTATCTTATACATCAACATACTAAGTTGAATTATATGGTTGTCTTCAACTGTAATGATCCATATACAATTCTGATCATCTGGATACTTGCCAGGAAAGTTTGGGGAATATATATAACCTCTGTCACCAGTGTACTGTCCACCACATGTGCCGACGGTAGCTGTCAATTTATTTATTATTATTACGCTGTCAGTGTTGATACTCCACTTGTCATCTGTTGACACGCAACTAATTGTGTTCCAATTATACCTTAAACATCTTTAAAATTGATTTATAAACCGACTTTTTATATAAATTGTGTATCTTTTCTTGAATATGTGTTGGGTCAAACCAGTATATCAAACAGACTCCTTGATTTGCGCTTTAAAAACTTTGACTTTGATTCACACTTCATTAATTATATAATTAATGATGTTTCAAATAAATAACATTGTCTTTACCCCCCTTCTATTTCAACGTGGAATGCAATAGCAATTTATCTTCTCGTGATTCGGAAGTAAGCGAAACATGGTTTACATACGACTGCCCGATGAGATGACATTGTTTCTATGGAACACTGTGACTATAAATATTGGTAGACAGCAACTATGAGTTTAAAAATTATTTCTCAGTACTTATTCACTGTTAAAATGCTGTACCATTACTTTCACCATCCTACTACAGCCAGATCTGAAGGCCTTTGCCGCATTCTGGCCATGCTGTGTGGCGCGTATCGCGTGGACGGGTTTCACGTTCTCTGCACGTAATAAGCTCGGTTATTAAGCATCCTTTCTTTGGGGATGCCCGGTGGCCGAGGGGAAGACGTGTAGTGGCGTGAAGCTAGGCGATTAGGTGCCGTACGCGAGCGCCGGTTCGAGTCACGCACGCAGTACGTATTTACTATAATTAGACATAGTCTTTACCTTGCCGTTTATTCGGTGTTATTTGCTTACTTTACTTCCTATGTCCTATGAGTTTAAAAATTATTTCTCAGTACTTATTCACTGTTAAAATGCTGTACCATTACTTTCACCATCCTACTACAGCCAGATCTGAAGGCCTTTGCCGCATTCTGGCCATGCTGTGTGGCGCGTATCGCGTGGACGGGTTTCACGTTCTCTGCACGTAATAAGCTCGGTTATTAAGCATCCTTTCTTTGGGGATGCCCGGTGGCCGAGGGGAAGACGTGTAGTGGCGTGAAGCTAGGCGATTAGGTGCCGTACGCGAGCGCCGGTTCGAGTCACGCACGCAGTACGTATTTACTATAATTAGACATAGTCTTTACCTTGCCGTTTATTCGGTGTTATTTGCTTACTTTACTTCCTATGTCGACAGCAACTATGAGTTTAAAAATTATTTCTCAGTACTTATTCACTGTTAAAATGCTGTACCATTACTTTCACCATCCTACTACAGCCAGATCTGAAGGCCTTTGCCGCATTCTGGCCATGCTGTGTGGCGCGTATCGCGTGGACGGGTTTCACGTTCTCTGCACGTAATAAGCTCGGTTATTAAGCATCCTTTCTTTGGGGATGCCCGGTGGCCGAGGGGAAGACGTGTAGTGGCGTGAAGCTAGGCGATTAGGTGCCGTACGCGAGCGCCGGTTCGAGTCACGCACGCAGTACGTATTTACTATAATTAGACATAGTCTTTACCTTGCCGTTTATTCGGTGTTATTTGCTTACTTTACTTCCTATGTCGACAGCAACTATGAGTTTAAAAATTATTTCTCAGTACTTATTCACTGTTAAAATGCTGTACCATTACTTTCACCATCCTACTACAGCCAGATCTGAAGGCCTTTGCCGCATTCTGGCCATGCTGTGTGGCGCGTATCGCGTGGACGGGTTTCACGTTCTCTGCACGTAATAAGCTCGGTTATTAAGCATCCTTTCTTTGGGGATGCCCGGTGGCCGAGAGGAAGACGTGTAGTGGCGTGAAGCTAGGCGATTAGGTGCCGTACGCGAGCGCCGGTTCGAGTCACGCACGCAGTACGTATTTACTATAATTAGACATAGTCTTTACCTTGCCGTTTATTCGGTGTTATTTGCTTACTTTACTTCCTATGTCGACAGCAACTATGAGTTTAAAAATTATTTCTCAGTACTTATTCACTGTTAAAATGCTGTACCATTACTTTCACCATCCTACTACAGCCAGATCTGAAGGCCTTTGCCGCATTCTGGCCATGCTGTGTGGCGCGTATCGCGTGGACGGGTTTCACGTTCTCTGCACGTAATAAGCTCGGTTATTAAGCATCCTTTCTTTGGGGATGCCCGGTGGCCGAGGGGAAGACGTGTAGTGGCGTGAAGCTAGGCGATTAGGTGCCGTACGCGAGCGCCGGTTCGAGTCACGCACGCAGTACGTATTTACTATAATTAGACATAGTCTTTACCTTGCCGTTTATTCGGTGTTATTTGCTTACTTTACTTCCTATGTCGACAGCAACTATGAGTTTAAAAATTATTTCTCAGTACTTATTCACTGTTAAAATGCTGTACCATTACTTTCACCATCCTACTACAGCCAGATCTGAAGGCCTTTGCCGCATTCTGGCCATGCTGTGTGGCGCGTATCGCGTGGACGGGTTTCACGTTCTCTGCACGTAATAAGCTCGGTTATTAAGCATCCTTTCTTTGGGGATGCCCGGTGGCCGAGGGGAAGACGTGTAGTGGCGTGAAGCTAGGCGATTAGGTGCCGTACGCGAGCGCCGGTTCGAGTCACGCACGCAGTACGTATTTACTATAATTAGACATAGTCTTTACCTTGCCGTTTATTCGGTGTTATTTGCTTACTTTACTTCCTATGTCGACAGCAACTATGAGTTTAAAAATTATTTCTCAGTACTTATTCACTGTTAAAATGCTGTACCATTACTTTCACCATCCTACTACAGCCAGATCTGAAGGCCTTTGCCGCATTCTGGCCATGCTGTGTGGCGCGTATCGCGTGGACGGGTTTCACGTTCTCTGCACGTAATAAGCTCGGTTATTAAGCATCCTTTCTTTGGGGATGCCCGGTGGCCGAGGGGAAGACGTGTAGTGGCGTGAAGCTAGGCGATTAGGTGCCGTACGCGAGCGCCGGTTCGAGTCACGCACGCAGTACGTATTTACTATAATTAGACATAGTCTTTACCTTGCCGTTTATTCGGTGTTATTTGCTTACTTTACTTCCTATGTCGACAGCAACTATGAGTTTAAAAATTATTTCTCAGTACTTATTCACTGTTAAAATGCTGTACCATTACTTTCACCATCCTACTACAGCCAGATCTGAAGGCCTTTGCCGCATTCTGGCCATGCTGTGTGGCGCGTATCGCGTGGACGGGTTTCACGTTCTCTGCACGTAATAAGCTCGGTTATTAAGCATCCTTTCTTTGGGGATGCCCGGTGGCCGAGGGGAAGACGTGTAGTGGCGTGAAGCTAGGCGATTAGGTGCCGTACGCGAGCGCCGGTTCGAGTCACGCACGCAGTACGTATTTACTATAATTAGACATAGTCTTTACCTTGCCGTTTATTCGGTGTTATTTGCTTACTTTACTTCCTATGTCGACAGCAACTATGAGTTTAAAAATTATTTCTTGGTAGACAGACGACGTTTCCCCTACCAAATGTGGTATAAAACCAGCATAACGTCATACTAGAAACCAGGTCACCATCATATCATATATTAATTACCACTACTACTAGAGTAATCGTATGATGGACATTTTAACATCAATCCTGGGTCGAGAATAGGAATATTGAAAGTCATATTCATATCGCACGCAAAAACAATATGTATATACTCGTGATAACTATCTTATTGTGACAGAAAGCGGCGAGACGTTTCAATGGAGTAAATAATAGCATGTGTGACAATGAGTATGATGGTTACATTTGTACATTACCAAAAATAAGTACAGTTGAAAGCCGTGGTGAATAAATGGATCCATGATCCACAGTGGTCATTATTGAGAAAGAACTTACATTAGCCGCAGATACACTTTATTATAGAACGTTTTCTGTTCCCTGTGAGATCCCGCGTTATTTGAGAAAACGAAAAACAGGACAAACGAAGGTCATAGCGTCCCAAGGACGTTAAAACATCGCGTGGGATTCGACAAATACAAAAATATGTTGTTGTATTTCAACGCTTAACAATATGTTATAGTCATTTGATGATGGTCCATTTTGATGATGTAAGGTTATCTCAACACATTATTCCCTCATCAAAGATCGGCATTTCGACATTGAACTATGACAAAGAAATTTAAATTTGAAATCAAATCATTCGATATTTGCGGCAGACGATCGGTATTCCCCTCTCGCAGTGAACAAAAAAACGCCTATTACCAAACTTAGGCTACACTACTTTACTTAACTATACAAGAAATTTTAGTTACTATGTATTAAAAATAGAAATTACAATTAACATGTGATACTTATATATGAGACCATGAGATTCAGAAGTGCACCGTGTGGCGTTGTATGTTCAACTACAACTACTATTATTGTTACTCATCGTTTTACTTGTATTTATAATTTGTCAGTGGGGGGTCTGAATTAAACTTGTACATGCAATCTGGAAGTTTAAGATCTCTTTGTTTAACAAATGGGATTGATAAATCATTAGTGAAATACTTTATTTGAGTAATTTCGGAATAAACTGACACTAATCCTCGGAAAAGTGAAAGTAACATATCTAACCCTTACAAAAAGTCCTATAGGGAATAATAAAAATATCTAAAACAACACAAATGACAATGCAATGAAAGCATAAGAGCTATCATCGAATTATTAAGTAAACAGTGAAGTCGAAACTTGACCAGTTCTATATTTTGAGACAGTGCTCGAAATCATTGAGTTATTTATTCCAAACACCACCATGGCCAAGATGCTAAACAGTGAATAGTTTATGCAGATATGCGTCGCTATAATCACTATTACCAATGTACTGTCCTCCACGTTGGATAATAGTAGCTGTATTGACCACGAAAGAATCCATTCGAATGACTTAAACGAAGGACTGTGTATTTTGTTAATTGTATTTTAACATTGTTCTCTACCAATTTATTTCCCATTTGTGTGCTACATTTACATAGACATGCCTCTAATATTGTCTGTATGTAGGACGAACCACGCAAGCACCGAGCGGGCCGCTGAAATGCTAAAAGTCCAAATACCGACAGGTTCGGCAAACTCGATTACTGCGATAGTCGAAACAATATTGTAAATAAAGATGCTGAAAACCACAATGCCGCGTCATCTTTAATCGATCTTAAATTGAATATGTAAACAAACGAAGCCAGGTTGATTGTGAGGCACCAGATGAGTATTTGTCAACCGAGATACATTGAAAATACCAGTAGGATAAATATCTTGTAGCGTGATATTGTCTCGACTATTGTGCCAAATAGTTGGACGTCACGTCTGCAGTCCTTGCCGCAGAAACTATAGACATTCTGATGTATAGGTACCCTCCCGATTTTGAGATGATAATACATTTATTAACTGTAAAATTCGGGGTGTATAATGATTTGCCTTCCCGATGTTACACTTATTAACATTGGCTGTGTTTCAATGAATAATCAGTACATCGGGAGACAAATATTAAATACCCATCAGTCCAGTTAATAACTGTTCAATTTTTTCGCAGCTAAATGTGAATTTTAATGCTCCAATTTGAATAATAGAGAGTGATAACTCACAGATGTAGTTGATAATTAAAGATTTAGAAATGTTTTATTCTATGAGAACGGTATGGCATCTCAATTTCAACACGGTTGTATTGTATACGTTTGTGTAATGTACATTTTTTAATGTAATTTTAACAAGTAAAACAAACTAGCGAATCTAAGACGAAACTAAGGAGATGGTAGTCAAATAGCAACATGTCTATTTGTTATTCTTGTCGGAAATTTTATATTTTTTCCATCAGTGTGCTCATCTTACAAAAAAGATAAAACCAAATAAACTTACTATCATAGACATCTAATTGGTAATGACCACCACATCCTTGAATGTAAGGTCCAGTACCAGTATCTCCACTACATTGTAGGGTACCATAGGATACATATTCGTTGATCATCTCTCCAGGCACAGCTTCACCGTATTGTTGGTAATCAGTGTCGTCATCACCACAGTAACATTCATCTGCACTATTAAGTACTGCTATTGGTTTAGAGTTGTCTCTACATGTCTGGATGCATCCTTGAATTGTGGTAATAGAGTTTCCAGGAGTGTACATGTTTGATGATGGTTGAAATATTCTGTTTTGATCTCCTTCTTTGTAACGACCTAGAAAACCTGGAACTAAAATGTAATAGTATGTGATTAATTTCATTTTAATGAATAATAATATTTGTAGCGCACTAAGCAAATATATTTACATATGTACCATTAACTCACTCGTATAAATTATTATTTTCTGTTGGTATGATGGTATACTGCATCCGTTGAATTATAAAACGGAAATATTTTTATTATTATGATTTTTATTATTACTATCTTTATAAACCCCCGTTTATCGTGTTATATTGTGGGCTGCGATTCAACTATATAACTGGCGCAAAGTGTTCAGTAATTGATCTCATTTGTTAAAAAAATAGAATGTTATCATTAATCACTACATCCAAAAATTGTGGACACAGTTGGGGTGACTGTGTATATATCGTAAATGCCGGGATCAATGAAACACGTGCGCTAAATATGCAGAGGAATATGCAATTCCAAGCAGATATTTTACAGAGTACATTTTGTAAGGTACATTAATAAGACAACAATGTGTTTTATCATCCAACCTCTGGAAACAAATAAGGAAAAACATCTCACAATCGATATATAATATTCTGTTAAATGCCAAGTCCCTCACATCATCAACTTTTATTAGTATTATTGTTCTCTCTATTGAATTTGAGAGTGTTGGAAATCGTAGCTCCCATAGTTACTGTAATGTAGTTATTACTACCACAAATACGTATGACATTGAGTTTAACCAATCTTAACTCAAATCGTATAAATGTTTTTTACAATCCAAAAGAAATATTTACAATTTATAAATACTCACAATAGCAGGTAACTCCAGCTTGATTATCTTGACAATTATTACAAGACTCAGTACTAGATATTGTACAATCATTAAGTGACGTGGCTGATACGTCACAACTGATATCACATACACTCACTGGTAGATTACTGACACCATATTCACTGTTACTCCACGTCCACATGGCATCTACAAAACCTGAAATCGAATACATATTAACTATCTATTGATAATAATAATTGATAATAATAAAAACAAGCTCACATGTTTATATAACAAATAATATATACTATATATAGAAATAATGTAACAGTATTGTATATATATATTCAGTTTATCACAGTACCTAATTGTTTACACACAACCCGTGCTTCAATCGAATCCCATTTTTGTGAATTCATTGCACATACCAATCCCCATTCACCATTGTCTCGTCGTATCTCTACTCTTCCTTGGAATGGTGTCACACCTCCTGATAATCTCACATCAACTGAAACATATAAACTGGTGATTATTATATAATCTAGTGTTACCAGTCTCTCAGAATGTCATGTTATAGTTGTATTAATATAGTAATAGCCTGAAGTAAGTGTTTTTATAAAGTTTCGAATACAAGTAGTATCACGACTGTTTTTTGTATTTACCTTTATTGATGAATTTTTGCCATAATATCAAATGTATATTCCTGAAAAATACTCACTTTAGTGAGAATTATATAATTATAGATAATTATTAAAGCATGTTCCTGTAGTCTTTGCTAATTTCCCTTTCTTGTATTTTGAAACCCGATATATTATGTACTTTGATTTATCAGAAATGATTCATATACAAAGTGTATAGACTTTTCAATGTCATTTTATACCTTGTTATTTCTATTTCATGAACGAGACAAAGACACATGACCTTCATAGCCATGTATTTATCTAGTAACCATTTCTAAATTCAGTTGCTTCGCTGGTCGTCATGCTATTACTGGTTATCTCACTGTGATTCCACGTGATATATAAGTGAACCACAATAAATAAATACTGATAATCTAATTTTTTAGATTCATCATGCTAATGAGCATGCTAGCAAATTGAAAAAAAAGTAAGGGTTGGGTACACTGCTGGAGGGTAACGAAAATACAAACAATGCGCTGACGTAATTATGTATTTGTGACGTTTTTTTAACAGTTTGACAAGTCACAGCAACAACTCTTTTTTATATATATATATATAATGACTATTTATTAAACATTTCGGGCTTATACTAAATCTCGATCTTTTAAAATCAGTTTTTAATGATGCTGTATAATTCAGATGAATTATTATATGTTCACAGTGCTTACCATTAACACGGTCATACCTAGCCATGGACCAATGGCTTTGTAAAAGTTGGCGATATTTACGTTATGTCGTTGACTGCCTCTGAAACAGTAGCAGTAGACAACCGACGACCGAATTTAAATAATACCCGCTCCTGAAACGCCGTGGATCAAGGTCTATATCATACGTCTAAGCAATTTATATATTTATACGCAACACAAACAAACAATCGTCTCATACTTAACTATTATTGTCACGTTTTGTGGTGTATTCTTAAATAAATAACTGCGTACACTGTGATCAATAAATAAGGAAGTACAGTGACTGTACATGAGCTGGTGCTAAAATTATAACAAATGAATCTCAAAAAAGGTAATTCTCAATGAGAAAAATACCTTGACAATTGACAGTAGGTATACACACATATATAGTGATTAGTATGCACACAATCAGGCGTTGTCTCTTGAAACACATAGTGCGATGTATCGTTAACCCACACACAATGGAGATAGGTGTACAATGAAAAGTGAGACGAGGTGTTGACCCTTGACACGTGGCGGTCTACCACACAGACTGAACAGCCGACAGTTGACAAAACTACTCGAGACAATTCACTAATCGGGACAATATTTCTGATTAAGGTAGATGTTAAGATTGCTTATAAGGCTACTGTATGGCTAGCGTATTAAATATTCGTCCCGGTCAATGTGCATTCGTGAACGGTGGTTTCATTGGGGTTGACGCATTGTGGTATTCTCAACAAAAATAAATGCGTGCTACTCTCACCAGACTTAAAAAAAGTAATTCGATTCCTTGGATCATCGATCATATTTCAGGGGTTTGAATGTTCGAGTCTAGTTAAATATTAACTGGGCGAGAAAGTTCTATAATGGGGCCATGTCTTGTGATACGAACTAAGGCTTCACAACTGCTAATTTATTTGTAGAGATGGGGGTCTGCCAGGCCGACCCCCTATTCCCATACCTTTTTGTAGCTGCATTGAAAATAGCAACCTCAGTTCATAATACAAATATAGAAGTTTATTACTGTTTTAGAAATGAGTATGATTAATTCATATTATTAATTCAACCACAATCAAAGCACTCTCCCATATGCGTAATCATAAATCACAAAATATCAAATGGATTTAAAGTTTTACAAAGGGCGGCGGTTGTCAGTCAATTGAAAACACTGTTCAAGGACAATAAACACTAACTTAATTAAAGGGGAACTAAATAGAGCCTATTTTGGTGTTTGTATTTATCAAGTTATGTATATTGATTATAAATTTGAAAAAAAAATGATTATCTTCAGAGTTATGATGATTTAAATATGAGAAACCATAAACCTGCGAAGGACTTCCATTTGCGCCATCTTGCCATAAAAAAAAACGCCTTCATGTGGTATAAACAGGTAAGGTAACAAAGCATGATGACGAAATAGTATCTGATTAAATATAAGCAACTTAGGGAGCCATAGCTGGCTGGACTGGTGAATTGACTTCTAGTCTAGGTTGTTTCGACTTTTACGTTAATGTTATTTACAAGCATATCATCATACAAACATTATGGATGTGCGATTGATCGAGACAGGCATTTTGTTTTGTTTTTTGTCTAACTGTCTAATAAATGCTGTTTCCAGTACTGCACTGTGCGGCGTGCAAATTATTCAAAGTATGGATGCTGGAGTATGCAATCTTGAGTTCGTAGGGTGGTGGTGGAAACATTTTCGTCCATGTATTCAGGGGCTGCACTGGCAAATCATGGGACAAGCGTCACAGGAACACCAAGCAGATTGTTCACAGACTTCCGTGTAATTTGAAATAAAACTTTCATCCGAACAAGGGGCATCGTCAACGATATACTCTCATCACTCACACTGGACTGATCTGAATCTTCACAGTATACCGTACTTCCCTGATCATAAGCCCGGGGGCACGAACACGTAAAGGAAAAGTAAGGGATGAGCTTGTACTCGAGGACCAACTCAGAAAAATGATTTTGTTTTGGGGTTAAACACTGTAACCATCTTGCAAACAACGAAAAATCATCCAAAAAAATATTCGTTCACCACGCCGGGCTCGGGAAAATAATACTTATTTTTGAAAAAAAATGCGTCATTGATTTGAACGATACTTACAATGAAGAAACAAACATGTTCTTAAAAAACACACACATTTTATTACAATACGATTTACATACCGTCTGAATTTACGGTGAAATAATGGGTAGGGTCTGTGAGGAAACAGTGGACGAAGGCATTTATCATTATCTTCGTTTTAGTATGTTTTCGATCGTACGCAAACTCTCGACGCAAAACAATTTTCCACCATGAGGTTTTTCAGCACGATTTGACCTGGAACAACTTCCTTTGACATAACAGGTCATGTCTTTCATTAACCAATCAAAATGATGTGTCGTAATGATGAAATTTTCCGATTATTGACGATGATTTTTTAGCGCAATGCGGAAGTGAATTACCGCAATGTTAAAATGCGATCTGTAGCACTGATTGCAACGAAAAAAGATGATTTTTTCACCTAAAAACTGGCGATTCGCAATTTCCGAGATATAAACGACTGTTAATAGTAACCGTGGGTAAACTGAGTGTGGAGGAAGAATTTAAACACCTTTCTCGGTCGCCAACATGTCTCATCGTTCACCCTAGGCCTTTCATGATAGTCTCAAAGTAAACCATGCCCAATAACCAGGTACACGCCTTGACGATCACATTTTTGGCTTTTCGAAGGCTACTACTCAAAGAAATATGGATTACTCCAGAATTGCAACATCGATGTTTATCCTGAGTAAATGACAGAATAGAAATGATGCGAATCACGTTGTGTACGTTCGCCATGTATTTTGAACTTGAAATTAATGCGAGTTTTCTCATTAAACTAAAAGCATGAACCAAACTAACATGCCAATCACGATTATTATGAAATGAAACACACCTTTTACAGACATATTTTAAAGAATATCGTCGACGCCCAGTAAAAACCAATAAATAAATACCAAGTAAAAACATAGGGATGGGCTTCATACTCGGGAGGGGCTTACATTCGGGGAAGTACGGTACTTTAACGCAATTGGGCTTTCACTCTCAGAATACTGTGTTTCAAACGCATAAGGCTCTAACCCAAGTTTTAAAAAGCACACTGTGCATATAAAAATTGAGTTTATATTAATAGTACACAATGCTTAGCAGCATGAACGGCTATGTGCAATGGCGTATACGAATGCGATCAGATACTAAAACGTCATATCTTTGAAAAGTACCCGGATGTTAAATATGTTCGTTCGTTAATTATTCCCCTCCATGAATGGCCTCCATGGCAAGCACTTCAAATGCCTATCCAAGCTACAGTTATAATTAAAACAAAATTAAACCACTGCAATTTTATTTCGAATACAGTTTAGAATATACACAACTATAAATTAAGGCCGCATTTAGGATCGCTTTAAATTAAATTAAATTAATGGTTTGTGTCAGTCACATTTACATTGAATTACCCCAGTATTACGAGGATGTGACTTTCAAGGGTTTTACACGAGGCATATCACCAGCCACCACCAGCTTTCATGGAGTGTCATCGAACTCTGAATAGTTTTTTCAGTGTTTCGTACCTCGTGTATGTGGCATATAGCCAAGTGTCAAAGGTCAAAACCTCGTCTCACTTTCCATTGTACACTTTACCCCATTGTATTCTGGATAACGTCACATCTCAATATGTGTTTTACAAAACACAACTGGATTGCAAACACATTAATTACCATATACGTGTGTATGTGTGTACAGTCAATAGACAAGGTAATATTGTTTTGTTACATAAACAAGCAAGAATATTAATTTGTTTTTCGGAAGTTTAAAAAAAATACATAATTAGCATGTAATTTTGGTAATATCAGCTAACGAATAATAAAAAATCATAAAAACAAATTATATGTCGATTCAAAATGTAGCGTCAATAATTTGCTATCTCTATTATGTTAAACAGTCTCAACCAATGATAAAGCAATACAGGTTGCTAAGAGATACATATGGGCAGCGTTTTTTTAAGTCTAATGTAACGACTATTGTGGCAAAGCAAAACTGCTAAAATTGGGATAACGGAATATGTAATTCATAATTCAACTATATAGATTATTTGATAGCGAGTATTATTTATATCGGCAAGTACTAGTACCTGCGTGTTGAATCGGACATTTTTCTCATTCTTCAAATGACCATTGTTATAAAATATAACAGACATTTACATAATATTTTCCGTAATGACTAACACTAATTCCGACATTGTACAGTATTTCACGGTCGGTGTAATTCTATATAACATATATCTATAGTACAGCGTTGGATGACACAAAGTGTTCAATGAACGTAGCGGCGAACACCTTTATATAGAGTGACAACCTATCACGTCAGTATCAACGATGACAAATAATTTCCTATTGAAATTTAATAATAAAGCTTGTATACTTTCTTATAAATATATCTTTCTGATCTGCCAGCTCCGACCCAGTAAAGCTGAAGAAACATAAATTGTCGTGATATGTCAGATAACTGCATAATCACTGTACAGCACGGTAGTGTGTGTTTACCCGAAGCTAGGACACAGAGACGTCTACCCCGTAACCTTGACACACTGTCAGCAAGGTGAGACAAGTCAAAGAGAAGGTATATTAACATATGAATAGCACCAATCCATTTTCTATTGTTGGTATATCACACTGTAGAGTCAATACGAACTGTGGTTATAATACCTTGGTGTGACTTCAGTACTGTACAGTGTAATGATTATGACGATATTACGTGTGTATTCACTGTTATTAACCATCATATATGTATGTATATCTGTAGTACATGCACAAGGTAATACTATGTATTCTTTGTATTTTACAATCGTGTCAGTATTTATCAATTTGTTGGAAACGTGAATCCGTATGAGGAAGTAAAATGTTTGTTGAATTATTGTTGCACTATTTCTAAACGCAGTTATCCTGTTAAAACTAAAACATTGTGACAGTAATTACTATGTTGTGCTGAATTGTTTAAGTCACCGTATTTATACCCGTTCAACTACACGGTGTGTAAATTAGTTCAGTTTTCACCGTTCTCTTACTTCCGCATTCAAGTATATCAATGAAAAGTCAAGTAGGAGTGGTCTCCACAATCCACGATACTAGTAATGATTTCATTCTTATTGACATAAATTATTTATTTTTCCAAATTAAAAAAACAACAAACAAAAACGAAACGTACACTGTTTCAGGTACGACCACTCGCGCTGCTTAACTACTTCCTTATCCCCTAAATAAGGTCACATGTCATGTTGACTACTTTTAATATCACATGTTTTCAATTCCAGAATCTTACATAACAATGCAATTGCTTCCGTGCCGCCACTCTACTTGTAGCAATAAAACTCGACTCATTATTATTTAGTACCTTGAATGAAATGTGAACATAAAATTACATCATCATTCAATATTGATTGCAGGCGCTTCCGGGTAACTTTCGTAAAATCGCTCTAATTACTCCGTACTCCGTTTTATATTATTTATATAAATACTCCACTTTTATGTTTAAGTTGACGTGAGACTATCAGGAGGTCACACACCATTTGAAGGAAGAGTAGAGGTACGAAGAGAAAATGGTGAATGGGGATTGGTATGTGCAATGGATACACTGAAATGGGATTCGATTGAAGCACGGGTTGTGTGTAAACAATTAGGTAATGTGAACTGAATATTTGTTATACGTCTCCTTTTTAGAGATATGGGTTAACATATAGTGTTATTTTATCTATTGTACAATTCATTTCATACTCTGACATATAATTGTGTTTATTCGGCAATATAAAGTGTGTTTGATTCTAGGTTTTGTAGATGTGATGTGGACGTGGGGTAACAGTGAATATGGTGTCAGTAATCTACCAGTGAGTGTATGTGATATCAGTTGTGACGTATCAGACACGTCACTTAATGACTGTACAATACCTAGTACTGAGTCTTGTAATAATTGTCAAGATAATCAAGCTGGAGTTACCTGCTATTGTAAGTATTTATAAATTGTAAATAACACTTCTGTTCTGTATGGGCTATTTTACACGATTTGATTTCAGATTGCTTGAACTCAATGCCACATGTATTTGTGTCTATAGGTTTCATTACTTCCAGTTTTCCAGAATTCCATGGAGAAAACAATAATTATAATTTATAGTTGAGTGAGGATAACTAGAATCGGACTAAATATGTCACAATCAGAAATGTGTGGCTTTTATAATTGATCCAATGGTATGATTTATGTCACGAGTATATTATATATTCTGAGTATTATAATTGATTGTATATTGAGTAGGAAATTGAAAATCATATTTACGAGTTGGAAATATCAAAACATATATCCCTTGGCTGTTTTTATGACAATGTCATATTGTATGAATAAAAAGTCTTCCCTTTTAATGAATTATCGAAGAAAATATTAAATAGTGTCTTTTTGTCCTCCAGTACGAGAAAAATACACGGTTACCAGCCTACGCATACCCACAACAGGAGGGTGTTAATATTTAATATCATTGTGAGATATTTTGACGAGTTGAACTGTGGGTGACATTTAAGGCTATTTACGAATAACTTAAAATCCATTGCATCGTAATGTTTTTACTCACCTTATAACAAAAATGTTTGACGTTCTAATCTGCGTATTTACGCCGAACCGTGACGTTATTGATACCTTACAGTACGCGTTGGCGTATTACGCTCAGTCTGCCAAACCTCTCTAATAGGTAATATTTCGTTCACTGTCAGATCTCACATTATTTGTGAAAGACGCGGTTCGAACGTCTGCCAAAAAAATTGAACTTGAATTCCTATATTTTTAATGTCAAAATGTTCATCTGTCGGAGAGAAAGAGAAATTTGTTTTTCATTCTATCAAAGTTGACCATCATCACACATAACGTGGTATCTCGTAGTGAACGGTAAATACTGGCATTGTGAGTAGTAGTGCGAGAAAAAATATCAATATTGCTCCGAACACATTGCCACACATTAGCTCCGATATCACCGTTGCATGTACTTCAGAAAACGTACTTGTTATTGTTGTGGAATACGCAAATATTTGACGTGTTGATTATGGTCGAACATCAAGGTGATTTTTGAAACTAACGAATGATAAACTATTTCTGATATCTTGCAAAGTACTAAGGATATGAAATCATTTTGTAAATAAGAATAATTTTGAATATTCATATAACTACAATATCAGCTTGTGAGAATAGAATCGTCTAAACGTCATCCCGTGGACTTCGCTTTTAGTAATTAACAGTGGTAAAGTTGCGAAATCTTAACTTTATCTCTGGATTCATTATTGTGCTCTGTATGCCATTACGTTGTCAGTTTTGATTTTTTGAGTCCATATTAAAAAAATACCACTATTATAACATGGGAGCTAAAATAACAGGACAGTTCAACATCTGCTCAAAACTACATATTTCTCTTTTATGGAAGTGTTTCATTATCGATTGACAACCTCATTTTTGCAAAATCGAAATTAATATAAATAAATGTGTGTTTACATCTCAACACAGGCAAATCTCAATATATAGTTCAACTGCCATTAAACGAGTGAGGTAATGGTATATGTATTAATAAATTTGGCCGCATATAGCAATAAAACAACATACACTCACATACAATTATATTTTAGTTCCAGGTTTTCTAGGTCGTTACAAAGAAGGACTGAATCCTAACAGAATATTCCCACCATCATCAAACATGTACACTCATGGAAACTCTATTACCACAATTCAAGGATGCATCAAGACATGTAGAGACAACTCTAAACCAATAGCAGTACTTCTCAGTGAAGATGAATGTTACTGTGGTGATGACGACACTGATTGCCAGCAATACGGTGAAGCTGTACCTGGAGAGATGATCAACGAATATGTATCCTATGGTACCCAACAATGTAGTGGAGATACTGGTACTGAACCTTACATACAAGGATGTGGTGGTGATTACCAATTAGATGTCTATGATAGTAAGTTTATTTGTAGAACCTCTCTATGTGAATGTAGCCCATGAAGTCAGGTAAGGCTTATTATGATACAAACAAACTTGTATACCCGTTGAAACTCCTTAGTTTAGTTAGGTCTGTATTCCCCGATGTTCTTGTTTGTGAATTTATAGACAATACACTTGTGTCTGAATTGTAATGAACAATATGTTATGTTAAAAAGTAACTGTTCAAAAAATAGATTTTCTATAATTACCATTTTCACGAATGAAAAAGGGAGTTGTAACTCCCTTATTTTTTACTACATCTAATTCAGCACAGCTTTGTTATGTTCTATGGGACACACGGAAGTCAATCACACATATACAATTCTATACATTTAAAAAGCGACTCACACATGTATTCGATTCGATTTCATACAACATTTAACTTTTGTCTGATGTAAATTTGGTGACAATTCTCCAAATAATGATGGCTTTTCTGTTATGTTCATCAAATTAGAATCATCTACCTTATTTGTTAAACTATCTGTTATAACTAAACATCATCTCGTTGAATAATTAATGCCTGAAAATATTTGAAAATAGTGAATGATTAATTTCAATATCAATTATGTTACAGCTACTATCGGTGCATGTGGAGGACAGTACACTGGTGATAGTGGTTATATATATTCCCCAAACTTTCCTGGCATGTATCCAGAAAACCAGAATTGTACATGGACGATTACAGTTGAAGACAACCATATAATTCAGCTTAGTTTATTGATGATTATGATAAGTACTGGTGATTACCTGGATATAAGAGATGGTGATGACGTAATGGCACCACATATTACATGGCACAACATGACAGTGTACAGTTCTGGAAATATATTGTGGTTACAATTTTATTCTAATTCAGATATGAACACATATTTGGGATTTGCATTGACATACCAAGGTAAATCGATGTTGACATTTGTACTTCGCCATGAAAAATAACTCATTTAGGTGCATACACATGTGCAATTATTATCTAGTACTATTCCTTCTACAACAAACTGTCAAATGTAAATAATGCCGAATACCATCAACATTGCGTTGAAATACGTGTACTATCAGTTTCACAAGAATTCTGTTCTAAAGGTGGTATGTCTTGAAAAAACAATGTAAGGAGATTAAAAGTAAACAAGACGTTTCACCACCTAGCATGTATTACGATAAAGAGGATATTTTCTGACAATGTAAACTCAATCAAGCAATACCAATTAATAGGTACATATTATACACATATTATAGTGTGGATAAAGGCAAGTTTAAATTGTATTTCCATTATTTCAGTTTGCACATTAGATATATAGAATCAAACATTTACATTTCACAAATGGTTTGCAAGTGGAGTGGAGAATTTTGCGCTGACCACAACATCATAATGCTGTGATTGTTACAATTGGTTTTGTTAGTGATGCAAATGAGTGATTCTGGGAGAACAAGTTTATTTACTTATCCGCGTAATCGGGTTTGCGTTGTTGTACACACCTATTACACACCTATAATTTTGCAATCGTATTGTTCAGAGCGTTCATTGGTAATAGATAATAAAGTTACATACCTTTATAACATAACATACATTATATTATATACATCAACGGTTGATTAATCTTGTAAACTACTGACACGAGTGTGGCGAGTTCACGGATGCCAGTATAAATTTACAACAAACATTACAGGCCTGACATCTTTCTAGACTAAATCAAGACACACCAATAGCTATATATTTCAATATCGCATACCATACAATAAACGACATACCATCCATAAACATATCAACATAAATAAACCAGGCGATCTGCAACGAAAGGACTCGAATCAATTTAGGTAATAAAAGTGGCTGCACACCTCAAAATATCAAATCTGACAGTGAGGGCGCTGCGTACGGATTTTGGTATTCTTTGTTTCACTTTTAGAGGCGTTTTTAAAGGTTTACTTCATTTTCGTTTCAAAATTTGCCCTTGATATCGGGAGTGTTGATGTGCATCCATTCAGTGTATTAATTGATCAAAAATACATGATACTGGAGGGTCGTCTGATTTACTACTGTTGTCTATTGCTCTTGTGTACAATTTCACACCAACTGTGTGTTGAGACCAATTGTTTCTGTACTAGTCTTGACAGCCGTATACTGTTGTCAAGGAGTTATAAGAATCTAATGAATGAAATTGTTTGAAACCGTTTACATGCTAAAATTCTAATCACATTCTATTAAGGTACTACATGATGCCATAATGTATTCACTGTTCACTTGGACAGTGTCTTCTAAACTAGTATGATGACCATACAGTATAACAAATTCCAAGTAATTCATAGCAACATGACAACATAAAATTTATATTAGCCAAGAAAAAGTTATACAATAGTTACCAAAGTTTCCTGTTGCGTTTTGTTATATTTTTCATATTACAAAATTTTGCATTTTTTTAATCAACGACAGCGACTATATATGCACGAATTATTGACTGATACAACTGTATAAATTATAAAATGCATACATTACCCATAATGTGATTTTATGTGTATTTCAGTTATAGCCAGTTCATCAACACCTTCATCTAGTACTATACAGAAAATGACTCACAGTACTCACCAAAATAAGCTGAGTGTGGAATCCACAGGTAAGTATTTCACATTCAGACATTTTTTTATGTTTTTCACTTTTGAAAAATATGTTCTATTTTATTGTGTGTTTTTAGTACCATGTAAACAACTGCAATATTGTTCTGTAACTTGCCATGAAAAGTGTTGTTTTGTATTTAAAACAATTGAAACAATTCTACCATTTCATCTTATAAGGTACTGACGATACTTCTAAGTACAGCTCGACACTTAGTGGAGACAACACATTTGTGTATGATACCACTTTCAAATCTAGTCTCCCGTCAAGTGAGAGCAAGGAAGAGATGTGTGGAAAGCAATTCAATCAGACAGGTGATTAGTAAAGCATAAATTGTATTCATGATGTATATGTCAGTATTTGTTATTTCTGCGTTATCTGGCATATATCATGCAATGTCTGTGATTAGATGCATTTCTAATCCCTCTGTGATACTCAACACATTTTAGAATTGTTATTACAGAGACGAGTCTAGGTGTATGTGTAGGGGTTAGTGTTGCTGTTACCCTTATTGTTGTCACACTAATCGTATTGATGTATATATTTCTGTGCAGAAGAGTAAGGTAAGTTGGATTGTTGATTCAATCATTAATATTTATGATGTCATTGTCTGAAATATAAGCTACCAACATGAAAATACGTAGGTTTATCATATAATATAGAAAATATAGAACACAGTCTTGTGCATGTAATTGGTGTGATCTGTATTTCCGCCTTATATATGGGCCCACATCACTTGTACGACAATTTTATTAATATCTGAACATGCCGGCAAACATTTTCCGTTCAGCGTGCGATCCCGTGTTATGTGTGAAATCAAACGTGAAAACAGAACAAACAAAAATCATAACCTCGTAGTGGCGTCAAAACATCGCGTGGGATTCGACAAACGCGAAACAATTTTCACGCTCATATAATTTGGTGTAAACATTTGATGATGTTCAATTTTGATGAAGTAAGGCTATTTTTGACATTGAACTAAAAACTGAAAAGAGAGAGATTCCGCGTTTTTCATGCATTACGCGAGAACTCGCAGTGAACGGAAAATTACCTATTTACACACGTTAAAACAATTACGCTTGTTGTTTTACCAAACAGATTCAAATCTGTAGAAGAGAAAGAAATGACAAACTTGGAAGAAACAAGTAATCGTACATATCAAGACCTTATCACAAATGTTCATGCTAATGACCAAGACAATGCGGGCAAAAATGAATACCAGTCTTTAAACTTTCACGATGAGCAAAATAAGACAGAGATGGACTACGTCAATACACCGAAATCAGGCGCTTATGAGGAGTTGGCAATACGACCAGAGGTTATGGAACAAAAGAAGGATGTACGGCAACGTGCAGTGGACCATTACGTGAACACTTCTATCAACACCAAACAAGGTGAGATAGGTAGAGTGGTCGATGTTCAGAAGGCAGTGACCACTTTACGACAATGGTTGGACGTATATGACGTAACCAACCCTAAATCCACTGATGACAAGACTACGTGGAATATGTCTGAAATACAGCAGGCAATTCAAACATTGGCACATCATGTAAACACGCCTAATAAAATTGACATTAAGAGATTAAAGTGAAGCATAGTTTACCGGACAAGTTTAGGAGTTACCTGGAAAACCCGTCCCAATCAAGCACTGATCATTTTAGTATGACATTTACGATTTTGAAGCAGTGTTTTCTCTACGCGCCCTGTGTGTTTTAAAGCAGGATTCACTCTATATTTGTGTGTACATTCGAACAGAAATTATTGTTGAATAAATAATTATCATAATTGACAGGAGAACATCATAAGAACACGAATCTCACGTAATGAATAATTTTACTCCAGAGACAGATAAACGTGACCTTTTATTTTTATATATCATTATTAATCAGTTACTTTATTGGAATTCGTGGCATTTATTATGTAATAATATCCTTGTATATGCAGAACTGTATTACGAAATATATGATATTGGTTGCCAAAAAATGCAATTTGTTTCGTAGTGATTTGATTTACATAACGCTGTGCTTAACATGTTTTTATAATATAAGATGATCATCGTTAGTATTCCGAACCGGAATATGAATTGGAAATACTAATAATAAACAAGTGACTTTCTAAATATTTTTTTTAAGAAAAAGTAATTACAATTATGGCATTATAGGGTATTCATAATTCTAGATAACATTATCAGGCCATATTTGAGAACAAGAAAAATAACATCAGGTGATTGATTCCCAATTGTACTTACTACAATGTAGTTTGCATGTTGGTACCCGTATGGTGACGTGAGAATTACACCATTGACCAGCCACGATTTTATTCATTTAATTTAAATATAATGATATCTAGTCGGTCGGTGTCTCGGCAAACACAAACGTCCATGAACATACGAAACTAATTTCCAAAGGTCACATCTCTACTAGACTATATGACAAAAAATGATTTCGATTTCGCCCTCATTATTTTCCATACATTTCCAGTAACATTCCACGTGCTCCAGATTTATAATAATACAAATGTACACGCCAACAGCGGTGGACATATATTTTTAGAGACTATCAGAGCTTACTGTAAACCTCAGACAGTCATACTGTACGTTTGAGTTGTACAGTCTGCTATAATCTTGTACACTAAGTGGACAGCTGCCAGGGCGGGTTGTTTCTGCTCAGTCAGTACTCGTACTGTGTGGTTATGGCAGTTGATGACGGCCGTAAGATTGTAATCAAAATGAGTGCAGTACAAGCAGTCATCATTCTCGGCAGTATGTAGAAATAATGCGTGTGTCTCCCCGGGTGAATTCGCCAGCGTCTGTTCGCATCTCGCCTGAGCTAAGCAACACAGACCAGCATATTGGGGACACTCCTGGTTTTCAAGGGTCCTCGCAAGTGTTCCAAACTGCTCGCTCGCTTCCGCTATATTTGGCTTTCTTAAAAAACGTTTTTTCAACTTACTAGAAACTGCGCGTTATTTTCCAAGAAAGTCGACTTCTCTCTCCATATTTACAGCAAGAAATTGCGAGTTACGGTGTAATACGTTTGAGAATATTCAGCGATTTACGTAGAATATATCGAAATTACAGTATTACCTTGTTTCGCCTTCATGTAATTTGTAGCTTGTCATTCGTACTTGTTCTAATATTACAAAAAAGCTAGTCTATGACACGTTTAAATATACAAATATTCAGATATTCAATTTATTAGGTATTTTAATTTATTTTTAGATAATTTAATGTAAGAATAACATGTAAATTTACAAAATGTTTTGGACGAATTGTCAGTTTATAAAATTGCTAGTCATTGTCGGCGACAGGCGTTGGTGGCGCTAGTCACATGCGATGGCATATCGAGTTAGGGAATATACATAATATATTTGTGGGAGGTGAATAAAATGGTCAAATTAGCAAATTATTATTTTCTTGACTAACAAGAATTTTTTTTCACGAGAAGATTATTTTGCAAAATACGGATATTTCTATAAATTATATAAAGAAAAGTTAAAATATGTTTAAAACGACATATTTATTTTCTATGATTTAAAGTTGTCTCACACTCCGCAAGAAGATAAAAAGAAGATAAAAATGTGATAACAAATTATGCAGGTTTAGCTAAAAAATATATGAAATAATAAAATTAGATAACTGTCTCCTTTTTTCAGTCTATTTTATTTTGAGAGTATTTGAGTGTCTTATCCCTCGGGCAAACACATCTGGTATAACTGATTTCCAAGGGAAAAAAATCTCTGTATTCAGAGAGTATATTTTGCAAAGTGGGAATGCAACTTCAAGGCATTCTTACAAAAAAAATACGTATTTTTCTGAACCCATACAAATCATATTCTATAATTTTTTTACATGACAATCATTAATAACAATACATATTTTAAAGTAACATCATTGTATTGTCTATTGCCTATTGTGGATTACGAGAATTGCTGATATATTGGTAATACTTGCATAGTGGTAAGTTTAAATTCTGAAGGTGGAAGTCAGAATTGGGAACAAATCTTGCAGGGACCAATAATGGACACAAATCTGCACACCTAAATCTTCGGAAAAAAATTCAAAGGGAAAACAAAAAATGTAAATTTATCATGTACAACATATCAGAAATCTACATGAAGGAAAACTAATATTTTTCTGCCGTCATCCCATGAGTTTCTTATGGCCCATAATTTATTTAATTTCTGCTTAAAAACAATATATTTCACTTCCATAGACAAAAATAAGCGAGATGTAATACTTGTTTGTACAAAAAAATAGTATACGGTTATGTTATTTTCTGGATTATTCATTCCATTATTTCTCTAATTCGTCGTGTTATGTCATATTGTGGCGTTTGCAGATCAAGGTGTTTGTCGCCAAGTGTCTGATCTACTAAATTGTGCCAATACCAGGCACTCAACATTGTTATTGTTTTATTACCACAACGCCTTTATAGACTAAAAGCCGTCCTGGTGCAAATGTATGCATTGACCTACAAACCCCGTATGTAAGGCGAACCGGGATGGCGACTGCCGCCAAAAATAAGTAAGATATATGATAGCACGCGCCAAGTGCGCGGTACCTAATTTCTGGCATGTTCTGTGTTTGTAGCTACTGGCACGAATATCAAAGGTTTTTGTCAATACACCTTTTCTATAAATCGCGCCATCTGGCGACGAAGCGCTTCTATGACGCATGACTCAAATGCCGTTCAAAAGTTCAAAATCTCTGATCTTCAGTCAGTTGTCCATCATCAAAGATGATATTTTGAAAGATTTCACTATATTCTAGATGATGAACGTTTACACTACTAATTTTGAAGCTACAGAAACGCACCGCCGCATTGCCATTGTGCTACAGTTTCATGAAAATGTTGAAGCTTTCCTAAAACTTACCCAAGTTTGAATAATAACCAAATATATTGAAAATAAGTTTGTTTGCGGTGATTGTTGTCGTTTAATCAATGTCGAACTTCTCTGTCAAACGTAACACATTGCATGTCAATATTGTTTAAACCTACGATGGCACAGCTCTACAACACCGCAACACCACACATTGAACTAAAAAACATTCTGCATGCATTGTTAGTAATATCATGACCCATCTTTCTCGTAATACAATTGTTATTAAATTTTATACATTAGCACAATACTGAATATAAGCGCGGTAAACAACTATTTTATGTTGACAAGGTCATCGACGTAGCGCTGAACATACTACTGTTGTGAAAACTTCCGTTCAATTCTTCATATTCACTTACGCGCGTTTACGTAATTGACTAACGTTGTCATTGTCTTCTGCGCATCTGACATTTCCCCCTTATTCCCGCTATCAGTTGCTACGTCATAGGCAGTAAAATATTGCTGCAAGACGATGAAAGCCTACATACACACCCAGATTAACACCTGCAATATTTTAGATATGGTATTGTAGAATAAGTGTAAGCGGTCAAACGTTTGGATTTAGGGGGAGGCTAAAAGAGTGTGACCGTCTGTACATTTTTCTGCAACACCATGCATGTATTTTTTCTCTCTGTGTGTCTATCTTGGAATTGATTTCAAATCTTCAAGCCAGCCCTATGATTTCAAATGGTCCACCAATGCCACGTCATATTGTTATCATAATCACATCACGTATGCACGTTTGAATCACATGACATTCCAGTAAGATAAACAATTTGCATGTTTATGATAGACGTAATAAACACATAATACAGGAATTTTATAAATACAATTCTTTATTTTTTTTGAGACACATTCCTGGTAATCACGTTATAATGCAACGATTGCAGGCATTAGCTGATTGCATGTTTACTCTGCCACGCGTAGCGCGACCTCAGCTGACCGTTTAGATGAATAAACTATCTGTAATGTACTGAGGTGTATTCCCTTGGGTGTAACCAGTTATCTTTACAGTGTAATCGTCAACAGCCATGTGGGTCGATGTCCGGATTTAACACATACTGGCATAAAGACATACAAGTATACCATAAACACATTGTATGTATGTAAATCTCTCGTTTAGATTTGATAGTCGTTTTACCTTTCTGATTGCATTGTTTTATCTTCTCCTCATTTCCATTTGACGATACGCTTGGTTTTAATGTAGAATCACAAATAACTGTGCAGCCCTTACTTGTTGTCGAACTATACTTTAGTGTATCCCCAGTACCTAAGATTATACAGAAAAATCATTAGAATGTTATTTATTTCCATGTAAGTTACATACAAAACAATGAACACATTGTTTCCATGTTTACTTTGTCAACAACAAAATACATGCGATATACCAGTAAATAGTTTTCATAAAAGCTGAAAATTGCGAAATGAGAGGAGTAAGGATATCGTCTTACCAGTGGGTTCATCACTGAGTACGTTTTGTCGAGTCGTTTGAGTTTTCTCAGATCTATCAGGAGTTTTTGTACTGGACGTAGATATACTGGTTATACCTGAAATGCAGTAAACATTTTTATAGACAATATGAATATTTTCTAATATACATAAAAATATAAATCCTAGAGGAAATCATTGGACACTATATACTTTGGGTAAATAGTAACTGAAATATGTGAAGATCAAAACTAATTATTATCAAAGGCAACATTTAAAACAGAAAACATGAGTCGTGTTTGGTCACAGCTAAGAACACTGCGAACGTAATGGAAGGTCATTCTTGTTCAACACGTGACCAGGGATAAAATACTTGCAGTAACTTCATATATGTAAAATAATGTACATTTATGTAAAAAAATATTATGCATGTATAGTGAGGAATTATCGCAATTGTCAACTGCATGTTATCTGAAATTATCTAATAATTTGCATAATATATGGACTACATAAAACAATAAAAATCAATTCCGATTCATACATAGTTAAAATTAAACCAACCTGTACATTGTGGTTCAATTCCAACTGACCATTTACCAGAATCCAGACATTGTTTATGTGGTGTTCCACCACCACTGGGATAGTAACCAGTATTGCAATAATAATATACAGTATTTGGAAAGATATATTCAATATTCGTATGGTAGGCATTTGGAAATGATGGTGGATCACCACAAGACATAACTGAAAATACAAAGAAGTTACAGTCAAGTTTACACTATCGAAATTATCATTTGTCTTACCTAATACTTGACATCCACAACTACAATCTTCCCTTTATACACCTTCATGGAACAAATCCTAAATTTACACAACACAGAATTCAACCAATATTCATTGATAAAACGTACGCTAATGTTTTCAATGCTGTATATCAAATCAAGTTGAAAAAAGAACAACTTTATCTCAGTAATTCCATAAACATTGTCTTAGTGTACGCCCTCTGATAAACTAGTAGAGAAAGTCTCATGATACTTTTTCAAGGCATAATTCAGAAACTCACTACTAAAATTAATCAAAGGGCTAAAGGGATCGCCTGTGTGATTCTGGTTGTTTTCCAATTAAATACTGTTATTTTAAAGTTATTGTAAACAATTAGTAGTTTGTGCAATTTGATGAAATGAAGAATTGTGATTTTTGTATGTGCCAAGGTTCCCAAACAATGTACCGCTGTTCAAACAAAGCCTAAAATATGATCTGAAGTTTTTTATGAAGATGATTGCGAAAATGGTTTTAGGTTAGTATTCGCTGTAGTCCCCGTTCAACAAATGATGTACCATTTACCCTGGACAAAAATCACACTGACTGAAAAGTAGTACAGGCAAATAACATAGCACAACCTAACCGAACAAATTGTTCGTTGGTAAATATTTCCATTTGACAATTGAAATAATCATTATAAATAACCAAGTTATATGAAGAAACGAACATGGACTCAAATTACTATGTAACTCTAGCTGTTGTTTTATAAGCATAGAAATGCATATGTTGTAGTGTTCATCATATCATCTCACCTGTACATGAAGGTACACTACTATTCCACTGTCCGTCATCTTGACATGTTATAACACTTACTCCATTCAATATATAACCAGTTGTACATCTAAATGTAATGCTATATTTATCATCTCACCTGTACATGTAGGTACACTACTATTCCACTGTCCATCATCTTGACATGTTATAACACTTACTCCATTCAATATATAACCAGTTTCACATTCAAATGTAATGCTATATTTATCATCTCACCTGTACATGTAGGTACTATACTATTCCACTGTCCATCATCTTGACATGTTATAACACTTACTCTGTTCAATATGTAACCAGTTGTACATCTAAATGTTATGTTATATTTATCATCTCACCTGTACATGTAGGTACATCACTATCCCACTGTCCATCATCTTGACATGTTATAACACTTACTCCATTCAATATATAACCAGTTTCACATTCAAATGTAATGATGTCTCCAGGATTGAAATGATCAAGAAGTGTAGACGGTGTCGTTTTCACATGTGAATACACTGGCTGTGGTTTACTGCACTGAGGTAGAGCTAAAATACACAATACCAAGATAGAAAAAAACGGTAAGTAGAGATGTCTCAGAGTATCACACCGCAAATAGTGTGAGCAAATCGCAATTACATTACCATCAGCATGTTATTACACGATATTTGTATATCTTCTTATATATACCCGTCATAATATGGATTCAAAATTTAAAGTGAATTACTATCATCATCAAATTGAGCGTCGGGTTATAAATCCCCCTATTACAATACCTGTAAAGGTTATGTAAATTCTTATTGGGGTCTTCCAACTCCAGTCAATACTCTTAGCAGTTCTTACATCGTATTACACGAACTTCGATGTAAACAATTTATTAATAAGTTTATGATATTCAACTTTATATCTTGTCACGTTGATATGTGATAAAGATCTAACGATTTTGCAATTTCTATGCGAGCAACAATCGAACGCATCTCTAACCTACGGTATTAGAGAACGCTTTGAAAGCCAAACATATGCCAAAACACAAACTCCGAGTAATACACGGTTTGCAAATAAACGATGACACTAACAAATACAAATATGAGCGATTGTAATTGAACAGACCACCACAAGTTTATAAGTTCATAATGTTTGCTTTCATCTGTTCTTCATCATTGCTCCCTCGCTTCTGGATACCATCCATGGAATCATCATCATCATCATCATCATCATCATCATCATCATCATCATCATCATCATCATCATCATCATCATCATCATCATCATCATCATCATCATCATCATCATCATCATCATCATCATCAATATCAATATCAATATCAATATCAATCATCAATCATCATCTCAGTTTTGTACGCCACTGCTGGTGTGTGGCCTCCCCAACAGCTTCATTATGTTGTGGGGTTGAACCGTGCGGGTTGGTGAGTTGCCTACTGCTCAGTCGCTTGGACAACAGGGCTAGGCGACAGGTAGTACGAGGATACATTTTACCTGTAGTAAGTCAGTTTGACCTAACCTGACTGATTATTTGATATAAAATGAATTATTAGGAAGCAACACAACTAACACTGATTTACCTTGGTATGTCAACGCAAATCCCAAATCTGTGTTCATATCTGAATTTGAATAAAATTGTAACCACAATATATTTCCAGTACTGTACACTGTCATGCTGTTCCATGTAATCTTTGGTGCCGTTACGTCATCACCATCTCTTATATCCAGATGATCACCAATACTTATCTTATACATCAATATACTAAGCTGAATTATATGGTTGTCTTCAACTGTAATCGTCCATATACAATTTTGGTCATCTGAATAGTTGCCAGGAAAGTTTGGGGAATATATATAACCAGTGTTACCAGTGTACTGTCCTCCACATGCACCAATGGTAGCTGTCAATGTATCAATATTAATAAGCTGTCAATGTTGACACTCCACTTGTCGTCAACAGATACGCAACTTATAACTTTGTTTCAATTGTACCATTAACAATTATCTTTAAAAATTGATTTCTAAACCGATTTTTTTATATAAATTATGTCTCAAGAGTTGGGTTATGTTAATGATGTAGGTCAAACCACTAAATTATGCAGACTCCTTGATTTGCGCTTTAAACACTATTTATAATTTGTCAGTGGGTGGTCTGAATTAAACTTGTATATGCAATCTGGAAGTTTAAGATCTCTTTGTTTAATAAATGGGATTGATAAATCATTAGTGAAATAATTTATTTGAGTAATTTCGGAATAAACTGACACTAATCTTCGGAAAAGTGAAAGTAACATATCCAATCCTTAAAAAAGTCCTATAATAAAAATATCTAAAACGACACAAATGACAATGCAATCACAGCATAAGAACTGTCATCGAATTATTAAGTAAACAGTGAAGTCGAAACTTGACCAGTTCTATATTTTGAGACAGTGTTCGAAATCTTTGAGTTATTTATTCCAAACACCACCAAGACCAAGATGCTAAACAGTGAATAGTGTATGCAGATATGCGTCGCTATAATCACTATTACCAATGTACTGTTCTCCACGTGCAAAAAGATGAAAGTCCAAATACGGACAGGTTCGGTAAACTCGATTACTGCAATAGTCGAAACAATATTGTAAATAAAGATGCTGAAAACCACAATGTCGCATCATCTTCAATCGATCTTAAAGTGAACATGTAAAAAAACGCAGCCAGGTCGAATTTGAGGCAGTATATGAATATTTGACAACCGAGACACATTGAAAATACTAGTAGGATAAATATCTTGTATAGTGATATTGTCTCGACTATTGTGCCAAATAGTTGGACGTCACGTCTGCAGTCCTTGCCGCAGAAACTATAGACATTCTGATGTACAGGTACCCTCCCGATTTTGAGATGATAATACATTTATTAACTGTAACATTCGGGGTATATAAAGATTTTCCCTCCCGATGTTACACTTATTAATATTGGCTGTGTTTCTATGAATAATCAGTACATCGGGAGACAAATATTAAATACCCATCAGTTCAGTTTATAACTGTTCAATGTTTTCGCAGGAAAATGTGATTTTCTAATGCTCCAATTTGAATAATAGATAGTGATAACTCACAGATATAGTTGATAATTAAAGATTTTGAAATTGTGTATTCTGTGAGATATGTATGGCATCTCAATTTCAACTTGGTTGTATTGTTAGTATACGTTTGTGTAATGTACATTGTTTACTGTAATTTTAACAAGAAAAGGAAACTGGGGAATCTAGAACGAAACTAAGGAGATGATAGTCAAATAGCAACATGTCTATTTGTTATTCTTGTCGGAAATTTAATTTTGTTTCCATCAGTGTGCTCATCTTACAAAAAATAAAAGCAAATGAACTTACTATCATAGACATCAAATTGGTATTCACCACCACATCCTTGTATGTAAGGTTCAGTACCATTATCTCCACTACATTGTTGGGTACCGTAGTATGCATATTCGTTGATAGTCTCCCCAGGTACAGCTTCACCGTATTGCTGGTAATCAGTGTCGTCATCACCACAGTAACATTCATCTTCACTGGCAAGTACTGCTATTGGTTTAGAGATATCTCTACATGTCTGGATGCATCCTTGAATTGTGGTAATGGAGTTTCCAAGAGTGTACATGTTTGATGATGTTTGGAATATTCTGTTTGGATTTCCTTCTTTGTAGCGACCTAGAAAACCTGGAACTATAATGTAATAGTATGTGATCAATTTAATTTCAGTAACTTTACAGTTTATGAATAATATTGTTTTAGCGCATTAAGCAAATATATTTACACATATATCGTTACTTTACTCATATAAATTAAGATTTGTCTGTTTTCATTTTAAAACGATTTTGTTGGAATCCTGCTGAATGAATATGCAAATTCTGCATCTATTTAAAAAAATAGAATGTTACCATTATCCACTACAGCCAAAAAGTGTATATAAGCTATAACATAAATGTGTTAAAAACTTTGAGTAAAATAGGCTATTTGGTTACAGTAGGGGGTGACAGTGTCGATATCGTAAATGGCGGGATCGATCGATGACACACTTATATACTAAATATGTGGAGGAATATGCAATTCGCATATCGCTTAAGGTTTGCAGGGTACATTAATACGATACAAAACAATAATATATCATTCAACTTCTGGAAACAAATGAGGAAAAACATCTTACAAACGATATATAATATTCTGTAAAAGGCTAAGTCTGATTCCAGCCATCTTCCCTCACATCATCAACTATATATTAGTATTATTGGTCTCTCCATTTGGGTTAGTTGGAAATCGTAGTTCACATAGTTACTGTATTATAGTAATTACTACCACAAATACATATGACATTGAGTTTAACCAATCGTAACTCAAATCGAATAAATGTTTTTACGATCCAGAAGCAATATTTACAATTTGAAAATACTCACAATAGCAGGTAACTCCAGCTTGATTATCTTGACAATTATTACAAGACCCGGTACTAGATATTGTACAATCATTAAGTGACGTGGCTGATACGTCACAACTGATATCACAAAAACTCACTGGTAAATTACTGACACCATATTCACTGTTACTCCACGTCCACATTACATCTACAAAACCTGAAATCGAATACATATTAATTTTTGATTGATAATAATAATAGAAAATAATGAAAACAGGTTCACAAGTTTATATAACATAAATAATATATACTATATATATAAATAAATAATGTAACAGTATTGCATATATATATTCAGTTTATCATATTACCTAATTCTTTACACACAACCTGTGCTTCAACCGAATCCCATGTCTGTGAATTCATAGCACATACCAATCCCCATTCACCATTGTCTCTTCTTATCTCTACTCTTCCTTGGAATGGTGTCCGACCTCCTGATAATCTCACATCAACTATAAGATACAAATTATGGTAATATGGTAATAGCCTGAAGTAAGTATAATCAAGTGTTTTCATGAAGTTTTGAATACAAATAGTATCCTGACTGTGTTTTGTATTTACGTTTATGAATTTTTCCCATAATATCAAATGTATACTCATGAAAAATACTCACTTTAGTGCAAATGGAATAATTATATATAATTATTAAAGCCTTTTTTTTAGAATTTGATATCCGATATATCATGTACTTTAATTTATCAGAAATTATTCATATACAAAGAGTATAGATTTTTCAATGTCATTTTATACCTTGTTATTTCTATTTCATGAACAAGACAAAGACACATGACCTTCATAGCCATGTATTTATCTAGTAACTATTTCTAAATCCAGCTGCTTCGCTAGTCGTCATGTTGTTACTGGTGATCTCACTGTGATTCCACGTGATTCATCAGTGAACCACAATATATAAACACTGATAATTTAAATCATTTTAGATTCTTTATGTTAATGAGCATGCTAGCAAATTGAAAAAAATAGATGAGGAAGAATGCGTCACACTACTGGGGTGGTGACGGCAATATAAACAATGCGCTGTCGTAATCATTAATTTGTGACGTCGTGTTTTAACAGATTTGACAAGTTTTCACAGCAACATTTCGGGCATATACTAAATCTCGATCTCGATGAATTATTACATATTCATCGTGCTTACCGTTATCACGATCATACCTAGCCATAGATCAATGGTTTTGTAAAAGTGGGTGATATTTACATTATGTCGTTGACTGCCTCTCAAACAGCAGCAGTAGACAACCGACGACAGAATTTAAATAATACCCACTAGTAAAACGTCATGGATCAAGGTCTAAATCATACTTGGTACATGGTACGAGCAATCTATATAGTTATATGCAACCCATACAAACAATCGTCTCGTACTTAACTATTATTGTCACGTTTTGTGGTGTATTCTTAAATAAATAACTGCGTATTCAGTGATCAATAAATAAGGAAGTACTGTCACTGTACATGAGCTGGTGCTAACATTACAACAAATGATTCTCAAAACAGATAATTCTCAATGAAAACAATACCTTGTCCATTCACAGTGGATATACATACATGCATGGTGATTACTATTGTTGCAATCAAGCGCTGCCTGTTGAAACACATAGTGCGATGCGACGTTAACCCACATACAATGGGGATAGGTGTGCAATGAAAGTGAGACGAGGTGCTGACATTTAACACCTGGTGGTCTACCGCACAGACTCAACAGTCGACAAAACAAATCGGGGAATTCACTAATCGGGACAATATTCCTGATTAAGGTAGATGTTAAGATTACTTATAAGGCTACTGTATTAAATATTAATCCCGGAAAATGTGTATTCGTGGTAAATGTGTAGAATGGTGGTTTCATTGGGGTTGACGCATTGTGGTATTCTCAACAAAAATAAATGCGTGCTACTCTCACCAGACTTTACAAAGTAAATCGATTCCTTGGATCATCGATCGTCATTCAGGGTTTTGAATTTCGGAGTCTAGTTAACTATTAACTGGGCGAGAAAGTTCTATAATGGGGCCATGTCTTGTGACATGGACTAAGGGTTCACAACTGCTAATTTATATGTAGAGATATGGGTTCGCCAGGCCGGCCCCCTATCCCCATGACTTTTTGCAGCAGCAATTGAAACTAGAAATCTCTGCTCGTAACAATACAAATATAGAAGTTTATTTGTATTATTAATTCAGCCTCGATTAAATCACTCTTCCATATGCGTAATCACAAATCACAAATCACAAAATATCAAATTGATTTAAACTTTTACAAAACCATTGGCATATTCAAGCCACCACCAGCTTTCAGACTGTCATCCCACTCTGCGTAGCTTGTTTTGGGTTTTTCGTGTGTGTGGCATACCTGCAAGGGTCAAGGGTCAGAAACTCACTTTCCATTGTGCACTTTACCTCATTGTATGCTGGTTGACGTCACATCGCACTATATGTTTTACAAGACACAACTGGATTGCAAACACATTAATTACCATACACGTGTGTATGTGTGTGCAATAGACAAGGTATTTTTTTACATAAACAGGCGAAAATATTGGTTTGTTTAACGGAATTTTGAAATGAAAAAATACACATAATTAGAATGTAGCTTCAATAATGTATTATTCCTATATTTGTTAAATAGTCTCAACCAATGATAAACCAATACAGGTTGCTTAGAGATACATATGGGCAAATTTGCGGCTGATCTGCACTGGCTTGGAAGATGAATTCTGATTGGCTAAAAAAACAAAAAAACTTGTGGCGTTGAATGCACGTTCATTGTCAGTATTGTTATGCAAATTCAAACTAGCTAATCATTTACAACCTTCCGAGCCAGTGCAGATTAGCCCCAAATTTGTTAGAATTGTGATAGTGGAATATGTGAAAACGTTATCCAACTTTTATTGATGATAATTCAACTATATTATTCACAGTGTAGATTATTTGATAGTGAGTAGCGATAGTATTTATTTATTTCGACAAGTACTAGAAAATGTGTGTTGAAACGAATATTTTTCACCATGCTTGGTGAGTGTCATGACTAAACAAGAGCTGCATTCATCCACAACATTACAAAAGTATAACAGATTTTTACATGTGTTACTATTTGATTTCTAAATTTAGCTGCTTCCCTATTGGTCATGTTATTACTGGTGATGTCAATGTGATCACGTGATAGATTAGTGAATCACAATATATAAATATTGCTAATTTGAAATCATTTTAGATTCATTATGCTAATGAGTATGTAGCAAATTGACAAAATTAGAAATACTAGATTGAGACACTATTGAGGTTGGTGACTGCAATAAAAATAATGGGCTGTCGCAATCATCATTTTTTGACGTCATGTTTTAACACTTTTGACAAGTTGTCACAGCAACAACTCTTATGAATTGTATGTATATATATATAATGGCTATGTATTACACATTTCAGGCATATACTAAATCTCGATTTTTTAAAACCAGTTTTAAATGATGCTGGATAATTCAGATGAATTATTACATGTTCATTGTGCTTACCATTAACACGGTCATGCCTAGCCATGGATCAACGGCTTTTTAAAAGTGGGTGATATTTACGTTATGTTGTTGGCTGCCTCACAAACAGCAGCAGTAGACAACTGACGACAGAATTTAAATAATACTCACTCTTAAGACCCCATGGATCCAGGTCTATATCATACTTGCTATGTGGTACGAGCAACCCAAACAAAAAATCGTTTCATACTTAACTATTATTGTCACGTTTTGTGGTCTATTCTTAAATAAATACCTGCGTACACTGTGATCAATAAATAAGAAAGTACTGTCACTGAACAAAAGCTGGTGCTAAAATTATAACAAATGATTCTCAAAACAGATAACAAAACAATACCTTGTCCATAGACTGTGGATATACACATATGCATGGTGATTAATATGCACACAATCAAGCGTAGTCTCGTGAAACACATAGTGCGGTGTGTCGTTAACCAGCATACAATATAAATAGGTATACAATGAAATCGAGACGAGGTGTTGACCTTTGACACCTGGCGGTCTACCACACAGACTGAACAGTCGACAGTTGACAAAACTACTCAGACAAGTCAATAATAGGACAATATCCCTACAAGGCTACTTTATAGCTATAGGCTATTAAATACTGTATTTCATCCCGGTCAATATGCATTCGTGAACGGTGTTTTCATAAGGGTTGACGCTTTGTTTGTGATGAAAATGTGTGCTACTTTCGCCAGACTTTAACAAAAAATTCGATTTCTTGAATTATCGATCATCATTCAGAGTTTTGAATTTTGGGGCCTAGTTGGACGAGAAAGTTCTAAAATGGGGCCATGTCTTATGACAAGGACTTTGGGTTCACAACTGATAATTTATATGTAAAGATGGAGATCCGCAAGGATAGTTGTCTATCCCCTTAACTTTTTGTAGCTGCCATTGAAATTAGCAATCTCAGTTTGTAACAATACAAATGTAGAAGTTTATTAATATTATTAATTCAACATCAATCAAAGCACTCTTCCATATGCGTAATCACAAATTATCAAATGGATTTAAAGTTTTACAAAGGGTGGCCCTGCTGGTTGACAAATAAGATTTAAAAACACTGTTTAACGTCAATAAACACTTCTTACATTTAAACTGGTGGTTTGTTTCAGTCACATTTACATTGAATGGATGGATGTGTGGTCATGCAAGGGTTATACACGAGACATATCACCAGCCACCACCAGCTCTCAGAGTGTCATCGCACTCTGCGTAGCTTGTTTTGTGTTGCATTTCTTGTGTGTGTGGCATACCTCCAAGAGACAAAAGTCAACAACTCACTTTCCATTGTACACTTTTCCATATTGTATGCTGGTTGACGTCACATCACACTATTCGTTTTACAAGACACTTCTGGATTGCAAACACATTAATTACCATATACGTGTGTATGTGTATACAGTCAACAGACAGGGTAACATGTAAAAAATATTTAAGTTACATAAATTGCCTGGAACAGACGAAAATATTGATTTTTTGTATGGATGTTTGAAATGAAAAAAAACAAACATTTTTTTGGTAACCTCAGGTAATCCTAACAAATCATAAAAATCATAAAAAAACACATCGTGAAATTATATGTCGATTCCAAAGTTAGCGTCAATAATCCGCTACCCCTACATGTTGAAGTCTCAACCAATGATAAACAGCAGGTTGCTAAGAGATGCATATGGACGGCGTTTGTTAAGTCGATTGTAACGACTATTGTGGCAAAGCCAAACTGAATTGTGATAGCGGAATATGTTAAAACGTTACTAATCTTTTCTTTATGATAAATTCAACTATATCTATGACAGTAGTTTAATTGATAGTGAGTATTGTTATTTATATCCGTGTTGAATCGTACATTTTTTTTCATTTTGTCATTCTTCAAACGACCATAGTTAAAATATAATAATAACATTTACATAATATTGTCTGTAATGACATACACTAATTCCAACATTGTACAGTATCTCACGGTCGATGACGGTGCAATTCTATATAACAATGTCTATAGTACAGCGTTGTGTGACACGTCAGTAGACAAATATCAATAATGAGAAATTATTTTCTTCCAAAATAAATAAATAAATAAATAAATGTATACTTTCTTATAAATATTGTATCGTTCTGATCAGCTTCGACGTAGGAAAGGAACATTTTAAATGTCAAAGATATGTGAGAAAGTTAAGACAAACATACAACACGATAAGTATGTGTTTACCCGACGCCGGGAGTCATAGAGATGACGTACGGTCTACCCCGTAACCTTGAAACCCTGCCAACAAGGCAAGACATGACAAAGATAATGTATATTAACATATTAATAGCACTAATCCATTTTCTATTGTTGATATGTCACACTGTAGAGTCAATACGAACTGTGGTTATAATACCTTGGTGTGACTTCAGTACTGTACAGTGTAATGATTATGACGATATTACGTGTGTATTCACTGTTATTAACCATCATATATGTATGTATATCTGTAGTACATGCACAAGGTAATACTATGTATTCTTTGTATGTTACAATCGTGTCAGTATTTATCAATTTGTTGAGGATTTCGCGAACGTGAATCTACACGAGGAAGTAAAAATGTTTGATGAATTATTGTTGCACTATTTCTAAACGCAGTATCGCTGTTAAAACTAAAACATTGTGACAGTAATAACTATGTTGTGCTGAGATTTTTTTTAGTCACCGTATTTATCCCCGCCGAACTACACGGTGTAAATTAGTTCAGTTTTTCACCGTTCTCTTACGTCCGCATTTAAGTATATCAATGAAAATACAACGAGGAGTGGTCTCCACATTCCATTATTTCACTTTTATTGACACGAATTATTTACAATTCCAAATTAAAAAAAAACGCACCGTACACTCTTTCACGTACGAACACTCGCGCTGTGTAACTACGCCCTTATCCCCCGAATGAGATCACATGTCATGTGAACTACTTTTAATGTCGCCTATCTGTTCGATCCCAGAATCTCAGATAACAATGGAATTTTGTAAAACTGAACGAGATGGACAATAGACAATAATATGTCGACACAGACACTGACTTAACTTGAGCATACATTTCAAATTATGACTGAGTTGAGGGCAAACGCCAAGCTTTTGAACAAAGTGTAGATTCCATAACAATTCACGTGTTGTGATCGTGCCCCACATACTATTAACTTTGATATTTGCAGGTATACTTTATAGGTTTTTTTTAAATTCGCAACACAAAATCGATAGCATAAATGGAGGCACAACACATACAATGGGTGCAGTTGAAGAGACGTGTCTCTGTTTAACAATACGAGCGATTAATGTTACCAATAACCCCAAGGACCGAAAGCACAGGCTATGTTTAAAATGATCTGTTTTTTTTCAGTTCTCTGTTTTGGTTTTCACTGGTGGTGGATTATGACCCCGTGTGCACTACGAGCTTGATGGTTTCAAAACTATAATTAAACATGGCTTATAGCAAAACATACAGCATACAGCTACGACCTCGCCTGGGTTGGATATTTTGTCGTCATTTGTTTTGTGTTTTGGACCCATACGACTTTTGTTTAATAGACTACGATAGGGTGTGTTCTAGTTACACTAAGCGTGGGTCTTTAAAAAACAGATATATATTATTCTTCCATGCCACAACTCCACTCCTGTGTTATAAATATTTATATAATAATCACCATGTTTCAGTTGATGTAAGACTATTAGGAGGTCACACGCCATTTGAAGGAAGAGTAGAGATAAGAAGAGACAATGGTGAATGGGGATTGGTATGTGCAATGAATGCAGAGAAATGGGATTTGATTGAAGCACGGGTTGTATGTAAACAATTAGGTAATATGATAAACTGAATATTTGTTATACGCTTTATTTTTAGACATATTGATAAACAGATACTGTTATTTTATATATTGTAAAATTTATTTCATACTCATGTACAAATAAATTTTGTTTTATTCTCAATCAGCAATTTAATGTTTGTTTGATTCTAGGTTTTGTTGATGTAATGTGGACGTGGAGTAACAGTGAATATGGTGTCAGTAATCTACCAGTGAGTGTATGTGATATCAGTTGTGACGTATCAGACACGTCACTTAATGACTGTACAATATCTAGTACTGGCTCGTGTAATAATTGTCAAGATAATCAAGCTGGAGTTACCTGCTATTGTGAGTAGTTTAAAATTTAAATGAACCCTTCTGGACTGTATGGGATATTTTACACGATTTGATTCAAGATTGCTTGAACTCAATGTCATATGTATTTGTGTCTATAGGTTTCACTACTTCCAGTTCTCAAAAAATCCACGGAGAAAACAATAATAATAATTTGTAATTGAGTGAGGATGACTAGAATCGGACTTAATATGTCACAATCAGAAACGTGTGGCTTTTATAATTGTTCTGATGGTATGATTTATGTCACGAGTATATTATATATTCTGAGTATCATAAATTGATTGTATGTTGAGTAGGAAATTGAAAATCACATTTACGAGTTGGTAACAGTGGAGCTAAAAATCAAAACATATATCTCGTGGCTGTTTTTATGCCAATGTTATATTGTATTAATTAAAAATCTTCCCATCTTTCAAGGAATTATCAAATAAAAATATTAAATATTGTCTTTTTGTCCTCCAGTATTCATGAACAAAATAAACGGTTACCAGTCTACTCATACCCACAACAGAAGGGGTATTAATATTATATATCACTGTGAGATATTTTGACGAGTTGAAAGTTATTCACGTATAACTTAATAGGACATTGCAGCGTAATATTTTTGCTCATCCTGTAACAGCCATGTTTGACATTCTTATTTGCGTATTTACACCGAAGCGTGACGTCATTGATACCTTATAGTACGCGGTGGCGTAATACGCGCTACTCAATTTTTTCTAATAGGTAATATTTTTTTCACTGTCAGATCTCACATAATTTGTGAAAGACGCGGTTCGAACGTCAGCAACAAAAATAATTTGATTTTTAACTTGAATTCCTATTTTTTAATGTCGAAATTGTCATCTGTCACTTCATCAAAGTAGACCATCATCAAGCATGACGCGGAAAATACTGGCATTGTAAGAGAAAAAATATCAATATTGCCTCGAATAATGTCACACATTGGTATCACCGGTACATGTACTTCAGAAAGCGTACTTCTTATTGTTAAGGAATACGCAAATATTTGACAGGTTGATTACGGTCATCGAGGTAATTTTTTTAAACTAACGAATGTTAAACTATTGCTGATATCTTGCAAAGTACTAAAGATATGAATTCAATTTGTAAATAAGAATAAGTTTGAATGGTCATATAACTAGAATATCAACATTTGAGAATAAAATCGTCTAAACGTCATCCCGTGGACTTCGCTTTTAGTAATTAACACTGGCAAAGTTGCGAAATCTTAACTTTATCTCTGGATTCATAGTTGTGCTCTATATGCCACGTTGTCAGTTTTTGATTTTTGGAGTCCATATTTAAAAAATACCACTATTATAACATGGGAGCTAAAATAACAGGACAGTTCAACATCTGCTCAAAACTACATATTTCTCTTTTATGGAAGTGTTTCAGTATCGATCGACAACCTCATTTTTGCAACATAGAAATATATATAAATGAATGTGTGTTTACATCTCAACACAGGCAAATCTCAATTTATAGTTCAACTGCCATTCAACGAGTGAGGTAACGGTATATGTATTAATAAATTTAACCGCATATATCGCTAAAACAACATACAATCACATACAATTATATTTTAGTTCCAGGTTTTCTAGGTCGTTACAAAGAAGGACCAAATTTAAACAGAACATTCCCATCATCATCAAATATTTACAATTATGACAATTCTATAACTACAATTCAAGGATGCATCCAGACATGTAGAGGCAACTCTAAACCAATAGCAGTACTTGCCAGTGAAGATGAATGTTACTGTGGTGATCACGACACTGATTACCAGCAATACGGTGAAGCTGTGCCTGGAGAGATGATCAACGAATATGCATCCTATGGTACCCTACAATGCAGTGGAGATACTAGTATTGAACCTTACATACAAGGATGTGGTGGTGATTACCAATTAGATGTCTATGACAGTAAGTTTTTTTTTATTTTTGAATGTAGAAGACCAATGAAAATGAATTAAATTTTCATAATGATTAATATGAAAAAAATGTGCTGACTGTCTTCAGCGGGTACTCCTTAGTCAAGTCCAAAATTCTTTAAGATTTTTGTTCACAAATGTGTAGAAAATATAATGGTATTGCTATTTAATGCAAGATATGTTAATAATGTAGCAAATGTTCAACAAATGTGTAGATTATCTTTAATTATCATCTTCACAATTGTAACTCTGGTTATTCAAATTATTCGAAATATGTTTTTTTGCATTACTTGATTTTAAGTCATAGCACATTGTTTCGTTTCAAATTAAAATCTATCTTCTTTGTTTTGGTATGAGCTATGAATGTGAATTGTTTGAATTTAATTTTGAATAATTGATGCCTGAAAATTATTGTAATATTACATATATGTCAACGTCAATTATGTTACAGCTACTATCGGTGCATGTGGAGGACAGTACACTAGTGACAGTGGTTATATGTATTCCCCAAACTTTCCTGACAAGTATCCACGTGACCAGAATTGTATATGGACGATTACAGTTGAAGACAACCATATAATTCAGCTTAGTATATTGATGTATAAGATAATTACTGGTGATCACCTGGATATAAGAAATGGCGATGACGTAACGGCACCAAAGATTACATGGAACAGCATGACAGTGTACAGTACTGGAAATATATTATGGTTACAATTTTATTCCAATTCAGATATGAACATAGATTTTGGATTTGCATTGACATATCAAGGTAAATCATTTTAACCTTATTGTTTTGTATTATTATAAGGAATGCATATAAAGATGGGTTCTTTTGATTTCGGAAATATCACACAACCGATAATCTCAAAACAAAGATGGCTATCAAATTTATGTAAATTTCCGGTAAATGTTTTTGAATATTTATTATTCGATATTCAAAGTTTCTCTGTAACAAGTAACGCATATTCTGTTGGGAATAAAACTTATTAATTAAAGCACCGCCAAATAACTGACCTGCTGTAACATTTAGTGAATGGCTGTCAGATTAAATACAATTTAATTTCTGTTTGACTTGACAACAGCATTGAATTGAACTGAAGTTTTGACCCGCGAGCCTGTCGATCATAGTATTATATCAGTATTTGCGAAGAACACGAGGTGCGGAGCGAATTCATTTTCCTTGCCACCACATTACACCCAGCTAGATAAATGGATTATTTCACAAAAAAATATTATGCTATGATGGGTTGGACCACAAGACATGCAACAAACCGGAATAGCGATACTTGATACTGCTTAACAATACAATTATTTTGGATATATTCAAAATGAATGGATACAACTATTTGCCATGCATGCAAGCATATTTATACAATGTAGACTAAATAATTGGAATAAAGATGTGCATTGATTGTTTGTAGAATTGAAATTACATGACAAGATCAGCGATAATAAATTGCTTTGAATTAATCAAGGCATCCAATAAGTAATGTGTTCATTTATGCAGTGTATTCTATCTGCCATCATTCACAGTAAATATACTTGGTCACCTAATTATATTGACGTGTGTAAAACGGGGTAACGTGCGTGATTTTACATTTATGGTGCCATGAAATTACCAAAATGTTAGCATTCCATACTAGTCAGGGCACCTCTTCAACAAATATATTTACATACATTTTGAAGTAATGTAATTCAACGACATTTATTCATTCTGGTAATATTAATGTGTATTTTCCACAGCTCTACCTCAGTGCAGTAAACCACAGCCAGTGTATTCCCATGTGCATACGACACCATCTACACTTCTTGATCATTTCAATCCTGGTGACACCGTTGAATTTAGATGTGAAACTGGTTATGTATTGAATGGGGCAAGTGTGATAACATGTCAAGGTAATGGAATGTGGAATAGTAGTGTACCAACATGTACAGGTGAGATGGTAAATATAGCATTACATTTAGATGTACAACTGGTTATATATTGAATGGAGTAAGTGTTATAACATGTCAAGATGATGGACAGTGGAATAGTGGTGTACCTACATGTACAGGTGAGATGGTAAATATAGCATTACATTTAGATGTACAACTGGTTATATATTGAATGGAGTAAGTGTTATAACATGTCAAGATGATGGACAGTAGAATATTAGTGTACCTACATGTACAGGTGAGATGATAAATATAGCATTACATCTAGATGTACAACTGGTTATATATTGAATGGAGTAAGTGTTATAACATGTCAAGATGATGGACAGTGGAATAGTAGTGTACCTGCATGTACAGGTGAGATGATAAATATAGCATTACATTTAGATGTACAACTGGTTATATATTGAATGGAGTAAGTGTTATAACATGTCAAGATGATGGACAGTAGAATATTAGTGTACCTACATGTACAGGTGAGATGATAAATATAGCATTACATCTTGATGTACAACTGGTTATATATTGAATGGAGTAAGTGTTATAACATGTCAAGATGATGGACAGTGGAATAGTAGTGTACCTGCATGTACAGGTGAGATGATAAATATAGCATTACATTTAGATGTACAACTGGTTATATATTGAATGGAGTAAGTGTTATAACATGTCAAGATGATGGACAGTGGAATAGTAGTGTACCTACATGTACAGGTGAGATGATAAATATAGATGTACAACTGATTATATATTGAATGGAGTAAGTGTTATAACATGTCATGAGGACATATACATTTAGTATATATATGCATAGTTAAGATACACCTGACAAAACAATCGACTCTGTGAATAAGTGTACTTAACCCACTTATTTTATATTTTGAGTTTATTTTATTTTTATGTGGGGTTTACAATATATTTTATTATCATGTTTGTGTAACGTGTCATATGTGCACATTACTTAGTTCATCCTGATATAGACATACAGTTATCTAAAACTCTGATATAAAATTATGAAACCTCATTGTTTCCGGCAATGCTATTAAATACTTAAATACTCTGAACTCTATGAAAAGTCAATTATGTTTAAATGAACATCAACATCGTCAAACAACAGTATTATCATATATACTGTACTCCAGTTGATATGCAACATCATTTTGGTAGATGAGTGTCAAAGGTTTTAGTCAAATGTTTCACGTCAAAAGTTTCAATTTGAAATAAAATGGTAACCACACTCGCGTTCATACATGCCAATTACAAATTGAATTAGCATGATATCGATTTCTTTTGATTTGAGTGACAAGCACATTTACATTAAGTTCCCGTCGGCTGATGCAACAACAACATATACAAATTCGCAAAAAAACCTACAGGTCACATTCCACCAATTAGCCTATCAGAGTTCGTTACGTTCAAATCTTATAGTTGTTAATAACCAATGGGCTTTCTTTCACAGCGTTATATTTGAAATGCGATGTATGAGGGCGTACTTCGACTACGTGAGCTGTTTGGCTTGAATGTGTGTGTAGCTTTGTTTATTGAGTATCGGTGATCTGTGGATCTGGTGATCTGGGCAACTCTCTATTAGACACTTCAAAACTGTTACTTTTCCAAGAATCTATGTTTTGAATTGTATCATACATAAGTAGTTTCAACAAATAATTTAATATTTGTAACCTGTTTTTTTTTGCGAAATTCATCCAAACGCTAACATTGTCATCTATCTAATTAGTGGTAAGACTCTATAAGAATGTGCTAACATGCATAATGTCCACACGGCCTATTTGCCGTGACTCAAGCAGTCATATCAAGTGAGCGATTTTGCGGTAGCTCAATCTTAAGATTCCCTGAACACAGATCTCGCATATCCACCCTTCACGACTAAATCTCTTAAAAGTATTACACTAGATAGAAGAATTATTCCATCCATGTTTTTTACTCAATTGAAGCGGGCAATAGTATTACATTAATAGTAACCAAAATAACTTTTATCTTGAGTAAATAAAAAAAATATGTTTCATGGTATCTTAACGGACTATGTGACGGGATTGTTCGATGTGGTACTTGTCGTTTCAAAAGATGATAAACTGGATTTTAAAATACCAGTCATAACTAAATTGGCCGGAACTATTTATGTGTTGGTTATATTAGCACAGCTATATTTTCTAAAAACAAATATATTATTATACATCTGTCACCATAACGCCATACGTTACAGGATTTAAGTGGTATTTTCATCCTACCATATTAGGAAATGCGAATTCCAAATGGAATTATTATTATGCGCGTAAGCATCCTCTAATAATAAACATGGCTGCCACCAGATTTAACAATGAGAAGTTCACTGATTCTGTTCTAAACATTTTGGATTTCGGCATTCCCATGGTGTATACTTGGGAAAAAAATATATAATAATACGGTTATTATGAGAAAACCTCAGAATATGCACTCAGACAGTATGCCGCTGCGCGTCGGTCGATACTCCAGCTGTACTGTCTTCGTGCATACTTTGAGGTATACTCGTAATAATCTCATATTATTAATTACGTCCTACACACAGTATAATCATATTCCCTATGTCGCACTATCTGCTTTATGTTTACAGCCATGTTACATTTATGACGTTATTCTCAGGTAGAAATTAAAATGATTTATATAATTATTATTCATATAATTGTTTACCCCATTATCGGGTAATTTAGTCCACGTGTGTAATGAATGTAGTTAGGACTAAACCTTGTGTTTATTTCCAGCTGTATCCTGTGGTGTACCACCATCATTTCCAAATACCTACCATACGAATACTGCATATATCTATCCAAATACTGTATACTATTATTGCAATGATGGTTACTATCCTAGTGCTGGTGGTACACCATATAAACAATGTCTGGATTCCGGCAGATGGTCTGTTGGAATAGAACCACAATGTACAGGTTAGTTTTATTTTAATTCCCAGAAGGTGGTAATCACAATATTAAGTGCAATTTATAATTCTTTTGGTCTTAACTGAAGCAATCCAATCAACTAATTTATGTAGCTGAATACATTTTACTGTTAATGGGTTTGCAGTAGGTATTATTAATGTAATCGGGCAGAGTCCAATGAAGTTGATGTTTTGTGACAACAGCTAAAACACAAATACAAAGAGATGTGGGACGTATAATATGTATTTATAAATGGGTTTAAAAATTGCCCACTGGTATTTCTGTTCCATATCTCTTGAATGATTTGAGGACATATTATTTAAGTATTTCTGTTCCATATCTCTTAAATTATCGGAGGACATATTATTTAAGTATTTCTGTTCCATATCTCTTAAATTATCGGAGAACATATTATTTAAGTATTTCTGTTCCATGTCTCTTTAATGATCGTAGGACATATTGTTTAAGTATTTCTGTTCCATATCTCTTAAATTATCGGAGAACATATTATTTAAGTATTTCTGTTCCATATCTCTTAAATTATCGGAGAACATATTATTTAAGTATTTCTGTTCCATATCTCTTTAATGATCGTAGGACATATTGTTTAAGTATTTCTGTTCCATATCTCTTGAATGACCGGAGGACATATTGTTTAAGTATTTCTGTTCCATATCTCTTAAATGATCGAAGGACATATTATTTAAGTATTTCTGTTCCATATCTCTTGAATGACCGGAAGACATATTGTTTAAGTATTTCTGTTACATATCTCTTGAATGATTGCATTCAAACTTTAAACGTACGTTATAATTCATACGTTATAATTCGTACGTTCATAATTGATGATTTTTTAAGACAGAGAAAATTTAACTTGTATGTATCTGATATACTAGTACTAACTTTATTTAAATGTTTTATTAAAATCACAACCACATCATATATGGTAGCTATATCTACGGTGAGCACTACAATTCTCGACAGAACAGTTGATGTAACTCATTCTACGAGTCATAACGAATATTCACTCACGACATTGCAGTCAACTGGTGAGTGAAAAAATAAGGATTATTCGTTCATTGTTCATTGAAATTAATACATATCGATAAATGTATTTAATTTTTTTTTCGTTATCCCATTAATTTGTGAAAACGTAATTCAAGCCCCGATAGGTACTTCCCATCATTACAAATATATTCAGACTTCAAGTATGGAATTTACAGGCAGTCAAGATATCACTCCCAACCCGAGTGAGTCTACAAGTGGTCGTATGCAGAACCCAAATAGAAAACAACAAAGCAAAAAAGGTGATTTTGAAATTGTTATTTACTCTACTGCAATGAATTTATCTGATGAATAATTATAGTTTAAATTGAATCGGAAAACTGACATTTTCACGCCAAGGCAACTAACATAATGTCTTTTTCCACCATATATGTGTGCCTCTCTAACGTTACTTAAATATTATGTGAAATATAGTGAGATACAATGATGGTCATTCTCATATATTTTACAAACATTATATTGACTTATTGTCCATGCAATTAATATATTGCGTAAAGTAGATCAATTCATTTATATATTTACTTGTTCCGATAATGTTCATGACATGTGGTGTTTTGTTACAGTGTACACATTTAAAGGCATTGGTTATTGCGCTACAATGATTTCTGATATTTTAAACAACAGATCGTATTGTTCTATAACTGTGACAATCTTTTACAGATACCAACATGGCTATGTACATTGGTATAGGCGTTGCTGCATTTGTTACCATGACAATAATCATATTAATTTTGATATCAGTGATACTTTGTCGGCGAATGAGGTAATATCACTGTATCATTCTAAGATCCAAATGACAACAAAATACATATCGGTGTTGTATGACCAAAATATCGCATTGGGATATATATTACACCTTGGTTAATAATAGAGTTATTTTAAAACATAACTTCATTTCGTTTTACAGAATTAAAACAAGCAGAGACCATGAACTGATCGAGGTTGGTGAAAACACCCATGGTACATCTCACAGAAACATTGACGTCACAGAAGGATGTGCAGATGCAGATCATAGTCCAGGTATGACTATGGCTGACTATGATGTGATCGACAAAAATTACAAAAGAAATATCACTCCTACCATTGCTGTTGTTGAACCTTTCTCTCGAGATATAAATGTAACAGACGATGGGAAACCTGCAACTAGTGTTCAAAAACAGTGCGATCCTGGAATTGAAGAAATTAATAATATGGAAGCTGAAGCCACGCTGGCTAACATGTATGCGTGTGTGAATAAACCCAAGACAAGACTGACACGAAATCGTAATGTTGAGGTAGAAAGCGTATCTGCATACGATGATGTTCAAATAGAACAACTGATTCCTATCAGACTGAGTGTCGATTTTACTGTAAATCCACGTCCGACCACAATGGAAGTAAGTCGTGTTGGTGACGAAATTCCGACCACGCAAGTAATTGACATGTATGCATTCGTTGAAAAGCGAAATTCTGCGAGATCTCGCACGATGCCAACAGATAGACCAGTGGATGCCGAGTCAGTTGATGATGATAACAAAGTGCCTGTAGTACCACCTAGGAGAATGTCATTGGTAGAATCTGAAGGGAACAATCAGCAAGAAGGTTTTGTAGAAAATGACATTTACCAGTCCACTGGGGAGTCCAATGTTGATGATGCCGTTTTATTCCTACCAAACCCACTGAAGGATGGAAATAGAGGCGCACGCATCACTGAGAAGACGGCAGACGATTATGAAGGATTTGTAGAATGTGCTATTTACCAGTCAGCTGAGGGTGCCGACCATGATACAAATAACAGCCAATCACAGGAGGGTTTTGTTGACAATGTCATCTATGAGTCAATGTAGACATTAGTTTGCACCGAGTGCTTGAATAACTTTTAAAATAGGTTCAACTTATGTGTGATGATTCATGATGACATATGGTAATGTTTTACAATTTCGGCTTCTATTTGTTTTTAGCTTATGATATGTTAGCAAATTTCTTCAAAATAATTAGAATCAAGAAAGTAACAAGTTGTGGGTCTTGCCTTGTGACAGTTTTGGGGAAGAGGAGTGAGAACTATCTATGACTGTCCTCGCAATATTTACGTCATGGTCCGTTGTATCTTTATGGAGATTAAACGGCTCTATTGTGGTATTTCACTCATGTAAATTCAATGTCCAGCTGAATGGAGTAAAATATGGATGTTATCGAGAAAATACTGTGCAACGATGCATTAGAGGATATAACAGGGAGAGACAGAGAGTGGTCTCGCTACCATCGAAACGAAGCCAATTTTTCAATTTAAAGTAATAATATGTCTAATAATTATATCGATTTCATTACCAAATGAATAAATTAAAAATATTATAGTATGTCATTTGAACGAAATTCGAAATATATTATATTGTTCTAAGAGTTACAAAGATAGTGCTCGCCATGATGCACGTATTTCGTGTAAAAAATCAGTTTATATATGTTGTACATTTAACTATATACACATTTAACACGATATGGTACACATTATGTTTTAATTTGTACTAATTTCATCATAGAATCACATTGATTTGTGGTCATGCTTCCCACGATGCCACACATGACTTGGTATTTCCGTTATATATTTTGTGCTGGAAACCTGTGCATTGCTACCTATATCCTATATAGCAAGTTTTAATGCAGGTGTATAACCTTTGGGTTTATTTAAATTATATGTATTGTCTTTTTCATGGATAGATTTGTAAAATTGACATATACCGTTTTAAATCTCTAAAATGAATATATTCGATGATTTTCAATCCACTACGCTCATTGTTAATATTTTGCGTGCCATAATTTTCCCACAAAAAATTTTGAAAACATGTTGCCCATTTTCATGAATTTTGTTGTAGTTTTGAACGAAATGAAAATAATTTCATATTTTCTGTCGGTATTAATCGACATTTGCAAAAAATATATGCAGTTTTATTCTGTTAAAGATTAAACGAGTATAATGTAATTATTGTATTTTACTAGGTTCAAAAAGATTGGAAAAATGTTTTTACATCTTTCATTTTTACAAAATTCCCGATTTTTGGTCAGTAGAAGTAAATGCTAATATTTATTCTGTTTTTGTTGTGACGAGTCAGCAGTATTTCGTAATACACAGTTGTGTATTTCGTATTACACAGTTGGCACTTCGTATTACACAGTTGAGTACTTTGTATTACACAGTTGACTACATAGTATTACTCATCTTTGTACATTATGACTGCTGATTTAGTATTATCTTGTTACATTACAATTTATAATAACATTTGATGTTATTTGCATCTGACTGATTTACAAAATCTAATGGGGCCAAATAAATGTGTTTTTATTGCAACAGTACCCCCTCATTAATTTCTGGACAAGTATTATGTCAAAGGTTTGAGTTAACAATTAATAAAAACATACTAGTTATTCATGCTTTATATAAACTCTCCAGCCTAATAAATACCATTTTAATGAAGTCATCTGCGTTGTCGATATTCCCAGGTTGTATACAATTAAGGAGGACCTAGACAGACTAAATATTGTTTAAAGAGAAAAAAATACATCAGCTTATGTGATTTCTATCGTTGTGTGGGACAACATAGTCAATTGATTGCAATGTATGTCTCAGTAACGGATTTCTATAGATTCATTTGAAGATTTGAGTAAAATTCCCAATACTCCAGATGTAGAATGTAATTTTTAATATTGTTGATACTCTTCCAGGTGGGGCGGGCTTTCTTAAAAAAATATGGTACTCAAGCTGAAGTTAAAACAACGCGTAAAGGGGGTGTTATTTAGTTAATTTACGCGTATACGCGTGTACTGTGTTTAGGGTCGACAATTTATAAATAAAAGGTCTACTTTCACTTGTCTTGGAGATGCAACGCGTCTATAAAAATGGGATATTTCTCGGGCTGTCAACTCACATTTTTCCCCACAATAAACACACGAAAAACAAAAGAAAATAAAAAAAAGTGGTGACAAAAAGTTTGCGTGTTTCGACAATTGTTTCCAATTGTTCTTTCATCGGGCGTGCTTCCGGGTTCCTAATGCTTTCGGTATTATTCTGCGGGATTACTCGACAAAATTGGGCTGGGCAATAGAGAAGTTTTAGGCGGTGCATGCTTCAAATTTAATGAATGCGACGAGTTCGAGATAGATGATGACAGAATGTGTTGTGCATATTGCGAGTTTTCTCCGAAAAAGTACAAGGCCTTATTAAAGACATTTGGTAAGTAGAAATTCCGGTAAAATTGCCAAAATGCAATCCGTCGAATTTTTAGTCGCCGGCGTTGATGATCCCAGCGACTCTTGCAGACAGCAAGTACTTTCGGCATGCGGACTTTCGAATTATTAATTTCCCACTCTCTCTACGATCATGGATTTAAATAGAGACGTAATATCAATGCAATATGTAACTACGAGGAGGTTACTTTGCATGCAAAACGTCCGAGAAAAATCAATTAGTGTGGGCTGATGATTTTCTCATGTAATCAAGTATGATTGACACATATAAATTTTTATTGTACAGGACCCGAATATTTAATTATTTTTAAGATTATGCTGTGAGTAATATCATAGTAGTAACTCAGAAATTAATATTGGCACCACATGGTAACCTACAATAATTTCGCAGCTTTGACTGACGCATATTTTTAGGCCATGTTCGTCTTAGTCTCCAGAAAACATAATAAAATCACACTGCAAAACAAGTATTTTTTTTTAGAAAAACGTGTTATTCCTGAATAAATATGCATTTTGTTGATTTGGTTAAATACATTTTTTGGTTCCTAGTTTTTATGTAATGTTCATTGTGCCACAGCACTGAAACCTGGTGTTCAGCAAGAATGCAATTAAGAAATAACTATTTGTTAAATAAAATTGTCTACAGTATTTTTTGGCTAAAAATATCAATTATAAGGAAATAGTGATAAATACTCGATGCTCAGTCATTTTATAGTTATATCCTAGAGCAAATGTTACATAAATTCAATACACGCACAAAAAAAACAAAAACAAACAAACATTCATTCATTGGCCTCATTTAAAATTCGACAAAAATAAGTATATAATATACAGAATTGGGAACAAAAGGTTCTATGTGATTGTTATTTTACAGTACCATGGTTCAAGCCAGGGTCTGTGATTAGCCTTAGTTAGAAAAATTTATTTTTTTTATTTTTTTACCACTGTGATTGTTTATGTTTAGGTAATAATAATCGCCCAGAAGACACACAGACATCAACAAAATTACAAGAATCGGTGACACCATTATTTGATGAGAGTATTGTATCACCTTCAAGTTCTAACCAGTCAGAACATACGAAGACTAGTAGTAAAATGGGACAAGGATCGCCTATATTTCCATGCTATGAATTTCATAGAATTACTGTGGCATACAATGATAAATAATACAATGTAAAAAAAAATGCTTAGGTTTACCAAAACTTAAAATATTTCGTTATCTTGTTTGGCGTAGTTCAAAACCCAAAAAGGTGCAGTCCATTTCTACCAAGAAAAGATCACTATTTGGATCTACTCTAATATCTTCAAACACTGTAAACAACAGATATTTAAATTTTACCAAACAAGCAAAAACAGAATATAAGATTAATTGTATACAACAACGTTTAATGATATTGTGATTATTCTCTAAACTTGCCCGGTCAGATTCCAAACGCACTTTGTAGCAAATATTATCAAAGAGCATGCAAGACAAGGTAACATATCAGCTACTGCTTCTAATCTTCATCATGCTTGTGATAAAGGCCACTTAGACTCAACGAAATTGTGTTGGTATTATGTTGAAATATTCATTCCCTTCAGTGTTTCTTTTCAGGAAAGGACAAAGTATGCCTCGATTTTTTCGCGGACAATGGCTATTTTGTAATGAAAAGATACACAAATACTTTGTATGACGTATTAGGCAAAGTGATAATATGAAGTGAGCCCAAGTGAGCTCAGAGTCGATCCTGATGCTCCAAATAATTCGAAGAAACACAAAAAACAAGAAAATATTTGGGATAGGGGAAATAATCGTCCACGTCCAGAAAATATTCCTAACCTTAGAAAGATGAAGAAGGGAAGCAAGACTACATATGGCACAACAAAAATGCAGAAAATTGGGTATTTACTAAAATTTCAGTTTAATCAAGGTCACAATGATCTTGCAAAAATTCACTGACAACATCTTGCTATAAATATCTATCAAAAACACCAAATATATGTCGTTCTGGTCTCCAGTTCATATTTTATAACTTTATTCATGTTTATCTAACCTACGCCACAGACTTACAGAACATTCAAGAACTGTAAGAAGAAGACAACGTAATCAGGGCATGTCAGAAATTAATAGGCGCATGAATGTTGTAAATCCAGATCACAGAAATAACACTGACTGTCGGCAATGTAGATTAATTACATTTGATGTAGCATACATATTGTAATGTTATCCTTTTTTAACATTTTATCTGGTTCTGTTGTTGGATAGGTTGCTTGTAAATCCTATTATAAGCCGGATGTAACTTAGAATATAGTAATAAAGTGTGAAAAAAGGAATCTCATAAATTCATAACATTTTAAATTGGAAACAGTATGATTTTAGTATGTATATAGGGTATCTATTTCAAGTTACTGCACTTGAAAAAGGGTGCAATTTCACACAAATAAGTACGTGTTTAGATTTTTTTTTGAAAAGCTATACTTCAGCATGGTTACCAGGTCTGACTCGGAGTACCCCCACCCTATGCAGGGCGGGTTGTTTTTGTGCAGTCAGAACTCGTACTGCGTGGTTATGACAGTTGATTGCCGCCGTTAGATGTTCATCGAAATGAGCGCAGTACAAGCTTTCATCATTCTCGGCAGCATGTAGAAACAACCTTGCTGCTTCCGTCAATGCATGTGTTCGCATCTCGCCTGAGCTAATCAACACAGACCAGTATATTGGGGACACTCCTGGTTTTCAAGGGTCCTCGCAAGTGTTCCAAACTGCTCGCTCGCTTCCGCTACATTTGGCTTTCTTAAAAAACGTTTCTTCAACTTACTAGAAACTGCTCGATATTTTCCAAGAAAGTCGACTTCTCTCTCCATATTTACAGCAAGAAATTGCGAGATATGGCGAAATACGTTTTAGAATATTCAGCGATTTACGTAGAATATATCGAAATTACAGTATTACCTTGTTTCGCCTTCATGTAATTTGTAGCTTGTCATTCGTACTTGTTCTAATATTACAAAAAAGCTAGTCTATGACACGATTAAATATACAAATATTCAGATATTCAATTTATTAGGTATTTTAATTTATTTTTAAATAATTTAATGTAAGAATAACATGTAAATATACAAAATGTTTTGGACGAATGGCCAGTTTATAAAATTGCTAGTCATTGTCGGCGATAGGCGTTGGTGGCGCTAGTCACACGCGACGGCATATCGAGTTAGGGAATATACATAATACATTTGTGGGAGGGTGAATAAGGTGGTCAAATCAGCAAATTACTATTTTCTTTACTAACAAGACATTTTTTTCACGAGAAGAAGATTAATTTGCAAAATATGCTTCAGTGTACGGATATTTCTATAAATTCTATAAAGAAGGTTTAAAGACATATTTAAAACGACATATATTTTCTAAGATTTAAAATTGATTTACACTCCGCAAGAAGATAAGAAGAAGATAAAAATATGATAACAAAATTAGCTGGTTTAGCTTAAAAATATATGATGTAATAAAATTAGACAACTGTCTCCTATTTCCCCGTCTATTTTATTTTGAGAGTACTTGAGAGTCTTATCCCTCGGGCAAACACATCTAATATAACTATTTTTCAAGGGAAAAAGTCTCTGTATTCAGAGAGTGTATTTAGCAAAGTGGGAATGCAACTTTAATGCATTCTTACAAAAACAAAAAAATACGTATTTTTCTGAAGCAATACAAATTATTGTCTATAGTTTCATACATGACAATTATTAATAACAATACATATTTTAAAATGACATCATTGTAGATAATAATTGCATAATGGTGAGTTGAAAGTCTGAGGGTGGAGGTCAGAATTGGGAACAAATTATGCAGGGATCAATAATGGAAACAAATGCACAACTAAATATTCGGAAAAAATAATAATAAGTGAAAACTAAAAATGTTGTGAAAATGTTTTCTGATGGCCCATACTTTATTTAATTTTTGCTTAAACACAATATATTTCAAAATAAGTGAGATGTATTACTTGTTTGTAAAAAAAAATGTATACGGTTATGTTATTTTCGGGATTATTCATTCCATTATTTCTCAAATGTGTTTGTCAATACACCTTTCCTATAAATCTCGCCCTCTGGCGACGAAGCGCTTGTATCAGGTCCGAAATATCTCTGATCTCCAGTCGTCCATCATCAAAGATTTGACTATATTCTAGATGACGAGAGTTTACACTACTAAGCCAGGAAAACGCACCGCTACTAATGGCGTCATTAATGGAAATGGTTTACTGATCCAGAATCGTTTTTTTTTTCACTGAACTCAGCATGCCGTAGGAAATCAATGTTCCATTCTCGTGTCAAGCAGCCTGTGTTGTCGAAAACTAACCACATTGCCATTACACTACAGTTTCATAACAAATGTGAACGTTTTTCAAAAATTAACCTAGTTTAAATAATAGCCAAATATATTGAAAATAAGTATATTTGCGGGGATTGTTGTCGTTTAATCAATGTTAAACATCTCTGTTAAACGTATTGTAAACGTAAACAAATTGTATATCAATATTGTTTACACCTACACGAGATTAGCTCCACAACACCGGAACACCACACATTAAACTAAAAACCATTCTGTATGTAATATTAGTAATATCATGACACATCTTTTTCGTTAATGTAATACAATTATTATTAAATTCCATACATGAGCACAATATTGAATATAAGCGTGGTATAATGATGTTCGCCTGAACAACTATGATATATATGTTGACAAGAGGTCATCGACGTAGAGCTGAACAGACTACTATTGTGAAAACTTCCGTTCAATTTCTTCATATACACTTTGTTTTACGCGCATTTACGTAATTGACTAACGCTGTCACTGCCTTCTGTGTATCTGACATTTCCCCCTTTTTCTCGTTATCAGTTGTTACGTCATAGGCAGTAACACATTGCTGCAACACGATCAATGCTTCCTGTATTTCCGACATGTTTAGAGCAGAGTCATCTGCTTGTTGCTGCACAACGTTCTTTTGTTTCGATACATCTGTTCTCAATTCAATCTCCTCATAACAACCAGGTCTAGGAGTATTAACATAATCCATCTCTTTTTTATGTTTCTCGTCTTGATAATTTAAAGCCTGGTATGCATTGTTAACGCCGTCAGTTGCGATAAGGTCCTGATATGTATGATCATTACTTTTATCCATGTTTGTAATTTCTCTTTCATCGGTCCCGGTAGATTTGAGTCTGTTGGATAAAGTGATAACGAGGAACTGAGAGTAAGTTAATTGTATGAAGTTCAATTTGTTTATATTTGACATATATAGGAATCCTTTCATTATAATATTGATAGTTTCTTCAAGGTGAACATGTACTTGATAGATACAGGGTCAAATGTTGTTGAAGTAACAAAATGTTGTTTGATTGCGTCAGCAGTACTATAGGCTCGTTCAAAGTTCGTGCAAGATGCGTACCATCAATGGCTCATGTTTATCCAAATTTATTCAAAGGGACTACACGTTTATCTGCAAACACTTGGTGTTATACCAATTGGATACGAGGACGAATATTTTACTTGTTTTTATAATAACCAATTGCGAACGAGGACGACAACATGGCGGATAATTATGACGTATTGGGACAACAATTCCACGTCACACAGAAACTCGCAAATTGTCTGTTATAATTGGTATGATTGACTCAACAATGCAACTTACCTTGCTCTTCTATACAACAATACCAACGTTACTATGGCTACTGCCATGACGACAATAACAATACCAAAGCCTACGTATACACCCGGATTAGCACCTATAATATTGTAGATATGTGTTCAAAATCAGTGTGAGGTGGCTAGTGGTTTTTATTCGCGGGTCCAGTCTGTACATGTTTTCTGCAACACCTTGCAGGTATTTTTTTTCTTCGTGCATAGCTTGGAATTTTTTAAGTATTCCAGCCACTCCATGATTACAAATAGTTAACCAATGCCACGCCACATTGTTATTATTATCTCATCACGTACGCACATTTGGTTCACATGACTTCGCAGCATTATTTAGGTACAGCGATTTGCAGGTTCATGCTAACTATAATAAACACATATTACAAGAATTGTATAAATACAATGCTTACTATATGTAATGAACTAGCATCGGTATAGAAACATACATGTATATCATAAATACATTGTATGTTGATGACTAAATCTCCCTTTTAGATTTGATAGTCGTATTACCTTTCTGATTACATTGATTCCCGTCTATCTCCTCATCACTCCCACTTGACGATACACTTGGTTTGAATGTAGTATCACGAATAACTGTGCTGCCCTCACTCGGTGTCGAACTGTACTTTAATATGTCCCCAGTATCTAAGAATATTTTTGCAAACCAAATCGATGTGTTATTTATTTCCATGTGAGTTACAAATCAATAAACATGTTACATGTTTATTTTATCAAGAAAGAAAATGCACGCAATATACAAGTAAACAGTTTTCTTAAAAGGTGAAAATTGCGAATTGAAAGGAGTGAGGATATTGCCTTACCAGTGAATTTATCACTGAGTTCGTTATGTCGGGTAGTTCGAGTTATCTCAGATGTATCAGTACTGTGCGGAGAAGTCGATATAGCTAAAATACAATAAACATGTTTATGAACAATATATATATTTTATAATTTGCATATAAAACGAAATTATAGGACACGATAAACTTTAGGTAACAACAATATTGTGGTCCCCGATTTCCTTCGTTTTTACACATATTTTGTTTATAAAATGTGAATTTAATTTCATAAATTTACAAATTCAAATACTATAGTAACATGTTATTCAACTTTACTTTACCAATGTATGATTTTCTGTTGTGTCAATAACACACCAGTGAATTAGCATAACTCAGCTGACAAACAGTTGCGTCACAAAACATTTGTTTGCATCAGTGACGGCGTCATACCGACTTATAGGGCACACTGCTCTGCAAATGACAAGCTTTTGTACATTGCTGTAAAAAGCTTCAGTGAGAAATTATCACAATTCTCAGCTGCATGTTATTTAAGCAATAACCCACCGCCGGAGGCGGGTATACCACGAGATATTGCGCAATTCACTGCATATATGCACGAGCGGTAGGTTTATTGCTATTATATTATACCAACTTCATTTCTGTAGCATTTTCGACACTCTCGGCCTTTTTACAAAATAAGAAAGAGTCGTTTTCGAACGACGTACAATGAGCATCGGCTGGTCGACACGGTGATCAGATTAAATGAGCCCTGGAACCAATATTTAATCTTTTATCACACACTCGCGCTCAGTACACAGAAACGCACAGAACATCAAGTTTAGATATCATCACAATCAAAGGAAGTTTATTTGTACGACCCAAGAAACCAGCAAATAATTAGAAATTGAATAAACTGAACAAGCTCAACGCTTAATTGACATATGAATAGCTGTGAATAAATTATCATCAGCAGAACATTACCGGCAGCGCGCAATGTGCGCCTTTTTTGAAAACATGTGCTGTGGACTTAATATCGTTGTCGAATTTTCTATTTTGTTTTTGTTATGCTGACATTAATTGGTCCAACAAAGGTGCAGTTATGAAACAAAGCAGATGCTGCATGTGTACTTTGATTGTGGGTATTAGAAATAGAAGCGGTGCCAGATTCTGCGGGAGTTGGTCCAGACGCTACACTATGCTGTACTATGCCGGTGTTTTCTGGGGGTACGGATAACGTTGTCGGAAACACCCGCTTCGATCGCCACGGTCACTTCTCTATCAGAGGATTTTTTTTTATACCCAAAAATGCGAGACAGGATACTGGACATTCCTTGACTCTGATTATTTGTGAGTTTGTTGGTGTAAGACCGAACACTAGCTTCGTTTTTATGTGCCGTGAAATACATAATGTGTCTGGGTTCAACTCCTGCCGAATCCAACACAGCGCACGCAGTTGCCCTAACATAATGATTTGTATGAACTGTCAACAAATTTGCTGCTATCGAAATCTCTTTCATCATAGATCCCAATTTATTTTCACGAATACTCTGGTATTCTCAGTCTGCTGTGTCAGTGGGTGTTACATTTACACGGGGCCTCTGAAACAACGCATTTTGCAATTTGGACAAATACAGTTTGAAATGCTGCAACGTGACAATTTTCGCCGCCGGTAGCATACATTTTAGCCTGTGTTTCGAAATCGTCAAGGTCAATTTCATTAAAATTTGCAAAGCGTTTCTTTCTCTCCGTCTGCACGAATTCTTCGGTTTCCGCTAGAAAATCTTGCTCTGACAGCTCTTGAACATGATACTCGGCCATGTATGTTGCAGACAACGAAAATATGTCGCAAATAATAGCATGCACAAATTGTTGGTTGTACAATTTTTTTTATTTAACCACTGAAAAAATAAAATATGTATATAATAATTTCATGCTATCAATATTACCCCAAAATTTCCCCAAAATGTTTACTAATTGAACATCATTCATATTCTGGGGCCTTATTTGGAACACCATAACTGTACATTATGCTCTATTTAGCCATGGCTTGCATAAAGTAAAACAGTCTCCCACAATGATGCATTGATAGCAGTGATACACTGGTATAATATAATTGGAAATTATACATTAATTTGCATCAATTTTGATGTCATATAGAAATTCACTTTTCTGTGTTCCACAACAAAAATTATTATGACTTACATTATGATGACACCCTCATTAAACTATGAAAACAATTCCGATTCATACACATACATATTGTGCGTACTAAGTGTTTCAATTTAAAGGGAGTGGTCGCCGTGCTGTCTTCCATTCAATAGGGGACTTATACAGCCCGTGTAGAATACATTGGTTTACATGAAATTCTAATACGCTATGCGTGACGACCACCACCTCTTCACAAATTGAATAGCAAAAAATAAACTAACCTGTACATTGTGGTTCTATTCCAACTGACCATTCACCAGAATCCATACATTGTTTATATGGTGGACCAGCACCACTATGATGGTAACCATTATTGCAATAATAATATACAGTATTTGGATAAGTATATTCACTGTTCGTATGGAAGGCATTTGGAAATGATGGCGGGACACCACAGGGCACAGCTGAGAATGCAAAGATGTTACAGTCAAGTTTACACCATCGAATTCATCCTTCGTTTCACATAGTACCTGGAATATATATCTATATCTTCCCTCAATACACTATAAATGTTAGTAAATAAACCCATTTGTATTATATTGAGCATTCAGCATTTCATTCTTTAGCATATTAAAGTATGTTAAAATAAAAACCCTGTTTTTTGGAAGCACTATATGTACGTGTAATTACAAAATCATGTATTCGATAATTTAATCACCCAACAACACTATTATTGATAAATCATGCCCTAATGGCTTCATGGTGTTGTATATCAAAACATGCATTGAATGTTTAACACTTAGTAAATATGAATTGAAAAGGAGAACAACTTTATTTTGGTAGTATCATGAACGTTGTCTTAGTGTACGTATTCTACTAAAATAGAAGAGAAAGCCTAATGATGTTTTTTCAAAGCATAATTTAGAAACTCAACACTAAAATTAATTAAAGGGCTAAGAAGGCTGCGTAATTCTGGTTGTTTTCCAATTAAATACTGATATTAGTTCGTACAATTGAAAGAAATGAAGAATGTCGATTTATGTATGTGTCAAGATTCTAAACAATGCAACGCGTTAAATATAAAACAACGCCTAATATATGATCCGAAGTTGTTTATGAAGATGATTGCGAAAATTAGTTTTGTGTAGTATTCGCTGTAGTCCCCGTTTAACAAATGAAGCGCCATATACCATAGAAATACACTTTTCTTGGTTACATAACAAAAATTATTATGACTTACATTATGATGATACCATTTTTAAAACTATGAAAAACTTTTGATTTATACACATACATATTGTGCGTACTAAGTGTTTCAATTTAAAGGATGTGGTCGCCTGCTGTCTTCCATTCAATAGGGGATTTATACAACGCGTGTAGAATACATGGAATTCTAACACGCTATGCGCGACCACCACCATCCCTTCACAATTTGAATAGCGAATTATTAAACTAACCTGTACATTGTGGTTCTATTCCAACTGACCATCTACCAGAATCTAGACATTGTTTACTTGGTGTACCACCACCACTATGATAGTAACCATCATTGCAATAATAGTATACCATATTTGGATAGATATATTCAGTATTCGTGTGATAGGCATTTGGAAATGATGGTGGAATACCACAAGATACAGCTGAAAATACAAAAAAAATACAGTCAAGTTTACACTATCGAATTCATCTTTCGTGTTACGTAGTACCTGGTATCTACAACTATATCTTCCCCCAATACACCATAAATGCTAGTAAATTAACCGATTTGTATTTTATTCAGCATTCAGCATTTCATTTTTTAGCATATTAAAGTTTGTTAAAATAAAGCACTATATGTACGTGTAATTACAAAATCATGTATTCGGTATTTTAATCACCCAAAACACAATTTATTGATAAATCATGCCCTAATGGCTTCATGCATTGAATGATTAACACTTAGAAAATATGAATTGAAAAGAAGAACAACTTTATTTTGGTAGTATCATGAACTTTGTCTTAGTGTACGTATTCTACTAAAATAGAAGAGAAAGCCTCATGATGCTTTTTCAAAGCATAATTTAGAAACTCAACACTAAAGGGCTAAGGGCTAAGAAGGCTAAAACAACGCCTGAAATGTGATCCGAAGATGATTGCGAAAATTAGTTTAGTGTAGTATTCGCTGTAGTCTCCGTTTCACAAATGAAGCGCCATATACCATATAATAGACCAGAAACACACTGACTATAGCACAGACAAATGACATAACACAAGATAACCCAACAAATAGTTCATTTGATGAACATTTCTGTTTGACAATTGAAATATTCATTGCAAATAACCAGGTTATATGGAGAGACAAACGTGGTGCATGGACACAAGATGTGAGCAATTTAAATAACTATGTATCTTGTGTTTTAGTAGTCATTATATCACCTCACCTGTACAGTCATATGTTTAACTGTTCCACTGTCATTCACCTTGACATGTTATAACACTTACTCCATTCAATATATAACCAGTTGTGCATCTAAATGTAATGCTATATTTATCATCTCACCAGTACATGTAGGTACACTACTATTCCACTGTTCATCATCTTGACATGTTATAACACTTACTCCATTCAATATATAACCAGTTGTGCATCTAAATATAATGCTATATTTATCAACTCACCTGTACATGTAGGTACACTACTATTCCACTGTCCATCATCTTGACATATAATAACACTTACTCCATTCAATATATAACCAGTTGTACATCTAAATGTAATGCTATATTTATCATCTCACCTGTACATATAGATACACTACTATTCCACTGTCCATCATCTTGACATGTTATAACACTTACTCCATTCAATATATAACCAGTTGTACATCTAAATGTAATGCTATATTTATCAACTCACCTGTACATGTAGGTACACTACTATTCCACTGTCCATCATCTTGACATATAATAACACTTACTCCATTCAATATATAACCAGTTGTACATCTAAATGTAATGCTATATTTATCATCTCACCTGTACATATAGATACACTACTATTCCACTGTCCATCATCTTGACATGTTATAACACTTACTCCATTCAATATATAACCAGTTGTACATCTAAATGTAATGGTGTCGCCAGGATTGAAATAATCAGAAAGTGGAGATGGAGTCGTTATCACGTTGGGATACATTGGATGTGGTTTACTGCACTGAGGTAGAGCTGTGGAAAATACACAATACCAGGATTGAAAGAAACAGTAAGTAGAGATGTATCAGCTTATTACACCGTACATAATGTTAACAAATCGCAATGACATTATCATGAGCATGTTATTACACAATATTTGTACATGTTCGTATGCATTTCTGTAATTTATAATGAAAAATATACGCCTTTCTTATGAGTTTGAATTTTGTATGTAATTAATACCCGTCATAATATGGATTCAATATTGAAAGTGAATTACTATCATTATCGGATTGAGTGACGGGTTAAATATAACCATAATACAATACCTGTAAGGGTTATGTAAATTTATACTGGAATCTGACAACTCCCTTCAATACTTTTAGCAGTTATTTCACCAGATTGCAAGAACGTCGATGTAAATACCTCATTTATCGGTTTATGGGTTTGAACTTTATATCTAGTCACGTTGATAGGTGATAAAGATCTAACGAAATGTTTGAAATGTTTATGCGAGCAACAATCGAACGCATCTCTAACCTATCGCATTGGTGAAAGCTTTGAAAAGGTCGATTGCGTAATAAAAATGGACAAAATTGTCGTTGTATACCAAAACGCAAACCCTCGTAATACATGGTTTACAAATAAGCAAGAACACTATCACTAACTATATGAGCGGTTGTAATTTTAACAGACCACCACAAGCTTATAAGTTCTTATTGTTTACTTTCATATGTTCAACAGTGTTCTTCATCATTGCCGCCTCGCTTTTGGGTGGTATATCATCCATGGAATGATAGTAATCTACATTATGTTGATATACTATGAATAATAATAGGCAACACAACTAACACTGATTTACCTTGATATGTCAACGCAAATCCCACATCTGTGTTATCTGAGTTGGAATAAAATTGTAACCACAATATATTTCCAGTACTGTACACTGTCATGCTGGTCCATGTAATCTGTGGTGCCGTTACGTCATTACCATCTCTTATATCAAGGTAATCACCAGTACTTATCTTTTACATCAATATACTAAACTGAATTATATGGTTGTTTTCAACTGTAATCGTCCATATACAATTCTGGTCACGTGGGTACTTGCCAGGAAAGTTTGGAGAATATATATAACCACCATGACCAGTGTACTGTCCTCCACATGCACCAATGGTAGCTATCAATATATTAATATTAATATGCTGTTAGTGTTGACACTCCACTTGTCATCTACTGATACGCAACTCAGTGTACAAATTTGTTCCAATTGTACCATCAATAATTATCTTAACAAAATTATTTCTAAACCAACTTGTTTTATATTGTATAATTTTTTTTAATTGGGTGATGTTACTAAAATAGGTCAAAGTAAATCAGCAGACTATTTGTTTTGTGCTTTAAAAACTTTGGCGTTGATTTTCACTTCATTAATTGTATAAATAATAATCTTTCAAATAAATAAAATTTTCCTTGTCTAATTCCATTTCAACGCGTTATACAATAGCAATTAAACTTCTCCTACAATAAGCGAATCAAACGACACATGGTTTACATACGATTGCCCAGACGAGACGACATTGTTGGTGAACTAGAGACAGAAGTTTTCCCTACCAAATGTGGTAGTAAACCAACATAGCACCTACCTGGAAACTTTGTCACTATCATATCAGATATTAATTACAACTAATACTAGAGTAATCCACTTCAATTCTGGGTCGAGGATATGGATATTGAATGTCGTAAGTATATCGTATGCACCATCAATATTTATCGGCACATCGTGTAATCGTGATAGCGGATATCCCTGTCATTGCGACAGAGAGTAACGAGACCTTTCAACGGAGTAATTATCCAGGAACCATGTAACCTTGTATGTACAACTACTATTATTGTTACTCGTGAAGTACTGGTTTACTTGTATAACTTGTATAGTCTATAATCTGTTAATTGATGGTCTGAATTAAACTTGTATATTCAATCTAGTAATTAACGATCACTTTGTTTAATAAATGTGATTAATAAATCGTTTGTGGAATACTTTATTTGAGTAATTTCGGACTGAGTAAACTGACATTAATCCTCGGAAAAGTGAAAATAACATATCCAATCCTTAAACAAAAGTCGTGTAGGGAATAATCAAGAATATAAAACGACAAATTAGACAATGCAATCACAGCATGCCATCGAACTATTAAGTAAACAATGAAGTCGAAACTTGACCAGTTCTATATTTTGAGACTGTGTTCGAAATCTTTGAGTTATTCATTCCAACCAACGCCATGGTCAAGTTGCTAAGTAAGCTAAGTTTATGCAGATATGCGTCGCTATAATCACAATTACCAATGTACTGTCCTCCACATGGGTTGATGGTAGCTGTATTGACCACAAAATAATCCTTTCGAATGACTTAAACGAAGGACTGTGTATTTTGTTAATTGTTTTGTAATGTTTTGTAACATTGATCTTTATGAATTTAGCTCCCATTAGTGTGCTACAATTACATAGACATCTCTCTAATGGCGTCTGTACGTAGGGCGAATCACGCGAGTACACAGAGCGTGCTGCTGAATTTTGGGCGCATTTGGATATTAAAATGCAAAATGTTGAAAGTCCAAGTACAGACAGGTTCGGCAAACTCGATTACTGCGATATTCGACGGATTATTCTCAATACAGATGCAAGTCGTGTCCACCCCAATCGATCTTAAATTGAATTCGTAAACAAAGGCAACCAGGGCGACCCCCAATCAGCAGATGAGTATTTGGTAACCGGGATAATCTTGTCAATAAACACGTTGAAAATACTAGTAGGATAAATATCTTGTATAGTGATATTGTCTCGACTATTGTGCCAAGTTGTTGAATGTCGCGCTGCAGTCCTTGCCATAGAGACTATATGCATTCATATGTACAAGTACCTTCCCAATTTTGAAATGATAATTCATTTAACTGTAAACGTCGGGGTATATACAGATTTGCCCGATGTTACATTTATTAACATTGGATGTGTCTCAATGAATAATCAGTACATCGCGGATCGGACAAATATTAAATACCCATCAGTTCAGTTAATAACTGTTCAATATTTTTGTATTCTGTGAGATATGTATGGCATCTCAATTTCAACACGGTTGTATTGTATACGTTTGTGTAATGTACTTTTTTACTGTAATTTTAACAAGTAAAGCAAACTGGGTAATCTAAGACGAAACTAAGGAAACGATAGTCAATCAGCAACATGTCTATTTGTTATTCTCTTCGGAAATTTAATTTCGTTTCCATCAGTGTGCTCATCTTACAAAAAGAGATAAAACCAAATAAAACTCACTATCATAGACATCTAATTGGTAATCACCACCACATCCTTGTATGTAAGGTTCAGTACCAGTATCTCCACTACATTGTTGAGTACCATAGAATGCATATTCGTTGATCATCTCTCCAGGCACAGATTCACCGTATTGCTGGTAATCAGTGTCGGCATCACCACAGTAACATTCATCTGCACTGCAAAGTAATGCTATTGGTTTAGAGTTGTCTCTACATGTCTGGATGCATCCTTCAATTGTGGTAATAGAGTTTCCATGAGTGTACATGTTTGATGATGTTTGGAATAATCTGTTTGGATTTCCTTCTTTGTAACGACCTAGAAAACCTGGAACTAAAATGTAATAGTATGTGATTAATTTCATTTTAATGACCTAAACGTTAATTTATAATATTGTTTTAGCGCATTAAGAAAATAGATTTACACACATATCGTTACTTTATTCATATAAATTAAGTCTGTTTTCGTTTGAAAATAAATTTGATGGAATACTGATGATTGTTTCAAATTCTGCATCTGTTGAATTATAAAACGAAAATGTTTGGAAAGGTTATATATTATTTAAGTTTTAGGATGTAAGTTATGACATTGACTCAGAGTTTATTGTAAATCAATCTTGTTGTGCAATATTTTTTGTGTTTCATTTATCTTTATTTCAAGTATAAATAGGTAATAACAATATTTAATAATTACTACCCATTTTAACTCCCGTTTATCGTCTACTATGACGGACTGTAAGTCAACTATTTTTGGCGCAAATGTCCAGTGATTGATTTTTGTGTGAAAAAATAAAATGTCACCATTATTCACTACAGCCAAAAGTTTATAACCTATAACATAAATGGGTTAAAAGTTTAGAAAAAGATTGTTTACTACAGTGGGGATGACTGTGTCGATATCGGGTCGATCGATGCAACACTTCTACTAAATATGCAGAGGAATATGCGATTCTAATCAGCTATTTTTCGCTTAAAGTTTTTAATTTTATCATTCCACTTTTGGAAACAAATGAGGAAAAACATCTCACAAACGATATATAATATTCTGTTAAATGCTAAGTCTGATTATAACCATCTTCACTCACACCATCAACTATATATTAGTAATATTGTTTTCTCTATTGAATTTGGGAAAACTGTAAATCTCAGCTCCCATAGTTACTGTAATGTAGTTATTATAAACACAAATACATATGACATTGAGTTTAACCAATCTTAAGGTTTATGCAGGTTCGTGGGCACTTGGAGTGAAACATTTTTTGTTGCTTTTTCTTACTCAGACTGCCTTGGCTAGATAATGTCAAAATTTCGGAGCATTGTCAATGCTAGAACATACTCAAAACTCGATTTTAAATTACAAGGAACCGAGGCACACGTATGTGTTTAAACGTCCCGAATTTGTTTTACGTTGCTCTTTGATTGACAAGTCACTGTTGATGTTATATTCAAATGATTGCTCGCCTCAATTACGGTGCGGCTATGTGTAACTTCCTATTTGCGACCCTGTTTAACTTACCCCAAGCGCTATCAACTAGTCTCGCAAACTACAAAAAAAAAAAAAAAAAAAAAAAAAACAAGACGTAAACGCTTCCAGCATGTAGGAAAAATAAAACAAACAGTTGTAAATGATAAGTAAACTTTTTCACCCTTATCTCGCAACATGTCGACAAAAAAATACCCTGGAAACTACAGAAAAATCGGCAACGAGATGCTGTTTTTAAATACCGTGTAAAAATCACGCACTCTGCGATGCCATCTGGATTACCTTAATCGGAAACCCCTTGTCAGTTAGCATGCATCTGTAGCGATGTCGTAAAGTATATTGTACGGCCGTGCTTGGCGACCTCTGGTACTAAGGCACTCTATGAATGATGTATTTCCAGAGGTCAGGGAGTAGTTAAGTAGGGACTATAGGGACGACCATGAGGGCGCTGTTCGTATGACGTCATCGCATCCGATTATGAACAGCGCCCTCATGGTCGTCCCTATAGTCCATACATTAGCATAAATAATGACGTCACAATGGGAATTCGTGCATAAATTAGCATAAATGAGGAGCAATGCCGTAAAGGGGATCATTTGAATGAGGATGACGTCACAATGGGATATTGTGAATACATTTGCATAATACGAGGTCGTGTCGAGGTCATCGTGAATACATTTGCATAAATTACCATCATTTTTTTAATTATTTTTTAATTATTTTTAATTATTTTTAATTATTTTTTAATTGGACAGGCGTGGACGAAAGATTTTTCAGAATGTATCGTAGAGGGCGCTCACACACACGCACACACACACACACACACTAATAAATACACATCATTTTGAAAACTAACAGAGTTTATTACACAAAGAAGGGAAATCTACTAATGAGTAAATTATCAAAAAGAATGGATTAAAAACTGAGTAATTGAAATTGAGTATATAGAAAGTATACATTTTGTTTTTGTTTTGTTTTTGTTTTTTGTTTTTTTTGTTTAAGTAAATAATCAAAAAGAATGGATTAAAAACTGAGTAATTGAAATTGAGTATATAGAAAGTATACAATTTGTTTTTGTTTTGTTTTGTTTCTTGTTTGAGTAAATAAACAAAAAGAATGGATTAAAAACAGTAATATAAGAAATATTCGATTATAATAAAAACAAGAGAAAAACGAAAAACATCGAAAAGTCAATACACACTTTTTTCTAATCAGAATCGCTCATCTGTGATAAAAAGAAAAAAATAATATGAAATCGATTTTTGTTTTGTTTTGTTTCTTGTTTGAGTAAATAAACAAAAAGAATGGATTAAAAACAGTAATATAAGAAATATTCGATTATAATAAAAACAAGAGAAAAACGAAAAACATCGAAAAGTCAATACACACTTTTTTCTAATCAGAATCGCTCATCTGTGATAAAAAGAAAAAAATAATATGAAATCGATATATATACATGTGAAATTTCAAAAGCATAAGTCATCTAGTAAAACTGCGTGGGAAAAAATATTTGTCATAAATAGGGAGGTTGAGTCCGGTCACGTTTTCGATATATCTGTTCACATAAAGGTCATTCAAATGTCTATCACGCGTAAAAGAGTCGGCTACGGAGTTCACAGGTTTCCCCTCGTCATCTGCGCAACAAATAGGGTTAGGGATCAGTAGAAAACTCACCGAGTGTCTTTCACTGTACTACGGAGAATGATTGACATTCTTATTCTATATATGTTGTTGTATAATGTCAAGGAGTTGGGAATCCATTTCACGAGTTGATAGCGTAATTTCACAGGAATCTAAACACAGTTCAGGGTTAGATTTATACCTTTGAAACAGAATACGTGTATAACGCTTGGAAAATTTTCCAACCAAATCTGGGTAAATGCGTTGAAATGCGTCAGAACACATGGAAATTTTACCAATATCAATCTCAGATAAAGCTTGGTCAATAAAAAACCGGATTTCATCGATCCGGCTATTTTTATCGACGAATCCATAGGATAGACACCAATGTTGACGTTGTGACGAGTGGTCTATTTCACATCCGAGACAATTAGTTTGGATGATGCAACGTACGTGTCTACAAATGAATTCAGCGATGAGTTTTTTGGAAACAAGTTTATCCAGTGGTTTCCTCAGACTGCTGGCTGTGAAAAAACAAAACAAAAAACAAACTGTAAATGACTATTTCTCTGATTTACCATTTCAGGCATATTCAGTGGGTTTTAAATTCACGGTTTTATCGTTTTAATACATAAAATGTTCTATGCATTAGAAGTCGGGAAATGAGCAACGAATATTTGGATTTTTAAATGAAAACTAACATACCTGATAGCCCGGTTGATTTGCGGGATAATATCATTCAATATTCTGAACTGGTTCGCCCGTAAGGATACACCACGTTTTGTTGGGTGACCATTATAGTGCTCGCGAATGTGAACATAAGTTTGTCCGCGAAAAGTATTCACTGTGACAAACAATTGCTTGACTGGGCAAAGCAAATATGTAAAAATGTCTGTCTCACCTCTTGGTGGAGCTGGTGACGGACGCATTGTGCCACTTATAGCTAGTGCATTCGTGACTTTGCGTCGTTTAATACGGCGAGTTGAATTTTCAGAAACATCGGGCTGTGCTGTAACTGGAGTGGACATTCCAGGAGTGGACATTCCTGCATTCGTGACTTTGCGTCGATTAATACGGCGAGTTGAATTTTCAGAAACATCGGGCTGTGCTGTAACTGGAGTGGACATTCCAGGAGTGGACATTCCAGGAGTCGCGTCCTGTAGGAGACTGCCTGAGAATTCATTGAGGTAGGTGCTGAGCTGGTTCGAAGCCATGTTGCGAGTACGCTCGTCAGTGATAAAATGATTCCCAATACTATCGACGTGTGTTAAAAAAAATTCCCTTTCTGTTACCCCGGATGTTTACATCATGTCAGCATTTTTCCCAACCAAGTCAAATATATTTATAGATTCATCACACACTCACACACATGTTTATGGTAAAATAAACAGGTTTCTTCCGTTCAAAACAATTCATGAATCCAGGGGGGAAATCAAAGTCGAGTTCGCTATAGTGTTGAGCGATGAATGTCAGACCTATGTCGTCATAATCCATTTTTATCACACAAACCACGGTTACTAGTTTGTAACTGTGCACAAACTGACCACACAGACACAAAGATGTTTATAGTAAAATAAACAAATTCACATCTGTTCCTGAATCCAGGGGGTGGGGGTTTATGAATGTCTGTTATCTAGGGCATTTCAGGGTGTCAGATCTGATATCAAAACACAAATCGTTGGAGTGTATTATCCCAGTGACTTCATAGCTTAGCCAGTATTTTTAATCGAGCCACACTCGTTACACGGAATGAAATGGCGTCCACAGATAATATAAGGTAGGGGATTCATTGTTTACTTTTTGTTTTCATGTTGTAAACACTACCTAATAATTCGGGATATGTGAAAAACTGTCAGTTGAAACCAGGGGAAAGCTTCTACCATGAGTCTTTACGTCTTTAAAGAATACTTATCTTTTTATGCTATGAGAGACATTGTTATAAATTGGCACAGAAAATAGAAAGTCTGAGTAGGTAGAAAATGTATAATTAATGAAGACTTGTTTACTAAAAACGAAAACTACAATATTTTCAAATGATGTTATACCGCGGTCATTCGCAAAGAATGCCTTGACACAGCGAATCAAGACTTGCTTGGACTCATTCATCGAGCATACCCCTCAGCTTTAAAACAATGATTATGTGCGGTATTTTCCCAATTAGTTAGGGTGTCTTTTCACTAGACTTGACCTTTTATTTTGTCATGAAGGTCAACATAATGTATAGCGTTACCCGCCAACATGTTTGAACATAGCAACGTTATTTTCCAACCTTAGCTCATTCAAAATCTTTTGTTTTTTAATCGGAGCATGAATGCACGCCCTCTATATCTGAGTAAGTTTTTTTTTGAACTGACCACAAAGTTGTAGCTGATTCAAAACTCTTGTCATTTTCAGACAAACAGAAGAAAGCGACAATTCAGATGAAGGGTGATTTATTTATTTATTTATTTATTTCAAATTTTACCTGAGGAAAAAATAAAACAGGATAAAACATGTTTTTTTAACTTTTTGAATTTACAGGGAAAGCAATTCACAGCTTAAAACTTTGTCAGACCTAGAACATGAATATGGTTTTATAAGCAGGTGTGTATTCGATATTATATAAATAACTCGTTCGATATGCGTGTGAAGATTTAGTAAACAATATGAATAATAACAATAATATAACTCTTATTTTTTCAGTGAAGACGACGCATCTGAGAAATCACCTACGAAAGATAGTGTTTCGTAAGTTCTTTATTTATTTATTTATTTATTTATTTATTTATTTCAAATTTTACCTGAGGAAAAAATAAAACAGGATAAAACATGTTTTTTAACTTTTTGAATTTACAGGGAAAGCAATTCACAGCTTAAAACTTTGTCAGACCTAGAACATGAATATGGTTTTATAAGCAGGTGTGTATTCGATATTATATAAATAACTCGTTCGATATGCGTGTGAAGATTTAGTAAACAATATGAATAATAACAATAATATAACTCTTATTTTTTCAGTGAAGACGACGCATCTGAGAAATCACCTACGAAAGATAGTGTTTCGTAAGTTCTTTATTTATTTATTTATTTATTTATTTATTTATTTATTTATTTATTTATTTATTTATTTATTTATTTATTTATTTATTTATTTATTTATTTATTTATTTATTTATTTATTTATTTATTTATTTATTTATTTATTTATTTATTTATTTATTTATTTATTTATTTATTTATTTATTTATTTATTTATTTATTTATTTATTTATTTATTTATTTATTTATTTATTTATTTATACATAGTTCATGGTCTCCAGCCAGCAGTATAGATACTCCAGATTTCAATCAGAAGTTGAAATGTCTTATTAAATCTGGTTGCTACTCACATGTAACGTAAGTATACAAAAAACAAAAACAAAAAAACAAAAAACATGTGAGGTAAGTTGAAATTTGTTTTTTCGTCTTTAATCTTTGTTGTTGTTGTTGTTGTTGTTTTTATAGTTCTACAAGTACTGGATTTGCAACACCCAAGTCCGCTAAGAAAAATTTGTACTCTATATATGGAGAAACGAACACGCCTTCCCACCCTCCGAGTCCAATAGGGCCTGTTAACCATCCATCTACCTCGGGATATCAACGTGGGGGTCGTAAAGACCATGTAAGGTATGTTTATTTATTTATTTATTTGTTTATTTATATATTTGTTTGTTTGTTTGTTTGTTTGTTTATTTGATTATTTATTCATATATTTGTGTATTTATTTATTTAATTTGAAATTTTATTACAGTGATACTGACACAGATGATAGTGACGAGAATATCACCGACAAGATTAATTTCAATCTTGTCAGTAAGAGAAAACGTTTTGTCAAAAAGTTTAAGGTGAGTGGAACGGACTGGGTCGTAAAAGTTTCGCATCCAAATGCCAATACGTTTGATGAAGTGCATAGCGTATTACACGCTACTTTTCATCAACTGCTCGAGCTGGTCACCTCTGACCTTGACGGACGTGACCAAATTCGCATTTCCATAAACGTACCCAACTTGAACAACGAAATTTGGTTACCATTTATACCGGTTGAGGACATGAATGTTGACAAGGTGATGTCAAAAGTGGAGAGGATTCTACAATCTTACCAAGATATATCCCTTGAGGAAAACATCACCATCAGGACAGTATCTGTTGAAATGCCCCTTGGTGCCGGCAAAACACGTGGGAGGAAGCGACAGTTTGATACGAAGATCGCAGACAGGTTGAGAAATTCCAAATCTGTCATTGAAATCGTTTCCGATGACCAGATGTGTTGCGCCAGAGCGATCGTGGTCGCCATGGCACACGCCACAAAAGAGGAAAATCCACCATCGGTGTGGGATTCTATAAAGAGGAAAAAAACGGCGAACTACTCTATGCAAACCGTCCGAGCTAGAGAACTTTTACGGAAGGCCAGAGTCGAACAGGGACCATGTGGCATCGAAGAGATTAAAAAATTCCAGAGCGTGTTACCCGATTTCAGAATACACGTATTGTCGCACGATCATTTTGACTCCATCATCTTTGTGGGCGATGCCGCAGAAGATTCCAAAGACATATATCTGTTTCTGAAAGATAAACACTACAACGTCATAACAAAAATGACTGGTTTTCTGGGAAAGGACTACTATTGCACTCGATGTGACAAGTCTTATTCCAAACGTTACGACCATGTGTGTCCGACTGGGTGTTTGAGTTGTGGAAATCAACTGGACTGCGTGGTTACACGATGGCAAAAATGCGGAAATTGTCACAGATTTTTCAAGAAAGAAGAATGTTTCGAAAAGCATCAAAAGTCAGTTAATGGGAAAAAAACTCTTTGCCAGTCAGTTCAACGTTGCGAAAAATGTCACAAACTCCTCAAATATCGTGATGGGTCTCACAAATGTAACGAAGTTTACTGCAAAACCTGCAAGTCTTTTCAGACGTACGACCACCTGTGTTACATTCAACCACTCACCGATAGAAAAAAGAACCAAGAATCTGACGATTCGATGGAAGAATTTGAGGAGGATGACTCTGACAGCCATGGTAACTACGTCTTTTACGATTTTGAATGCACGACCGACGAACATTGCACTCATATTCCAGATCTGTGCGTAGCGCGAATTCCACCGAATACGGAGAAAGTGTTCAATGGTTCACGTACCTTGGAAGATTTCTGCGAGTGGGCATTAGAAAAAGAGCATAATGGGATGATTTTCATCGCGCATAATTCAAAGGGGTATGATGGAATTATGATTCTGAAATACTGTCACGATCACAAGATACTACCCGAAGTCATCATGAATGGTTCGAAAGTCATGCAACTATACATCCGTCGTGCAGATATCAAATTCATTGATAGCTTGAATTTCCTGCCCATGGCTCTATCTAAACTTCCTAAGACCTTCGGCATAGACGAGTTACACAAGGGTTTTTTTCCTCACCTGTTTCCGAGATCCACTGGAGACAATTACAGAGGACCGATACCCGGGGCTCGTTATTTTGACCCAAATGGTATGAAGGAGGTGGCTAGAAAGACATTCTACACATGGTACAATGGAGAAGTAGAAAAGAATTCCGTTTATGATTTACGTAAAGAACTGCTCAAGTACTGTCGGAGCGACGTGCGCATACTCGAGGAGTGTTGTTTGGCATTTAGATCGATGATGATGGATCTCACCAAAGTTGACCCCTTCAGCCGTTGCATCACGATCGCTTCCGTGTGCAACGTCATATTTCGAAAGCATTTCCTGACTCCTGACACAATCGGGGTTGTGCCTGAGAAAGGGTACCTCAGCGCCCAGAATCAATCTGCAGATGCTATAAGATGGATGGAATACGAGGCACACGTCAATAACACGCATATTCAACATGTTCGTAATTCCAGAAGGGAGATGAAAATTGGACCTTATTACGTAGACGGATATGATGCTTCTACCGAAACCTTGTATGAGTACTACGGTTGTTACTTCCACGGTTGTCCAAAGTGTTTTCCCGGAAGGAATGAGACGAATCGCAAGAATGAACTCAGTATGACATCCCTCTACGAAAGACTACTGGCGAGGGAAGAGTGGTTGAAATCGAAAGGATACTCGCTAGTCACCATGTGGGAATGCGATTTCAAAAACCTGATGAAGAACAATCACAAAGTCGAGAGGTTTGTCGGAAGCTTAGATATCTCAAATCCTATCAGAGGTAGGGAGGCTTTTCTCGGGGGTCGTACCAACGCCCTGAGTCTGTATTACGAGGTCAAGGAAGGCGAAAAGATAGAATATGTTGATTTTTGCAGCCTCTACCCGTACATCAATAAGACCTCGCGATATCCAGTTGGCCACCCGACAGTCGTAACTAAAGACTTTATCGCCAAACCCACAGACTATTTCGGTATTATCAAGTGCGACGTTTTACCTCCGAGGAGATTGTATATACCAGTTCTACCTGTCAGGGTGAACAACAAACTGATGTTCCCACTCTGTTCCAAATGCGCGGAAACCATGAATCAAGAAGAATGTCACCATGGTGTCAATGAACGTCAGCTGACGGGTGTTTGGTGCACTCCAGAATTGGAAAAGGCTGAAGAAGTAGGGTATCGCATCACCAAGGTATACGAAGTTTGGCATTATGATGAGTCGGCAACATACAACCCTGAAACTGGAGAAGGAGGGCTGTTCACCGATTACATCAACATGTTTCTGAAAATTAAACAAGAGTCTTCCGGTTTTCCAGAGTGGTGTCGCACCGAGGAAGACCGAACCATGTACATCCAAAGGTACCGTGAAAGAGAAGGTATCGTCTTGGACAGAAGCAAGATAACCACCAATCCAGGTCTCAGAGCTCTCGCCAAGCTAAATCTCAACTCGTTCTGGGGAAAGCTGGGACAGAGATCAAACTTTGGACAGAGCACGTATGTAGAAACGCCCGCCAAACTGTTGGAAATGTTGATGGATAATACAAAGGACGTCACAGATCTTTCTTTTGTCTCTGACGAAATGGTTCTTGTCCACCACTGCGATAAAGAAGACAACATTACCGAAGCACCCAATACGAACGTTGTACTGGCTGCCATGACGACAAGCTATGCCCGACTTAAACTCTACAGTGTTCTGGAGAAATTAGGTAGTAGAGTCTTGTACTTTGACACAGATTCCATCATTTACATCCAACGAGCTGGAGAATGGGATCCACCGACAGGTGATTATCTCGGAGATTTGACGAGAGAAATAACTCCGACGGATAATTACATCACACATTTCGTATCGGGAGGACCGAAGAATTACGCGTACCGACTACACAAACCGGACAAAAGTGGGAACCAAACGGTGTGTAAAGTGAGAGGGTTCACCCTCAATTACAGAAATCAACTGGAAATTAATTTTGACTCCATGAATCGACTTGTTCGGAGAACAAGCGGTCCTCTACACGTCAAAGACCCTCGAAAAATAACGCGCAAGGGAGATAGAATATTCAATAGAGAAGAAGTTAAAACGTACAGTTTAGTGTATGACAAACGGGTGATACAAGATGATTACTGTACCCTCCCATACGGCTTCTAAAAACAAAAAATATATAAATAGAAGCTAGATCGTCAGTTACCCATCATTCATCCATTTGAACCTTGAACAATCACATTGGCATGGGCTCTACCAAATCGGACTTGGTTCTATCACTCGTCTATTCTGGCTTATGTACATTACCTTATTTTGTTTTAAACTGGATGTTGAAAAAGTACATTGAAGAACGTAAAAGGAGACGCGATAACCAGCGAGGTCCTATGATATCGTCATGGATGCAAGATTGAAACACCCATTTACCTCTCTCGTGTGCGGTCCCACGCAGTCTGGGAAGACGTTTTTAGTCAAATTGATATTAGAACAATGTGACAGCGTCATATCTCCACCACCAGATGTTATCTATTGGTGCTACGGCGAGTTTCAGCCAGCCTATTTGGAAATGATGAAGACAGTGCCTCAAATTCGCTTTATCGAAGGGATACCTCCAGATATTGGTAGAATAATCGACCCGGCTAAAAGAAACTTGTTGGTGATAGATGATCTGATGACAGAAACGGGTAACGATAAACAAATCGCCCAGTTCTTCACGAAGGGATCTCACCATCGAAATTTATCCGTGATACTGATTTTGCAAAATCTCTTTCATCAGGGCAGACAATCGAGAACCATCAGTCTCAACACGCACTACATTTTCCTGTTTAAAAATCCAAGGGACGCATCACAAGTCAACGTTCTGGCAAAGCAAATGTACCCCGGAAACATTAAGTTTCTTCAGGAGGCATTCACCGATGCCACCCAAGAACCTCACGGTTACCTCCTCGTGGATATGATGCCAGACACCCCTGAGGAAATACGCATTCGAACGAACATACTTTCATCTCAAGTACCGATAGTGTATGTGAGAAAGGTATAAAAAAAAGACAGTCTTTCATCGTCAGTCATTTCACCATGTCATCCCGCATGCGAAAGAACGCTGATTTTCTCTCTCTATTGCACAAGGCCAACTCGAAACAACAAAAGGGGATAATTGATGGAGCCTCTAGTGACTTGATACAGTGTCTGTGTGAATGCTCGCTCAATGTGTTGAAAGGGAACGTCCAGCTATCACCTAGTCAGAAAAGAAAATTGGCGTTGTACGTGAAACATCTCCGAGCACTGTCCAATAAGAAAACTCCAGTCAAGAAAAAGAAAAAAATTCTGGTTCAGAAAGGAGGTTTCCTGGCCGCCTTGATTGCTCCCTTAATTTCGAGCATACTCCCTCCCCTACTAGGTCTTAAATAGATGGAATCCCTGAAGAAGATGGCTTTAGTCCCTGCTGAGCTATTATCTACCATCCAAAGCCAGAATGCTCAAATGACGAGACCTGTGGTGAAATCATTGACTTCGCTGGATAGAGACATGAACGACATAACGCAAATGGAAGAGTTGCCTGAAGATGAAAAAGTCAAACTGTACCAACAGGTTCTACGCAAGTACTTGTTGTTGCGGGAGAAGAAAAACGAACCGATTCCAATCTCCGTTACGCAGCAATTACCCAACACTGATGCTGTAGCCGATCAGGAATCTCAACCCGACAAAGATGGTGTGCCAGATCAAATTACATCCGAAGTCTTACAAAGTGTTCCCAAGAGCATGCAGAGAAAAGCGAAGCTTCTACTACAGAAAGTTAAACAGAACCAACGGGTCGACTGGGGTGAAAATGGTGAATTAATCATTGATGGACAATCCGTGCCAGGCACGCACATCATCGATTTAGTCAATGATTTCTTGCGTAAAAGGAAGAATTTCACCCCCACAGGTTGGAGAGAATTTGCCGAAGTTATGAAAATGTCAAATGTACCTCAAGACCTTGTTGGCAATACAGATCGGTGGTCTTACATGCATACCAACACACTCAAGGGGAGAGTTCCGAAGAGACGTGGACCCCATGTGGTTTCCACTCCCATTCATCCTCGACACACGTGGGTGACGTATTAAATAGAACCTCGTCGCAACCGCTAGATCTCACTTTGGTTCAGTCGGTCGTGATGGATCCACGCTGTCCTGCTTTGCTTTCGTTTATCGAACGTATCCACTGCATTTGCGCGTGTGAAATAACCACACCCGTAAACAATGACGAAGAAGATGGACACCGTCCTAGACGAACTGTTTTACGATGTCCAAAGTCCTGGAAGTTACGGGGGTTTGAATTCCCTTTATGCTGCCGTAAAAAAAACAAAGAGAGGAAAAAAGATAACCAAGTCGGACGTGAAGAAGTGGTTGAGTAAACAGGATACATATACTCTGCACAAACCTTCTAGACGGTCCTTTAAAAGAAGGAGGGTGGTGGTTTTCCAAGTGGACGAGCAGTGGGAGGCTGATCTATGCGATCTCTCCTCGATATCCAGATACAACAGTGGATACAAGTTCTTATTGACGTGTATCGATGTTTTTTCAAAATATGCTTTCGTCGTACCTCTGAAAGACAAGAGAGGGGCGAGTTTGGTCGAGGCATTTCGGAAAATACTCGGGAAGGGGCGTCGCCCTGACGTTTTGCACACGGACAGAGGAACTGAATTCACCAACAGACTTTTTCAGAACTACCTCAAGAGCGAAGACATTAAGTTCTTTACTACAGGCAATGAGACTAAAGCCAGCATTGTGGAGAGATACAACAGAACCATCAAGGGAAAAATGTTCAGATATTTCACGAAGAACAACACGTTGACTTATCTACCTGTATTAGACGACATGGTACGTTCTTACAACAATACCCATCACAGAAGTATAAATACCAAACCCTCACTCGTTACCTACGCGAACCAGAAAAAGGTCAGAGACATATTGTACGGTGATCTAAACACAGAGAAAAATGGGTTGAAGAAGAGGAAGATTTATAAACTCGGTGACAGAGTCAGAATCAGTAAAACCAAACACGTTTTCAAAAAAGGTTACTTACCCAATTGGACCGAAGAGGTATTCACGATTGTTGGACGTCTCAACACACAACCACCTGTTTACAAAATTTCAGATTACAACGGCGAAATGTTGGAAGGTACTTTCTACGAAGAAGAACTTCAGAAAATAGTAAAAGACGACGATGCATTGTACATTGTGGAGAATGTGCTGCGCAAGAGAAAACGTAAAGGTCACGTGGAATATTTCGTTAAGTGGCGTGGGTATGATGATTCGTTTAATTCTTGGATCAGGGACTTGCAACGTTTATAAATACCATTCACACACACGATGACCCGATTCATTTCAAAAGATCATCATGTCTGGAAAGGATTTCTTTTTGACGCTCCCTAGTAATGCCTCGCTCAATGTGTTCCCGAACAACACATTGACAAAATACACTGTCAAACTACCGAGAACGCTTTCGCTAGATGGCGATTGGGAAGTAGCATTGGCCGACATCCACTATCCAAATTCGTGGTACAACGTCGTACATGACGAAAATAGGATCTTTTACGATGCCTCACCCAATATGAGAGATCACGGAGAACTGAAATTGAATCCGGGCTACTACAACTCGATCGAAATGATTTTAGATGCGATTCGAGAAAAAGGTCTACCAGATGAAATACTGATGACATATAATTCGAGGTCAAGGAGAGTGACCGTGGCGGTTGAAGAAGGAGCTCGTGTAATCTTGATGGGTGGATTGGCTGAACTGTTAGGATTTCCCTCAAATACAACAATTACAAACGAAAGACGCACTAGTCCCTACCTTGCCGACATTAGAAGTTTGTATTCCCTCTACGTGTATTGCAATATAGTCGAACACCAAATGGTCGGTGACGTTTCCGTACCTCTCTTGAGAATAGTCAACATTGAAGGAACCCATGGAGATAGCGTCAATCACACTTACAACAAACCTTACTTCCTGCCGATTCGAACGTCAACATTTGAGACTGTGGAGATTGATATAAGGTCTGATACGGGGGAGAAGGTGCCATTTCAACGCGGACGAGTGATCGTGACGCTGAGTTTTCGCAAAGCTCGTCCTTCGCTAGTGTGAAGAAAAAATGAACAGACATCGACCTTACACTCCTCACGTGGGGGTTTATAGAAATTACTACATGAATCAGATTGGACGAGGATCTGTATTTTCTGGCGCGAGACTGCAACGCGGATATGGAATCGGAAGTATGTTTTCTGGATTGGCGAGATCGGCCGCACCTCTGTTAACACAAGGTCTGAAAGCAGTGGCAAAACCAGCGCTCGATGCCGGTTTGGGTATTCTAGGTGATGTTGTACAAGGGAAAAACTTTAAAAAAGCGGCTTCGAGTAGAGCAAAGACTGCGGGTCGTCAAATTACTTCTTCAGTATTGAGCAATTTATTTGGAAGACCCTCTCAAACGGGGCGAGGACGCACCATCAAAAGAAAGAAGACAACAACGAGACGTGTCATTTCTTCCAAGGCTAAGAAGAGGAGAAGATCTCCGGATATATTCGACTGAACATCATGGCTTTTGTACACGAACACTCCTGTGAATGCGCAAAGACGGAACTCGATCTCTTTACTATTCCTCCGACACAGACAAGTATCGAAAAAGGAAGTTACGAAGAGGTAAACCCACTCACGAATATAGCCGATGGTCCGATCGAATTTGTAATACCTTCGGCCGGAAGTGACTACATCGATATTGGTTCTACGCTTTTGCACATCAAGGCTAAAATCACGAATGCAAATGGAAGTAATTTGGCTGCGGACGCCACTGTAGGGCCTGCAAACTTGTGGTTGCATTCCCTCTTCAATCAAATCGACGTGTACCTAAATGGAAAGCAGATTTCGGATGCATCTCCCACCTATTCTTACAGAGCCATGATCGAAACGCTATTGAATTATGGAGGCGATGCCAAATCAACGCAGATTGGTGCTGCGATATTTGAGAAGGACACCGCTGGAAAAATGAATGTTGCAAACCCAAGGGCTGATGATGGTGACGCTAACATGGGACTCAAACGTCGATACGCATATACATCACTCAGTAAGACGGTCGACATGATCGGACGAATACACGGGGACATATTTTTTCAACCAAAGTATTTACTCAATGGGGTGGAAGTTAGACTGAAATTACATCGAAGTAAAAATCAGTTCTGCTTGATCAGTTCAACCGAAAATCCAGCATTCAAAGTAGTCATCACCGATGCTACCCTCCTAGTGAGAAAAGTCAAGTTGAGCCCCAGCGTACAACTGGGACACGTTGAAGCGTTGAAACAGGGTACTGCAAAATACCCCATCGATCGATGCGTTATGAAAATCGCTTCCATCCCGGCTGGTACTATGTCATTAAACAAAGATTTGATCTTCCTCGGTCAGCTGCCCAAAAGGATCATTCTGTGTCTGGTTTCTAATACGTCTTTCAACGGATCCTACGAAACAAATCCATTCAACTTCCAGAATTACGGTATCACATCACTGGTTCTCAATGTTAGAGGCGAGCAAGTTCCCGCAAAGCCATTGAAGACAGACTTCACGGCAGCTGGTGGCAGAAGTTGCATCATGGCTTATTACACTCTATTTACCGGTACAAATAAAATGGGTCAAGACCAAGGCAACGGCATCACTCGAGACGAATATCCCGAAGGGTACACAATCTTCGCATTTGACCTCACTCCCGACGAATCGGCCAGCGATTATCACCTCAATTTGATACAAGAAGGAAAGATTGGTCTTGAGATTCAGTTCAGACAAGCATTGACTGAGACTGTGTCCGTTTTGATTTATGCTGAATACGATAACGTTATCGAGATTGACAGAGACAGAAACGTATTGACTGATTTCTAGCTGCGATGGACACGAATCAACTGAATCGTATTCTGTCGACTAATCCGTACACTAGAAACGTGTTCTTTGGCGTTTATGCTAGAGATCAACTGCCTAAGGCTAAAGTGTTGGAGTATCCCGCAGCGTTCGTATCAAACACCGATGATAGTAGCAGAGGTGGAACACATTGGGTGGCTTTTTATCTGAAGGATCCCTACCGTGGAGAATATTTTGACTCGTATGGTAGTCAACCCTACTACGTGGAATTTAAGAGATTTCTCGATAAAAACGTTTGTACATGGGTCTACAATCATCAAATACTACAAGCTCCGTTCTCTACAGTGTGTGGTCAATACGTCCTGTATTACTTGCTGCGCAGATGTCGAGGGGAACCTATGAAGTCCGTAGCCGACTCTTTTACGCATGATAGACATTTGAATGACCTTTATGTGAACAGATATATCGAAAACGTGACCGGACTCAACCTCCCTATTTATGACAAATATTTTTTCCCATGCAGTTTTACTAGATGACTTATGCTTTTGAAATTTCACATGTATATATATCGATTTCATATTATTTATCTTTTTTTCTTTTTATCACAGATGAGCGATTCTGATTAGAAAAAAGTGTGTATTGACTTTTCGGTGTTACTCGTGTTTTCTTGTTTTTATCATAATCGAATACTTATCCGCATTTGAAAATGTATACTTTCTATATACTCAAAATGTCATTTTTTATTCTTATATTACTCAGTTTTTTAATCCATTCTTTTTGTTTATTTACTCAAACAAGAAACAAAACAAAACAAAAACAAATTGTATACTTTCTATATACTCAAAATGTCATTTTTTGTTCTTATATTACTCAGTTTTTAATCCATTCTTTTTGTTTATTTACTCAAACAAGAAACAAAACAAAACAAAAACAAATTATATACTTTCTATATACTCAAAATGTCATTTTTTGTTCTTATATTACTCAGTTTTTAATCCATTCTTTTTTTGATTATTTACTTAAACAAAAAAAACAAAAAACAAAAACAAAACAAAAACAAAATGTATACTTTCTATATACTCAATTTCAATTACTCAGTTTTAATCCATTCTTTTTGATTATTTACTCATTAGTAGATTTCCCTTCTTTGTGTAATAAACTCTGTTAGTTTTCAAAATGATGTGTATTTATTAGCGTGTGTGTGTGTGTGTGTGTGTGTGTGTGAGCGCCCTCTACGATACATTCTGAAAAATCTTTCGTCCACGCCTGTCCAATTAAAAAATAATTAAAAATAATTAAAAATAATTAAAAAATAATTAAAAAAATGATGGTAATTTATGCAAATGTATTCACGATGACCTCGACACGACCTCGTATTATGCAAATGTATTCACAATATCCCATTGTGACGTCATCCTCATTCAAATGATCCCCTTTACGGCATTGCTCCTCATTTATGCTAATTTATGCACGAATTCCCATTGTGACGTCATTATTTATGCTAATGTATGGACTATAGGGACGACCATGAGGGCGCTGTTCATAATCGGATGCGATGACGTCATACGATCCTCATTCAAATGATCCCCTTTACGGCATTGCTCCTCATTTATGCTAATTTATGCACGAATTCCCATTGTGACGTCATTATTTATGCTAATGTATGGACTATAGGGACGACCATGAGGGCGCTGTTCATAATCGGATGCGATGACGTCATACGAACAGCGCCCTCATGGTCGTCCCTATAGTCCCTACTTAACTACTTCAGGGTTTGTTTAACTTTTATCGACCCGTCTCGTCTGTAGTTGAATGAAACCTGTCTCGATTTACAATTGTTTGCTTTTCCATTTCGACTTTTTATCACCGGCGTTCGAGCGATTGAGTAATAAGAAATGCGAATAGCCGTTGTGTAGCAAACTATTACGGCCCAATTCAATCTGGCCATCTAACTTCACACGGTCCATTTCACTGGAGATCGTGAAAAACTGCGTCATATAGAGTATTTTTTTAAATGTTTGAGGAAAGGTAAATTTAGACTCAACCGACCCAATGACGATCGCTATGTTTATATAACTGTATGAATATCTCATCGGCTTTACGTAATCCATTGTGCCCCTCCCTAAGTGGAAAAGATAACACAACGCCATGACAGTTTCACGCAAGGTTTTGACTCCGGGGATGATTTTACGCCCGTTTCCGTATTATAAATATTTTTATTTTATTTTTTATCTAACGATTGAACATCAGCAAACGTCGATGTATGTATGCATTTTGGCATGTCGTTGTGATGCAATAGCCATTTTTGAAGACGATTAACGTCACTTTCATAAAACGGGCATTATCTCCGTTCGTGTTTTTTTTGGTTGGTCAAAGAGATTGGGAATTAATTAGCTCCCACGGTTTTTGTCATTTTATGTTGACATTTTTATACTATTTTAACAACGTCTCAAGGAACAAAAGGACGTCTGGGCTTAATTTAAAAGCTTTGCATTCTCGAACAATGACATTCGAAGTGTGAAATACTGACCAGGATTGAATATACGGCACACATCCTGCTTGACAACGTTGTAATATGAAAATAAAACACACTATAAATACGGCTGGACGCTCTTTTGTTAATAAACAACTGATAAACATTATGTGTGAAAGTTTCACTTGAAATAAACAAGAATTGTGAGAGCTATTTAGATTTGAACTTCCATGGTAAACTGAAAAACATAAGTGGAGATAATGGCTAATTTGCACAATCATTCACTCAGTAAGAAGTTTGCTAATGCTCATAATTAAAATGGCTGTAACAGTTCCAAGTTTAAACCTATTATCGTTTTGTAAAAAGTTTAATATAGTGCATAATATGTAGATCCCGTCATTACTTTTGTTCACCATGTTTCTTTTTGATTATTTATGTACAGCCCTGCTAAATCTTGCGAAGCATTTGTACCCGTTTTCTATATTTTCTTTTGTCTTTTGAGTCGGTTCTACTATTCATAATGCTGCGAAAATTTAACAGTCTATAGCCAAGATTGTTTGGATAATAAAAAGCAAAAAAAAACAAAAAAACAAAAATTACTACCAAGTGCCCACGAACCTGCATCTATACCTTAACTCAAATTGTATAAATGTTTTTCACGGCCCAGAAGCAATATTTACTATTTATAAATACTCACAATAGCAGATAACTCCAGCATGTTTATCTTGACAATTATTACAAGAACCAGTACTAGATATTGTACAGTCATTAAGTGATGTGTCTGATACGTCACAACTCATATCACATACACTCACTGGTAGATTACTGACACCATATTCACTGTTACTCCACGTCCACATTACATCTACAAAACCTGAAATCGAATACATGTTAATTATCGATTGATAATGAAAACAAGTTCAAATGTCCAGAATATAACATAAATAATATTCTACTATATATATAAATAAAGTAACAGTATAGCATAAATATATATTCAGTTTATCATATTACCTAATTGTTTACACACAACCCGTGCTTCCATCGAATCCCAGTTTTGTGCATTCATTGCACATACCAATCCCCATTCACCATTGTCTCGTCGTATCTCTACTCTTCCTTCAAATGGAGTGTGACCTCCTGCTAGTCTTACATCAACTGAAACATAGAAAACCGGTGATTATTATATAATCTAAGGTTACCATTCACACAGAATGTTGAATTATTGCTGTATTAATATAGTAATAGCCTGAAGTCAGTGTAATCAATCGTTTTCCTAAATATCGTAAACATTTCAATACAAATAGTATCCCGACTGATTTGTTGGATCCTGTATGAATCATTTCCGTAATGTCAAATGTATATTACTGAACAACGCTTACTATAGTGCAGATGCTATAATTATATATAATTATTAAAGCATGTTGCAGTAGTCTTCGCTATTTTTCCTTTCTTATAATAAGAAACCCGATCTATTATGTACTTTGATTTCTCAGAAATAATTCATATACAAAGAGACTTTTCACGGCAGTGATATGATTGCTATTAACCAATGAACAATATTATACTTTGTTATTTCTATTTTATGAACGATTTAATGCAATTAAACAGTAACATACTTTAAATGATTTTTTGTATTCTATATTACTATTTTGCAAGGGTTATTTTTAAAAACAAGTATTCTGATATAGACAGGCATTACAGAACTTTCGTGATTATCACTTTTATCGTGTTACTATTTGATTTCTAAATTTAGCTGCTTCCCTATTGGTCATGTTATTACTGGTGATGTCAATGTGATCACGTGATAGATTAGTGAATCACAATATATAAACACTGTAAAATCTTTTTAGATTCATTATGCTGATGGTTTAGCAAATTGACAAAATTAGAAAGTGAGACACACTATTTAGGTTGATGACGGCGATAAAAACAATGCGCTGTCGCAACTATAAATTTGTGACGTCGTGTTTAAACACTTTTGACAAGTTGTAACAGCAACAACTCTTTTCTCGAGATTTAGTATATGCCCGAAATGTTTAATACACAGTCATTATAGATATATACATACTAAATCTCGATTTTTTTAAATCAGTTTTAAATGATGCCGGATAATTCAGATGAAATATTACATGTTCACAGTGATTACCGTTAACACGGTCATACCTAGCCATGGATCAATGGCTTTGTATAAGTGGGCAATATTTACATTATGTCGGTGACTGCCTCTCAAAAAGCAGCAGTAGGCAACCGAATTTAAACAAAACCCACTTCTAAGACGTCTAAATCATACTTGACACGTGGTACAAGCAATCGTATTAAATAAATACCTGCGTACACTGTGATCAATAAATAAGGAAGTATGGTCACTGAACATGAGCTGGTGCTAAAATTACAACTATTGATTCTCAAAACAGATAATTCTCAATGAAAACAATACCTTGTCCATAGACTGTAGATATATACACATGCATGGTGATTAGTATGCACACAATCAAGCGTTGACTCGTGAAACACATAGTGCGATGTATAGTTAAGCCGCATACAATAGAAATAGGTGAACAATGAAAAGTGAGGCGAGGTGTTGACCTTTGACCCCTGGTGGTCTACCACACAGACTGAACAGTCGACAGTCGACAAAACTACTCGGGACAATTCACTGATCGGGACAATATTCCTGATTAACGTAGATGTTAAGATTGCTTATAAGGCTACTGTATGGCTAGGGTATTGAATATTCATCCTGATCAATGTGCATTCGTGAACGGTGGTTTCATGAGGGTTGACACATTGTGGTATTCTAAACAAAAACAAATGCGTGCTACTCCCACCAGACTTGAGTAATTCCATTCTTCGATCATCGATCATAATTGAAGGTTTTGAATTTTGGGGTCTAGTTAACTATTAACTGGGCGACAAAGTTCTATAATGGGGCCAAGTCTTGTGACACGGACTAAGGGTTCACCACTGCTAATTTATATGTAGAGATAGGGGTTCGCCAGGCCTACCCCCTATCCCCATGAATTTTTGTAGCTGAAATTGAAATTAGAATCTCAGTTCGTAACAACACAAATATATAAAAAATATAAATTGCTTCAGAAATGTTTAAAACTAGCAATTTAAGCAGGCGACATTACATGTTTTATTAAATCAAACTTAATCAAAGTACTCTTCCATGTGCGTAATCAGTATTAAGTTTTACAAAGGGCGGCCCTGCTGATTGATAGATAATAATTAAAAACGCTTTTTAACGTCATGGTGACTTCTAACATTTAAATTAATGGTTTTTGTCTGTCACATTGACACTGAATTCTCTCTAGTATTACCAGGATGTGTGACCTTTAAGGGTTATACACGAAGCATATCACCAGCCACCACCAGCTTTCACGGAGTGTCATCGAACTCTGAGTAGTTTGTTCAGTGTTGCGTTCCTCGTGTATGTGGCATATCGCCAAGTGTCAAAGATCAACAGCTCGTCTCACTTTCCATTGTACACTTTTACACAATGTATGCTATTTCACGTCATATCAAATCATATAAAAAATCGTGAAATTATTTGTCGATTCAAACTGTAGCGTCAATATTCTGTTATCTCTATATGTTAAACAGTCTCAACCAATGATAAACCAATACAGGCTGCTACGAGACACATATGGGCGGAGTTTTTTTAAGTCTAATGTAACAAATATTGTGGCAAAGCAAAGCTGTTAGAATTGTGATACTGGAATATGTGAAGAAGTTGTTCAACTTTTATTGATGATAATCCAACTATATCATTCACAGTGTAGATTATTTGATAGTGAGTAGCGATGGCATTAATTTATCTGGACAAGTACCAAAACATGTGTGTTGAAACGGACATTTTTCACCATGCCTGGTGTGTGTCATGACTAAACAACAGCTGCATTCATTCACAAAATTACAAAAGTATAACAGATATTTACATGATATTGTCTGTAATGATATACACTAATTCAAACATTCTACAGTATTCCATGGTCAATGACGATGTAATTCTACATAACATTGCCAACACTACAGCGTTGGGTGACATAAAGAGATTCTTCGAACCAAGTTTTCAATAAAGGTAGCAACGAACACCATTATTTAGAATGACAACCTATCACGTCGGTACACAAGTATCAACGATGAAAAATAATTTTCAATCAAAATATAATAATAAAGCTACTTTCTCATAAATATCATATCGTTCTGATCAGCTTCGACCCTGGAAAGCTGATGGAACATTTTAAATTGTCAACGATATGTCAGATAACTAAAATTAACACTGTATACAGCACGATAAGAATGTGTTTAACCAGGAGCCAGGAATCACAGAGACGATGTTCAGTCTGCTCCGTAACCTTGGCACATTGCCAGCAAGGCGAGACATGACAAAGAGAATGTATATTAACATATGAATAGCACCAATCCATTTTCTATTGTTGATATGTCACACTGTAGAGTCAATACGAACTGTGGTTATAATACCTTGGTGTGACTTCAGTACGGTACAGTGTAATGATTATGACGATATTACGTGTGTATTCACTGTTATTAACCATCATGTATGTATGTATATCTGTAGTACATGCACAAGGTAATACTATGTATTCTTTGTATTTTACAATCATGTCAGTATTTATCAACTTGTTGTGAATGTCGCGAACGTGAATCCACATGAGGAAGTACAAATGTTTGTTGAATTATTGTTGCACTATTTCTAAACGCAGTTATCCTGTTAAAACTAAAACATTGTAAAAGTAATAACTATGTTGTGCTGACGTTTTTTAGTCACCGTATTTATCCCCGCTCAACTACACAGTGTAAATTAGTTCAGTTTTTCACCATTCTCTTACTTATGCATTTAATTATATCAATGAAAAGTCAAGGAGGAGGGGTCTCTAAATTCCATTATAATAGTAATTATTTCACTTTTATTGACACGAATTATTTATATTTCCAAATATAAAAAAAACGAAACGTACATTATTCCAGGTACGAACACGCGCGCTGTTTAACTATTACTTTATCCCCTAAATGAGGTCAAAATCTCAGAATCTTACATAACAATGCAATGTCTCAAAACTTGTGGTAATGAAACTGGAGTCGAATTATTGTTATTTAGTACCTTGAATGAGATGTGGACATACAACTACATCATCAGTTAATGTTGTTTCCACTTCCGGGTAATATGAACTTTCGTAAAATCGCTCACCAATGTAATTAGTCCGTAATCACATGTTCCTTTTATATTATTTATATAAATACTACACTTTGTATGTTTCAGTTGATGTGAGACTATCAGGAGGTGTTACACCATTTGAAGGGAGAGTAGAGATAAAAAGAGACAATAGTGAATGGCGATTGGTATGTGCACAGAGTGTACAAAACTGGGATTTGATGGAGGCACGAATTGTTTGTAAACAATTAGGTAATATGATGAACTGAATATTTGGTATATGCCTCATTAGAGATACAGATACTGTTATTTTATCTATTGTACAATTGATTTCATACTCACACATTTAATTGTGTTTATTCTGCAATATCATGTGTGTTTGATTCTAGGTTTTGTTGATGTAATGTGGAAGTGGAGTAACAGTGAATATGGTGTCAGTAATCTACCAGTGAATGTATGTGATATCAGTTGTGACGTATCAGCCACGTCACTTAATGATTGCACAATATCTAGTACTGAGTCTTGTAACAATTGTCAAGATAACCAAGCTGGTGTTACCTGCTATTGTAAGTATTTTTAAATTTTAAATAAATGTATGGGTCATTTTACACGATTTTATTTAAGATTGCTTGAACGCAATGTCATATGTATAGGTGTCTAGGTTTCACTACTTCCAGTTTTCTAGAATTCCGTGAATAAAACAGTAATTATAATTTGTAGTTGAGTGAGGATGACGGACGGACTAAACGGACAATCAGAAACGTGTAGCTTTTATAATTGTTCTGATGGTATGATTATGTCACGAGCATATTATATATTCTGAGTATTATAAATTGATTTTATGTTGAGTAGGAAATTGAAAATCATATTTACGTGTTGGAAATATTGGAGCTATAAAATCAAAACATATATCCCTTGGCTGTATTTATGACAATGTCATATTGTATGAATAAAAAGTCTTCCCTTTTAAAGAATTATGGAAGACAAATATTAAATAGTGTCTTCTTGTCCTCCAGTACGAGAAAAATACACGGTTATTAGCCTACGCATACCCACAACAGGAGGGTGTTAATTTTTAATATCATTGTGAGATATTTTGACGAGTTGAACTGTGGGTGACATTTAAGGTTATTTATGAATAACTTAAAATCCATTGCATCGTAATGTTTTACTCACCTTGTAACAACAATTTTTGACGTTTTAATCTGCGTATTACGCTCAGTCTGCTAAACCTCTCTAATAGGTAATATTTCGTTCACTGTCAGATCTCACATAATTTGTGAAAGACGCGGTTCGAACAGTTTGAACTTGAATTCCTATATTTTTAATGTCGAAATTTGTTTTTCATTTCATCATCATCATCAGACATAACGCGGTATCTCGTAGTGAATGGTAAATACTGGCATTGTGAGTAGTAGTGTGAGAAAAAAATATCAATATTGCTCCGATCACATTGCCACACATTAGCTCCGGTATCACCGGTACAAGTACTTCCAAAAACGTACTTGTTATTGTTGTGGAATACGCAAATATTTGACGTGTTGATTACGGTCGAACTACTAACGAATGATATACTATTTCTGATATCTTGCAAGTAATAAGGATATGATATAAATTCATTTTGTAAATAAGAATAATTTTGAATGTTCACATAACTAGAATATCAACATGTGAGAATAGAATCGTCTAAACGTCATCCCGATTTCGCTTTTAGTAATTAACAGTGGTAAAGTTGCGAAATCTTAACTTTATCTCTGGATTCATAGTTGTGCTCTATATGCCACGTTGTCAGTTTTTGATTTTTGGAGTCCATATTTAAAAAATACCACTATTATAACATGGGAGCTAAAATAACAGGACAGTTCAACATCTGCTCAAAACTACATATTTCTCTTTTATGGAAGTGTTTCATTATCGATTGACAACCTCATTTTTGCAAAATCAAAATAAATATAAATAAATTTGTGTTTACATCTCAACACAGGCAAATCTCAATATATAGTTCAACTGCCATTCAACGAGTGAGGTAACGGTATATGTATTAATAAATTTGGCCGCATATAGCAATAAAACAACATACACTCACATACAATTATATTTTAGTTCCAGGTTTTTTAGGTCGTTACAAAGAAGGAATCGATCCAAATAGAATATTCCCATCATCATCAAATATTTACACTCATGAAAACTCCAATACCACAATTCAAGGATGTATCCAGACATGTAGAGACAACTCTAAACCAATAGCAGTACTTCACAGTGCAGATGAATGTTACTGTGGTGATGACGACACTGATTACCAGCAATACGGTGAAGCTGTGCCTGGAGAGATGATCAACCAATATGTATCCTATGGTACTCAACAATGTAGTGGAGATACTGGTACTGAACCTTACATACAAGGATGTGGTGGTGATTACCAATTAGATGTCTATGATAGTAAGTTTATTTGTAGAACCTCTCTATGTGAATGTAGCTCACACAGTCAGGTAAAGCTTAATATGATACAAACAAACGTGTCTTTTTGTTGAACCTCCTTAGTTTAGTTAGGTCTGTATTCCCCAATGTTCTTGTTTGTGAATTTATAGACAATACACTTGTGTCTGAATTGTAATATATTATGTTATAAAGTAACTGATTTTCTTTTTCATTTTCTATAATTACCATCTTCACTAATGAACAAGGTAGTTGTAAGTCAAGATAATTCAAATCAGAGCACTAGGAAAATTATATTTCCTTGCGTCAATGTATTTTTTACTACATCTAATTCAGCACAGCTTTGTTATGTTCTATGGGACACACGGAAGTCAATCACACATATACAATTCTATACATTTAAAAAGCGACTCACACATTTATTCGATTCTATTTCATACCACATCTACCTTGTGTTTGATGTAAATTTGGTGACAATTCTCCAAATAAGAATGGCTTATCTGTTATGTTCTTCAAATTAGAATCATCTACCTTATTTGTTAAACTATCTGTTATAACTAAACATCATCTCGTTGAATAATTAATGCCTGAAAATATTTGAAAATAGTGAATGATAAATTTCAATATCAATTATGTTACAGCTACCATCGGTACATGTAGAAGACAGTTCACTGGTAACACTGGTTATATATATTCCCCAAACTTTCCTGGCAACTATCCAAGAGATCAGAATTGTATATGGACGATTACAGTTGAAGACAACCATATAATTCAGATTAGTATGTTGATGGATAAGATAAGTACTGGTGATTACCTGGATATAAGAGATGGTGATGACGTAACGGCACCACAGATTACATGGACCAGCATGAAAGTGTACAGTACTGGAAATATATTACGGTTACAATTTCATTCCAACTCAGATATGAACACAGATTTAGGATTTGTATTGACATATCAAGGTAAATGTTGACATGAAAAATAATTCATTTGAGTGCATACACATGTGCAAATATTATCTACTATTCCTTCTACAGCAAACTGTCAAATGTGAATAATGCCGAATATCATCAACATGACGTTGAAATCCGCGTACTATCAGTTTCACGAGATTTCTTTTCTAAAGGTGGTATGTCTTAGAAATAACAATATAATAAGATTAAAAGTAAACAAGACGTTTCAACACCTAGCATATATTATGATAAATGGGATATTCCCTGACAGTTAAAGTTACAATTAACTCAATGTAAACTCCATCAAGCAATATTTTACACACATTCGGCAAGTGTAAATTGTATTTCCATTATTTCAGTTTGCACATTAAATAAATAGAATCAAATATTTACATTTTACAAGTGGTTTGCAAGTGGAGTGGAGAATTTTGCTCTGACCAAAACATCATAATTCTGTGATTCCGTGAACAACTGGTTTTGTTAGTAATGCAAATGAGTGATTCTAGGAGAACAAGTTTCTTTACTTATCTGCGTAACCGGATTTGCGTTGTTGTACACACCTATAACTTTGCAATCGTGCGTAATGTTCAGAGCGTTCATTGGTAATAGATAATGAAGTTACATACTTTTATAACATAACATACCTTATATTATATACATCAACGGTTGATTACTCTTATAAACTACTGACACGAGTGTGGCGAGTTCACGGATACCAATATAAATTTAAAACAAATATTACAGGCCTGACATGTTTCTAGACTAAATCAAGACACACCAATAGCTATATATTTCAATATCGCCTACCATACAATAAACGACATATTATCCATAAACATATCAACATAAATATACCAGGCGATCAGCAACGAAAGTACTCGAATCAATTTAGATAAAAAAAAGTGGCTGCAAACACCTCAAAATATCAAATCTGACATTGAGGACGCTGCGTACCGATTTTGGTTTTCTTTGTTTCACTTTTAGAGGCGTTTTTAAAGGTTTACTTCTTTTTCGTTTCAAAATTTGCACTTGATATCGGGAATGTTGATGTGCATCCTTTCAGTGTATTATTTGATCAACAATACATGATACTGGAGGGTCGTCTGATTTCCTATTATTGTCTATTGCTCTTGTTCACAATTTTACAACAACTGTGTGTTGAGATCAATTATTTCAGTACTAGTCTTGACAGCCGTATACTTTTGTCATGGAGTTTTAAGAATCTAATGAATTGTTTAAAGCCGTTTACATGTGAAGATTTTAATCACATTTTTGGTGTATTCACTGTTGACTCGGACAATGTCTTCGAAACTAGTATGATCACCATATAACAAATTCTAAGTAATTCTTAGCAACATGACAATTTAACATGTATATTATCCAAGAAAAATAGTTTTACCAAAGTTTCCTGTTTTGTTATATTTTTCATATTACAAAATTTAATAATTTAATGCAGCGACTATATTTGCACGAATTAATGGCTGATACAACTGTATCCATTATAAAAAGCATAAATGACTCATAATCTAATTTTATATGTATTTTAGTTATAGCCAGTTTATCTACACCTTCATCAAGTACTGTACAGAAATTGACTTACAGTACTCACCAAAACAAGCTAAGTGTGGAATCCACAGGTAAGTATTTCACATTCAGATAATTTTTTATGTTTTTCACTTTTGAAAAAATATGTTCTATTTTATTGTGTGTTTTTAGTACCATGTAAACAACTGCAATATTGTTCTGTAACTTACCGTGAAAAGTGTTGTTTTGTATTTAAAACAATTGAAACAATTCTTCCATGTCATCTAATAAGGTACTGACGATACTTCCAAGTACAGTTCGACACCGAGTGGAGACAACACATTTGTTCATGAGACCACTATCAAATCTAGTGTCCCGTCAAGTGAGAGCAAGAAAGAGATGTGTGGAAAGCAATTCAATCAGACAGGTGATTATTAAAGCATAAATTGTATTCATGATGTATATGTCAGTATTTGTTATTTCTGCGTTATCTGGCATATATCATGCAATGTCTGTGATTAGATGCATTTCTACTTCCACTGTGATACTCAAAACATTTTGGAATTGTTATTACAGAGACGAGTCTAGGTGTATGTGTAGGGGTTAGTGTTGCTGTTATCCTTATTGTTGTCATACCAATAATCGTATTGATGTATATATTTCTGTGCAGTAGAGTAAGGTAAGTTGGATTGTTGATTCAATCATTAATATTTATGATGTCATTGTCTGAAATATAAGCTACCAACATGAAAATACGTATGTTTATCATATGATATTGAAAATATAGAACACAGTCTTGTGCATGTAATTGGTGTGATCTGTATTTCCGCCTTATATATGGGCCCACATTACTTGTACGACAATTTTATTAATATCTGAACATACCGGTAAACATTTTCCGTTCAGTGTGCGATCCCGTGTTATGTGTGAAATCAAAACAGGAAACAAAAATCATATCCTCGTAGTGGCGTCAAAACATCGCGTGGAATTCGACAAACGCGAAACAATTTTCACGCTTAATAATTTGGTGTACATATTTGATGATGTTCAATTTTGATGAAGTAAGGCTATTTTTGACATTGAACTAAAAACTGACAAGAGAGAGATTCCGCGTTTTTCATGCATTACGCGAGAACTCGCAGTGAACGGAAATTTACACACGTTAAAACAATTACGCTTGTTGTTTTACCAAACAGATTCAAATCTGTAGAAGAGAAAGAAATGACAAACTTGGAAGAAACAAGTAATCGTACATATCAAGACCTTATCACAAATGTTCATGCTAATGACCAAGACAAGGCGGGCAAAAATGAATACCAGTCTTTAAACTTTCACGGTGAGCAAAATAAGACAGAGATGGACTACGTCAATACACCGAAATCAGGCGCTTATGAGGAGTTGGCAATACGATCAGAGGTTATGGAACAAAAGAAGGATGTACGGCAACGTGCAGTGGGCCATTACGTGAACACTTCTATCAACACCAAACAAGGTGAGAAAGGTAGAGTGGCCGATGTTCAGAAGGCAGTGACCACTTTACGACAATGGTTGGACGTATATGACGTAACCAACCCTACATCCGCTGATGACAAGACTACGTGGGATATGTCTGAAATACAGCAGGCAATTCAAACATTGGCACACCATGTAAACACGTCAAATAAAATTGACATTAAGAGATTAAAGTGAAGCATAATTTACCGGACAAGATTAGGAGTTACCTGGAAAACCCGTCCCAATCGAGCACTGATCATTTCAATATGACATTTACGATTTTGAAGCAGTGTTTTCTCTATGTGCCCTGTGTCTTTTAAAGCAGGATTCACTCTATATGTGTGTGTACATTCGAACAGAGTTTATTCTTGAATAAATAATTATCATAATTGACAGGAGAACATCATAAGAACACGAACCTCACGTAATGAATAATTTTACTCTAGAGAAAGATAAACGTGACCTTTTATTTTTATATATCATTATTAATCAGTTACTTTATTGGAATTCGTGGCATTTATTATGTAACAATATCCCTGTATATGCAGAACTGTATTACGAAATATAAGATTTTGGTTGCCAAAAAATGCAATTTGTTTCGTAGTGATTTGATTTAAATAACGCTGTGCTTAACATGTTTTTGTAATATAGCATGATCATCGTTAGTATTCCGAACCGGAATATGAATTGGAAATACTAATAATAAACAAGTGACTTTCTAAATATTTTTTTCTAAGAAAAAGTAATTACAAATATGACATTATAGGGTATTCATAATTCTAGATAACATTATCAGGCCATATTTGAGAACAAGAAAAATAACATCAGGTGATTGATTCCCAATTGTACTTACTAGTACTAGTTTGCATGTTGGTACCCGTATGATGACGTGAGAATTACAGCATTGACCAGCCACGATTGCATTCATTTAATTTAAATATAATGATATCTCGTCGGTCGGAGTCTCGGCAAAAACAAACGTTCATGGACATACGAAACTAATTTCCAAAGATCACATCTCCACTAGACTATATGACAAAAGAAATGATTTCGATTTCGCCATCATTATTTTCCATACATTTCCAGTAACATTCCACGTGCTCCAGATTTATTCGGCATAATAATACAAATGTACACGCCAACAGCGGTGGAAATACATTTTTAGAGACCACCAGAGCTTACTGTAAATCTCAGACAGTCATAATGTACGTTTGAGTTGTACAGTCTGCTATCATCTTTTATATTATGTGAACAGCTGCCAGGGCGGGTTGTTTCTGTTCAGTCAGAACTCGTAATGTGTGGTTATGGCAGTTGATGACGGCCGTAAGATGGTAATCAAAATGAGTGCAGTACAAGCTGTCATCATTCTCGTCAGTATGTAGAAATAATGCGTGTGCCTCCCCCAGTGAATTCGCCAGCGTCTGTTTGCATCTCGCCTGAGCTAAGCAACACAGGCCGGCATATTGGGGACACTCCTGGTTTTCAAGGGTCCTCGCAAGTGTTCCAAACTGTTCGCTCGCTTCCGCTACATTTGGCTTTCTTAAAAACGTTTCTTCAACTTACTAGTACTAGAAACTGCGCGATATTTTCCAAGAAATTCGACTTCTCTCTCCATATTTACAGCAAGAAATTGCGAGTTACGGTGAAATACGTTTTAGAATATTCAGCGATTTACGTAGAATATATCGAAATTACAGTATTACCTTGTTTCGCCTTTATGTAATTTGTAGCTTGTCATTCGTACTTGTTCTAATATTACAAAAAAACTAAGTCTATGACAAGTTTAAATATACAAATACTCAGATATTCAATTTATTAGGTATTTTAATTTATTTTTAAATATTTTAATGTAGGTATAACATGTAAATATACAAAATGTTTCGGACGAATGGCCAGTTTATAAAATTGCTAGTCATTGTCGGCGACAGGCGTTGGTGGCGCTAGTCACACGCGACTGCATATCGAGTTAGGGAATATACATAATATATTTGTGGGAGGGTGAGTAAAATGGTCAAATCAGCAATTTTTTTTTTCTTTACTAACAAGGCATTTTCTCACGAGAAGAAGATTATTTTGAAAAATATGCTTCACTGTACGGATATTTTTATAAATTCTATATAGAATATTTAAAGACATGTTTAAAATGACATATTTATTTTCTAAGATTTAAATTTAATTTACACTCCGCAAAAACATGAAAAGAAGATAAAAATGTGATAAAAACTATGCTGGTTTAGCTAAAAATTATATGATATAATAAAAAAACTGTCTCCTATTTTCCCGTCTATTTTGTTTTGAGAGTAGTTGAGCGTCTTATCCCTCGGGTGAACATATCTAATATAACTGACTTTCAAGGGAAAAAGTCTCCGTATTCAGAATGTATTTTGCAAAGTGGGAATGCAACTTACAAAAACAAAACAATACGTATTTTTCTAAACCAATACAAATTATATACTATATTTTTTTACATGACAATTATTAATAATAATATGACAGAACCCCACACCCTCCCCGTGGCTTTCGTTGCGTATGGAAGTTATTTTCACGAGTGATGCGGTGTATCCTGCGGTCGTACTTTCACGAGCGAAGCGAGTGAAAGTACAGCAGAATACACCGCATCTCGAGTGAAAATAACTTCCATACGCAACGAAAGCCACGGGGAGGGTGTGGGGTTCTGTTATTATTACATATGTTCCATACTTGATTATTTCGTATTAAAGAAAGAATGTGCAAACCGGGATGGAATTTAGGTCGGGGAATCCCATTGCCCATTAATATGTTCCAATATAATACTATGATACACAGTTGATGTTGAAGTTAAAAGTTCCGCCACAGAATTGTGCATTGGCAAACATGCCGTGCAACTGCGGTACTCCACAGACGGGATGACTTTCGTCGACAGCGGTTGTCGCTTAGCTGCACCACAGTCCTTCGTTGATGGACTGTGGCTGCACGCTACACCTTCGTGTGTGATGTTGCTTGCTGGTCGTGGATTGACTGAGTCTTGATTACCGGTTAAAATGTTGCTCTTTTGGCGTTGGTAATTTCTATTTGGAACTGAGTAACGCTGCAACGTCGCCAACAGAAACCTGGTATCTCGATGCTGATGGTTGCGGCTGCATAGTAATCGCTGATTTTACTTCTGGTGGATCTTCTGAGAGCGCTTCAAGGTTTATAAAACTCAGTTTCCAGGTGATCAACATACATTAAGTTCTCCCAATCGTAGTATTCCATGTGATGTACACCTGACATGCCAAAACTGGATAAAAATAGCAGACGAAAATGTGTTTACAAAATAAAAATAGTTCGGTAGCCAATGAAAATACCATGTTCATTTGCATATCGACCGTGAAAATACCGAAAACATTATTGCATGGGTGATATGCAAATTAGTTTGGGCCAAAATAAGTGACTGCCTAAAAGTACCATTACTCTTGTTCAATTTTCATGTCACTCGGCAAGTATATTCATGTACCCCAAAGGGAAAATATCGTACTTCTAAATATTGTTTATTCCGAAAAACTGTACTCCTGAAGGGACTACTTTGTTTGCTCTCGGACCTCATTTGCATATGGCTTGTGGAAATACCGATTTTGATTTCAAGGACGAATCAAAATAAACTGCAGTACATATGTAATAATATATATTATAAAATAACATCATTGTAGATGTCTCTTGCCTATTGTGGTTTACGAGAATTGCTGATATACTGGTAATAATTGTATGATGGTGAGTTGAAATTCTGAAGGTGTAGTTCAGAATTGGAAACAAATCTTGCAGGGATCAATAATGGAAAGAAATTTGCACACCTAAATCTTCGAAAAAAATGTAAATTCATCACACATATCAGAAATTTATTTAATTGTTGCTTAAAAACAATATATTCCACTTCACATACCATAGACAAAAATAAGCGAGATGTATTACTTATTTGTGAAAAAATTGAATACGGTTATGTTATTTTCTAGAATATTCATTTCATTATTTCTCTATTTCGTCACGTTATGTCATATTGTGGCGTTTGCAGATGAAAGTGTTTGTCGCCCAGTGTCTGATCTACTAACTTGTGCCAATACCAGGCACTCAACATTGTTATTGTTTTATTACCACAACGCTTTTATAGACTAAAAGCCGTATGTATGCATTGACCTACAAACCCCGTATGTAAGGCGAACCGGGATGGTAACTACCGCCAAAAATAAGTAAGATATATAATAGAACGCGCCAAGTGCGTGATACCTAATTTTTGACATGTTCTGTGTTTGTAGCTAAACAACAGATGGTGAAATATATAAATGGTGCCATGGTTATATTTGTTCTACTGTCACGAAAATCAAAAATGTTCGTCAATACACCTTTCCTATAAGTCGCGCCCTCTGGCGACGAAGCGTTTCTATGACGTATGACACAAAAGCCATTTAAAAGTCTAATACCTCTCTGATCTTCAGTCGTACATCATCAAAGAATATATTTTGAAAGATTTGACTATATTCTAAATGATGAACGTTTACACTACTAATTTTGAAGCCAGGAAAACGCACCACCGCTAATAGCGCCATTAATCGAAATGGTTTATTGATCTAGAATAGTTTTTTTTTACTGAACTCAGCATGGCGTGGCAAATCAATGTTCCATTTTCGTCCCAAGCAGCCTGTGTTGTCGAAAAGTAACCACATTGCCATTACGCTACAGTTTCATAACAAATGTGAACGCTTTTCCAAAGATTAACCTAGTTTGAATAATAGCCAAATATATTGAAAATAAGTTTGTTTGCGGGATTGTTGTCGCTTAATCGCGTTGAAACACTAGCCTAGCTCCACACCGCAACACCACACATTGAACTTAAAACCATTCTGTGTGTAATATTAGTAATATTATGGCTCATCTTTTTCGTTAAGGTAATATAATTGTTATTAAATTCCATACATGAGCACAATATTGAATATAAGCGTGGTAAAATGATGTTATTCTAAACAACTATGATATGTTGACAAGAAGTCATCGACGTAGTGCTGAACAGACTACTGTTTTGAATACTTCCGTTCAATTTCTTCATATTCACTTACGCGCGTTTACGTAATTGACTAACGTTGTCATTGCCTGCTGCGCATCTGACATTTCCTCCTTCTTCCCCTTATCAGTTGCTACGTCATAGGCAGTAAAATATTGCTGCAAGACGATCAATGCTTCCTGTATTTTCGACACGTTACCTAACTCGTCTTGATTTACGTGTTTCGATACATCTTGTCCTAATTCAATATCCTCATAACAACCAGGTTTAGGAGTATTGACATAGTCCGACTCTGTTTTATTTTGCTCGTTTTGATAATTTAAAGCCTGGTATGCATTGTCAACGCCGCCAGTTGTGATAATGTCCTGATATGTACGATCATTACATTTATCCAAGTTTGTCATTTCTCTTTCTTCGGTCCCGGTAGATTTGAGTCTGTTGGATAAAGTGACAATGAGGAACTGACAGTAAGTTCATTGTATGAAGTTCCAATTTGTTTATATTTAGACATATATAGGGATCCATTCATTCTAATACTGATAGTTTCTTCAAGACGAACATGTACTTGATAGATACAGAGTCAAATTTTGTTTACAGTAAAAAAAATGTTGTTTGATTACGTCAGTAGCAGTGCAGGTTCGTTCAAAGTTCTTGCAAGTTGCGCACCGTCAATGACTCATGTTTAATCAAATTTATTCAAAGGGACTACAAGTTTCCAAGAGTTCACGTTTATCGGCTTTATACCAATTGGATACGTGGAAGAATATTTTAGGTGTTTGTATAATAACCAATTGCGAACGAGGATGACAACATGGCGGATAATTATGACGTATTTAGACAATAATTCCACGTCACACAGATACTCACAAATTGTCTGTTATAATTGGTATGATTGACTCAACAATGCAACTTACCTTGCTCTTCTATACAACAATACCAACGTTACTATGACTACTGCCATGACGACAACAACAATACCAAAGCCAACATACACACCCGGATTAGCACCTGCAATATTTTAGATATGGTATTGTCGAATAAGTGTAAGCGGTCAAACGTTTGGATTTAGGGGCAGACTAAAAGAGTGTGACCAGTAATTGTTTTTATTCGCGTTGTCTCGTCTGTACATTTTTCTGCAACACCATGCATGAATTGTTTTCTCTCTCTGTGTCTAGCTTGGAATTTTTCAAATCTTCAAGCCAGCCCTATGATTTCAAATGGTCCACCAATGTCACGTCATATTGTTATCATAATCACATCACGTATGCACGTTTGAATCACATGACATTCCAGTATTATTTAAGATAAACAATTTGCAGGTTCATGATAGAATTTTATAAATACAATTCTGTATTTTTTGAGACACATTCCTGGTAATCACGTAATGCACCTGGTAATGCAGGCATTAGCTGATTGCATGTTTACTCTACCACGCCGTAAAGTTTTATTGAAGAGAATAGACAGCGTAGCGCGACCTCAGCCGACCGTTTAGATGAATAAACTATCTGTAATGAACTAAGATGTATTGCCTTGGGTGTAACCAGTTATCTTTACAGTGTAATCGTCAACAGCCATGTGGGTCGATGTCCCTATCACTACGCTCTTTTCGTAATATTTGGTGAACCCGGATTTAACAAATACTGGCATAAAGACATACATGTATATCATAAACATATTGTATGTATGTAAATCTCTCGTTTAGATTTGATAGTCGCTTTACCTTTCTGATTGCATTGTTCTATCTTCTCCTCATTTCCATTTGACGATACACTTGGTTTTAATGTAGAATCACAAATAACTGTGCAGCCCTCACTGGTTGTCGAACTGTACTTTAGTGTATCTCCAGTACCTAAGATTATATAGAAAAATCATTAGAATGGTATTTATTTCCATGTAAGTTACATACAAAACAATGAACACATTGTTTCCGTTTTTACTTTGTCAACAAAGAAATACATGCGATATACCAGTAAATAGTTTTTATAAAAGCTGAAAATTGCGAAATGAGAGGAGTAATGATATTGTCTTACCAGTGGGTTCATCACTGAGTACGTTTTGTCGAGTCGTTTGAGTTATCTCAGATCTATCAGGAGTTTTTGTACTGGACGTAGATATACTGGTTATACCTGAAATGCAGTAAACATTTTAATAGACAATATGAATATTTTCTAATATACATAAAAATATAAATCCTAAAGGAAATCATTGGACACTATATACTTTGGGTAAATAGTGACTGAAATATGTGAAGATCAAAACTAATTATTATCAAAGGCAACATTTAAAATAGAAAACATGAGTCGTGTTTGGTCACAGCGAGAACACTGCGAACGTAATGGAAGGTCATTCCTGTTCAACACGTGACCAGGGATAAAATACTTGCAGTAACTTCATATATGTAAAATAATGTACATTTATGTAAAAAAACTATTATGCATGTATAGTGAGGAATTATCGCAATTGTCAACTGCATGTTATCTGGAAATTATCTAATAATTTGCATAATATATGGACTACATAAAACAATAAAAATCAATTTCGATTCATACATGGTTAAAATTAAACCAACCAGTACATTGTGGTTCTACTCCAACTGACCATCTACCAGAATCCAGACATTGTTTATATGGTGTTCCACCACCACTGTGATAGTAACCAGTATTGCAATAATAATATATGAATTTTGGATAAGTATATTCAGTATTCGTATGATAGGCATTTGGAAATGATGGCGGATCACCACAAGTTACAGCTGAGAATACAAAGAAGTTACAGTAAAGTTTACACTATCAAATTTATCTATCGCTTTACCTTGTTCCTGGTATATATATAACTACAATCGTTTCTCAATACACCTTCATGGAACATTGAAGAAACATTCTAAATTCACATAATACAAAATTTAGGCCTTAAATGTTGAGTAATTAATCCATTTGCGTTATATTGATCACTCAACATTTGAATATTAAAGTATTGTTTTTTCGAAATTGCATACCAATAAGGAAACTCACAATATGATTATTCATACAATAAAACCACTGTTTTGAATTGGACGCTAAAAAAACAGTGTTGGTTCCATGAAATAAAGAAAACTGTAATGCACAAGCATCCGGAACCAGAATTACAAAACCGTGTAACACAACACAAATATTCATTGATTAATCATACCTTAATGTTTTCATTACGTTGTATATCAAATCAATTAGTTTAAACATTCATTGGGTGTAAATACTGATATTTATAATTGCTACAAGCAATCAGTAGTTCGTGCATTTGAAAGAAATGAAGAATTTTGATTTTGTATGTGTCAGTGGAACTCAGCTAAATATAAAACAATGCCTCAAATATGACCCGAAGTTGTTTATGAAGATGAATGTGAGTAATCACGGCAGTGACAGTTAAATAAAATGAAGCACTATTTACCATATCATAGACAAAAACCACACTGACTGTAAAGTAGCACCGATAAATAACATAGCACAACATAACCAAAAAAATAGTTCATTGGGTGAACATTGAAATATTCACTGCAAATAACCAGGTCATATGGGGAGACGAACGTGGTGCATGGACACAAGATGTGAGGAATTTTAAATCATTATGTGTCTTCAAATGTCGAGTTTTCATCACATCATCTCACCTGCACAGATATATGGCTAATTGTTCCACAGTATATCATCCTGGAATGTTATAACACTTACTCTATTTAATATATAACCAGTTGTACATATAAGTGTAATGCTAGGTTTATCATATCATCTGTACATGTAGGTACACTACTATTCCACTGTCTATCATCTTGACATGTTATAACACTTACTCTATTCAATATATAACCAGTTGTACATATAAGTGTAATGCTAGGTTTATCATATCATCTGTACATGTAGGTACACTACTATTCCACTGTCTATCATCTTGACATGTTATAACACTTACTCTATTCAATATATAACCAGTTGTACATATAAGTGTAATGCTAGGTTTATCATATCATCTGTACATGTAGGTACACTACTATTCCACTGTCTATCATCTTGACATGTTATAACACTTACTCCATTCAATATATGACCAGTTGTACATCTAAATGTAATGGTGTCTCCAGGATTGAAATGATCAGGAAGTGGAGATGGAGTCGTCAGTCGATATGATATGATATATAGCTGTGGAGAATTAACATTGACAAGCACCAGAAATGGTTTCTCACGGATTGAAAAAAATAATGAATTAAAAAAGAATACTTGGATACATTGAATATAATACTGCACTGAGATACAGCTGTCAAAAATACACACGATAACACCAAAATAAACATCTAAGTTAAAAGGGAAACGAGAAAAACAGACTGCTTTGGAATGGTAATGATTCAGTAGTTTCAACGAGACCATCAAAATCATGCATGGTACCCCGTTTTAAATTATGTGGTTATTTTTAGATGACAGTATATTCATCGATGACAGAGTTGACACAGTGCATATACATTCTGAGTAAGCTCATAAAAGCAAAGATCTCGTCTATGTTAGTACAATTCCTGCTGTCTACAAACAATTAATTCAATTTCATCAATTCATCAATCTATATTGTATGAACCATGCGGAAGAATCTTGCAACACAGTTATACACATTCGTATTGAACACAACAACAATCGATTGATATTTATTATTATTAGTAGTAATGAGTGGCTTATTACTATTATGAAAATTCAGTTTTATGATCGAGGTTCAAACGTCACTTTCGATTGCTTATAAGGACATGCTATATAAATTATTTACATAGTACCAACAAATTAAATCATAATATAATAGATTCGTGTAATAATTAATTTGTCACACATGGTTCCAGTTGGGTGCAACGTGGTGAAAATTAAAAATAAATAACTCTTCGCTATGTTATTTGCAAATATTGAAATTGTAATATGATAGACCGGTTTGAACGCTCTCCAGTCAAATATTGCGTTTAAACTCTGGCAATATTTTGGCGCAGTCTAACCGTAATAAAAATTTAATAACCTTACATATCATAACGGTATCAATGTTTATCAACGGTCTAATTGGCAGTTAATTAATCATTTTCTTTTCATAATTTCATGTTCTGTGCGTAGAGTAGCAGTTAATTACATAATCAAAGTTACAAAGAATCATTTGCAACGTATAGGGTCCGGGAAAAATGCGGTGATAGAAAATGAATATACGTACACTTCTCTGAAATTCCCATGGAGGATTCTTGAATATAGATTAAATTTAAAATGACGTAAATTTGACAGATCCCTAGCTATACCGATTATCAGTCGAGTAAAACTGAAACATTAGCAGGGGTGAATACTTAAATTTAACGCAACTATATCAGCATTTCTTATAAATGGTACATTACAAATAGGTTCAATATGATTTACCTTGGTATGTCAACGCAAATCCCAAATCTGTGTTCATATCTGAGTTTGAATAAAATTGTAACCGTAATATATTTCCAGAACTGTACACTGTCATGTTGTGCCATGTAATCTGTGGTGCCGTTACGTCATCGCCATCTCTTATATCCAGGAAATCACCAGTACTTATCTTATCCATCAATATATTAAGCTGAATTATATGGTTGTCTTCAACTGTAATCGTCCATATACAAATCTGGTCACGTGGATACTTGCCAGGAAAGTTTGGGGAATATATATAACCACTGTCACCAGTGTACTGTCCACCACATGCACCGATAGTAGCTGTAAAAGAATTGATGTTGACATAGTTAATATACTTTACGATTGCCATACAGTTAAACTATAAGCAAGTGATTTGTTGTGTAACGCGTTAAGGGACGGATTATGTATTACGAAGAATGTAGACGTTTTTGTGTTGATTTAAATGGGTTCACTGTACACATACCACTACTATACTGATATGCAAATTAGTGTATAACTTCTACCATCAGCACATATATTTAAAGAAGTTGAACCATAAACCTGCCTATTTATTTCTATTTAAATTATATCACACTTCCTAGAAACGAAAGGTGTTGAGGGTTAATATCCAAGTCAATTAAAGTTATAGTATCTTTTTCATAAACGCCATAAGTTACAGCTGAAGCTTGCGGCATTTTACAGAGTATTTTCATCCTATCATATAAGGAAATGCGAATTCCAAATATGGAATGATTACGCGCGTAAGAAGTTCGTTAATTCTGTTTTAAACATTTTGGATTTCGGTTTTTCTATGATGTATTCTTGGAAGGAAAAGTTGTATAATAAGGTTATTAAAAGGATACCTCAAAATATGCACTCAGACAGTACGCCGCGCGTCGGCCGATACTTCCGCTGTACTGTCTTCCTACATACTTTGATGTATCCTTATAACCTTACATTATCATTGCCCCATTTTTTTGTCAACGTGGAATACACTTGTAATAGATGATTTTTCGTTCACTTCGAGAACTTGTACATATTGCAAAAGGCGTGTACCGAACGTCTTCAGCAAAAAATTTAATGATTTCATTTTGAGTTTGAATTTCCGTTTTTAAAAGCTCAATGCTGGAACGTAGATGTCTTAGAATGGAATATTGCGTTGAGATACCTTGACTTTTTCAAAATTGACCATCATCAATTGTGTATATAGCACATTATTAAGTATGGAAATACCTCAAAGGTGCTTCGGCTTTCATCGAATCCCAAGTGATGTTTTGACCGCTACGACCTTTGTTTGACCAATTTCCCACGTGAAATCGAATGAAAACAAAACGGGACTAAGAAGCGTTGTAATGACGTTAAAACATAGCTGTGAAACGTGAAAGTTGTTTAATATGATTGGTGATAAGATTGGTTAAAATCAGTGTTATTGTGTCATTATATACCGGCTAGGTGATTGGCAGCACAAGTAAGCAATGCCTGCGTAGTTTGTTAATTGTCTTTACAATTTAATTAATTGATCATGAAATTAATTCATACAGTGGGCTCCTTTTACAAAGAGAGATCCAACATATAAACTTACTATCATAGACATCTAATTGGTAATCACCACCACATCCTTGTATGTAAGGTTCAGTACCAGTATCTCCACTACATTGTTGAGTACCATAGGATGCATATTCGTTGATCATCTCTCCAGGCACAGCTTCACCGTATTGCTGGTAATCAGTGTTGTCATCACCACAGTAACATTCATCTGCACTGGCAAGTACTGCTATTGGTTTAGAGTTGTCTCTACATGTCTGAATACATCCTTGAATTGTGGTATTGGAGTTTCCATGAGTGTACATGTTTGATGATGATGGAAATATTCTATACGGACTTCTTTCTTTGTAACGACCTAGAAAACCTGGAACTAAAATATAAGTATGCGTGATGAATATAAATTGAGTAGTAGTTCAGAAACACCCGCACTATGCAATTAGAAGCAAATGAATATCATGAAGACTAGTAAAATTGGTTAAAATGTGAATTAAGATGTGTTAATGTAATTTCATCAAATGTAAGTTAGATTTGTGAGAAGTCAGTGGACAATCAGAAAATAGTTGCTTTTACAAGGAACTAACGTGATTGGGTGGAATGTGAGCTTGTGGTTAAATATAATTACATTGTTACACAGATTATATTGGATGACACCAATGTCACTCAGCTGATGTAGATTATGACTCGAAATCGTATATGCCAGGTGTAACATGTAGACTATGATGTGTTCACTGTTATTATTTCTGAACAAATGACATCACCTTTTAAATTTACAATTCGAGATTCATGTATAGTTTGTTTGTTTTACTGATATGATCTTTTTTGTAATTTGTGTCCATGTATTTTGTATGTAATTGTTTTGCGTTCACGGACTTTATTTTCTTTTTACGAATTGTTCATGGCTCATGGTTGGTTATGTTATATATGCTTTGCAGTGAATTATTAAGTCGAGCAATTGTTTGTGAACTACAACTAGTGAGTTATTCAATTTTCCATGTGATATGTTTTAATGTACAAATCCATCATTGCAAATTCATGGTATTCAACTTATAATCGATTTAGTATATTGATTAAATGTTTAGAATATACATACTCGTTATACCAATGAATTATTTATCAAATCCCTATTGTTTCTTACTGTAACATGGTTGAACTGATTATACATTATAATCATCATAATAAAAAAACTTTGTTCCTGGAAGCACCTACTACTTACTATTAGCTACTTATACACTGACTGCTTTATTTAAAAGAAGGCGAGGTCAAGATAAAAAAATCATTAACTAATTAATACCATCTGATGACACTGACTACTCAAATGCCAGGACTAAACCTGCTTTTAGGTTTCACTGCTTCACTTTCTTCACTTTCTTCCAATTTGCCACGAGCCATAACTTGTCTCATTATTTCAAGAAATCACCACCTGAAAGGCCATGACTTTGCCCGTGTAAAATTTCGCAACTACACTAGCCACTGATTTTAACAAATTTCCTAACAAATCATTTGAATATAATACAGAATCATTATTTATATTACTTACAATAGCAGGTAACTTCAGCTTGTTCACAATTATTACAAGTTTCAGTGCTAGATATTGTACAATCATTAAGTGACTTGGCTAATACATTACAACTGATATCACATACACTCACTGGTAGATTACTGACACCATATTCACTGTTACTCCACGTCCACATTACACCTACAAAACCTGAAGTCGTATAGATCTTTATTATCAATAACTTCACATGTCTAGAAGTATGACATAAATTCTACAATATATATAACCGTGTTGCTAAAAATCAACATATCTTAACGGAAGCATAAACATAATACATATTCAGTTTGGTACATTACCTAATTGTTTACAAACAACTCGCGCTTCAATCAAATACAATGTCTCTAAATTCATTGCACATACCAATCCCCATTCACCATTGTCTCTTCTTATCTCTACTCTTCCTTCAAATGGTGTCTGACCACTAGATAGTCTCACATCAACTGAAACACAGAAAACCAGTGATTATTTTATAATATAATGTTTACAAACAACTCGTGCTTCAATCAAATCCCATTTCTGTGAATTCATCGCATATACCAATCTCCAATCAGCTGTATTTAAGACTCATTTCTATAATGTCAAATGTATATTACTGAAAAAATACTTATTTGAGTGCAAATGGTATAGTTATATATAAGTATTAAAGCATGTTCTAGTAGTCTTCGCCAATTTCCCTTTTTTGTAATTTGAAAAATTATGTACTTTGATTTATCAGAAATGATTCATATACAAAGAGTATAAGAGTAAAATTACTGTCATTAACCAATGAACAAAGTCATTTTATACTTTGTTATTTCTATTTTATGGACGATGTAATGTAAGCAAATACAGTAACATACTATAATTGAATTTTTATATTCTGTATTACTATTTTGCAAGGGCTATTTTAAAAACAAGTGTCCTGGTCTAGACTGACATTACAGAACTATCGTGATTATCAATTTATCTAGTTACTATTTAATTTCTAAATTTAGCTGCTTCACTATTTTTCATGTTATTACTCAACGTTGTACATCAGTGAACCACAATATAAAAAACACTGACAATTTAAAATTTTAGATTCATTATGCCAATGAGTACGTTACAAAGTGAGAACATATAAAGTGAGACCCAATATATGCGCTGACGTGATCATAAATTTGAGACGTTCAGTAGAAAAGGTTTTTCGCACAAACATAAAACTCTTTTCCTATGGCATATATATATATAATGACTGTGTATTCAAAATGTCGAATATATACTAAATCTCGATCTTTTAAAATCAGTTTTTAATGATGCTGTATAATTCAGATGAATTATTATATGTTCACAGTGCTTACCATTAACACGGTCATACCTAGCCATGGATCAATGGCTTTGTAAAAGTTGGCGATATTTACATTATGTCGTTGACTGCCTCTGAAACAGTAGCAGTAGACAACCGACGACAGAATTCAAATAATACCCACTCCTGAAACGCCGTGGATCAAGGTCTATATCATACGTCTAAGCAATTTATATATTTATACTCAACGCAAACAAACAATCGTCTCATACTTAACTATTATTGTCACGTTTTGTGGTGTATTCTTAAATAAATAACTGCGTACTCAGTGATCAATAAATAAGGAAGTAATGTCACTGTACATGAGCTGCTGCTAACATTACAACAAATGATTCTCAAAAACAGATAATTCTCAATGAAAACAATACCTTGTCCATTGACTGTGGATATACACACGTACATGGTGATTAATATGCACACAATCAAGCGTTGTCTCTTAAAACACATAGTGCGATGTATCGGTAACCCACATACACTAGAGATAGGTGTACAATGAAAGTGAGACGAGGTGTTAACCTTTGACACTGCTGCGCGACAAATCTCTTGTATCAACACCGCGTCGACTGACTAAGCCATTGTAATGAATCTCTCTGGGCAGTGATTAAAAATCGGAAATATTTAACATAGTTTCACATGCGATGTGATGTTAACCCGCATACAATGGAATAATGTACAATGAAAGTGAGACGAGGTGATAAACCTTTGACACCTGGCGGTCTACCACACAGACTGAACAGTCAACAGTCGACAAATCTACTCGGGACAATTCACTAATCGGGTCAATATTCCTGATTAACGTAGATAACTTATATAGCTACTGTAGGGCTAGGATATTAAATATTCATCCCGGTCAATGTGCATTCGTGAACGGTGGTTTCATTGGGGTTGACGCATTGTGGTATTCTCAACAAAAATAAATGCGTGCTACTCTCACCAGATTTTAAAAAGTAATTCGATTCCTTGGATCATCTATCATAATTCAGAGTTTTGAATTTTGGGGTCTATTTAACTATTAACTGGTCGAGAAAGTTCTATAATGGGGCCATGTCTTCTGACATACACTAAGGGTTCACAACTGCTAATTTATATTATTATTATTATTATTATTTTATTTCCATTTCTCTAAAGAAATATACCCCACTAACCTGGGGGAACAGGTTACAATGCGAAAGTTACAGGCGTGACTTTAATCGCCTCAATAAAATAAAGTATTATATATGTATACACATACACACACATATACAACTCATCTATTGGAGAACTCACACTAACAAATTATATCTAATCTGAAAAGCTGTGTATACAAATCTTGCAATACTTTGGATGATTTCATGGTTATCCTGAGAAAAAATATATGTAAGTTTACGGATAGGCGAAAGGAACTCGAATTGTGGTTCAATGCGGTTAATTTGATCAAAAAGTGGTTTTCGAATATGGTTATATGCTGGACATACTACCAGCATATATGTATTTATATGTAGAGATAGGGGTCCGTCAAGCCGACCCCCTATCCCCATGACTTTTTGCAGCAGCCATTGAAACCAGAAATCTCTGCTCGTAACAATACAAATATAGAAGTTTATTAGTATCATTAATTCAATCTCAATTAAAGCACTCTTCTATATGCGAAATCACAAATCACAAAATATCAAATTGATTTAAATTTTTACAAAGGGCGGCCCTGCTGGTTGACAGATAAGAATTAAAAATACTTTTTAACGGCAATAAACACTTAAACATTTAAACTGATGGTTTGTGGCAGTCAAATTTACATTGAATGAATGGATATGTGACCTTCAAGGGTTATACACGAGACATATTACCAGCCACCACCAGCTCTCAGCATGTCATCGCACTCTGGGTAGCTTGTGTTGTGTTGCATTTCTTGTGTGTGTGGCGTACCTGCAAAGGTCAAAAGTCAACAACTCACTTTCAATAGTACACTTTCCCCCATTGTATTTTGGTTCACGTTACATCGCACTATGTTTTACAATGCACAACTGGATTGCAAAGACATTAATTACCATACACGTGTGTATGTGTGTACAATAGACAAGATTTTTAACATAAACAGGCGAAAATACACATACTTAGTTTGTTCTTTTAGTAACATCAGGTAACAAATCATAAAAAAAACACATCGTGAAATTATTTGTCGATTCAGAATGTAGCTTCAATAATGTGCTATTCCTATATGTTAAATAGTCTCAACCAATGATAAACCAATACAGGTTGCTTAGAGATACATATGGGCAAATTTGTTAGAATTGTGATAGTGGAATATGTGAAAACGTTACCCAACTTTTATTGATGATAATTCAACTATATTATTCACAGTGTAGATTATTTGATAGTGAGTAGCGATAGTATTTATCTATTTCGACAGGTACTAGGAAATGCGTGTTGAAACGGTCATTTTTGCACCATGCTTGGTGAGTGTCATGACTAAACAAGAGCAGCATTCATTCAGACATTTACATGATATTGTATGTAATGACATACACTAATTTCAACATTGTACAGTATTCCACGATCGATGAAGGTGTAATTCTATATAACATTGTCTATTATACAGCATTGGGTGACCCCTACCAAGTTTTCAATGAAGGTAGCGGCACTCACCTTTATCAATGATGAAAAATAATTTTCTATCAACATTCAATAATAAATAAATGTAATATATTTCCTTATAAATATTATATCGTTCTGATCAGGAAAGCCGACGGAACATTTTAAATTGTCAACGATATGTCAGATAACTAAAATTAACAATGTATACAACACGATAAGTATGTGTTTACCCGAAGCCAGGAGTCATAAAGACGATGTACCGTCTACCGTCTGACAGCAAGGCGAGACATGACAAAGAGAATGTATATTAACATATGAATAACACCAATTCATTTTCTATTGTTGGTATGCCACACTGTAGAGTCAATACGAACTGTGGTTATAATACCTTGGTGTGACTTCAGTACTGTACAGTGTAATGATTATGACGATATTACGTGTGTATTCACTGTTATTATCCATCATATATGTATGTATATCTGTAGTACATGCACAAGGTAATACTATGCATTCTTTGTATTTTACAATCGTGTCAATATATATCACTTTGTTGGGAACTTCGTGAACGTGAATCCGCATGAGGAAGTAAAAATATTTGTTGAATTATTGTTGCACTATGTTTCTAAACTCATGTTGAACTATGTTAAAACTAAATCGTTGTGACAGTAATAACTATGTCGTGCTGAAGTGTTTTAGTCATTGTATTTATTCCCACCCAACTACACAATGTGTAATTTAGTTCAGTTTTTTCACCGTTCCTTTACCTCCGCATTCAAGTATATCAATGAAAAGTCAATGAGGAGTGGTCTCCACATTCCATTTTACTAGTAATTATTTCATTCTTATTGACATCAATTATTTATCTTTCCAAATTTAAAAAAACGCAACATACACTATTTCAGGTACGAACACTCGCGCTGTGTAACTACGCCCTTATCCCCTAAATGAGGTCACATGTCATGTCGACTACTCTTATAAATTTGTGTTCGATCCCAAATCTCAGTTAACAATTGAATTTAGCAAACCTGAACGAGACATCACTCGTGACAATGGACAATAGTATGTCGACACAGGACTGATTTCAATTGAACATACACAAAATTTCAAATAATGGCTGGATTGAAGGCAAACTCCTATATCTTGAAGATTCAATAACAATTAACGTGTCATAATCGTACCCACACATACTATATTAGCTTTGGTATTTAGTGGTTTACTTTATAGGTCCGTTTTTGAAATTCACAACACAACACCGATAGCATAAATAGAGGCAGATCAGGCAGAGGGGTGCAGTCACTGAATTGACGTGTCTGTAACAATATGCGGGATTAACCTCAGGGACCGAATGCAAATATTATGTTTGGAATGAACAGATTTTTTTTCAGTTCTCTGTTTTGATTTTCACTGCTGGTGGATTGTGACCTCCGAGTGCGCTACGTGCTTGATGATTTCTACATTCAAATTAAACATGACTGACAACACAACACACTACATAGCGGCTGCGACTTTGTCCGGATTGGATTTGTCAGTCATTTGTTTTGTGCGTTGGACTTTCCCATACGACTCAACTACTCTAAGCCGCGACTCTACTTGTAGTAATGAAACGCGACTCATATTATGATTATTGAATGAGTTGTGAACATAAAATTATCAGTCAATATTGTTTGAGTGCGCGTCTGCATGTATGAACATTCATAACATCACACACCAATGTAATGAATTTGTAATTACCTGTTTTATATTTTATTTGTTATATATTATTTATTTAATTACACCAGTTTTTATGTTTCAGTTGATGTGAGACTATCAGGAGGTCAGACACCATTTCAAGGAAGAGTAGGGATAAGAAGAGACAATGGTGAATGGGGATTGGTGTGTGCAATGAAGGCACACAACTGGGATTTGATGAAAGCACGGGTTGTGTGTAAACAATTAGGTAATGTGGATAGTGATATTTCTTCAGTTGTTACAGCGTAGGCCGTGCTGGTCATGAAATAAGTCTGTGTGTATCGTGTCATGGTCGTAATTTCACATTTTGCTTGTTATATACATGGTTATATGTCATTAATATTTCATCCGATTACATACAAATGCAATCTCGAGACAAATGTTTACCACTATTGATCAAGTTCATAACTTATCGTGCGACTATTTTATGTGCAGTATAGATAATTCCATTACATAGTTTTATTTATACCGCGAAAAATACTTCTTGGAATATAACAGTTTTATTCTCAATCGACAAATAGGTTTTGTAGATGTAATGTGGACGTGGAGAAACAGTGAATTTGGTGTCAGTAATCTACCAGTGAGTGTATGTAATATCAGTTGTGACGTATCAGACACGTCACTTAATGATTGTACAATATCTAGTACTGAGACTTGTAATAATTGTCAAGATAATCAAGCTGGAGTTACCTGCTATTGTGAGTATTTTTAAATGACAAATATGTTCTAAAATGTATGGGACATTTACACGATTTAATTTAAGATTGGTTAACTCAATGTCATATGTATTTCTGTCACAAACTACATTACATTAGTTGTGGGATTTAAAATTCCTGCTTGCTGGAAACCGAAGTGAACAATAATATTAATTTAACGTTAAAGTTGACTAAACTGAGTGAGGGTGACTAGAATTAGACTTAACATGACACAGTAAGAAACTTGAGGTATATATATATGATCCAGTGCTATGATTGTTATCACAAATGTCTGTATTTTGAGTATTTAATAACATTTATGTATATGTTGATTAGCAAATTGAACATCATATTGACGAGATGTAAACGATAACAAAACAAATACCCATTGGCTGTCAATAGACCAATTTCGGGACCGTGGGTTGTTGTTTACAGAGCGCATATCCACGACAAAAAGAAAGGGTTTTGCGAAATCAACATTGTCGCGCCCACATTGTAGTCAAAAGGCCGAAGCTGGACTATATTATTCGCTCGTTGTCCTTAAGCGTTTTCACTCGTCCATTTCATAGGTTTTATCATCCTTTTGGTTATGGTGAATGTAGTTAAATGTCATTCCTCTTTTTAAAACAAATCTTTTCAGGGTGTGAAAAATGAAGATTAATTCCATGAGATTTTGATCCGAAAATAATTCCAATTAGTGGAATAATATGAGAGACACTAAGCTTAGAAAGTTTAAATGGATAGTGATCAAAAATCTTCAGTACTCACTAAATATTCGAAATAAAAATAATAAAACACATATCCCATATCCAGATTGATATAACAATATACACTGAATTTATGTCATAACTTACATCCTATAACATTAATAACAACTTTTCTGAACATTTTCTTATAATAATCCCAAATTCACTGGATACAGAATTTGCACCAATCAGCTGTATTCAATCAAATTAAAAATTAAATTCTTACAAAAACTCGAAACATACAAACCTTACTTTATAGTTCAACTCTCATTCTAGTTCCAGGTTTTCTAGGTCGTTACAAAGAAGGCAATCCAAACAGAATATTCCAAACATCAACAAGCATGTACACTCTTGGAAACTCTATAACCACAATTCAAGGATGCATCCAGATATGTAGAGACAACTCTAAACCAATAGCAGTACTTGCCAGTGCAGATGAATGTTACTGTGGTGATGACGACACTGATTACCAGCAATACGGTGAAGCTGTACCTGGAGAGTTGATCAACAGCTATACATCTTATTATTCCCTACAATGTAGTGGAGATACTGGTACTGCACCTTACATACAAGGGTGTGGTGGTGATTGGCAATTAGATGTCTATGATAGTAAGTTTATTTAGTGAACATATTTGTGAATGTAGAACACTGACGGGAACTACATTCATAATGATTAATGTGAAACAAACGAACGTACTGAGTGTCTTCCCGTGGTCACTACTTAGCTAAGTCTTGTTCTCGAATGTGTAGACAATGTAATTGTGTTAAAGTAAATGTTGAAAAATGCACAGATCCTCTATCATTATAATCTTCGCTAATGGACAAGGGAGTTGTTAGATTATTTAAATTAAAGCTTTGGAAAAAAATATATTTTGTTATATATGTTATAATTGTTGATTTTAATGCTCTCTAAGATTTATGGAAGTCCGCCATACATATACAATGATATACAGTAGTGACTCACACAGTTACTTTATTTCATATCACATTGAGGTTGTGTCTGATATGAACAAACAACATTCGAAATTGTGACTAAATTGTTTTTAAAATTAGGAAGGCTTAATTGTTTTGTTTTCTAATTAGAATTGATCTACCTTATCTGCTTAACTATGTGTTATAACTATAAATTTCAACATCAATTATGTTACAGCTACTATTGGTGCATGTGGAGGACAGTACACTGATGACAGTGGTTATATATATTCCCCAAACTTTTCTGGCAAGTATCCACGTGACCAGAATTGTACATGGACGATTACAGTTGAAGACAACCATATAATTCAGCTTAGTATATTGATGGTTAAGATAAGTACTGGTGATTACCTGGATATAAGAGATGGTGATGACGTAACGGCGTCACAGATTACATGGACCAACGTGACAGTGTACAGTACAGGAAATGTATTGTGGCTCCAATTTTATTCCAACTCCGATGTGAGCACAGATTTAGGATTTGCGTTGACATATCAAGGTAAATAATCCGAACTTTTTAATGTACTATTATTTATAGGAAATTCACAAAAAGGTGAGTTTCATTTTTTGTGAAATTTCACACAACTGATAATTCTATTCTTTCTAATTCTATTCTTTCTAATCTATATTCAGTGATCTTTCATGAGAAATGGAAATAATAACTATTCAACGTGACTTATGTAATACACAATGTAAGATTATGAATTTAAAATTATTTATTAACGATCAATCAGGCCGTTGATAAATACTAATGCCCTGCTATGATATGCATTGAATAAACAAATATTACCCGTAATATCGTTTTATTGGAATTTCCACTTTGGTTAGACTTGGCCACAACATTGACAGAATTAAATTATTTCTCCCATCCACGTTACACACAACTGAAAGCATGTATGATAAATTACATATATCACAAATTATAACAAGTTTGGTTGGTACTATGCAGAAAATAGTTGATGTACGTCGATCAACAAACTAGAATGTGGATACGTGATTATTAAAATAGCAATGAACTTTCATTTTCCAAAAAAACGGACCCATAATTATGATAATAAACAATATAATAAGAATGTTTCATTTCAAAATGAATGTATATACCCATAGACCTTGTTTTCTATGGTCTATGATACAAAATTCTTTCACAATGTTCATATAATATTGCGTAATCAAATATTTATAAGAAGTAAGTATACTAAACAAAACAGTGATTATGTAAACATACATTACCTGCACCAAAAGCTGCAGTGTGTCCAAAATGGTTCAGGACACCAAAAAATAACCACGAGTGTTAAAACATGCGTGTCACATTCGAGTCCCATTTACAGTGTTAATTTAAAACGAATCGTCAGAAATAGTAGCATTTCATTTGAGTCTGGGTTCCCCGTTTTTGAGTAAATGCGATTCAAATAAGTGATTCAAGCCCTTCGTGAGTTATGGAATTGTAGCTATTCGAATTCAGGGTGCTAACTTTTAAGGTGCTAAGACAACGTATACGTAAATGAATACGTCATAAATTACATATATCGACATGCATTTGTTTTCAAGTTGTAATTTAAAATGGCTGAATTGATTTTTTTCATTAATACGCTTTATTTGAATCTCAACTTCATCACCTACGGTAGCTTTATCAACACTGAGCACTACAACTTTTGGCAGAACGACTGATACAACTCTTTCAACGAGTCACAAAGAATCTACACTCCTTAAAACACAGTTAACTGGTACGTATGGAATTGGGAAATATCTTTCTCATATATCGCATTGATAATTTTATTTGTTCTCATGAAATTGTCTCATATTAATAAATTTGTACATTTCATCTCTATTTCATTTATGTTGTAAGGGTCAGAAATAGGTAATGCATATAAATATATATTTATATATATATATTCTTAAGAAAACACCGACAATCATTACAAATATATTAGGTTTAGAATTTACAGAATTTACAGGTAGTAAAGATATCACTTCAAACCCGGGCGTGTCTCTAAGTGAAGGTACGCAGAACATGAATAGAAAGCTACATGGCAAAAAGGGTAATTTTAAAATGGTTTTCCTCTTCTGAAATAAATTATTCTGACGAATCATTACCATTTTAAACTAGATTAGAATATGTTAAATCAAACAACATATCCGTCCCGAAGAAATAGTTTCTTTCACCAACATACATGTGCGCATCTAAATTTACTTAATTTAATAAGTGAGATATAATGTGATGTAATTTAACAATGTCTTAATTATTACGTCAGCAGTACACGATGGACAACATCGAGTTTTATGACATGCGTAACCATGGTTGTCTTACAGATAATAACATGGTGATGTATATTGGTGTCGGTGTAGCTGCATTTGTTACCATGGCAATAACCATACTAATTGTGATGTCAGTGATACTTTGTAGGAGTAAAAGGTAATATCACAGTATCATTATTAGATATAAATTATACATCTTGGAAAATTACATGTCGGTGTCTTATAATCAAAATGTCGCATTGGGATATATATAATAACTTGAATAATAATTGTGTTATATTAAAATTAAAATTTATTTCACAGAATTAAAAATAGCAGAGACCATGAAATGGTGGATATTGGTGAAAACACTCATGATACTGCTCACAGGATCAGTGACGTCACTAATGCATATGCAAATGCACAACATGGTTCAGATGTGAATGAATTTGCATATGACGACACGGCTGACTATGATGAGATCGTTGCAAATTACAAAAGAGATATCACTCCTACCATCGCTGTTGTTGAACCTTACTCTTGTGATGCAAACGTGGCTGGCGATAGGGGGCATTGTGGAATGCCTGCACCCAGTGTTCAGAAACAGAAACAACGCAAAATCAATTCTGAAATTGCCGAAAGTAATATAGATGCTGATGACCCGCTGGCTAATATGTATGCGCATGTGAATAAACCCAAGACAAGTTCGACACTAAAACGTAATTTTGGGGGAGATAACCCATCTGTATATGATGATGTAGAAACAGAAACACTGACCCCTACGAGGCTGAGAGGCGATTCGACTCGGAATCCAGAAGTTGATCATGTTAATGATAGCACCCTTACAACGCAGGTTAATGACGTTTATGCAACTGTTGATAAGAAAAAAACTTCAAGGTCCCGGAAGAAGCCAAAAGATAGACCTGTGGATGTGCAAGTTGGCAAAGAAAACAAGTTGCTTGTAGTACCACCTAAAATAATGTCAATGGTGGAAACTGAAGCAACCAATCAGCGGAATTGTGTTGTGGAAAATACTATTCACCCTTCTGCCAGAGACGTTGCCCTTAGAGGTGCACGCATCCCTGAAAAGAAAGCAAACGATTATGAGGGATTTGTAGAATGTGCTATTTACCAGTCAGCTGGGAGAGTTAGTGATGATGAAAATAACAGCCAACCACAAGAGGGTTTTGTCGACAATGTCATCTACGATTCAATGTAGTCATGTAATAGCACAGAGTACTTGCATAGCTTTTAAAACTTGTGGTTGTAGATATATCAACCGTCATCCATACTTGACCTACATTTACTTAATTTTGATAAATTAGTAGTCTTGCCATAGAGTAGTTTATGCGACTTATGCTTCTATTTCTTAGAATATGAAGGTTGCAACTCTTACTTTGTTCTGTGTATATTTATAGTGAACTATCTTTCACGGCTTTCACGGCTTTCCAGCTTGTATTCTGGCTTTGAGTTTGAATTCTGACTTTCGACTTAACAGCTTATAAGATCTATCTTTTAGTTCTAAATTGAACTGTTCAATAATGTTGACTCCCTGAAGGTGTATTGCAGCCATATTTAAAGTATTGATGCACAGATGAAACAGATGTGCAAGCAAAAATGGCTTTGAACATAACATAGTAAGTGATTAGGGACGATATCGTAAGATAGCTAGTATAAAGAGAGTGATATATCACTCGTGGGGTTTGGCTTGTGAAGGTGATAGGAAAAAGAACATTTTAGTGTGGGAGTATAAATGCTTTCCCAGTATCTACATTGTGGTCCTTTGTGGCTTTATACAGGTAGAAGAGATTTTTGTGATCTTTTACTCATGGAAAGTTGAGAGAAACTCTAATCATTAATGCATTATAGGGTATTCTATGGTCTTTACCCAAATGAAGGCACTTACTGCCTTATACACGAAGCCCATGCTAAATTCCACGACGTGATATATACCTAATAATTAATATAACTACATTGACATCAGTTATAAACAAGATTAGAAGTCGTAGATTGTCATATGAATTAGAAATAGAGAATATTTGTTTATTAACAACTAAAAGGTGGTGCTCATTGCACGGAAGTATTTGAATTTCATGTGAAAAAAAAACATTGTATTTACCAGATTTAAAATGAAAAACACCATTGTCGAAGAAATGAGATTTTGAATGTACCAGATTTCGCAATATGAACATTACTCTATTTAATTACGTCACAAAAGTGCAAAATCGCCAGAGGGCGTGACTTGTAGGTGTATGTGGCGCGAAGCCGAATATATTACTACAAGCCACAGAATTCTGTCAGATTATTTGGGATTATATATATTTTCAGTGTGCATAATAATATTAATTTTCTATTATACAGAATATATCTACGTTTTACAAATGTTATTTTGATTACATTATTAGACCACAATACTATGGATGAATAACCATTCAAATATGTTATAATAATAAACTTGAAATTATACTGCAAGTTATTGTTACGTGGGTATATACATTTCTGTACAATTCACATGTCTGAGATAACTATGTCTTTGAATTCTTCACCTTCACTGATAACCATTTGAAAACCATATTTTACGCCCATCGAAATATAGGTACAATAGTTTACATGTATAAACAACTGTATGTATGCATATTAATTAAATCATGTGACTATCACATTGTGCTTATGTATGCTTATGTATGTATGCTATGCTAAACACGTTTGGAAAATTACTGACATTCTTTATCAAAACTCAACTTAACATATTTTGCGGTTCTTTACAAAAAGTTGCATTCACAAAATACATTATTCACATATTTCCCCAAATTTCTGGCATATTTCCCTAAATTTTACTACACATTCACACACAAAAAGTCGCTAAATGTAGTTCAAAAGTTTTGGGAAACTGAAAAAAAATACAAATAACGCTTCAAACCAATTAATATTTATTGACCATGAAACATTAGACATATATGCATATACGATAATTTAATATACCAATACCGAATGAATTGTAATGTTAAATATAATATGAGGATAATTTAATGGATGATGCCAGTATGCTTTGGCATTAATCCACTAGTTATAACCGACAAAATTCCGTCTCAGCACAATGTGATGAATATTTAATATCAAGGTTGTGTGGTTTATATTAGTACTATGAGTTATGAAGACAATATAAAATTAAAAGAAACATTACCGTGCGGATTTCCTAATATTTCGTTTTTTTAATCATAGAAATACATGTACATATAAAGATTATGTGCTCTATTATTTCTCTATTGTGATTTGCGGTTCATGGTTTCCTCGCCAAATGGCTGTAACATGTTTGTATTGTGTCTGTTGTGTAGTGTGGTGACCCGCCATCATTTACAAAAGTTAGTGCTTGTAGTGCACTATTCTTTTAAAAATCTAATACATGAAATGTCTGAAGCCGTTTTTACATAATGTATGATGAAAATACTGGCTTTAGGTACAAACAATAATTCATCCGCAATACATCCATGTTGACTGGAACTGGAATTTAAAGAGATCCATTGTTACTTGTATAGCGTGACAAATTGATTTTTAGTTGTATTGTACAATTTCACATATCAAAGACGGCGACTATGGACAAATTAATAAAATTATATACAATACAAAATGTATAAATTTCGCATAATATAATTTGTGTCTTACAGCAATAACCAGTTTACCTACAACTCCATTGAGTATAATGTATAGTGCTGTACCTAAAGTGGGTCAAACTACTCGTCAAAACAAGCCCAGAGATGAGTACACTGGTCAGTATTAAATAACCCTCTCACTCCTAATTTCTCCTATTTTCATGTTTTTATGAAGGTTTTACTGATATAACGTATGTTTTTCGTTCATTCACAATATGAACATGTGTTTTTAAACTGCAGAAAAAATACTGATTTGTTTTAAGAAGTTTTAAACAATTCTTCATTCTATCTTAGGTACTATCGTTACCTCAAAGTACAGTTGGACACCGAGTGAGGGCAGCATATTTATTGATGATATCACATTTAAACCAAGTGTTTATTATTCAAGTAGGAGTGACGTAGAGATGGATAATAAGCAATTTAATTGTATTCATTCTACATTTATATATGTCAGTAATGTCTATATCAGCATTATCTGGCATATTCCAATCACTGCTTTTACTATGTCTGATTAGACGCAATTCTCATCACATTGTGATACTCAATGCATTGTTGTTTTGTATTACAGGTTCTAATCTAGGTGTATACGTAGGAATTGTTATTGTTATTGTCGTCATAGCATTAGTCATAGTAGTATTAATATTACTGTGCAGAAGAGCAAGGTAAGTTACATTGTTGATTCTATCATAAACATTTAGGATGTCTTATCATAATTAAAAAATGAAAACACGTATTTTTATATGATAGAGCCAATATAAAAGTGTTGTGTATGTCGTTGTTGTGATCCATGATTAGATTTACACTTTTGTATATCATCATTTTTGGTCGAAAAGTATTCATTGATATCTGAAAAAAATACTAGTAAGCAAATTTACAGGTAAAACATTTTGCAACTAACATTTGTGATGCATTTGTCATTGTTGATTAACCAAACAGACTCAAAACTGCAGAGAAGAGAGAAATGGCCGACTTGGGTGGGACACTTGATCGTGCATATCAAGACCTTACCACTGATGTTAATGTTAATGAGGAACGACAAGATACTGTGGTTAAACATGTATACCAGTCATTAAACCTTCACAGTGAGCAAAAGACAGAGATGGACTACGTTAACACACCTAAACCTAGCGGTTATGAGGACTTGGCAATACAAATGGATGTACCAAAACAAAAAGAGGACAATAATGTAAACCCTGTTTGCACCAATTGAGATGATAAAGTTAAGGAGTACACCGTACAGAAGGCCGTGATCACTTTACTGCACTACGGCTCGAAGTTAATATTATAAACCTCCGCCACAATGACAGACAGCGGAACATTGGATGATAGTGATTGGTTGATGAATAATTGTACTTTAGAAACAGATAGAAGAACGTGGCTGTCTCTATATGTATATTTACCAGGCAGTTATCTAGAAGAGACCATGTTACTAATACTGTACACCGTGTCCCAAAATTCGTTTACATTATTTTTCAGGCATTTACCTCCCATTATTCTCACATCCGACACCACCTGGTCAGCTAGCTGGCGTCATATGTGTGGGCTGATTGCATAAAATGCTCATAATATATCAGTATGTCTCACTGGCTTGAGAGATACCCTCATGACTACACCATGGGCAAAGTCAAATCTGGGCATCACATACTTTCTGAGTCGCTGCTCCGTGCCTAAGCCGTTGTGAGCAGGTTGTCACATCCTTGGGGAGAACTGTACGATGAGTTTTGAAGTGGACTAAGCGTCACAAGCAAGGTGCAGGCCTTGAAGATAAGCCCCGATCTGGACGTCTTCGTGTGCGCACTGCCAGAGCCAGGGACATCATCAGGAAGGCCAAGGGCAGAAGGAGACAGTCATGCAGGTGGTTAAGTCGCAGACTAAAATACATTGATGAGCACAGAACACTGTTCATCCTGAAAGGAAGAGGCTGTCTTTCACCAGGAAGTATGCCAGCTTGACTCCAGAGGACTGGGAGAACTGGATTTTCTCCGACGAGTGCCCTTTGTATTGGTTTCCACAGGGTTCCACAGGGGACCACACTAAACAGGAGATACTGGAACCAACACTGGCGCACATCATGAGCAGAAAGGAAGATGTACAAACGACGCTCGGACAAGGTGTTCATGCAGGATGGTGCACCTGCTCATACCGCCCATGTGAGCCAGGAGTGGTGTTCCAGGAAACTTCCTGCCTTTCCCCGTAAAGAGGAATGGCCCCCAACTCACCAGACTTGAATCAAAATGAGAACTGCTGGGAGATACTGAATGATAGAATCTTCAGCAGCCGATCCACTATGTCCATGAAGCTGGTAAATGCATGGACAGTAAAGGAATGGGAGAAGATTGAGCCCTTAGTTCTCAAGGACTTGGTGCACTCTATGCCTGAGCGGCTCAAATCCGTTATTAAGATGAAAGGGGGAGACAGTGGATATAACCTATTGGGATTCTATCAGCATGTGTTTGTTTTATTGATTGCTAATCAATGTAAACGAACTTTTGGGACACGGTGTATTACACAAGTTGTATTTGGTTTCGTTGTTAGATGAGTTACTTAATGCTGTGTTTAACATCATCCTTCCAGTATGTTCAATATTAATATTTTCTGATATAACATATGCTATTCTGATAAATAATTTTCTGACTAATAACAAATGAAATCTACACGCAACTACTAACTCAATCTGCATTGTGTAAATGGTGTGATTTCACGTCAGTAAAAATATATTTGACAGAAATTAAAATTAATGACACGTATACGAACATTTATGAAACAAGAGCATGGAACTCGTAACTCGGCAGATGTATTTCCCGTTACGCCACGTGGCACTGCTCTGAAAAAAGGTAGCTTAAAATAACCTTGATTAAATAGACCACTTTCCCGGAAGTCGAAGATACGGCGTTTCGCATGCGCGCGCATATGGGTAAAACGTCGTAAACTTGCATGTGTCATATTTTGCTTGTGGACGTACCAATCGACCTGACAAAGTAACAATCCTTTTCACATTATATCAGCATACTGGCATATTTGTATTTGGCGCCATGACAAAGGCAGATGTATTACTTCCTGGAAATGGTCTATGCGCTCATACAATGATTATTTGGACGCCAGATGTCAATCTATTGAATATTACGTTGATAATGTGCATTGTATAATCATTTATGAATAATAATCAATATGCTAATCTAGAATAACTACGTGTAGTTATGTATGGTTCATCATATAAATATAAACTAGAAATGTGACAAAAGAAAATCTGATTCCTAAAATTTGAAGAGATTTTCTTCATTTTGTTCGATAATTTCAGTGGGAATGGTTTACACAGTAAATCATATGAAAATGTAACTACTTTGGCAGCACAGTTCCATCATTATTGCATTATTATGACCAGTGGTGTAAAGGGGATAATATTGTGGAAATGTTAGCCATTTAAGTAGCACACTGCAAACATGTTCTATTGTTATATACAGTGGTGATTTTAAATATTTCATTCACTATAAAATCAATTATAGCCTTATTATAGCAGATGTAATACTGTATAAATATTTGTATATATCGAACACAAAACACGTGACTACAGATTATATTACATATATGTCATATTTTATATATTACATATATATTATTGTAAGACATAAACTATACCTGAATATTTTAAAATTAGATTCTGCATTTTCGTAAATTAAAAGAGATTATCATAGCATCATTGTGTCCCTCCACCATAAACCACATGTAGAAAGGCCGACATGACAATTCCCTGTCGCAATTTCAAAGTCGTATCAACTCTAAATTCAGACTTAAATCATACAATCCCGAAGTCTTGTGAAAAGAAATTATGCATCCAGGTAATTTAAATGAAATAAATACACTGTTAATGATAATTTAAATAACCAAGCAGCTATCATGTAAGTTCAAAACAGAGTTTTGCTCTTGTGGGACATCAATACGCTCTACAGTACCGTCCATGCATAATGACATCTTATCAACACCTATATTGTCCGAGGGTCATACGAAGTATCTTTCAACGCAGTATTAAGGTAGAGATGCAGTTTGTTTGGCTTGCTTTTTAATTGAGTAATTAGACAATGAAGACGGTATTATATATCCAACATGTTATATATTTTCTGAAAGCTTATTATACAAACTTTTTAAAACCTGTCTTTATTTTAAATATCCAGTATGCGATTTTGGGTAAAAAATATGCTTTTTTGGGCAAAAGTGGTTTAAAAAAAATAGCTTAACAACTTCAAGTCCGTTTGTTGGTAAAATTACATCACTGAATACCTTGGTATATTACTAATTCAAATGCGTCCACTCATCTCTCTAACGGCTTTCAAAGTCGCACACCATGACCTCAAAGTTCACTCTTTTCTATTTTTGCATAATTTATATATCTATAGTAATTGCGGGCTTGTTATTTTTGTTCCACTCGTCGTAATAAACTGTCCGGACGCATTTTGAAGGGGGAACACCTTGTCAATAATGTGTGAAAATTTCAAGCCAAATGGCCAAAGCGTCAATCAGCTATTTTGATTTAAAACCCCAGAATTCACCAAAAATAGAAGACTAGAAAAATGCTAATTTGCATATTTGCGCGTTAAACCGGGAATTACTGCTTTGTCACACGTCGTCAGAAATTGAAAGTTACCGTATAGACATAGACATTTGATGTAAAATCGTTGAACCAGAACAACTGCTCTTGAATATATGATTCAGAAACACGTCATTCGTACCAGTGTTTTGATGGGGGGGGGGGTAAAAACACGTGGCAATGCCCAGTAAATATGACGTCATCTCATGAATTATTAAACAAGGGGCGGTCCTAAAAAGGTCACCTTTTATCACAACCAAGACATCGTGGCTTCTTTTCCATGTATTTTCAATACAAAATCGACGAGTACTTAAGAGCCTTTGGTTCATCGTGAAGAGTACAAAGTGGGATATTAAATTATTTATCCTCGATGACTTTTATGTAGTATTGAGAACCAACTCCAGGAATCGAACGCACAATAATGAATAATCGCGTCACCCTAGAATCAAAACGCAAAAGTTTTGTTCAGCGTTTCCAAGCCCATTTTCCCACTTTTAAAGAACTGCAACATATTTGTTAAAATGAATATTTAAATTCTGTACGTTTTTTAAGGAGGCAATTTTATTTATTTATTTTATATATTTTATTCCGATTTTGGTACGCTCTATTCAGGGATTTTCTAAGACAGTTGCAGTCAATCAGCGCACGGATGTACGTACAAAACATGCTGTTGTACTATCGACGACGGTCGCCTGCAAGAAGAGAGCTCCAGCACCAACCCTAAAAACTCTAAAATTTAGAGCGGTTGTAAAGGGTTAGTGTTGGGAATAAGACATGTTAGTACAAAACTAAGGTGCATTTTCGAACGGTCCATTTTTCAGAGTAGAAATCAGCAAATGAAAAAAATGGAGATGCTAGACAGTGTGCTTCGTTAGTTTTTAAAAAAAATGGAATGTCCGTCAAATTTACGTAAACTTACCCATGTTTCATGGCCGAATTGTAGGCTAAAAAACTCAAAATCAAAACAAAGTCATTAATCAGTAAGTATTATGGCAAGGAAAACAAAACACCAGACGCGGAGAAGGGGTCAGCACAAAACTAATAGGTCAAAAGAGTTGTTAATGTATCAAGTTACCTCTCTCTGTGACTTATCTTTCATGGAAATTATTTGCTTATTTTCAATTAATTTAATTCATTGAATTAAACGGAGTTCGTCCGGTTACGAACAAAGCTGTTTCGCACCACCTAACAAAACTTGGGAATGATCGAAGTACAGGTACTATACCCATTGGATGAAAGATACATAAAAGTTTGTATCTCCCTGACCCAGTGCAATATATCCGGTTAGAATCAAAGCTCACGTGTCCCTTATTTGAGGGACCAGATTCTGTCGTAAATTCGCCCTGGGCCATTAAACGACAGTTTGGATTTAAAAAGCAAAATGGTATTTAGAAAAAAATAAAATGGGACTTTTAAGGTGTATTTTGGCGTCATTTTTCGGACATTTCAATCATTCCTGACGCCTAAAATAGTCTAAATTTTACCGTAGTCATTGATGCCTATTCAAGAGTACGATGTTTATTGTGACTAGCGTGAATGGGTAAGCTTCGTTTCGACAATGAGCTATTTTTTTAATTAAAAAAAAATGCGAATAGATCGAACTACAACATTAGCGAGTCTCTATTGCGTTCAAAATCATTAACATATTTAAATGAGCTATGGTAATTTGAACACGTTGACATCATTCAGCATTTTTATTGGTTAATTGGCGATTAGGTACTTATGCAAGAGAACGAACATGGCGGATAACCTACATCATCGAGCGTTTATCTGCAACCGGAATCGTTCGCTTACGATGAAACTGAGTTGAATTTTATTTGCATTTCATAACTTTTCAACGTATTTATTTTTTATACATTATTATAATCACTACTGAGTAATAATCAACAATTGTGAAACCACGATCATTTGCTGCTGCGCAATGTAGTTGTGTTTTTATTTGAAACTTCGTTTATAATATACTTTCGTTACCCAAACAAATTAAATCTCTCAGTCAATCAGAAACTCGGAATCACGCCTTCAGGGAATGTCACGTTTTGACGCTCACATTGATTTTCTTTTTTCCTTCACCGGAAAATCAAAACTGGAATAAGAATAAGTCGTCAATTTTTAGTGAAGTCGAAATTTGGGATGCCAACTTCATTGTGGTGCTGGTCATAAAATGATCCACGGTCTGATGCCTTCAGTGTAGCTTTTGCCTCTTCCGACATAGAAATCTTCTGAATCTTCTTTCTATCTCTCTTTCTTTTCACACCACGCATAATGTAATGTTAAAATTAGAAAAAAAAAACACCGAGGAAATATAATGTTTGGTTTTCTAGCTAGTGAGAACTGATTTGAGAATAATTGTACATGCGCGTGATTGAATAAACTATGACCCGTACAATCTCGATTTGTATATTGTCAATCAAAGGTCCTGTTATTTGCTTACTCATGCAAATCAGGCAATTGGTCATAAACATTGCGAGTGTGAGTGTTTTTTTTATTTTTAACCAGCAATTTTAACGGTGCTCCAATATTCATTCATTGGTCAAATTTTCACAAAAAGTTCTTTATATAAAAATCAATATAGAAAGCGAAAACAAAATATTTTTGATTGAAATTCAACAAATAAACTGCATCTCTACCTTAATATATTTGTATAAGTCCAGAATATAAGCCTGTATAAGTCAATGCAAGTTGTTTTTGTTTGTATTTATATTATGTTATATATATATATGTCATATAACGATATTTACCATCTAAAATACATAAGTTATTTCAAGTAACTTTTTTTACTTTATGTAACATTTTTATCATCATCATGTATTAGTTCTTGTTACATTCGCATAAACACGAATACTAAACTAAAATAAAAACACAGAACAGGCAACTTACTACCAAACTATTTTAGCTGTACCGGCTAATAGATTGCCTGATTGCCTGAGGGCGTCCTATAAGTTCATATAATTTCAAAGTGAAATCACTCATGTCTACTAAAGACAAACTAAGACAACACATCGTGAAGTTATATGCCAATAGACCATTTTCCGTTTACTGCGAGAATCACGCGTTGTGCGTGAAATAGAATGTAAAAACGGGACAAACAAAGGTCATAGCGTCGTAGTGGCGTCAAACATCGCGTGGGATTCAACAAACGCGAAAATATTTTGGGGGCATTTCCATGCTTAATAATGTGCTGTACACATTTGATGATAGACAATTTCAATTAAGTGAGGGTATTCGAAAGCAATATTCCTCTGTCGAAGATCGGCCGGTTGGTGTGAGCTACGAAATAAAGAAATTCGAGTTCAAAATCAAATCGCTCGATTTTTGCGGCAGACATTCGACGTGCGTCCTTCATGCATCTCGCGAGATCTCACAGTTGAACGGAAAATCACCTATTCATAATCTGGCGTCAGTAATCAGTCATCCCTTTATGTTAATTAGTCTCAACCAAAGGTTAGCCAATAGAGGTTGCTAAGTTCTGCATGTGGGTGGCGTTCGCGATGTTCAATCTAACGATTATTTTAGCGGAGTAAAGCTAATAGCATTGTGATAGTGGAATATATGAAAACTTTACCCATCTTGGGTTTATCATAAGTCTACTATATCATTCACAGTGTAGTTTATTTAATAGTTATAAACTTCTATGGTCTGTGATAGCGTAATTCTATATAAAAAGCAGAATTTACCCAGGAAGGGAAAACATAATTAACGTGTACATACCATTGCCTATATCATAGCGTTGGATGATGAAAGTGGATTCCTCAACAAAGTGTTCAATGAAAGTAGCGCTATTACCTTTATTTAGAATGTCTTCCCAACATTCCTCTGGTAACAACTCTTCATACCAGTAGACAAATGTGAGGAATAACAAATAATTTATTTTTTTTTCATCAAAATTTAATAATAAAAATGTGTATACTTATTTGATTTGACAGCTCCGACCCAGGAAACCCTAAGGAACATTTTTAATTGTCGGAGTTATGTAAGATGACAAGAATAATCACTGTATACAGAACGAAATGGGGGTGTTCACTTATAGAACCGTACGGTTCTCATAGACCGTTCAGTAACAGAGACGATGTACCGTCTACTCCGTAACCTTGGCACACTGCCGGCAAGGTGAGACAAGTCAAAGAGAAGGTATATTAACATATGAATAGCACCAACCATTTTCTATTGTTGATATTCCACACTGTAGAGTCAATACGATCTGTGGTTATAATACCTTGGTGTGACTTCAGTACTGTACAGTGTAATGATTATGACGATATTACGCGTGTATTCACTGTTATTAACAATCATATATGTATGTATATATGTAGTACATACACAAGGTAATACTATGTATTCTTTATATTTTACAATCGTGTCAGTATTTATCAATTGGTTGGGAACGTCGAGTATGTAAGTTCGAATGCGGAAGTAAAACGAGTAAAAATGTTTGCTGAACCATATAGTGAACTATTTAGAAACGCATTCCTGTCACCTTGTTAAAGCTAACACATTGTAATAACTACTGTAATAACTATGTTGTGCTGATTTTTTTAGTCACCGTATATCTACACGCCCAACTTCACGGTGTGTAAATTAGTTCAGTACACTTACTTGCGCATTCAAGTATATCGATGAATAGTCAATGAGAAGTGCTATTCACATCACATTATAATGATTTGATTATTATTGACATAAGTTATTTATTTTTCCAAAAAACGCAGCAATGTTACAGAGTGACTACGGTCTTAACCCCTAAACGAGGTCACATGATATGTCGACTATCTTTACTATCACCTCTTTTTTCGATGACAATCACTTAATCGCGCTTAACAATTAAATTTCTAAAAACTGAATAAGACATCAAAGTGGCAGTTGACAATGATGTGTCGACTCAAATACTGACTTAAACACACTCAAAAGCTCAAATTATGACTGGGTTGAAGACAATCCACAAGCTAGTTAATAAAGTGTAGATTCAATAAGAATTCCTACCAGCTGAGTTGGTACCCCCCCCCCCCACACACACACACAGTCACACACACACTATCAGCTTTTGTCTTCAAGGGTCTATTTTATAGCTTTTTTAATTCAAAACACTGCATTGCCAACTTAAATAGAGACACATTTTTGGCCCTTATTAACACGTGCAGTGGAATGCAATTACGTGTTTATGTTTAATAAAAACAATGATTAATATTACCAATAAGCTACAATTATTATTCAAGCCCCAACGACCGACATTTTGCTTACGTCATGTTTCCAAGGAGCGGATCATTTCAGTTTTCAGTTTCGTTCTTCATTGCATTGTGTCTTTTAAAGCACTGTAGGCTTGATAGTTTAAATTGAAATTAAACACAGCTGCTAGCACAACACACCACATACAGATTGGATTATTTGACGCTTTGACACTATCAAAAGCTTGCCCTTCTTGGAACATGAACATTCGTAAAATCCACACCAATGAAATGAATCCGTAACAACGTTGGTTTACAATATACAGTAATTTGAAAATGAAATTACGTGTGATATATTATTTATATAAATACACAGGTTTTCTATGTTTCAGTTGATGTGAGACTATCAGGGGGTCAGACACCATTCCAAGGAAGATTAGAGATAAGAAGAGACAATGGTGAATGGGGATTGGTATGTGCCATGAATGCACAGAAATGGGATTCCATGAAAGCACGGGTTGTGTGTAAACAATTAGGTAATATGAATATTTGTTACTTGTTTTCGTTTTAGAAATATGTGAAATATAAATATTGTAGAATTTCATTATGTCATGCTTCTAGACTTATGAACTACAATTATTTTTTTAATAATAAATGTATTTTCGAATCTAGGTTTTGTAGATGCCATGTGGACGTGGAGTAACAGTGAATATGGTGTCAGTAATCTACCAGTGAGTGTATGTGATATCAGTTGTGACGTATCAGCCACGTCACTTAATGACTGTACAATATCTAGTACTGCGTCTTGTAATAATTGTCAAGATAAACATGCTGGCGTTACCTGCTATTGTGAGTATTTTTAAATTGTAAATATTGCTTCTGGACCGTAAAAAACATTTTTACGGTTTGAGTTGTTAAGATTAGTTAACTCAGTGTCATATGTATTTCTCTTAGTAATAAGTACATTACAGTAACTATATTAGATATATTAGATGGAGAGAACACTACTACTGATGAAGTTAATAAAGATGATTATAATCACACTTAACATGTAACAAAACGGGGGAAGGCTATATACATGGACTCATAGCTTAAATAAATAAACGTTTTGTATCAAATTAAATGTGAAGAGTTTTTCACAACTGAAAACAGACAAACCTTAATTTATTCCAGTACATATGTAAATATTTGCTTAAAGCGCTAAAATAATATTATTCATAAACGTTAAAGTCATTATTAATTAAATTAATCACATACTGTTACATTTTAGTTCCAGGTTTTCTAGGTCGTTACAAAGAAGGACTCGAGTCAAATAGAATATTCCAATCATCATCAAACATGTACACTACTGGAAACTCTATTACCACAATTCAAGGATGCATCCAGACATGTAGAGACAACTCTAAACCAATAGCAGTACTTGCCAGTGCAGATGAATGTTACTGTGGTGATGACGACACTGATTACCAGCAATACGGTGAAGCTGTACCTGGAGAGATGATCAACGGATATGCATTCTATGGTACCATACAATGTAGTGGAGATACTGGTACTGAACCTTACATACAAGGATGTGGTGGTGATTACCAATTAGATGTCTATGATAGTAAGTTTAATTGGTAAATCTCTTTTTGTGAAAGGGACACACCGCATTAACGTATTTCAATTCACATAAAGAATAATGTAAAATAAACGTGCCGATTGTCTTCACATGGAGACTCCTTAGTTAGGTCCGAGATTTCACAAATGTGTAGATCATGTAATTGTGATGCAAGACATATTATATTATAGAAATAGACCCTTGACAGATTTGTCGACCGGATGTGAGCATTGTTTACCGAGGCGAATCCGAGGTCAAATATGCTCTCTGAGTTCATCATACACATACAATACAGTAGTGGCTCACATCACAAAATTACTGCCCTCGATTAACAGCATATTCAGTTACTTGGTTTTTATTCTACATCGTTGTTATGACATTTAGAATGGAACAATTTTCCAAATAAGAAAAGATTCATTATTTGTTTTCAAATTACAATTTATCTACCTTGTTTATTCAACTATGTGTTATAACATTAATTAGTGCGAGTTCTTTTTATAATAATTTAATATAAATAGTGAAGGATAAATGTATATCGACATCAATTCTGTTACAGCTACTATCGGTGCATGTGGTGGACAGTTCAATAGTAACAGTGGTTATATGTATTCCCCAAACTTTCCTGGCAAGTATCCAGATAACCAGAATTGTATATGGACAATTACAGTTGAAGACAACCATATAATTCAGCTTAGTATATTGATGGCTAAGATAAGTACTGGTGATTACCTGGATATAAGAGATGGTGATGACGTAACGGCACCAAAGATTACATGGAACAGCATGACAGTGTACAGTTCTGGAAATATATTGTGGTTACAATTTTATTCCAACTCAGATATGAATACAGACTTGGGATTTGCGTTGACATACCAGGGTAAGTCATTTTTGAAGTTTTTTGTAGTTTACCATTTATGCAGACAATTGTGGGTCCCATTGATGTATTCTCGCCTGCATCCGTTTCCGAACATTTAACAAATTCGATAATCGCAATAGCTATGAATCAAAAATAAAGCTGTCTTTCAGATATACGTACGTTTATATGTTTCCAAAATGTAATCTATATTCCGGGATCCTCCATGAGAAATAACGTACTTCGGCTAACCTATCTTTTTCTCAGTTATTATACATAGTTTGTTTTCGTGACTACATACAAATCATAGCTTTCAATGCAGTGGGGAAACTACTAATACTACATTTCCTCTGAATTATTCCTAGTATCCATGCAGCCCGTCAATTCGTGTCGCTAGTCTGTCATGATTCACGTAATTATACGATATTGGCGGTGATACTGCCCCGGTCACGTGTGTAAAAGTCCCATTTACAGTGTCAATTTACAACACAATTAATGAAATAATAATTCAAGTTTTTTTTCACACCGCATATGCTTATGTGCATGAACTTTGCGGTACAGTGAACGATTTTTTTGTTACAGTAACTGGCATAAAAAATGGTACACTCACGTCGCACTGCAGGGAATATCTAGCAAGTTTTTCTTGTACTTGTTCTTTGTTTTTCGTCCGAATTAATCTAAACATTTGCCAAACAATGTTTTTTTGGTAAAATGTCAATGTGTATTTTCTACAGCTCTACCTCAGTGCAGTAAACCACAGTCAAAGTATTCCAACGTGATAAATACTCCATCTCCACTTCCTGATTATTTCAATCCTGGCGACAGTATTACATTTAGATGTACAACTGGTTATATATTGAATGGAGTAAGTGTTATAACATGTCAAAATGATGGACAGTGGAATAGTAGTGTACCTACATGTACAGGTGAGATGATAAATATAGCATTACATTTAGATGTACAACTGGTTATATATTGAATGAAGTAAGTTTTAAAGTTTTGAGGTATAATGGAAATTGGGATAACCATGCACCAATATGTGCATATACAATAAGCAATATACAGTTATTGAGATTGTGAGCAGTAGTATAGAATAATAAACAAAACACTGACATAGAACAAACAACAATACACATTGTATTGTTTTCCGAAGTTGCTTGTTAAATATTCCCATTTCGCCATGAATAATCTCACCTTGAACTAACGTCAAGGGATGTATAATTCATATGGCCATCAGGTGATTTGTTTTTTGTTTTCATTTGGTCGGATAGTGAAGCACAGTTTGATATCATCTGTGATACCTCGTAACCCCTTCACAAGTAGCAATTAAATGGTATCGTGTTGTTTCTGCCAATATCCGTACAATGTATTTAGATCGTGGATGATAGGGTTTTACTAACCACGATGCATTGAATGGGTTTGTGATACTTTTGAAAACCCTACCATTTGTCTCCTGTTTCTTTTATGTTTGCTGTGAAAGATTATCATAAATACGTCTTACCTAAATATGGCCAATCATTTTGGAAGACTAAATGAGAAGAATCCATATGACCAATTAGAGCAGACAATATGATTATCATTAATGTCAGTATCAATATTAATGTGTCATACTGGAAAAAACTTTATCACTTCGTCTTGATATTGAAAATAATATAATATATGTTATGTCGTTTATTCATTACTATCTGCTTAACTGCTCGGGTTTTATTTCACAGTCACAGTGGTGATCATGTAGTAAAATAATGTAAACTTAGATCAAAATATTTCCTGTAAAACTGTTTTAATATTATAATAATAAATGTCATCTAATCGGAGTTAATGACTGTAAATTTGTATTCTCAGCTGTGTCTTGTGGTGTACCGCCATCATTTCCAAATGCCTACCATACAAATACTGATCATATCTATCCCAATACTGTATACTATTATTGTAATGATGGTTACTATCATAGTGGTGGTGGTACACCATATAAACAATGTTTGGATTCTGGTAGATGGTCAGTGGGTACAGTGCCACAATGTACAGGTTAGTTATCTTTCAGTTCAATTTCCAATGATCACTTCTATTATCGTGTACAATTTATGTAACTTATGTAATAACGTTTCACTATTTTCTGTTGGTATTGTCGTTGTTTGAACCACTTTAATGTTGTCTGGTTGCTGATTGTATTATGTCAGTATTGCTTTAATACTTGGTATCACTGCCAGTACATAATAACAGCATTTTATTTAATTAATTACTCTCTAATCATTCATCAACCACTTCTTTAAATGCAGCATGTAAAACCCTCATAGTAATCAAATAGAATAAGATCCCGATCGTTTTATTTTTTGATCACCGGGGTTTGAATTTCTTAAACAATATTGTGTTGTTCATTGACTATATTATTATTCTATATTTAAGTCATAACCGCATTACCTGTGGTATCTACATCGATCACTACAACTGTTGACAGAACGACTTATATAACTCATTCTACGACTTGTAAGTACTAAATTAAGTATCATTTGTTAACATTTATAACTGATTATGTTATTTATGTTTATGTAAAATTGATACATACATATATTGATACATATATATATATATATTTGTATAGTTTTTCATGTTTTATTTTATTCTGACTAAAAACATGTGTTGTACGATTTACCGCAAAACATACAATGCGTAGATATATTTAAGTGACACGTTGTTATGATATAGGTACATCGAGTGAAGACATCACAGGTCTGCAAACCCAACAAGGAACCACTCCTAATCCAAGTGTGCATGTGAGTGAAGGTGTACAGAACACGAATATGAAGCAATATAACCAGAAAGGTGACTTTAAAATGCATTACATCCTTCTGGAATAAATTAATTATCAAACCATATAACGTAGTTGAATGAAATATTCCAACTTCATCAAATCAAGATCGTATGTATCTCAGAATACTTAATATAATATTTTGGAATCTATGTACCATTGTGAAGACAGCGTGCGGTTCGATTGGCATACGATTCGCGTATGACTCGCGTTCGGTTAGCGTACGAGTGATACTCCCATTGAAATACTTATATTTTACGCGAATGTTGATATATAGAAACCTTTTAGCCAATTTAACAATATTTTTTGTTCGACAAAATAGAAATCATTTTTAAGCTAGTGTTTTCCGTGAAAATCGAAGTTATAAATACTTTCATAGTGCGCATGACAGCTCCTTGACACGTCTGTGGATGCAAAGAAGAAGGTCAAAGGCCAATGATTATAAATAAAAAACAATGTCCACGTCCTTGTTTCAACGATTATTTTGATTTTTTTGGCACTGAGCTCAGATAATTTGATTTATACATTTATTGTGTGTTTATATGGCTATTTTATGCGTGTTTCGGTCCACGTGTCTTCCGATGTGAGCGAGACTATTTATAACCATGTTTTTCTCCAAAAGAAATGTTGTTGATTCCTATCTTTCTACACAAAATTGCTATATATAAACATTCCTGTAAACTATAGGTACGTCAATTGTACACCAATTGTACATGAATCGTACGTCAATCGTACGCGAAGCGAACCGTACGCAGTCTTCACACTCGTAATGTATATATGATTTCAAAGAGTTATTTTGTAATTAATTTGTCGATTCATGGGTATAGACATTAATAGTTACTTTGAATGAAATAGATTAATCCGTGTTGGTACATAAATATAAATTGTTGTTATATATGTCAATGACTAGTATTGTACTGTTATTGTGTATAAAATCGTTTAACACATACTAGTAAGTTACCTTACACTGGTTGTATTTATGCATAACAGATAATAACATGGTGCTGTATATTGGCGTCGGCGTTGCTGCATTTGTTACCATGGCAATATTCATACTAATTGTGATATCAGTGATATTTTGTAAGAGAAAGAGGTAATATCACATTATCTTTATTAGATATAAATTATATATCTTAACAAAATACATATCGATGTTGTAAAATGAAAATATCGCATTAGGATATATATTATGTCTTGAATAACTATTTTGACATTTTACTTTATTTCGCTTTACAGAATTAAAACAAGCAGAGACCACGAAATGGTGGAGATTGGTGAAAACCGTCCTGATACTGCTCACAGAAACAGTGACGTTACAGATGGATATGCGAATGTAGAACATGGTCCAGATATGAATGGGTTTGCATATGACGACACGGCTGACTATGATGAGATTGATGTGAATTACAAGAGAAATATCACTCCTAATTTCGCAGTTGAATCTAACCCTCGTGACATAAAAATGACAGACGATGGAAAACATCACGGAAACCCGGCAAGTGTTCAGAAACAGCGAAATACCAATCTTCTATCCACAAGGTCAGTAGACGAAGATGATGGCGACAAGAAAAATTCTATGAGGGCTGGGAAACTAAAAGGTAAAGCAGTGAATCAGCCAGTTGGTGGTGATTACGACGTACCTGTAGTACCAGCCAGGAAAATGTCAAAAGTTGAATCTGAAGGGACCAATCAGCAAGAAGGTTTTGTAGAAAATGCTATTTATCAGTCTACTGGAGAGTCTGACAAGGTTGTTTCATTTCCCCCAAACCAACCAAAGAATGGCACACACGCCACTGAGAAGAAAGCAAACGATTATGAAGGATTTGTAGAGTGTGCTATTTACCAGTCAGCTAGGGGTGCCGACGATGATGAAAATAACAGCCAGCCAGTGGAGGGGTTTGTTGACAACGTCATATACGATTCAATGTAGCCATGGGTTTGCAGAATGTAGTCACGTGACCGCACAGTGTACGTGCATACATTTTGAAACTGGTGGCTACATCTTTAACACATTTGTGTTGGCAGTAAATTGCTGCAAATTTATGATGTCATAGGTAGTTTTTTCACATGTTTCTAACTTTAATCCAAGGAAGTTTCAACTGCTACTTTTTTATTTTTACGCACAAATTTCGGCTTTCCTGCTTGATGTGTCGCTTTCTGTCGCAGAAATTCTGGCTTCGGACTTCACAGCTTTCTGTTACTTAACCACAAACAACAAGTTTTAATCTGTACTAACTTTCCTCGCTGTAGAACTTTGATTCGTGTTCTTGATACCCACAATGCAACGCGAGATTTGTTACTTCTGTAATTATTTTTCGCAGGAAACTTTCTGACTTCTACTTTTCCTATGCCTTTCCTATAAGCCCTCTGGCGTCTTCGAGGCAAATGAATGGAAACGGCAACATAGTTAGTTGTACAGTAGTTGCTGTAATTTTATATGTTCGCCAATATTATATAGAAGACAGGATGGCTTGATTTTGATTAACTAACCTGGACAGTATTTATTTCACGTAGGCATCCATGTAGCCCTGAGTACAGTCCTGTAGGCTGGCCTGCTTCCGCTGATCATTCGGCCCCCATAGTCCTGAGAAGTCGCATAGACCATGGAAGGTACTTACGTTCCATGCATAGACCGGGAATTCAACACTATTGTGGGGGGAATGTATCGGGCGATTTAAGAGGCATTCAGCTTTGCAGTTAAAAAAACAAGCGGGTCGATAAGTCTAACTATTCTACATACTCTAACTGGAAGCGAAATGACATAAGATTTCCCACTAGGGTCGATCAAATCAACATTTTTCAACGTCAACCGAAAATATTCGCCGCCATCTTGTTCTTGCCGTATTTATTAACAAAACGTTGTTTCGTTGCGTAAAACTACCTTTTGCCAACGTTCAAGTGCTGTAGGTTCATTTTTCGGCCACAAAAAAGTTATTTGTGATCGCTAGATTAGTCGATAGATGTTTTAGTTGGTTACAATTATGGAAACTGCAGAACAGTTCTCCGCCATTAATTTGTAGGCGGGTGTCGAATCCTCGGTCTATGCGACTTCTCAGTACTGTGGGGACCGAATGATCAGCGGAAGAAGGCCAACCTACAGGTCTGTACTCAGGGCTAGCATCCATGATGAGAAGAACAATGCACCATGGGTATGTTTGTAGACTAGCCTATTGAGGGCGCTGTATACATAATAAGGCCAGGATATAACCACAGGGAGCCCAGGAACTATGATCAACTGTACACACTCACTTCTTAACGGTTAGTCCGAACGCACGACACAGTTGGAGGCGTGGCCTGTTCAGCATTTGTCGACAACCAATCACAAGACTGGTTACGAACCAATTGAGCAAGGAGCAATTTGAAGGAGCAACTAATATTCTTCAACCTGGTATTTTTTTGTTTTTTTATTTTGTTTTTCATTCTTAACGTCTGTTTTTTCGAGTTTAAAAAATGTGAGCTGGCTGGAGCCTTCATCCCTTGTCTATTTCTCACACTAGATACCAGCCGATACCCCCCCCCCCCCTCCGCGCTCATAGGGAGTGCGTACAGTTGATCATAGTTTCTGGGCTCCCTGTGATATAACACTGTAGACTACCTGCGTTTCAATGATCTATTCTGAACGCAGTCCTGCACGCAAAGCTAACGTTGCCTGCGAGATGAGACTTTGAATACAGCAAAATCCAATATGGACGCTATGTTACCAATTACGTCACAGACGAGCAAAATCGCCAGAGCGCGTGACTTTGTTCAGGTTCAGCCACAGAATTTTTAGAATATTTGAGATTCTATATTTTTAATGTGCTTATAAATATTCATTTTTCTATTATACAGAACATAATCCAACATCCATTAAATTAACCATATGTCTACCAATATATAGCTGTATATATTAAAGTAGACATAAAATAAAAGAAAAATATATTTTTTGATTACCGGAATATTTATCAGGTCACAGTCAGATTAAAATTTGTTCAAACCATTCAAATAAGTTATGGTAATGAACTTGAACTTCTAATGTGAATTATTCTTAATACGGGCGTATAACTTTTTTTATGTTTTAAAACATTTGTTTTTATTTTTTCATGAACAAATTTGTGCAAATAACAATTCTGAAATGTATATTTTTACAGTTGAAATTTAGGTGCAATTTATCTTTTTGAGGGTAATTTTGGAACTAATGGATATAATTTTCTATATTCTGTCTGTCTTGGTCAAAATTTGGGGAAATATAAAAATCAAAATATGCAGGTTTTATTTTGTGAATGGTGAAGAGGGTTGACTTTAATACTTTAAAAGTTACTGTGATAATTGTATTCTATATTCGTAGATTTTTTTTAATTTTTATAACAAATATGCGTTGCTTTATTAGTGGAAGTAATTATACATCTTTATCCGTAACGTCATATGTTACAGCGTGCCGTAATTTTGCGGTATTTTATGGGGTATTCATCCTACCATATTAGGAAATGCGAATTCCAAATATGGAACGATTACGCGCGTAAGCGTCCGCTATTAATAAAAACAAACATGGCTGCCACCAGGATTTGACCGGACTCAACACAAAGAAGTTCGCAGATTCTGTTCTAAACTTGTTGGATTTCGGCATTCCCATGATGTATCATTCGGAGGAAAAGATGTATAATAATAAGATTATTACGAGAATCCCGCAAAGTAAGCACTCAGACAGAACGCCGTCGCATAGTCCTCCGCTGTGCGTCGGTCGATACACCCGCTGTACTGTCTTCGCGCATAACTTTCGGTATCCTCGTAATAACCTCATATTATTTGTTACTTTGCTTTTAATATGACTTCGCATTACACAGTAGTGTACACATTGGCTGCAGAGTTGGTGTTTGTTTCTTACATTGCTACTTTTTTCATCATGTTACTTCACAATCTATAATCAAATATTATTGAACAGTATAATCTCATTATAATCTTATTATTATTATGTCAAATGTACAAATTGGCGATCCATGTAAAGACCATTGTAACGGAGTCCTCTGTCGAGAAGCTATACTCAGTTTACGAAATGTACACACGTAGATACAATTCACAGGCATATACAAGAAGGCAGGACATGGATAGAATAAATATTATTCAAAGGAAGAAAATATACCTGCTTAAGTTTTTTCTGTTGGGGTGTGAGAAAACTGGGTAAATTGACTGAAAAAAATACTATTCTGTGAAGGATTTTCATAAATTCGACATTCAGAAGACTTGAATAAAATTCCCGTTCCTCCAGTAATTTTAAATATTGCTGTTCAGTATACCATTAGTATTTGTCCATATTTAGAATAATGAACGGGGCCGAGAAGGCAAATTACAGGCAATCTTAGTCTGTTTGGGGTATAGCGCCCTCTACCACAGCCTAATTTCAATCTTGGAAATTTGTAGTACATCGCCCTCTGTCGCCACTTATTTAATTCGGGAATATCAAGCATACGACGTACTCTGCCATAAATTAGCATTCCGTATTTTATCGTAATACTCGCAAGTTGTGGGGATACCAAACATTACAGGAATATTGGACAATTCCAAATTGTTTTTTGAAAATCAACATGATTATCAGTTCCTTTAGATTTTTCTCTCGAGACATCAATTTTTCACCCAAATAGGCCACTTTCCCGAAAGTCGAAGATATGGCGTTTTGTATGCACGCGCATGTTTTGGGGTTTAACGTAAACTTGCATGATATTGTGCTTCTGAGTGTACCAATTGACGTCAACAAAATAAAACTTCCTTCTATCGACTATAAGCAAACTGACATGTTAGTATTTTCCGCCATGACAACGCACGAGTAGTAGGATTTTTGAGCCCAGTCCAATCTGATTAAAATCTGATGTAGTGTACGGGCTTAAATTATTTTGGCTATAAACTTATTTTAATTTTTTTTTATATATTTGTTATTAATGCCTTTTTATTTTAATATTTTACTTTGATTTTGATTTAGTGTTTTGTTTTTTTCAATTCCGCCCTACATATATCAGATGAAATTTAGGTTGTATTAGTTGTTAGGTCACAAGTCATAAATATATTATCTATTTCATTGATTTTTATGCAATATTGGAAATGCATGTGAACAAACAATTCAGGTTGGCAAGGCAAGTCAAGAATAATGGCTTAAATGCAGCTTCATTTACTGGGAGTCTCTTCAAAAGTGCCCCCACACTGGGATGTCCAGGTGAATGCATTAGCTTCAATTGTGCATCACTCAGAAATAAGAATCTTTGAATAAAAAAAAAAATTGTTTTCCATTGCAGAAAGAGAAAACAAATGAACTGGCAATTGATACTTCAGTTTTGTTTCTGTGAGCATTCTGCATTGTTTCGCATTAGGTCAACATTTGTATTTACCAACACATTGAAGCCAGACATTCAAGGAGCAAGCTGTAACAAGAGATAATTGCCACCAATATCTTGTTACGTGGGAGAATCATGCAACTTGTTTTCGCCATTCAAGTAGTCTTCAGTTGGTCGCATACTGTTTCACCTAAACGATGTCGTTGTAGTTTTTGAAATACTGTGGAATACTTTATTTTTGCTGGAATTAATTTTCGCTGAAAAGGCTTTTTGGGCATTTTGTATGGAATTTATTTTCACTGATTTTTGATGAGTTTAATGTGAAATATAGGAAAAAAAGTGGATTTTATTTTCACAAAATCATCCCTTCAGCGAAAATAAATTCCAAGCAAGAATAAAGTATTCTACAGTACCCTAGTAGATGTAACGCCAGAAGAGGAAAACAAGTCAGATGAAACCCAACAGTTCACATGCAAGATGCATAACTGGAAATTTACTCCAATTACTCGCTTCCAGAAAAACTAATCACCATGCAGTGCAGTTTAAATTCGATATATACAAATACATAGTAACATAATTCCCTGGCTGACATCCGAAAATTTTCAGTCTAACAACCAGCACGGTAAAAATAAAGACCAAAAATTCTCGGAAAACTGTACTTTAGGATAGTTGTCAAGACACTCCTCAAACAATGCAAGGGCGGATACAGGATTTTTTTTATGAGGTGAGGGGGGGGATCTAAACTTTAAAATCGCCAGACTAAGTTAATGATTTTTTTTTATATTATACAAAAACAAATTGAATAAATTTTTCGGTCCAGATCCCGAGACACCCCCCCCCCCCGATCCGTCACTGCAATGCAACAAGATTACCCTACCCCCACATAAATTTGGTTCTTCAGAGTTTTCTCATAGCAGAGTTTAAGCCGTTTTCTCAACAGTTTTCACCGTTGTTCCACAGAAGCTCACACAGAGCCCGTAGAAATACATTCTTACGGAAAGACAGGAACAGGAAATCAGTGGAAAACAAAAGATTTTTCCATTAACGTGGGGGAAATTTGGTTAACGTGGGGGAAATTTGGTTAACATGGGGGGAAAACAGAGGTGTTAATCCGAAAATCCATCGTCTTTTCCTGTTTGTGATTGGTCCTGGCAACGTTTGGGGGATCGTGACGTAGCTCCGACTGTGAGAATGGTACAGTGGTGCACGTCTTAGCAACATAGAATATTCTGTGATATCAACCCCCCCCCCCCCAGGATAATATTAAAATACAACAGGAAACCAATTTCTTTAATTATGTAAATTTAATTCCATGAACAACAGGAAGTGGGTGATTTCTTTCCACCACTGACACAAGTAACAGTGTACCTGGTTGGTCAAGTAAGAAGGTAGTTGGCATTTAAACAATAAATCATCCAATCAAAAGTCCTGTTTCACAGCGCAGACAATCTTTGATGTGATTTTCAAATTTCTTTTGCAATGTCAAAAATTCTTGTAAGCTGTCAAATAAAATAGCAATTTTCTAAATTCTATGATTCTATAAAGACGAAAGCTTGGTTCTGCTGTGTGCCCCTTGCAAATAAAAAAAAAAATTAGTTGTCAGATGCAACTATGTAGCATTCCACTCACTATATGCCTAGGTACAGTGCGAGTATTATCTCATTGCCTATTCAGAGTTATGCAAACGTCTCTCACTGACTGTGGGATGTCAGGAAATAATCGCTTGTTAATTTGGAAGACCGTAAGCTGCACACATGGGAACACCCCCCCCCTCCAAATATGATCTTGTGGTGAATAACACTCACTTTGATGACAATAGTTTACCACAATTCATAATTATTAACAACGTACCTACCGGTAAGCATTAATGGAGTGGGGTACAACAAGTGGAATGCCACATGGATAGCTACAGATCTATCACAAAATATTCAACCTTATTTTCACAGATTACACTGCATCACAGGTGGTGAACTTCCTCATAAAATAGTAAAACATTTGTAAACCAAATACAATTTTCCTGATAACCACTCTATAGACTTAAATAAAAACAATTCTACAAAAGAGTTGGTCAAGCAAGTTTCACTGTACACGCATCCTATTGTTGTATCATATAAGCAAAAACATTGATAACTGAGAACACACAAACAGAACCTGGGCTTCCAACCATCTAGCACAAAACAGCATAAAATACTAAATATCTTCTATGTAAACAATACAAAAAACTCTAATAATTAAATGTATAAGATAGATAAATTTTAGAATCAATGAATGAATGAAACTGTGACTAATACGTCTGTTTTGTAGCATCTAATCAAAGGCAAATAAAAATAAGGGCCTGGTCACATAGAATGAAGAAATCATTGAAATCATGCAGCGAACCACCTGGCATACAGAATGCATTTCAAAAAAATTGGATTCTTGAAGTGAATATACAACTGTATATCGTAATATCAAATGTTTTTCGCGATTCATGCTGAATATGCTGTACAAGACGATTTCGCGAAGTGTGATTGTTATCTTCATCAACTCGCCCAATCTCGTATCAATCATAAATGCAGTTTTCGTTATTTGCCGTTACTGATTTACCACCATGTGAGAGTACCCAGAAGTTCAGTTAAAATGGTCGGTAACCCGGTTCAACATTTAGCAAAGAATGCAGGGATTCTAGAAAAATTTGAACAAAACAAGTGCCGATGAGAAAATGAAGAATAAATGCAAGACACAAACGACTGCCGAGATCTCATTGAGATGCAAGAACTGCAAGATTTGTGCCCATTAAACAATGTTCCATTCTCTCATCCATAGTCCTACTTAAATTAGGGGAACAGTCTGCACGAGAGAATGAATCACTTTTTAAGGGACATTTTCTTGCTCCTAACAAGATATTAGCTAACATTTGCGTTTAAAGCCAGGAGAAAATTCTGTATATTTGTCCTAACTACGGTTCAACAAACAAAATTATGATTCAGAGATTAACTGTAGCAAGCACATTTTGGTGACACCATACAAGGAAATTAAAAGTTGATTTTAAGTCCAGAAAGTAGACTGAGCTTGACATAATTCCAGGTACAGTATACTACCAATTTTGGAGTAATGTCATACAGATGGTATTAGAGCAGGATGTCCACCAAGGCTATTTAACATGCTAATGAGATACAGAGAAACGCAATTCACATTAATGCGTCAACATACACCAACTTCTAACCAGAAATTTTGTTGAATCCTAAGATGGTAAGCAGAAAATTAAAAACTTAAAATTAGCATGGAGATCTCCTTGTGTGTATGTCTAATCAATACAGTAATAGCAGTCTAAACCTGTGCAAACCAGTTTAAACTGGTTCAAACCTGAGTGAATCAGTTTAAACTGGTTCAAACCTGAGTGAATCAGTTTAAACTGGTTCAAACCTGAGTGAATCAGTTTAAACTGGTTCAAACCTGAGTGAATCAGTTTAAACTGGTTCAAACCTCTGTAAACCAGTTTAATTGCTGTAAAATTAATTTTCCAGTTAGGTCTTAATCTTTTGGTGGGCCAGCAGATATAAAAGATTAATGAACACTTGTTTTGCACAATTATCCCAATAATAATGCCAAGCTAAAATGCAATGATCTGAAATATTATGGGATGGCAAATATCTTTGATGTCTACTACAACTTATACAGTAGTATTAATGATGTGATTGGACAGTAAACATTGGTGTTTTTATGTTAATCAATTTTTGTTTGCAATAATCATAAAATATTATGCAAATTAGTATGCGTACCACGCTAGTTTGAATTTCTGGGAAAAATACCGATGTCCTACTGCTCATATAGAAGATATCTTTTTATGATAAAATCTAGTTTGTTTACAGTCGGTTGAACAGATTATTAAAATCCTGCATCGATGATAAAAAGTAACTAAATAGAAGACTTGACAATCCAAAGTAACTTTCTTTCTCTGCTTTTCCGTTTACTGTCAGTTGTACAGATTATTAAAATTCTGCATCGATAATAAAATGAAACTAAATAGAAGACTTGACAATCCAAAGTAACATTCTTTCTCTGCTTTTCATTTTTATGAAGTTCATATATATATACGTGTGGACCATAATAACAACTGATCTTAATAGATCATTTTCCGTTCACTGCGAGATCCTGCGTTATGTGTGAAGTCGAACGTAAACGGGACAAAGGTCATTGCGATGTAGTGAACGGGAAATCTCCTACTGTAAAGGGGTTAAGTATTCACTGGGTTTTAATTTTGCTTATTCCGCTGACTGGAAAATGCGCTAAATTAAAACCCAGTGACTATGGAAAATTTAGCATAGAATACATTATCTAAATGATAAAACCGTGAATTTAAAACCCACTGAATATGCCCGAAATGCTAAATCAGGGAAATTTAAACCCAGTGAAAATTAGTCATTTTACAGTATTTTCATACTAATATACCTGTAGACACGTAACAAACTCTCACATGGTTGCCATCAACAGAAATTGTCCACGCCATTAGATGGTTAGTAATCATTTTCTGTGTTTCTATTCTATAATTCCTTTTGGTTATTTTAGACCAAACTGAATTTGACATCGCTTGCAAGTTTTGAACAAAATTTATAAGAAAAGATGAATAAATTACTTATTTTGTGAAAAGTGATTGAAACGAACATATAACCCTTTCACCTACAGACTTTTGATCATATTTTTCGTAATTTTTTTCTGATAACAATAATTTTGGACCAAACAGATAGAATCTGACAACACTTACTGGTATTTTCTATAATTTTCTCTAATTTAAGATTAATTTTGAACCAAACTGACAAAATCTGACATTGCTTACTGGTTTTGATCTAAACCTTCGTCAATTTAAAAAAAAAAGGTACAGAAAACTACTTTACAAAACATGACCAGGTCGGTGATAGGGTTAAGAGTAAGTATGAAATCTACATTATTCAAACAAAATGAAAAAAAAGGTGCATTTTCATCATCTATCAGCTTTTTTAAAACAAATTGTGTTGTTTTCTAGAATGTCAAATACATATGAAATATTTTGTACAAATATTTTAATACAATTTTCTTGGTCTTTGCACTAATAGTTTTAAGCGAGGCTACAGAAAAAAAAAAAGGTATATAATTTTTTTTGTAATGAGTTTTTTTAAACCTCAAACATTTTTAATACAGATCTTGAAATAAATGTTTCATAGACTGTTTGTTTTTTCTACCAAGTTTGGAATTAAAAATCTTGGCTAATGACACCACACAAAATAGCAGAAACCAAAAAATAAATGTGGACAGCCATCTTGGATATCCAAGGTCAAAGGGCAATGGTATTCATGCTAAAAATAAACAAGTCAAATTTAAAGTTCACATGAAAAGTTGTCACACTCAATAACAAAGGTTCAGAAGGCTGGATGTGGTTTTTTTGGCGAGTATAAAATTAAATAATTTGCATAAACAGTAGCAGTAACTCCAATAAGTTACAGTGCACTTTCGAGTTTATTACAGAATGCGGCGCCCTCTATAGTCTTGTCAAATTGCAGCGCCCTCTATAGTCTTGTCAGAATATGGCTTCTGGGAGTGTTGCAAATACTATAAATTAGTGATTTCCAGAAAACCAGTACTTTGAGTTGACACTTCTCATACAAATTATTTTAAATGCAAAAAAAAACACCTTAAAAGACCATCCAAACCCAGTGACAAAAAGAGTTAAAATCCAAAATGGCCTCATCACCACAATACCACATGACCTTTGATCCCGAAATTCAAAATGGCTGATTGAATTCATTCACACATAAACATGCACTCAATTGTTTGTTCTTTCATTCTTTCAATAATAATAATAATATTAATAGACTATACACTAAACAAAAAACAATAAACTAAATTTTCTGTATCTTCTCGCCCACGACAACAGGATTGTTTTTCCTAATTTGTTCTTGTCCTTCAGCCCGGTAATCAAACGAGCATCCATGTTTATCAGAGTACCGATGTAAACTACAATATAATCCTCCGCAGCGGCATTCGAATCCTGTCAAGAAGAAAAAAATAACGAGTCGTTGAATCAAGATGCAATTTGACATTAAAAATATGATAACATTTTTTTTCTTACATGTATCAAGGTTATTTAACAGACAAACAATATATATTTTCAGTGTTATTGAATATAAATTTGCAAATCAAAAATGGCCTTGAAACTAGGCACCATCTCAACTCTCAAGTTCAAGCCCCCCATTTTTTCGTAAAATGCGAAACTAGTACAGAGCAATCAAGAAGTGCAAAACCGTATTTTTCTGTAAGTCAGATTTTTAGTAGTTCTACATCATCAGATAAAAATACGAAAATTTTTATTTGGCAAAGTTAGATACATTACATTATTTAAAAGCCCATGTACCGAGTTTACAATGAATCCTAAAATGAATCCTACAATGAATCCTAAAATGAATCCTAAAATGAATCCTAAAATGAATCCTAAGTCTAGCTGTTGTAAACAGCTTTCCAATTAAGTTCTGGTCAAACTGTTTTTCATCAGCAACTGGATACATATTACTATGGATATTACAGCAGTGATTTCAGGCTGAATTATGATAAATACATTTCATCCACAGTCAGCTGACGCACACGTGATAATAAAATAAATACGATATTTACTATATGGGGGCTGCCATCTTGACGCATAAAACTAAATAAGTTGTGAAACGACGAATTAGGCAGAATTTTGTTATCGGTTGGCTTAATATTACTTCAGTGAAAGATTGGTATTTTTGTCCTGATTTGTAGGAATCTGAAAAATGCGTTTCACAACTTGTCTCTTATTTAGTTTTATGCGCCATTCAAGATGGCGGCCCCCATATAGTAAATATGGTATTTATTTTATTATCACACGTGCGCCTGGCTGACTGATTTCATCCACAATATTCAAAATACGCAAGTCAGTGTACAAAAATTATGTTTGCACCACCTGATTTGTGGTTTTTCAGGAAGAAGATATCAAGCTAAAAAGTAATTTAGTAATAGTAATTGAACAGTCTGTTACAAATGCCAGCACAAGCAGGTAAGTAAACAAAGGTTATTGTGATATTGTAGTTAACACGTACTACATGCATTACTAATGCAATCTATATTTCTCAATGACTGAACCTACAGTATGGACATACAGTGTAGCCTGACATTTAAAGTGCCTGTGAAATGGCTGCTATTTTCACGCCTAAAATTATCAATTGATACATAAATATTATTAATTTTTATGTTTCTAAGCATAAATAATTTTTTTTAAGTACAAAAAAATATGTGTTTTAAACTCAGTCTACGGAAACTTTTTTTTGTGTATTTTAAAACGAGGCTCCTCATTAGCTTCTTGTTTGCATACAGAAATTCCCCTTGTGACGTCAGAAGGGGAAGTCGCTGGGCAGCTTGCATTGCCGATACGTGTAAATAAGGCAAATTTCTTGTGCTGTTTTCTAGTCTTTGACTAAATTTCCACTTATGTATTTGTTCTTCGAAGAAAAATGAACCATAATGAACACATAGTATCAAGTTTGTTGCATGGGGTTGAGTCAGATGCGAAATGTGTCCGGTCTGGTGTAGCTAGTCACCGTGGTCGTCACAGTCACCGGAGCACGTTTGTACACTGTCGCTGGACTCCGGCATTGGACAAAATCAAATTTGACGGCTGAATGGTCTTGTTATTTAGCAGGTTACTAGACACTATTGATTTATAAAATAGAGAAATAATTAAAAAAAACGACAGAACACAGTTACTAAATAAATGACTGCCGCGTTGTAATGGTTGAACGCGTCGGGTCATGAGGGGGACAAGTGCGTGAATGGCGGCGTTAAATTGGATAACAAAAATAATTGAGAGCGACTCACATACAGACAAATTCAGAGTGGATTTAGCGTGATTTTCATGATTATGGCATCATATTAAAGAAATTCATTGACAGCTCAAGCCCGGATTCTTATTCCGTAAATTATTACGCAGATCAAGCTGCAAGTAAAGGCAACAAAGGTGTGAATTCGACATTCAACACCAATAACCGAACAATTCAGACACTTTTAGCCTGCGAAAATGAAAACATCCGGAGGGCTGCGTAATTTCCTGTTTGTCAGACGCTTCGTTTTTGCGTCATTATCAAAATTACTGCTACCTTTTACATAACACGGGTGGTCTCTATAAAGTGATAATCAGGATCGCAAAAAAAATCAAATCAATTGAAACACATACTGGACAAGGACAGTTTTTCAAAAAAAAAAGAATCTGAGGTGAAGTGGACACTGCATATGACGCTGTTAGGAGGAAGTCCACCCCAACCTTTTCTCGTTATTTTCACGGTATATCGTTTAAAAGTATAGTTGTACGTTGAATGACACAGTGATATAAAAGTACGGCCCAGGGGTATGGCTTCCTCTCATATTTTTGCATTTGGTGGCGCACTTTCGGCGAGAGTCGGAAATCCGGAAACAGTCGATCGTTTCAGGATAGGTGGGCGTGGCTACAGCAAGGGAAATATCTCAAATTTACTTGGATACGAGTAATCATTTTCAGCAAAAAAATCAATAATTGCCCATTTCAGTAGGGCACAGATCTAAAATGGGAAGCGTGTGGGTGGGCATTATTGCACAGGCACTTTAAGCTGGCTTAAAGCTATCTTAGCTGGCTTTCAAAACTGCCACATGTCTTCAAATGATGCTATTTATTGCTTGCAGTTAGCCAGAATGAGTTGCTGAATTGGTCAAGTTACGAATATCGAGTTACAAAAATGACCCATATTTAAAAAATCACGCCTACTTTTGCAAAACCAAGCCAAAATTGAAACTCGTTGTTCAATTAACAGTTATCAGAACTTTGAGTTACAGGCAATATACATTTTTGTTTTCGTTGAACGTCCACATTAAATAACTTTATTAAAAGTTAATCAAACTTTGAGCTACGGGCAACACAGATTTGTTGTTTTGTCTAACGTTTAAATTTTGTAAGTCGTATTTTAAATAACTGCTAACTGAACTTTGAATTACGGTAAACATAAAATGTTATGCAAAATAAAAAATCTATGTCACCCATAAACTCGGAGGTCTGTTAACTGTTAATTGATCATCAAGCTACAATTTGGGTGTGGTTTCTCAAAAGTAGGTGGAGTTTTTAAAATATGGGCATGGTCATTTTTGTTAAAGGGGCACCTTCCAGTTAAGCCTAATCTCACAACAAATTTACTTTCTGGATTAAAATAACAATGGATAACAAAAGATAGATTAACATTGTAAACAACATAAACAATAGGTTCCCATGATTCTTTGGTGCAGTCCCTGGGATTGAGCGCTTCCCCTTTAAAGGGGCACCTTCCAGTTAAGCCTAATCTCACAACAAATTTACTTTCTGGATTAAAATTTCAATGGATAACAAAAGATAGATTAACATTGTAAACAACATAAACAATAGGTTCCCATGATTCTTTGGTGCAGTCCATGGGATTGAGCGCTTCCCCTTTAAAGGGGCACCTTCCAGTTAAGCCTAATCTCACAACAAATTCACTTTCTGGATTAAAATAACAATGGATAACAAAAGATAGATTAACATTGTAAACAACATAAACAATAGTGTCCCATGATTCTTTGGTGCAATCCCTGGGATTGAGCAGTTCTCCTTTAACTTTTTCGATCATAAATTGATATTGGCAACTCGAATGATTCAGTATCCTGTCAGAATAGAAGTTCAAGACTCACCTGTAAGTCCTACTTTCTTACGACAAGCATAACAACGATTCCGCTTTTTTGTTTTCTTCTCATTATCTTTTTCATCGCTAGACGAGCCAGCTGAGGTGGAGGGTGAATCTAAAGAATCGTCTAAACACACGGTGGCCGCCCCAGCACCATCTGGTAACGGTGTATCCGTCACCATTGTATTGTTTGTTGATGTAATAGGGACTTCATTGACTGAGGTTGTGGTTGTCGTGGCTACTGCTGCTGCTGCCACTGCCGAGAGATTAGCACCTGTAAGAGCTGAAAAAAAAGAAAGAATATTTATAACTCAATATTCACGGAGATCAATGATGGCGTAGTAGTTGTCATGGAAACTGCTGCTGCCATGCAGAAATAAACACCTTCAGGGATTGAAGAAAGAAAGATTTATAAGTCAATATTCCTAGAGATCGTTGATTTCATAATGGTTGTTGTGGAGACTTCTGTCACCGGCGCTACAAAGGGAGTTACACCACCTGTAAGAGATGTAGAAAAAAATATTTTCATTATTAAATAGATCTTAATCACAAATGGCCGATAATTAGTTTGGCATGACTTGTTTCTTCCTCTCAAATACTGTAAAATACTGTAAATATTTTTGCTTGAATTTAATTTTCACTGAAGGAATGATTTAGTGAAAATAAAATCCAGCGAATATACAAAATACTTTATTTTAGCTGGAATTAATTTTTGCTGAAAAGACTTTTTGGGTGTTTTGTATTGAATTTATTTTCACTGATTTTTGGCGAGTTGAATGTAAAATATAGGAAAAAAGGTACATTCGCTGGATTTTATTTTCACTGAATCACTCCTTTAGCAAAAATAGAGAAAATTAATTCCAAGCGAAAATAAAGTATTTTACAGTATTATTGCAAAATCTAGCACTCTGAGAAAAATTTCCTAGCTATTTCATGTATTTTTGTATTCAAATAGAAAATTATTCAAATATATTTTTGAGATAAAAACATAATATTTTTCAGTGCAAAATTTGCTACAAAGGAACACTGAGAGGCCATCACCACTTTTTAGACTCTGTCCACTGATGTACATACATGCACTCTCTAATTACATGCTTATAACTAATTGCCTTTGCAAGTCATGTTCAAGCAGCTTTTGTACACTAGACTGTATGCACGTAACTTAACTTCCAAACTTAGTTCAGCCTTTTTATAGAAACAAGGTATGTTTAAAGCAAGTAGCATTGTCATTAAGAATTTCAATTCATTCTCAGTAATATTTACCCTTTACGAATTATGTGACATATTTAAGTAGATTACTACCTTGAAGTCAATTAAATCTAGCTAAATGTCAAGTTATGCTCGGACTGTACTGTATTTTATTAGAAAGCGATATGCACAAGTTCTGATTGAAAGGTAGCTGTTCCTGATTGGTCCAATTGTAACTTGGATCGGTAGATCGTCAGATGATAAGAGAGGCACATATAACTCTGCACAGTATTTGGGCGAGCCTGACAAGTAGACGCAAGTGGCGCCCTCGCCGGCTTAACAGCACCGTGCTCCACCAACGCCTGACAGAATAGTATACGTCTCGTCAGCAAGATTAATACTGTGAATTTTCAAAGTTCACGCCTTCTTGCAATGAGTTCAATGAATATTTATTTTGGTGGTCATGGTAACAGCGTCAATCAAAGCTGTGTTTACATTGTCAACAAAAATTACAGACTGTTTTCAACAAGATGATAAGGCGAAAATTTGCCAGCACGTTATACAACAAACAAATAAACTCTGCCGTGAAATGGTTACTCTTTGATGGCTGTCACTATCTGTCGTTCCTGCAATTTGATTAGTACAGACAAAAAATCGTCAGGGAAGTGAAAAACTACACCGTTCTGTCAGGCGCGTGTTGGGTTTGGAGCACCACGGAGGGCACGACTAGTGCTACCTTGTCAGGCTATATTTGGGGTTACTTAACGGGGAACCGATACTATAAGGCAATATGGCCACTGTATTAGTATACTAATCCGAACCAAGTCGCTCACATTGTGGCGAGGGCTCTGTGAAATGTGCCATTTACTATGTTTAGAGATGAAGCTGTGATTCAAAATGCATTTTTACAGGGGCATGATTATGTACGCTAGCGATTACACTCATCTGGTAGGGCTTTTGATGTATAAATGATGCTGTTTCGGTCGAAACGTACCGCGACATGTAAAAATCATGAGTTGAAAATGGCGGCTAATGTATGCAAAATGCATGTCAATCACAGTTTGAGTAAGGGAGCATATAAGCATTCATTTACTGAGTGGCCAGAGGCGGAGTTAATTACCCATGAGCATGTGGTGCAATCCATGGGATTGAGCGGTTCCCCTTTAAAGGCCCAGGTATACTATAAATACGCTCCTAAACAGTAAGGATTATTGCCTTGCTTGTCACGCTGTAGTAAACAGCTCCAGCCAAGCTCCGGTAAGAACGCGTTTTCTCGAACTTACAGATTGATTATGTCGTGCCAAAGTGGATATATGTAACTATGAATATCACAGCAGTAATTGTGTGTTATATTTATGACAATAAATAGTGTACGAGCTGAGATTTTGGCGATAAAAGTCAAAAACATGAATCGGGGAAAGGGACTAATCTTTGAGTAATTAACTACTGTCAATCAAAGTCAAGTGATGTTGGGCCGCTGAAACAGGATGCGTCATAGTCTGCGCAAATGATTAACAACACTCATTAGCATAGCCCCACCTCCTGGAGCAAGTGAATTGGGCCTTTAACATTCAACAAAGAATGTTTAGAGTTGCTAACTAATGGCAGTGAGAACTCATTCACATTCAAATGACGGCATGTATATTTAACCTTCGAGTGCCAATCAAATTTTTCATCTTTCAAAAATTAAAACACAGATTTGGATCAAGGTCGGTAGCCAAAGAAAATAATGTCTATTAGGTCCAAAACAATTATAGAAACAACTTTAAAATGTTTCACTGTTAAAGATTGCCATTGTTTCACTAAAAGTCATTGTAAACATTTCATTGGAGTCTCTTAGACTGGCACCTTACCAGGTTATTAGCCAGGAATTTAAAACTGCCAGTCCAAAAACAATTCAACTTCATGAAAATGTAGATGGTTTTGGATATATTTTGGTAAAATAATCAAAGAACAATAGGAAAAAAACAGAAAAATTGAAAAAAGTTGCCAGTCCGTTTGGTGGGTGGACTGCTGGCTTGCTAACACCCTGCGCCTGTTGTCTCACCACCATGCCCGAGATAGAACACTTTCACAGCAGCCATTTTACGAGTAATTCTGAATAAAGAACCAACACATACAACTGTTAAATTTTGCGTTGTTCCCAAATTGGCAAAATCTATAAATTTGTCTCTCCTGATATAAAATCTACTTGCAATAACACCATAAACTGAGTAACTGTTCATTTAGTTAATTACTGTAAAATTCTTTATTTTCGCTTAGAATTAATTTTCTCTATTTTCGCTAAAGGAATGATTCAGTGAAAAGAAAATCCAGCAAATATACTTTTCCTATATTTTATATTCAACTCATCCAAAACAGTGAAAATAAATTCTATACAAAATACCCAAAAAGACTTTTTAGCGAAAATAAAGTATTTTACAGTATAATGCTTGCTCCACTAATGCCTTTTCTATCTAGTAATGAGCAAAGTGTCATTTTATACTTTAAGTACACCACAGTTTCCATTGGAATTTTATCACGACAAAGCAGTTGTTTGGATTCTAGTAGGAAGTAAAGTGCCTACAGTCTCTAGCATTTCCTTCTGTAAGATGCAAGCAAATAAAAAGGGTCAAAATTGAGGCCCGTCCAGCCTTCCCAGACGTGCTTATTTTAGCTAAGACAGGGTAAATGTACAAACTGCCTGTCCACTTGTCTCAGACAGGCATATTTTAGCTAAGACAGGGTAAATGTACAAACTGCCTGTCCACTTGTCTCAGACGGGCATATTTTAGCTAAGACAGGGTAAATGTACAAACTGCCTGTCCACTTGTCTCAGACGGGCATATATTAGCTAAGACAGGGTAAATGTACAAACTGCCTGTCCACTTGTCTCAGACGGGCATATATTAGCTAAGACAGGGTAAATGTACAAACTGCCTGTCCACTTGTCTCAGACGGGCATATATTAGCTAAGACAGGGTAAATGTACAAACTGCCTGTCCACTTGTCTCAGACGGGCATATATTAGCTAAGACAGGGTAAATGTACAAACTGCCTGTCCACTTGTCTCAGACGGGCATATATTAGCTAAGACAGGGTAAATGTACAAACTGCCTGTCCACTTGTCTCAGACGGGCATATATTAGCTAAGACAGGGTAAATGTACAAACTGCCTGTCCACTTGTCTCAGACGGGCATATATTAGCTAAGACAGGGTAAATGTACAAACTGCCTGTCCACTTGTCTCAGACGGGCATATATTAGCTAAGACAGGGTAAATGTACAAACTGCCTGTCCACTTGTCTCAGACGGGCATATATTAGCTAAGACAGGGTAAATGTACAAACTGCCTGTCCACTTGTCTCAGACGGGCATATATTAGCTAAGACAGGGTAAATGTACAAACTGCCTGTCCACTTGTCTCAGACGGGCATATATTAGCTAAGACAGGGTAAATGTACAAACTGCCTGTCCACTTGTCTCAGACGGGCATATATTAGCTAAGACAGGGTAAATGTACAAACTGCCTGTCCACTTGTCTCAGACGGGCATATATTAGCTAAGACAGGGTAAATGTACAAACTGCCTGTCCACTTGTCTCAGACGGGCATATATTAGCTAAGACAGGGTAAATGTACAAACTGCCTGTCCACTTGTCTCAGACGGGCATATATTAGCTAAGACAGGGTAAATGTACAAACTGCCTGTCCACTTGTCTCAGACGGGCATATATTAGCTAAGACAGGGTAAATGTACAAACTGCCTGTCCACTTGTCTCAGACGGGCATATATTAGCTAAGACAGGGTAAATGTACAAACTGCCTGTCCACTTGTCTCAGACGGGCATATATTAGCTAAGACAGGGTAAATGTACAAACTGCCTGTCCACTTGTCTCAGACGGGCATATATTAGCTAAGACAGGGTAAATGTACAAACTGCCTGTCCACTTGTCTCAGACGGGCATATATTAGCTAAGACAGGGTAAATGTACAAACTGCCTGTCCACTTGTCTCAGACGGGCATATATTAGCTAAGACAGGGTAAATGTACAAACTGCCTGTCCACTTGTCTCAGACGGGCATATATTAGCTAAGACAGGGTAAATGTACAAACTGCCTGTCCACTTGTCTCAGACGGGCATATATTAGCTAAGACAGGGTAAATGTACAAACTGCCTGTCCACTTGTCTCAGACGGGCATATATTAGCTAAGACAGGGTAAATGTACAAACTGCCTGTCCACTTGTCTCAGACGGGCATATATTAGCTAAGACAGGGTAAATGTACAAACTGCCTGTCCACTTGTCTCAGACGGGCATATATTAGCTAAGACAGGGTAAATGTACAAACTGCCTGTCCACTTGTCTCAGACGGGCATATATTAGCTAAGACAGGGTAAATGTACAAACTGCCTGTCCACTTGTCTCAGACGGGCATATATTAGCTAAGACAGGGTAAATGTACAAACTGCCTGTCCACTTGTCTCAGACGGGCATATATTAGCTAAGACAGGGTAAATGTACAAACTGCCTGTCCACTTGTCTCAGACGGGCATATATTAGCTAAGACAGGGTAAATGTACAAACTGCCTGTCCACTTGTCTCAGACGGGCATATATTAGCTAAGACAGGGTAAATGTACAAACTGCCTGTCCACTTGTCTCAGACGGGCATATATTAGCTAAGACAGGGTAAATGTACAAACTGCCTGTCCACTTGTCTCAGACGGGCATATATTAGCTAAGACAGGGTAAATGTACAAACTGCCTGTCCACTTGTCTCAGACGGGCATATATTAGCTAAGACAGGGTAAATGTACAAACTGCCTGTCCACTTGTCTCAGACGGGCATATATTAGCCAAGACAGGGTAAATGTACAAACTGCCTGTCCACTTGTCTCAGACGGGCATATATTAGCTAAGACAGGGTAAATGTACAAACTGCCTGTCCACTTGTCTCAGACGGGCATATATTAGCTAAGACAGGGTAAATGTACAAACTGCCTGTCCACTTGTCTCAGACGGGCATATATTAGCTAAGACAGGGTAAATGTACAAACTGCCTGTCCACTTGTCTCAGACGGGCATATATTAGCTAAGACAGGGTAAATGTACAAACTGCCTGTCCACTTGTCTCAGACGGGCATATATTAGCTAAGACAGGGTAAATGTACAAACTGCCTGTCCACTTGTCTCAGACGGGCATATATTAGCTAAGACAGGGTAAATGTACAAACTGCCTGTCCACTTGTCTCAGACGGGCATATATTAGCTAAGACAGGGTAAATGTACAAACTGCCTGTCCACTTGTCTCAGACGGGCATATATTAGCTAAGACAGGGTAAATGTACAAACTGCCTGTCCACTTGTCTCAGACGGGCATATATTAGCTAAGACAGGGTAAATGTACAAACTGCCTGTCCACTTGTCTCAGACGGGCATATATTAGCTAAGACAGGGTAAATGTACAAACTGCCTGTCCACTTGTCTCAGACGGGCATATATTAGCTAAGACAGGGTAAATGTACAAACTGCCTGTCCACTTGTCTCAGACGGGCATATATTAGCTAAGACAGGGTAAATGTACAAACTGCCTGTCCACTTGTCTCAGACGGGCATATATTAGCTAAGACAGGGTAAATGTACAAAATGCCTGTCCACTTGTCTCAGACGGGCATATATTAGCTAAGACAGGGTAAATGTACAAACTGCCTGTCCACTTGTCTCATACGGGCATATATTAGCTAAGACAGGGTAAATGTACAAACTGCCTGTCCACTTGTCTCAGACGGGCATATATTAGCTAAGACAGGGTAAATGTACAAACTGCCTGTCCACTTGTCTCAGACGGGCATATATTAGCTAAGACAGGGTAAATGTACAGACTGCCTGTCCACTTGTCTCAGACGGGCATATTTTAGCTAAGACAGGGCAGTGTTCTCCCCAGACTCTAAGCCAAGCATCGCGGCTAATTTACATAACAATATATCTTATTTGCATAATTTTGTTTGCATAATAATTAGCTTCCCCAACAAACATTTTAACTGAAATAAAGAACTGATACATATCTCATATATTTTTTATCATTTACATTCATTGTGTTTTATGTGTGCATCAAGTCAAATAAAGTTTGAAATAGAACAGGAAAGAAATGGAAATACTTATAGCCAGTCAGTAAATATATTGTTTATCCGTGGAGGTTCATCATTATTTTGTGTACAAATACAGTCAGTTTTAGTGCCAATGTTACTGTCAGTTCATACGACGGGCGGGGGGGATTTGTTTGTTAAATTTGTAAAATCTGTATGAAGAAATTAATAAATCAATAATGACATTTTTTTTCTACAACGGCATTTCAAAACTAAAGTCAGCGATTTTTCATTGATCTATCTATTATTTGTGTAACGCTACGATCACCGTAACATTGTCAGCTGACGGCATTGCGTTGAACAGGTATTCACCGCTGCTGTTGCGATCATCGGTCCCTGACTTTTTTGTTTAAAAATACACAAACTTAGAATGTTTGCTTAATTAAAACGATTCATTGATGATTAACTAAGAAATTACATCAAAATCGCCAACGAAATGTTGTTTTTAAACATCGCGGAAAAACATGCACTCTGCGCCGCCATCTTTGTTACCTCAGTCAAAATCTCCGCTGTAACCCAGCATGCATCGGTTGTGATGTCACTACATGCGTTACGTCGCCTTAGGGTGGCGATCCTCGGTAATGACGCACTATGAATGAGGTATTTCTAGAGGTCAGGGTTCGTTTTTTCCTTGTCCGTCTCGTCTGCAGTTGAATAATTTTTACTTCGATTTATTTACAGTTTTTTTTCCCCGATGCGACTTAATTTCACTTGTTTTTTTAATTCTTGGTAATTAGTGTCACTGGCGATGAAGTAGTAAAAACGCAATTAATCGCAGTGCAGCAACTCGGGATAGACCATCCCGACGCAATGGGCAAATTATTACTACCCTAGTATTTTGGGTTTGCCTGCTCCGCACCCTTGATAGACTTGGTAACTTCTTGTAGACTTCCGTTTTTATCACTGTTTTTGTAAGGCTAACTATGTACAAAGGCGAGATTACCTTTCGATCAATACATGTTATTGTTTTAAAGATGTGCTAGACGAGGCTGACACTTGTAAACAATACAACGTGAATAAGCATCGCGGGCAGGATTTCAAGGATCGCGGGCGAAACAAAAGCGACGCGGCTGTTTGTCTAAGCGACGTGGGCCCGCAGTGCTTGAAAGGCCTGGGGAGAACACTGCAGGGTAAATGTACAAACTGCCTGTCCACTTGTCTCAGACGGGCATATATTAGCTAAGACAGGGTAAATGTACAAACTGCCTGTCCACTTGTCTCAGACGGGCATATATTAGCTAAGACAGGGTAAATGTACAAACTGCCTGTCCACTTGTCTCAGACGGGCATATATTAGCTAAGACAGGGTAAATGTACAAACTGCCTGTCCACTTGTCTCAGACGGGCATATATTAGCTAAGACAGGGTAAATGTACAAACTGCCTGTCCACTTGTCTCAGACGGGCATATATTAGCTAAGACAGGGTAAATGTACAAACTGCCTGTCCACTTGTCTCAGACGGGCATATATTAGCTAAGACAGGGTAAATGTACAAACTGCCTGTCCACTTGTCTCAGACGGGCATATATTAGCTAAGACAGGGTAAATGTACAAACTGCCTGTCCACTTGTCTCAGACGGGCATATATTAGCTAAGACAGGGTAAATGTACAAAATGCCTGTCCACTTGTCTCAGACGGGCATATATTAGCTAAGACAGGGTAAATGTACAAACTGCCTGTCCACTTGTCTCAGACAGGCATATATTAGCTAAGACAGGGTAAATGTACAAACTGCCTGTCCACTTGTCTCAGACGGGCATATATTAGCTAAGACAGGGTAAATGTACAAACTGCCTGTCCACTTGTCTCAGACGGGCATATATTAGCTAAGACAGGGTAAATGTACAAACTGTCTGTCCACTTGTCTCAGACGGGCATATATTAGCTAAGACAGGGTAAATGTACAAACTGCCTGTCCACTTGTCTCAGACGGGCATATATTAGCTAAGACAGGGTAAATGTACAAACTGCCTGTCCACTTGTCTCAGACGGGCATATATTAGCTAAGACAGGGTAAATGTACAAACTGCCTGTCCACTTGTCTCAGACGGGCATATATTAGCTAAGACAGGGTAAATGTACAAACTGCCTGTCCACTTGTCTCAGACGGGCATATATTAGCTAAGACAGGGTAAATGTACAAACTGCCTGTCCACTTGTCTCAGACGGGCATATATTAACTGCCAACTGTCCCTCAGCACAGGTAAATGATGTTATCAAGTTATTACTAACCCACCAAATCGGGCTGTCTAAAATTGCTTACTGTGGAATACTTTATTTTCGCTGGAATTAATTTTCGCTGAAAAGGCTTTTTGGGCGTTTTGCTTGGAATTTATTTTCACTGATTTTTCATGAGTTTAATGTGGAATATAGGCAAAAAAAGTATATTCGCTGGATTTTATTTTCACGGAAACATCCCTTCAGCAAAAATAGCGAAAATAAATTCCAAGCGAAAATAAAGTATTCTACAGTATATCCAAAAAATTGGCTACAGATTTTTGAAAAACTTAAAAAAATGATAAGAACCAGTAATCCAAATTTTTATTTTCAAATAACACGTCTCGCTAGGGACAGGTATCCACCAACCTGTCCAATGAACAGATAACTTTAATTTTCAGTTTTAGTCTCTGAATAACACCGAGAAAAAAAGCAATGTGTACAGCAAAACTCCTGTCTTGTATAAACTGATATGATCAAAAATTGTTTTATAGACATTTGTTGATTATTATTTGAATCAAAGATGACTCTGAAAAAATATTGCTGAAAGGGTGGTCATATAAGACAGGTGTTTGTTATACACAGATTGCTCGTGCCTTTGGACTGCCTAAAAGTGGTAACTAAAAGCAGAAGGTCTTTATATAGAAGTGGTCACTAACTCAGGTTTGACTGTAGCGCTTCAAGAAGAGTCTTCAGATGACAGCCCATTGTTTGATTTGTTAAGCTACTTTCAAACCTTTCCACAGACGGTGAAACAAATGATCTAATTATAATTTGTGCTTGTATTAATTACCCAGCAACGAACCTAATTACAGATATGGAAGCTGTACTTCTTATAAAAGAGAGGATTTGCAACCCTACAAAGAGGTCAATATGTACACAAAAAATCAACAGAAAATACATCATTCCCTATCTCTAACATCATTGTAGCATTGATATTAACTCTACTGCTATGATTGATTATGTTGTAGATAAAATGTCCAACATCAGAGGATATCAGCTGGTGTCTAACACACATTTGTATTCAAGTCCAGAGACCATTATGATCGAATAGGATCCTCTAGGATCAGAAATATGTTTTCAAATCCTAGCTAAGAAGCCAGCTTAATTAAATTCATATTTTTATTTTTCATTACATGTCCACAATCTCAACATTTGATGATGTACAATTTGGTCAGGGGATTGTACTGTATTATTCACTAGGTTTTAGTTTTGCTATTTTTGTTGAGAATTAAAATCAGGTAAATTAGGTCCAAGCTAGTACATGTATGTAAAATAACAACTTTCTCCACAAACTTTGTGATTATAAAACCTAGTGAAAAGGCTCAAACATCAAAACAGTGAAAATAAATGGCTTTAAGTATTTCAGAGATTTGGGCATGTAATTTCAGTGTTCTGCCAGGAAAAAAAAATTACCAGAGAGTTACTTAGTTAACATTTATTTGGCTTTAAGATTGCAAAGCCATCTTTCAAAACTGCTATATATTTAAATTGTGTAGAGTAACATACCCAAATACAGTAGAATACTTTATTTTCGCTTGGAATTTATTTTCGCTTTTTTCGCTGAAGGGATGATTCTGTGAAAATAAAATCCAGTGAATATACTTTTTTTCCTATGTTTCACATTAAACTCATCAAAAATCAGTGAAAATAAATTCCAAGCAAAATGCCCAAAAAGCTGTTTCAGCGAAAATTAATTCCAGCGAAAATAAAGTATTCCACAATATGTCTCGTATTAGTAATATTAGTAAACACTATGAGGCACAAGTTGTGACTATCAATGACAATAATACTCACTTTAAAAATCATAAATTGTTATGAAAAGGCTGCTGTTATAACAACAAAAGTAAGAGAATAAGTGACCTTTAGGGGTAATGGAAGTGGACTCCATTAATCCCTAAGCATCACGCCTACTGATGTACACAAGTACATGAAAATATAGAGAAAACAAATGAAAAACACTGTTTCAGGAGTTCAGAGCACGAGACAATTATGATCAATACGGGTCTTGAAGCAGAGAATAGAGGAATTTTGTTTTTGACGTAGTGCAGATATTGTCCTCAAATGAACAATGTAATGAACTGTCAGTTGTAAACCTTGTAACACAGGTTTACTAAACGGTCCCGACTGTCCTATGAAATTTTTATTCAGCTATTTTATTGTTCAATTTCGTGAGAGAAATTTTAATGTAAAATACTATTTTCGCTTCCTATATTTTGCATTCAACTCGTCTAAAATCAGTGAAAATAAATTCCATACAAAACACCCGAAACATCCTTCCAGCGAGAATTAATTCCAGCTAAAATAAATTATTTTACAGAAGCAATGAAAATATGTTTTAGGAGTTTAGTGCATGAGACAATTATGATCAATATGGGTCTTGAAGCAGAGAATAGAGGCATTTTGTTTGTTGACAAAGTGGAGATATTGTCCTCAAATGAATAATGCCAGCAGTAAACTTTGTAACACAGGTTTACTAAACGAGACTGTCCTATGAAATTTTTATTCAGCTATTTTTTATTGTGTATCAGTTTTGTGTAAAACCTAGGACAAAAATCTAATATAAACTGTTCTATTTCGTGAGAGAAATTTTAATGAATTTCACAAGACAGTGTAAATCGCAGAATTTTGTAGCAGTGGAAATTTCTCTTGTGTCCTACGTCAGAGTATTAGTGACTTTTTGCAAAACTAAATCATAAAAATTCCTAGCAAAAATTTTTTAACTTTTCACAGTAAATCAGGCAAGAAAAAGTCTCAACATGTCTGATGAGAACACTGTTAAAGAAAATCTATTTGGATTGGTATCAGTGAATGGCACTAAAGGTCTTGATGTTATCACAAACATCAGAACCAGTAAAATATATTAGTCAGGAATGACTAGCATAACTTGACACTCATCATTCAGTGTACGCCTGCCTGCTAAGGATTTAGGGAGTTAAAATACTGTAGGAATATACCTTTTTTCCTACATTTTACATTCAACTTGTCAAAAATCAGTGAAAATAAATTCCATACAAAAGACCCAAAAAGTCTTTCGGAGAAAATAATTTCCAGCTTAAAGTGCCTGTGAAATGGCTGCTATTTTCACGCCTAAAATTATCATTTGATACATAAATATTATTAATTTTTATGTTTCTAAGCATGAATTATTTTTTTTAGGTGAAAAAATGTGTTTCAAACTCAGTCTACGGCAACTTTATTTTTGTGTATTTTAAAGTGAGGCTCCTCATTAGCTTCTCATTTGCATACAGAAATTCCCCTTGTGACATCAGAAGGGGAAGTCGCATGGCAGCTTGCATTGCCGATACGTGTAAATAAGGCAAATTTCTTGTGCAGTTTTCTCCTCTTTGACTATATTGTCACTTATGTACTTGTTCGTTGAGGAAGAATGGACCATAATGAACACATAGTATCAATTTTTGTTGCATGAGGTTGAGTTAGATGCGAAATATGTCCGTTCTGGTGTAGCTGGTCACCGTGATCGTCACGGACACCGGCGCACGTTTGTACACTGTCCCTGAACAAAATAGAATTTGACGTCGGAATTATCTCGTTATTTAGCAGGTTACTAGGCACGTCACTACACTGTTTTATTTCATCGATCGTCTGCATAAAACTTTCAAAATTAAAATAAAAGAGAACATATTCTGACATTCTAAACATTAGACTATAGTGATCACTATAAAATAATTAAAAAAACGACAAATCACAGTTACTAAATAAATGACAGCCGCGTGGAAATAAATTGACTTTTTGTTGAAATAGGTGAACGCGTCGGGTCACGTTTAATTGGATAACAAAATTAATCGAGATTGACACACATACAGATAAACTCTACTAGAGCGACTGTGCGCAGATCAAGCTGCAAGCATGGTGGTAAAAAAAAGAACAGAGGTGTGAATTCGACATTCAACACCAATCACCAAACAATTCAGAAACTTTTAGCCTTCGAAAATCCAAACAATTAGAAGTGTGTAAGGGCTGTGTAATTTCCTGTTTGTCCGACGCTTCGTTTTCGTGTCACTGTCAAAATTATTGCAACCTTTTACCTAACAGGGACTAAACGATAAAACGATAATCACGATCGCAAAAAAAGTCAACTCATTTGAAACACTTGTCGGACGTCTCTCTCTCTCTTCTAAAATCCGCCTCTGTGATCATGGGCTGGTCTGAAATCTATTTCTTTCAAAAGTGTTGCGCCAGGTTTACGTTAAGTGGCGTTCGTCCACTGATGTCGCACCTTCGGATCGATTAGAAACGTGTGAATACATACACTATGACTATACGTTTCACTGCAACTGCCCTCAACACAACACAACAACTGAAAACTCTCTCTCAAAAAAAATAAAATGGACAACAAAAAAATGAAAAAACGCTGACCGAAAAATGTGTATCGTTTAAAACTATACTGAATGACATCTCGGGGGTATGACTTCCTCACATTTTTGTCATTTGGTGGCGCACTTTCGGCGAGAGTCGGAAATCCGGAAACAGTCGACCGTTTCAGGATAGGTGGGCGTGGCTACAACACGAGAAATATCCCAAATTTACTTGGATACGAGTAATCATTTTCAGCCAAAAAATCAATAACTGCCCATTTCAGTGGGACACAGATCTAAAATGGGAAACGTGAAGGTGGGCATTGCACAGGCACTTTAAATAAAGTATTCTACAGTACACTGTATTAACACACCTTATGGAAGTGCAGCCACCCACCCGCCTCGCCATTTTCAGAGCAAAATTTGATAAAGTGACAATTTTTTTAGGGCAATACACTAAACACCATGGACATTTATTAATCTTTCAGCCACCAGACTTTCTCAGGCCAGACTCAAATTTTTCTGCATCGTTTCCTTATATTCTTCAATATTTCTGGAAATGAATTCTAATTTTCAGTTTTTACTCAAACAAATTTGGCTATTTTTGTCCCAGTCTTCTGAGGAAAGTGCAGACTGTAAACAGAACTATACTGTAGAATACTTTATTTTCGCTTGGAATTTAATTTTCGCTGAAGGGATGATTCCGTGAAAATAAAATCCTGCGAATATATCTTTTTTCCTATATTTCACATTCAACTCATCAAAAATCAGTGAAAATAAATTCTATACAAAAAGCCTTTTCAGCGAAAATTAATTCCAGTGAAAATAAAGTGTTCCACAATATTTTGTAAATTTGCGATGAAAATAGGGAACTGGTGGTAAAATGCCTTTTGCCTTTTAATGCTGATATGAAGTTGAAGCTGTATTTGCAGTTGTGTTTCAAATATCTGCACATTCTAGATCAATCCAGGAGTCCTTTGATGAGGAAACAGTTTGCTTTTGATTAGATAGTAATCACAGGGTTTTATGTTAAATTTTAAACTCACTTGTCCGAAATGTATGTCACTGGATTTGTTTACTGTATTAATCTGTTGAAGCAATTGTGTTACTATTCAGTTGCCAAAATGACAATTTTCCTCATCACATGCTATGCACCAATTCTAATTTCACAAAAACAAATTTTTGGTGAAAATCCCTCAGAACACAGAAATTTTCAAATACCTTAGAATTTCAGTTCCCCTTGACAACTTCTAAACTATTGTCACGCATTTCATTTATTTTATTTTATTTTCAGAGCTTGAAATATATTTAATAGGCCACTGAACTTTTTTTTTTATAACTACTGTAAAATGACTAATTTTCACTGGGTTTAAATTTCACTGATTTACCATTTCAGGCATATTCAGTGGGTTTTAAATTCACGGTTTCGTCATTTAGATAATGTGTTCTATGCTAAATTTTACATATTCACTGGGTTTTAATTTAGCGCATTTTCCAGTCAGCGAAATAAGCTAAATTAAAACCCAGTGAATAATTTCCCCCTTTACAGTATTATAAGTGATTACCTATTAAGATTGTATATTAAATATAGTTATTTGTTATTCTTGAAATACAAAGTTAATTTAGTCATTTTTGATTAGCCAGTGTCTTTTGATGTAGTTTGTTTTGTCTTACTTTCCTAGTTTTGGATTTTCATTGTCCTTGTTATGTATAACCAATTTAATTCTTTTTGAGCAATTTTACATGTTTCAATAAACTGGTATTTAATGGTTATATTTAGCCAGTTGTTATAGAACAATACCCCAGCAAGTACCAGGATGTACGACCTTTGGGGGGTCAAACATATTATTTACCTTATTCTCAATGACCCACGACATGTACTGTAAAAAGCACTGTATTTTCAATTGGAATTTATTATCACCATTTTCACTGAAGGGGTGGATCAGAAAAATGGGAATGCAGTGAAAATACCTTTCTGTTTTACATTCAACTTATCAAATATCAGTCAAAATAAACTTCAACCAAAATGCCTTTCCAGCAAAAGTTAATTCCTGCTAAAATAAAGTACCGGGGGTATTTTACAGTATTTTAAGTACCTTGGCATTGAGCCAAATCTGGTTTTACAGGTTGGCATGTGACCCTCTAGTTATCATACCTTGACTTGGACTGACTCTACCGGTGGCTTGTGAGGAATTCTGTTTCCTTTTTAGTGTGTCTTTGTAACATTTTGAGCACATTCCTTCCGTTGCAGGGCAACCATAAAATCCACAACCGTTCCTACACAGCATAGGCTGACTGGACTGCTGCTCCTGTCGTTCCATTGACTTATAAAATAATAAACAGCAAAACCCTGAAATACCAAAACAACAACATTAATTAACGAAAGGGATTAAAATTATACACTTGGTTTTAATTTTGCTTATTTCGCTGACTGGAAAATGCATTAAATTAAAACCCAGTGAATATGTAAAATTTAGCATAGAACACATTACCTAAATGATAAAATCGTGAATTTAAAAACCCACTGAATATGCCTGAAATGGGAAAATCGACGAAAATTTAAACGCAGTGAAAATTAGTAATTTTACAGTACCATATTTTCTCTATTGGAAACGCATACTGTAAAACACTTATTTCCACTGGCACTTAATTCACTATTTCTATGCTTTCAACAATTTCACTGGGCTTTATGTGCACAGACTTGGCAGGAAAACAATAACTTCTATTGTTATTTTATTACATGTTCATGTAAGATTTAATTTAGCGGATTTTATTTATGAGCGAAAATAGTGAAATTAAAAACCAGCAAATAATTAATGCTCTTACAGTATCCAATAGAAGTGAAAATAAACCAAAAATTGTATTTGTTGTACTGAGCACAGTGAATCATTGTAAAATATTTTATTTTTGCTGAAAAACTTTTCGGGCGTTTTGTATGAATTTATTTTCACTGATTTTTGACGAGTTGAATGTAAAATATAAGGAAAAAGGTATATTCACTGGATTTTATTTTCACTGAATCATTCCTTTAGCTAAAAACAAAGTTTTTTACAGTACTCTTGAAGCAATAACAATTTTGTCAAGTCAATGTTTTTTGTGTAAGGAGTAGGTCAATCATTAATTTCTGTTTAGAATAATTATGTACATTGTGATCTTCATCATGGTTTAAATTTCTGGGGAGAACACTGTTACATGTAGCTTTGAAAAACTGCAGAGGAATTGGTCAGTCTTGTGCATGGTCCTCTAACATTTTGCATTTTTTGAAGTTTTTTCTAAAAATATTTGGACAATTTTCAATAAAATGAAATATCATGTGGACTATTCTGAGATTTGTTGGCTTACCTTTTTTTCAATAAGTCGCAAGGTACTGTGGAATAGTTTATTTTCGCTGGAATTAATTTTTGCTGAAAAACTTTTTGGGCGTTTTGTATGAATTTATTTTCACTGATTTTTGACGAATTGAATGTAAAATATAGGGAAAGAGGTATATTCGCCGGATTTTATTTTCACTGAATCATTCCTTTAGCAAAAATAGCGAAAATAAATTCCAAACAGAAATAAAATATTTTACAGTATTTTGACCATAGAAACACCTCCGTCAATTATGTAATGTGCTACTAATAGAACTAAGACAGTATTGCAAAAATAATGAGTTACATAAACATCTGGGCATTGTTCCCCCTAAGCAAATTCAGCACTGAGAAACTTCAAATTTCAAAACACACCTTGAATGAGGTCTATTTGAATACAAAATCAAAAGAAACATTTCAATAAGAAACCTAGGCTCCTGACTAAGAAAATTTTGCGTGAGCAAGGCCTTAGAGAGAACACTAGATTTGCATACAGTTCAATAAAATGAAATATCATGTGAAAGCAGGGTTGCCACGAAAGTCAGGTGTAGTGGGAAACAAATGAAACGCTATTTTATTGAAAAAAAAACAGAGGTTGTATGCAAAACTAAGATAATCTTTCACAGGTAAACATGTGTACACAAGCAGCATTATTTGTATCAATGCACATCTGTAAGTCTTAAATAATTAAATCTATAATAATTCCCCAAATATCCTTTCTCAGGACATGAATTTCATAGTTGAGAGGACACTTGTTTCCGAGGCTAAATTTGATCAAATTAGGTTAATATAAAAATAATATACATCGTGAGCATGTGGCGAATATGTATGCAAAAATCTTCAAGTAGTGTTCTGATGTAACAGACTTAGCATCGAGAATTGTTGAGATTTCATCTCAAATACCACTTTGAATCATGTGCATCTCGAAACAGATGACGATGAACAAGTCATTAACACAGTCCCTGCTGTGCAATATTAAACAAGACTGAGCCTAGTCAGCCATTTTGAATCTGAAGTTGACTGATGTATGTGTAAAGTTCAATTTGAATTAGTTCCAAAATGGCAAAAAAAGCTCGATTCTTAGGTATTTTTTAGATTTAACCTTTTCATCACCAATTTCCAATTCATCACAAATTCACAATATAGTTCTGTTTATAGTCTGCACTTTCCTCCAGAATATTGAGACAAAAATGGACAATTTTTTTTTAGTATAAACTGAAAATTTACTCTGTTGACTTCAAAATTAGGGTTCATTTTTCAGAAATATTTAAGAATATACAAGAAAAAGTGCAGAAAAATTTGTGCAAGTAAGTCTGGTGGTGAAAAGGTTGAAATAAAAGACCATTTTTATTTTTCAATTGGCTAGATTAAAATTTGAAGAGAAAAAAACAGGAAATAAATATGCAAGTTTACTTTTCTAAAGATAATAAACACTGGCTGTAAGTTCAAAGGGTTACAGGCGGCTAAGTAAATAATGGTTAATTTATACAGAATCAAAATACTTCACCACTTAGCTACATTCATAACAACATCAGCAAGCAGCTGCATTCATACTCAACATGCAGGTTTAGATGACATTAGTTTAGAACCTGGTTGACTAATATGGTTTGTAGTTTATAAACTGTATTCACACTCAACATGCAGGTTTAGATGACATTAGTTTAGAACCTGGTTGACTAATATGGTTTGTAGTTTATAAACTGTATTCACACTCAACATGCAGGTTTAGATGACATTAGTTTAGAACCTGGTTGACTAATATGGTTTGTAGTTTATAAACTGTATTCACACTCAACATGCAGGTTTAGATGACATTAGTTTAAAACCTGGTTGACTAATATGGTTTGTAATTTTATAAACTGCATTCACACTCAACATGAAGCATTAGATGACATTAGTTTAAAACCTGGTTGACTAATATGGTTTGTAATTTTATAAACTGCATTCACACTCAACACAAAGCATTAGATGACATTAGTTTAAAACCTGGTTGACTAATATGGTTTGTAATTTTATAAACTGTATTCACACTCAACATGAAACATTAGATGACATTAGTTTAAAACCTGGTTGACTAATATGGTTTGTACTTTATAAACTGTATTCACACTCAACATGAAGCATTCGATGACATTAGTTTAGAACCTGGTTGACTAATGTGGTTTGTAATTTTATAAACTGCATTTACACTCAACATGCAGGTTTAGATGACATTAGTTTAGAACTTAGATGACTAATATGGTTTGTAATTTATAAACTGCATTCAAACTCAACATGAAGCATTAGATGACATTAGTTTAGAACCTAGTTGACTAATACGGTTAGTAATTTATAAACTATAATCACACTCAACATGAACCATTTGATGACATTAGTTTAGAACCTGGTTGACTAATATGGTTCGTAAATTCGAAACATTTTCGCGTGCTATAGTATTATTTTCGCTACTCTCCAAAACTGCTCCGGCAAAATACAACAGCAAGACTAGTATTTGGAAACCATGATTTGCATATTCATCGCCATGACTACACATGAAAGCGAAGGACAGATCAGTGCTATTCTTAGAATAAGGGTGCTTATTGTCTGCTTCTAGCAGTAGATTGAATGGCCCCCTTATAAATGAAGGAAGACAGACTGATTGGTCTATTTATAAGCTATTGAATACTACATGCAGGAATATTTCACAGCGATTATCTTATGGTAACCAACTAGCCCCCCAAAACGCTGGGGTTTTATCATTAACAGTAACAAGAACGAACTCGTAAAATTTCTGAATCAGTGTAAGCCGGTATAATATCAACAGTTAAATTGTCACTGCAAGAATATTTACTGCAATATTTTAACTTGAGAACAATTGCAAAAAATTGTTTCACTGCAAGAACCTGTCTTATCCCTTTGAGAGCCAAAGTCAACTTTTACCACCATTGACAAAATAAAACCCAATTATTATTTTTTATATTTGTTCCAAAATCTTGAATTCCAAGACTTGTATTCAATTTGGACTAAAATTGTCCAAATATTTTTCAAAAAAACATCAAAAAATGCAAAATGTTAGAGGGTCATGCACAAGACTGACCAATTCCTCTGCAGTTTTTCAAAGCTATATGTAACAGTGTTCTCCACAGAAATTTAAACCATGTAAAGATCACAATGTACATACTAATTTGCATAATTATTCTAAACAGAAATTAATGATTGACCTACTCCTTACATAATAAACATCGACTTACAAAATTGTTATTGCTTCAAGAGTACTGTAAAATAATTTATTTTTAGCTAAAGGAATGATTCAGTGAAAATAAAATCCAGTGAATATACCATTTTTCCTATATTTTATATTCAACTCGTCAGAAATCAGTGAAAATAAATGCTATACAAAATATCCAAATGTCTTTTCAGCGAAAATTGATATTCAAGCTAAAATAAAGTATTTTACAATATTACTACACATAAATTTTAACTTTTCAGCGAATTAATCAGCAATGGCACAGTAGTAATGGCACTGTAGCAGTCAGGATAATGACTGGGGCAATCAACTGTAACTTTGTTATCAACAGATCTACCATGTGAAATGTAGACATAAAATCAATAGACTATATAGCACGTACAAATGTCAAGGCAATTTTTTAACACGGCATTGCGTTAATCAAAAAAATAAATCTGCTCGTTGAAAAGAAAACCATTATTTTGGGGAGGATGTGGTTCCATTTGTGATAAAGATACATTAGATGAATCGTCAAATTAATCAAAAATAGAAGAGAATTAGCAAGTCGTGAAAATAAATTAGCCAGACAAGAAATAAATTAGCTATATGAAGTAATCAATTAACACGTCATTCATATGCAAATCAGTTGTGATGCTTGAAAAATTTTTGCGATGAAGACAGACGCCTGAAAGCGAATACATTCCTTGTATCCTCACGAGAAGTGTTTGGTTGTTGAACCACAGTAGCCTCAAATGTGCCAGCATTCAAAATATGTTAATTTTTATGTTGACAAGGCTGTGATGATTTGCATAATAATGAGCACAGCCCATGTTGAGCATACAGCATGACCACTATGTTGATTTGTAGTTGAGTGTGAGGAAGAGGTCAGAGTTCAATGATCTACATCCTTGGCCTTGAATGTTTTGATTTTTTTAACCTCAAAACATAGATAATTTAAGCTGCAGGTTAATGAAACAACATGTGACCTCCAAACATATTTGTGAAACAAAGCTTGCAACAATTCTGTCAGAGATACAGATACTAGTAAAGTACTACAATTTGTACATGTTATAAATGTAACTACTGTAGAATACTTTATTTTCGCTTGGAATTTATTTGTCTGAGGATAACCATGCTTTATATTCAACAAACTCTTTCTGCGTTCTGACATTAAAGAAATGTACATGTATCAGTAAGTCACCAAGATACGATCTAACCTACTGTAGAATACTTTATTTTCGCTTGGAATTTATTTTCGCTATTTTCGCTGAAGGGATGATTCCGTGAAAATAAAATCCAGCGAATATATTTTTTTTCCTATATTTCACATTAAACTCGTCAAAAATCAGTGAAAATAAATTCAATACAAAACGCCCAAAAAGCCTTTTCAGCGAAAATTAATTCCAGCGAAAATAAAGTACTGTAGAATACTTTATTTTCGCTTGGAATTTATTTTCGCTGAAAGGATGATTCCGTGAAAATAAAATCCAGCGAATATACATTTTTTCCTACATTTCTATATAAACTCATCAAAAATCAGTGAAAATATATTCCATACAAAACGTCCAAAAAGCCTTTTCAGCGAAAATTAATTCCAGCGAAAATAAAGTATTCCACAGTATCTGTATATTCAACACAATACTGTAGAACAATTTATTTTCACTATTTTGGTGATTCTAGCAATTTCACTGTGTTTTAATTTCATGAATTTGTTCGAGAAACAAAGTTCTATTGTCATTTTACATGTTTACTTGGATTTATTTTACCAAATATTATTTAAGCGAAAAAAAAACGAGCGAACAATTAATTTGTTCACAATATAGGATATAGTCTTGCATTTCATACTCACACTAGGAATATTTCACCTCAAAAAAAAAATTAGGACAATCCAATAGTTGTGCAAAAAGTACTACTGTAAAATCTGTATTATAAGCCACGACTTCTATTGTAATGGTACAATGCAACAGAGGGGATGCGGCTTCTATTAGAGCATCTACATATATGAGAAATGATGAATTTTTGTTTCTCAATTATTCAAAAAGAATGGGTGCGACTTCTATTAGAGATGAGGCTTCTAATACAGATTTTATGGTACTGTATCTCAAAGTTTTCACTAGCATGAGTGTGGTTCATTGTTTACCGTATTTGCTGCCTTTTGTAGTGCATACCCCCTCCCAAACCAGGTGTGATTTAATGGTTAAAGGGGCACCTTCCAGTTAAGATTAATTTCACAACAAATTTACTTTCTGGATTAAAATAACAATGGATAACAAAAGATAGATTAACATTGTAAACAACATAAACAATAGTGTCCCATGATTCTTTGATGCAATCCATGGGATTGAGCGCTTCCCCTTTAAAGGGGCACCTTCCAGTTAAGCCTAATCTCACAACAAATTTACTTTCTGGATTAAAATAACAATGGATAACAAAAGATAGATTAACATTGTAAACAACATAAACAATAGTGTCCCATGATTCTTTGATGCAATCCATGGGATTGAGCGGTTTCCCTTTAAGCATGTTTATCTCGCATCAGGCAGGGATGTTGCAAGTTTAACCCCCCAATGTCACCTACACGTAGCAGTGGTTGTCCACAACACCAACCACTGAATTAGTAGAGAGTATATGAAACTAGTAGGCAATCTGACAAGGTCGTTAGAACGATGACAAATTGTTCCGTCTGTAAGCAAATAACACCGAATAAACGGCAAGGTAAAGACTATGTCTAATTATAGTAAATACGTACTGCGTGCATGACTCGAACCGGCGCTCGCGTACGGCACCTAATCGCCTAGCTTCACGCCACTACACGTCTTCCCCTCGGCCACCGGGCATCCCCAAAAAAAGGATGCTTAATTGTTCTGTCTGTAGCTCATTAGCCGATTTCTCACATGCTTTACAAACCGTGTAAGTCTGGGAAACAAACTGAGCTTGATGCAATCCCTGCTTGCACACATGTGATGAAGAAATCTAAAATGATTGAAGGACAATGCGACCAGATATGTTCGAAATTGGTCCCAAGTAACGAACACAAGAAAATTATATAGTTTGTTTACGCAAAATGTTAACGCACACTGTGCGAAGTCTACCATAGTTTTAATAGTTTGCAATTTCCTTCCGAAGATTGGAACAAAAATAGCCAAATTCTTTTTGAGTAAAAACTGAAAATTGACACAAATTTTGTCTCTTGTCTACAAAATTTAGGTTCATTGTCAGGAAAATTGAAGATTATAAGAAACAAGTACAGAAAAATTTAGGCAAGAAAGTCTGGTAGGGTAAAGCTTAAACCGACACCAAGTCATGATTGATATGGGTAGCAATGGATTCGACACAGTATAAAGATACTACACGACTATTGCACGTTGATGTTTTGAACAATTTAACAGCCATGAGTAGTGTGTACTGTCAATAAATCATGTATGCAAAATAGATTATTAGCAACATTTACTTTTTAGAGAGAGATTGTACGAGCATTGTTGAGAAGCGAGTCCAGGCTTTTTGCTTACTGCGAGATCCCTCATTGCGTCGTAGCAATGTCAAAACACTGCATGGGATTCAACCAACACAGAAATATTTTAGGGGCATTTTCAGGTTTCATTTTCACATTTGATGATGGTCAATTTTGATGAAGCAGGGGTATCATATCGCAATGCCTCAATCTGAAAGATCAGTATTTCAACATTCAACTATGAAAAAGAAAGCTACATACAAGCTCAAAATCAAATCATTAGATTGCTAAGACGTGCACCATTGCACATGCATTTCTATGGGCTCTGTGCGCGCTGCTGCGGAACGCCGGTCGAGCCGGTGAAAATTCGAGAAAACAACACAAACTCAACTTTGAAGTAATCCCGAACAACCGAATTTATATATGGTACACACGCAGGGCTAATTTTGTTACACTGTTCAGGGGGGGTCTCACCAACCGTCCCAAAGTACTGTTTTCTGCGAGTTTTTGGCCCTTGTTTTCACCCCGATGGTTGCCAGGCAGTGAAAATGCCCGGATGTCCGCTCGAGGATTATTCATTACCAGTGTTACAATCCAGGATACAAAAAGCAGACCTCACTTTCAAAGGTAAGTGATCACTCAACAGCCGATTATTAAATCTCCCAATTCATAGAATTTTGAAGACATTTTAATAGCACAGTTCCTCTAATCACTCATATTATTGTGCATGTCACCATCGGCAGCAATCAGTCAAAGGGCAAAGCCTGACACTGACACAGAATCTAATTTTACCATTCCGCTACTCTGACACCACCAAAATTAACGACCTGGCCAACACAGTGGTTTATTTTAATGTGATGTGCTTTAATGAATGTTAATTATTACAATTTTCGTACTCTGCTCGACCATGCCATCAATGGCAATACTCAGTTGAGATTTAGAGAACAAAAATAAGGCAAACCTAACAACCTGGGCGCTAGAGAAACACCAACATGCAACTAAGACCCAAAAAAGTGACCTAATGTAGAATAATTAATTTTCAAGGGGTCTAGGTGAATCAATGAAATTAAAATTTTCATATGTAATTTGTGTTACTAAAAATTACAAACTAGTGTAACCTCAACTTGTGGTTTTAAGTAAAAATATATACCAACTGAAGTAAAGTAATCAACAGTATATTTGTTATGATGTATGTGGGTTAACCAATCAGTGACTCAATGGGCGCAGCTTAATCCACTTCCTTATTCATATGCTGGTACCATTTTGTTATGTCTGGGTGGGGGGTGTAATTTGAGTGCTATCGAAAATGGAGATGACAACATAGGATATAAAAATGAACAAAAGTACTGTATTTTTTCTATTTACAAAGGTGGGGCAATGCCACAAAACATTCTGTTTCTTGGACGTGCACTACTGTACCATGTATTTTTATGGGCTATGCACAAGGTACTTTGGAACCCAGATTGTGGAGCTGATTAAAACAGCTAAAGTCAAAAATAACAGCACAAACTCAACTGGGGTAATCCTGAGCAACCAAATTTACATATGTTGCACACGTAGTGACAGCCTTGTCATACTATTCTGGAGAGTTTCAACAACTAGCCCAAATTACTATTTCCTGGGTGTTTTCGACTTTTTTTTTTATTAGGGATGATTGGAAATCTTGGATGTCTGAGAATTAGCAAATACCTTACAGCTTTAATTTTGAGGAGGGCAAATTCTCATCAAAAATTGTGAAATTTTGTAGTAGTGGAGAAATTATTCGAGATCCTACGACAAGGATTGCCAGTGACGAAATTCTGTCTTTATGAATAGTATAAAAATTAACAAATTGTGAAAACTGTTGGCTGTGTTTTTTAGCAGCAATGAATGCTTAAAGGGCTCATAAGTTGTAATTTAGTCAATTTTTAAATCATGTAAAACTGAGGAAAAACTTATTTTGTGGCCAAATATAATACAGTTATGTTATCATGGTGTATATTTATTATAATAGCATGTATATAGAATTTTAAATTGCTCACAAATAAATGTCTAAATGCTGCTTTTACACTTCAAAAAATTCTCAAATTAACAGCGACAAAATTTAAACTTTATTAGTGTCTGTGCCTAAAAATTGATAATGGCAAACATATTCTTTATTAATTACCGCTTATGCCTATATTAAATGACAGAAAGGAATGATTACCGGGCAGATTACAACAAATGCTTACAGTGAACCATTTCATTTTTACCGATATTGATATTCGCGATTTGATAATTCTAGTGCTTTTAAGCGATATTTAACAAAATTTTATGTTTCCTTAACTTGCCAAATCAACAAAAACTTGTGTAAATTGGCCATTTTACAATACTAGTACATCGAGTTTACAAATAACCATGCCAAGCCCACAAATACACGACTCCCCCACCAATCCAGTTCAACATGCCCCCAGCAATGCTTACTATAATCAAGCTCTGTGTCTGACAATAGAAAATGTGTATGACTTAATCCACAATGGGGAATTTACACATGCATATGCAAACTTTTATTTGAAAATTATTTTAGTCATTGTTGTGGAAACATCTGCACACGAAGATAGAAAATATTCAAAATGTATTCAAAATCGACAAGACCATGAGGATATTTGGCTTTGGGAACCATTAATGGAAGAACATAGATGCACAGTTCAAATAAACTAAAACAAAATAGGAACGAAAAATACAGCAGAGCAATAAATATTAAATTTTAATTATTTTTTTTATTCAATGACCTCTATATTTAACATCACAAAAAGAAAATTATAATGATGTCCAATCAAACTAATTGTACTATCGAGTGTATCAAATCATGCTGAGGTAGGTAGTCAACAGTGAACACAAATTTAAATATGCTTGGACAAGTACTAACATATTGCCGAACGCATAAATAATTAGACCTGGTTTTATTTGCTACTATTGACAACGAAACAGAAACCCAGTGTGATTCGACACCGTGACTATTATTTTGGTGTGAATGACTAACATCAAAACAAGAGACAAATGATCCGGATGTTTCCGGTGCGAACGTGAGTGTGAATGTTACCGTTCGAGGATGTAAATTATGAGTACCATCCGTGGTCATCGAACCACGGGCCTTTGTTTGCGAAAAACATCGCAACCACTAACAAAACCGAACACGACATCCATAAAAATTTAGGCCACCCGAAAAAATACATCATACTTTTGGATAACGTCGGTTTTGTGAATATATAAGTCGAAAATTTGCTAAAAATAACGTTTCCCAAGCTTAGACATTGGTGGTAAATAAACGTCCGTGATGTAATTATTCGTCGATGGTGAGTAAGCAAATATGAACGTTTTGTAAGAAGCGTATTCGGGAAAATTCGACTAGTTTTTCAGAATAATCGATGGCAGACGACACAACCCTACGTGTAATATATGATCAATCGGTAAAATTGGGAGTAGTGTACAATATTTTCAGGAATAAAATGCCTTAATCGCACCGAAGTCGGTGTACACAGCTAAAAGTACGATAATAAACATGGCGACCATTTAACTTGCGACGTAACCTCAACCTTAAAGTCGCCAAAAATATGTCTTATGCTGCAGACTCTTCTATAAATCTGAAACATGGCGGAAGAGGGGAATCTGTGCTTAGGTAAAATTGTCGAAAACCGGAGAAACTTACCTAAATTGAGGCTCTATCGGCGGACTTTTTGCCGCAGGATGTACAACTATTCCTGTTCGCTTTGGATTCTGTTTTTAGAATTTCCATTTGTACCGGTCACATGACGAGAATCACGCACCATGATTGGTCCGAAGGACAATGATAAATCAGACTCCAAGGAAATTATTATGACGTCACGATGGGTGACTCCCTCTGGGGACAATTCCATTTTAGTTTAGGGGGATATACAACTAAATTTATAAGGGTTAATTTGTTTGGCTCAACCTAAACCATTCACTATGCATAATTATGTAAACAATCCTGTCACTGACCTAGTTCTTGACCGATCGATTGCGCTATGTCTAGCAATACGGTGACGTAAAAAAATACTTACGCTCTGATCACCCCCGTTTATAAGTTACTGTTGTAATACCCGTTGGCTATATAAAGCTGACCTCGAACTTGTTTTGCGTACAGTGCATTGTTTTCCCAGCGTTCTCGAAGTATCTTCTTCTTCCTCGGCCTTCTGACTCAGTGGTCCTTATTTTATGACGTCATAGACGACTTCTGATTCAGAACACTTTTTGGTGGTGAATAACGTCCAATGGAAATCAATATAATGCGATTTGTTCTGCTTAGCCTTCCTTGGCCCTAAGTGGTTGATTTAAATATACCAGCTGGGATCCTACCCGCATTCGATATCATGTTGTCTTTAACACTGTCACGTGACGAATTGTTTTGTTTGTTTGTTTCAACGGAAAACAAAGACCCGATCTGCGACAATAAATGCCTCCATATAAAATGCCAATCTAATGAATAATACCGTTCGGGGTATCTATTTCCTTCTCGTTTTTCTCCCAAGGATTGAAAGTGATTATTGATAATTTTTAGAAGATCAACTTCTTCAAATCAATCAATCGACGACCAGGGACACACAATTGCATTCCCAGATCCAATATACCTTATGTAACAATAATTATCATCAATAACGAGTGGCATTTATATTGTTCATCTGTTTTTTTGTCAGAATATGGGGGGGGGTGTTCCTTGTGGATTTCGCTGTATATATTAAATTGAAACCCAACATGACAATCAGTGGTGTGATCGATATAAATTTGGAGAAATATTTTAGTGGTTAGGCCAGACTTTTATTATCCCTTGTTTCGCGAACCCACCGAATGAACAGGAGCCGAAAATAAAATAAAAATAAAATTTTGTTTCAGCGTAATTTCTCGCGCCCGCCGACTTGTAAGCGCGAAAAAAATATTATTTTTATCTTCATTTTTAACCGCCCGCCGCATACCAAATCCAAGTTGCATTTTCGTGGCGCAGATGGGAAACAAGGTTATACATGGAATAAAATTTTATTTCATTTCTTCTCTCCGATCAATGATCTCACTTACAAGTCTTTGAGAATCACACAAATCTAATGGAAAAAAAAGAATTAATTTTATTTTTTCCGCCCTCCTCAAAAAAATTGCCTTATAAAAACTCGAGAAACAAGGAATAAAAAAAGTCTGGCCTTACTGCACGAATAACTGTTAACGAGCCTAACTACAATGACGGATTTGATAACATACTCGGACTGACGTATCACGTGACCCACGAACGACATAGAAGAACTTTATTTTGAGATAATTTAATCCTGTTTGAATTGAAAAAGAAAATAATCCATTTTCGCTAATTAAATCTCGTGTATGTAAATAAAACACTAGAAGCCCTTAGAGGCGCCATGTTATGTATGGAGTGCAATGCATTCTGGGATTAGCACGGCGACCTATTTACATGCATAGTAATAATGTAACTAGATATACCCGTAATTTCTAGTTTTTCCTGTTAATTAATACTTGCACTGTGCATCAAATCACCTACGAATGTAAACTACTATAAAAATACCTTCACCGAATTCTGATGCGTTGAATGTAAAACTTAGAAAAAAAAACATTTTCACTGGATTATATTTTCATTGATTAACCTCTTTAGTAAAAATTAAAGTGAAAATAAAGTACTATACAGTAAAGACCACACACTGAAGGCTGGACTGTCACATACATCAATTGGTGTAAATTAATCACGCCCTGGCGCTGACAATTAGAAACAAGTCATCGCAGTAAAAAAAATAAAGTCCCTGTTACAATTCGTTCATTTATTTTTTTCCTGAGTAGCCGAAACAGGTATAGGTATGTGATTAGTTTTGTGAGGCTTCGTTTTTAAAGCGGGAGATTCGTCACCTGCGCATGCGTCAGTTGGCCATAGCGTGTCATTGTTTACAAACAAGCGTCTACCCATGAGCCTATGCGTTTTTAGCGTGTGTTGTTATCGTCGCTTGGGACTCAATTCCCGCGCGTGCGCAAGTAACGAACCTCCCGCTTTAAATTCGCATGAAGTCATGAATGTTTTTGTATTTTTAAAAAAAAAAAATTATTCTTAGGCGGTATGAAAAACAATTCAAGCGCCGAATCGTCGACATGATCCGCTGACTTGTATTACAGTTATAGAAATCTTGCTCCGTCTGTCGCGTGCTTGCAATCGGTGCATTGTGATGTGGTTTTGGACGGAGCCACATAAGTTTCCTCTCCCGTTGTTGAATACTGCCCTCAGCGGCATTTATCAGAATGCACCCGAGCCAAGCAAGACGTGAAAGCAACAAGGATTTGGAACACACACAGTTGACCGGTGTTGGCTTTGAAACGAAGAAAGGGTTAAAGTTAGGAAAACGAGTGTTAACTGATTTTTCGAAACAAATACAAATAGAAATCGTTTTTACAGACATGCAACGAGAGCTTTTCCTTTGTATAACACCAGCGCAACAGGATACGCAATCAAGCGCTATTCGGGGGAGGGGACAAAAACACAAGTCTTGTGGATCTCTCACTCTCAACTAGATCACAGCGTCCATTCTCGATATAGATTTTCACAAATTTTATTTATTTGAAATGTCATTCAGTATTCAGTTTTGTAGACATGCAATAACATGTCTGAAAATAACTGCTATTCCAAGAAAGATACCAAATATTATGTTATTATTTCTATTTCGGGACGTTTTCCATCATTTTTAACATATTATTTAACACAAAAGGTATCCTGTTTTATCTGCGCCATTAGCCTTCAGGCTATTCGTCTGTTGGATGGATTCGCTTTCTTGGAATCTTTTGACGTATCCAGATTATGTAACGACTTCACTAGTTCGCTACAAAAAAAAAAGTAAAGAAAAATGTCATAATGATATCACATATGTCAATTGGCCATCGACATACACTACTAGTAACCTCGATCAGTTTTAATTGGATACTGCCGATACAACAAACCCATTCGCTTAATTTTCGCACATTTCAAACTGAAACGAGAGGTTTTTATTAACTGATGAAATATCATTGGAATGTTATCAAATATCATTGTGCACTGCGCTCGTTGATTGGTTGGTTGGTTGGTTGGATTCAACAGCAATTTACATATTCAAATAATCACAGAATAAAATAAATAGGTTTGTTGCGCAACAGCCAAAGTCACTATCTTTGTTTATATGAGTCCTATATATCTCGCGCATGCGTGACGCAACGGCTACCGCCCTTTCAATATTCACAGCAGTAAGACAATTTTTGAGTTTTATTTATTTAATGTGTTACTATATTTAAGTGTGTAGGTGATTCCAATAATAGAGTTTCGTAACTGCAAGGGTTTGGAAATTTTTTGAAAGCTTTTAAAACGTTGTTTAGCACCAAAGTTAACTTTTGTCATCTTTCACGAGATTGGATAACTGGGAGAAAATTTGGTAAACAAAAGTGTGCGCTTTTATCTGCTCGCCGTTTACAACAAGTATTACTAATCTTTGGTGAGCAAATTTCTTCCGTTGCATGTTGCTTTATGGTCATAAACAATCGAAGGAGGTTTCAATCTAAGCCAGCGACGTCCACATAAAGCGACAGACCATTTTTTTCAATTATTGAGATTATAAATAAATTATACTAATTATCTTCATAGACTCGTAATTTTACTTTCGTCAGGCGCCCCCATCGTCAACATCAATAAAAGGCTCATTTAATTTGTTTGTGGATGTAGGGTTATAATTCAACATAACAGACATTTACGTCTACTTATATCCTTATATATAACTTCCGCTCACGTGAGCCGAAAATTCGATCCCACCAACTTCCGACATTTTGTAACCTGGCAAATATTACTACGCCCTCTTGTGGCGATTTACAGTGGCCCTGTGACGACATTTTAAAAAAACCCGACGACGTGACCTATTTTGGCATGTTTTTACGTTGAATTTTCACACATAACGCGGGATCTCGGGAAATTCAGAAAAGGGCTTTTTGGAAAATGATTGAAGGAACTCATAATCGCGAGTAATGGGCTTCAACAATAGGTCTATATAGCCCATGAAAGCGTGTTTTTTTTAATTTGAATGAAGGGAAAGTATTCTTGGCGCAACAAATGCTTGTCTTCATCTTTATAAATATCTATAAATTCAATGGCAGTTGAACCAAATCAGCAATCAACGATTTGAAGCACAGTGCGCAACGAAACATTCCGACGAAGTTCAAGTACAGAGCGTGGTTTAAGTTCTAAGCACGGCTTGAAGCACAGGGACTTGTCAACTGACGGCGAATCCTCTAGTGCGAGCACGAAGGGGGGTTCGCCGCCAGTTAACAATCCCCTGTGGCTTGAAGATTCAATATCGGGCGAAAAAGATTAGGCTCTAGATCCCGTAGCTGTAGTTTCGTAGCTCTCTATTGCGGCTGTCAACTGATTACTGCCTTTTACATTTTATTTGGACGTCTTTTCTGTTTGTGTTGTGTTGTCAGTTGAATATCAGCCAGATACCGACGACCAAAACGGCCCTCAGGGGGGGGGGGGGGCTATGATTCCACAGCTATAGATCCCGTAGACACGAATCGGAGTCCTATACATGTACATGTTTTAGGCGAGCATCTCTTGTGACATACTCATACTAATACTATGATAACAAACCAGAACTTGGAAGAAATAAAGTTTTATCTCCATTTTACACTTTACACACTGATTACTTTTGTAGCTTATCGAAATTGTCTCTGGAAATAGTTCAAAATTACTCAGTCGTCGATTACCATATATTCATAAAATTACAAGTATGTCGGGGAATATTTGTCGAAGTTCGCCTGCTACACGAAACACCCCTTTGTCCCCTATCTCAAAAGTAATGTCTTTCGTTTTTTGCCAACTTTGACAAATTGATAAAACCATTATATGTTAAAGATTTTCAACATTAACAAAATAACTTGAAGAACGATCATGGTTCCGATTGGTTTCGTTTATGTCGATGGATTCATATTGGAATTGGTTATTGCGCCCTCTATCCACCACAAAGCAATGCAATATTATGACCTGGATAGAGTTCAACTGAGGTCAACATAATTTCCGATTTCCGCGTTGTGGTAAAATCAAATACGGGTAAGTTATGGCATTAGGTAATGTTTCCTCTTTCAACTTCAAAACGTCGTGGTATAGATATGGTGACTCACTGACAGAAGAACACTTCCTCTTTTTTTTCATTTCCCTCTTTAAACGGGGTGACAAATGTAGGTTTCGATCAGGATGGACAATCACTCGATGCGGAGACTGTTGTTGACAACCCGTAAACGTGCGCGATTTACAAGGAAGTGTACGCTCGTACGCCCAACCACACTTGTAAAAAGACAGATACGACTTTGTTATCAAATATCGGGATATTGCTTAGCCCCTGTTATAATACACGGGGGTGGGCGGCGTAATAAAATAAATCGTATTTATCTTTATGTTACATGTGACTGTGGCCCAACATTATTAATTATTTACGGTTGGTTAAAAATGTTGCTAACAAAACAAATCGCCTTTTGTTTTATTTGGCGTACAGTAAAAGTGCCTGGTAGGTAATCTTGCGACATTTTAATCCAATTTGTTCACATTTAGAAATTTTACTAGGAGATTAGTTAAAAATAAAGTTTTGTATTTGGATTCTAATATCTCCTGATTTGCATATCTGAGAAGAGTGTCTTGCTGATGGATTAGGTGGACAGATGACTGATCAATATTTGTCTACAGGTTGGGAGGGTATACCACTTTCTCGGAAGTAGTGAGACTGGGGTACAGAAATACTCCTGTTTTGTCTTGGCTGAAAAGACAAACATATCAGTTTGCTGACAGTTGATAGAAGAGAACTTTAATTTTGTGACGTCGATTGGTACACTCAGAAGCACAATATCACGCATGCATGTTTATGTAACACCCCATATCTGGCATGTGAGCACATGCAAAGCGGTGTATTTTTGACTTCTGGGAAAGTGGTCTATCCTTCAATGGGGGCGGACATCCGGGCATTTTCACCGTTTGGCAACCCTGGCGGTGAAAACAAAGGCCAAAAAGTTGCAGAAAACGATACTTTGGGATGGTGGTTGAGACTCCCCCTGAACAGTATAACACGATTAGCCCTACGTGTGTAACATATCTAAATTTGGTTGTTCAGGATTACTTCAAAGTTGAGTTTGTGTTGTTTTCTCGAATTTTCACCGGTTCGACCGGCGTTCCACAGCAGCGCGAAAAGAGCCCATAGAAATGCATGTACAGTGGTGCGCGTCTTAGCAACGTGGAACATCTTGTGACGTAGCTCCGCCCCGAGGATTGTGCTGGACCACAGTCAAAGGTATGACACTAGAGGGCACTACCTGATCTGAGTGTAACGTTTCAACTTCAGTGAACCGTAGGTCATCACCAAAACAACATTGTTTTAAAAATTTTTTTTACAAAATCTCAGTGACCAAAAACTACAGAACATTACATAAATATATAATATATATAAAATACTTTATTTTTGCTTGGAATAAATTTTTGCTATTTTCGATGAAGGAATGATTCAGATTCGGCTCGTGCCAAAATCATACCCTCAAATTTATTTGACCCAAACATGGCAGATGATGCACTTGCGTTAATAATAATAATTATTGAAATCATATCCATTTGGTGTTATGGTATTTATTATGAGTCAACGTGCACATGAACATCAAAGAAGGATTTGAAAAACAGTTATTTTTTTTATGTTGATGTAGCATTGCATGAAAAAATGGTTGCAGCAGCACATAAATATGTGTGACCCACAACATTCTGCATTCATTTCATTGTTACTACAGCATCTGACCATCGCAATTTCGTACAAGTATGAATCAGTATGTGCAGCAAATCCCGAGGTGACGCGGCCTTCACATGCCGACTCTCTCAGCATGTGCCAAGATCTGCATCGTGAATGCCACTTATATCAATAGAACTTAATTTGTCCTTAGCCACACCTCTGTCTCTTGTGCATACACTACTACTAGAGTAAATGTGGTATTATATCGTTGATTTTTAAATTATGGCTTATTTTGACCATAGACACACCCCTTTCATTTATGTGTGTGTATGCGTTACTAATAGAACAAATACAGTAAAATGTGTGAATTTTTATACATATTTGCTTGGACCCCTCCAACACTGCTTGTCACTTTAATTTACATTTTGTATTTCTTTTTATTCTTTCAGGAATGCAAGAAATATCTCATGAAGAACATCAACTATACAGAAAGAATTTGTGAACCGAGTGAGAATATGACAGAAAGAATACCTCACAAATAAAGTGAAGGGATCTCAGCCTCGAAAAATGAGCTGAAAACACACACAGACAAACTCCAGTGTAATTCAAATACTGATGTGGAACATGTGAAAACACATGCGGAAAAACACATGATTTTGGCATCAGAAGATGAACTGAAGATGAACTGAGGGTACATGTGGGAAAACACCTTCAGTGTGAAAACTGTGAAGAGATTTTGGCATCAGGAGATGAACTGGGGGGTCATGTGGGAAAACACCACCAGTGTGAAAAGTCTGAGGGGATTTTGGCATCAGGAGATGAACTGAGGGGTCATGTGGGAAAACACCACCAGTGTGAAAAGTGTGAAGAGATTTTGGCATCAGGAGATGAACTGAGAGGACATGTGGGATAACACCACCCATGTGAAAAGTTTAAGAGATTTTTGCATCAGAAGATGAACTGAGGGGTCATGTGGGAAAACACCCCCAGTGTGAAAAGTGTGAAGAGATTTTGGCATCAGGAGATGTGGGAATGTGGGAAAACACCACCCGTGTGAAAAGTTTAAGAGATTTTTGCATCAGAAGATTAACTGAGGGGTCATGTGGGAAAAAAAACCCACTGTGAACATTGTAAATTAGGTTTTGATTCAAGCAGTGACCCGATGAATCATGTGAAAATGTGCAAAGAAAAAAAAGCTGGTGTGACCTTGAACTTGAATGATGTTCTGATTGTTCACAAGACAGCAGATGGCACTAATGATGGGATGAGTGATTTGTGAAAAGATTCAGTGAATTTACAATAGGCCAAGAAAAAAGACGAGATGAATGTGAAATCTCACATAAATGTGATAATTGTGACAATGTTTTGACATGTGAAGATACGGTGTTTGATCATGTGAAAACACATGTGAAAACAAATCTAACTGAGCTCTGTACTAATGTGAGCAGTGTAGCCAAGCATGTGAAAATGTGTGAAAAAAGTCAGTGTAATCAGTGTGGTGATATTTTCACATGCCAAAGTGATATGATACATCATGTGAAAACTCATGTGGCAAAGAAAGTGCACAAATATAAACAATGTGATGTTTTCAAATGTCAAGGTGATATGACAGACCATGTGAAAACCCATGTGGCAAAGAATGTGCACGAGTGTGAAGCATGTGGGCACATATTCAGTTCATGAGATGGACTTACTGCACATATGAAATCACACAACAATAAACAAGATTGCCACATGTCAGACATACCATAACAAGCAGAGTCACGGCCAGCATGTTTTGCTACATCAGGGTTTTATGTTTCGATGCAAGAATTGTAAGAGGTGTTTCAAATATGCAAGTAGTCTTCAAGTGCATATGGAAATGCATAAAGGAGATGAGGAGCCGCACAGTGAACATGTCTGCGAACATTGCGGTAAAGTGTTCACCTTGAAAACAAGCATTCAAAAATGCATTCTGGGGAGAAGTCACATGAATGTCGATTGTGCGACTGGCGCTTTTTCCGGAAAAGTCAACTGGACCGGCATCTGTTGAAAGACCATTCACGTGTGGGTTGTGTGGGAAACGCTACACACAGAAAGAATCAATAAACATTCATATGCAAGAACATACAGGAGTTGTACGCCACCAGTGCGAAATATGCGGTAAAAGCTGCACTACAAACTATCATTTGAAGATCCATAGACAGTGACATAATGGGGAGAAGCCACACGTGTGTGAATACTGCGGTCCTAGCTTTCTTATCCAACATCATCTGGTTGTCCATATCAGGACTATTCCATTGTAAAGTGTGTGATAAAAACTTTGCTCATAAACAAAGCCTGACAGAACACCTGAGTAAACAACATGCAATCAACCCAAGACTGCACAACGTCACCAACTTGTATCACCATGGATACACGTTCATCAAGCACAATAATTATGATTTCACTCGCATTTATGAGTAAACCGTAAACAAATTTATGTGAGTATGTAAAAATTCACAAAATGTAATCTTTCATCAATCGCGAAAACTCCTAGCATGGAAAATTAAATAGTATATGCAGCATGCATAAAAATATTCGATATGGGACTCATAGCGACGTATACAACGTGTATAAAATACATTGTTTATTTACATGAAATTCGAACATGCACTGCGCGACGACCACCGCGATTTAAAATTATATATATAATAGTTTTTGCACCGACCTGAAATACCACCACTATGTGTATCAGGCCACAAATGTACAAATCTGAGCAAATGACATCAAATTATGATATTTTGATTAAATAGAAGCATATCTGTTATAGAAGTGCACGTAAACCAAACATTGTACTGGATACTGGATACTTGACTGGATACTGGATACTCTATACTCTGTACTGGATACTGGATACTGAGTACTGGATATTCGATATTGAATACTCAACTGGATACTCGATACTGGATACCCAATACTCGATACTGGATACTCAATACTGGATACTCGACTGGATACTCAATACTGGATACTCGATACTGGATCACTAAAACATAACTTATTCTAACCTATTCAAACCTCTGTTATTCAAACAGCCAAGCATTTTCACCGCCTGACAAACATCACGGTGAAAACAAAGGCCGAAAACCCTACTTTGAGATAGTTGTTGATGCTCCCCTGAATAGTGTAACAAGATTACCCCTACCGTACATGTGCAACATACTAGTATATAAATGTGGTTGCTTAAGACTAGTTCAAAGTTGAGTTTGTGCAGTGTTTTCTTGACTTTAGCTCGGCATTCTATAGCAGCTTGTGCAGAGCTGATAGAAATACACGATACAGTGGCAATGTGGAATGTTCTGTGACGTAGCTCCACCCTGAGGATACGCTACAAATACGACAGATAAAAATATTAATATTACTTCTCACAATACTGTAAAATCATTAATTATCACTGGTACAAACTTCATTTCAATATTTCGATTTTCTAGTCAATCATATTTATTGCAACTTCATATAAATTTAATTTAATGTTTTTTTTTTGCTTAAATTTATAAAAAATTTACCCTGGATTATCCTCGAGCTTTATTCAAATTAAAAGAATACGTTTTCATTGGTTATATAGGCCGTTTGGTTACGTCCATTATCAACAAGTCTGCCAATTTTCTTGAATGATTGGCTGATTTACTCTAATAAAAGTTAACATGCGACTTTTCAATCAATTGAAATTCATGAAAGTAAATAATTCATGCCTTCGTGAAATTCACTGTATCACCTGAAAGTAAATAATTCATGCCTTCGTGAAATTCACTGTATCACCTGAAAGGAAATAATTCATGCCTTCGTGAAATTCACTATCACCTGAAAGGAAATAATTCATGCCTTCATGAAATTCACTGTATCACCTGAAAGTAAATATTTCATGCCTTCGTGAAATTCACTGTATCACCTGAAAGTAAATAATTCATGCCTTCATGAAATTCACTGTATCACCTGAAAGTAAATAATTTATGCCTTCATGAAATTCACTATCACCTGAAAGTAAATAATTCATGCCTTCGTGAAATTCACAGTATCACCTGAAAGTAAATAATTCATGCCTTCGTGAAATTCACTGTATCACCTGAAAGTAAATAATTCGCGCCTTCGTGAAATTCACTGTCACTTGAAAGTAAATAATTTATGCCTTCGTGAAATTCACTATCACCTGAAAGTAAATAATTTATGCCTTCGTGAAATTCACTGTATCACCTGAAAGTAAATAATTCATGCCTTCGTGAAATTCACTACCACCTGAAAGGAAATAATTCATGCTTTCGTGAAATTCACTGTATCACCTGAAGTAAATAATTCATGCCTTTGTGAAATTCACTGTATCACCTGAAATTAAATAATTCATGTCTTCGTGAAATTCACTGTATCACCTGAAAGGAAATAATTCATGCTTTCGTGAAATTCACTGTATCACCTGAAAGTAAATAATTCATGCCTTTGTGAAATTCACTGTATCACCTGAAAGTAAATAATTCATGCCTTTGTGATATTCACTGTTTCACCTGAAAGTAAATAATTAATACATTCACAGTACTATTATGAGCATGAAGATATTCATGAAAGCAGAAGTACTGTATGCATGAGAGAAAATATGCAATGTGTCTTCAAAATGACAAGCGCCCTCTATGGCATTTTCCTTGTGCAAATTTCTCTTCATTCACAGAATTTTGATATATTTTGTAACTTACCATGTCAGTTGTTAACCTGTAGAAGTATTGGCCCATAATGTTGACTAGAATATTTTCCTTGAATGTTTATTGGACTCACAGCTTTTGATCTGGCTCACGATTAGTACGGTATGCTCTAAATCACATGACAATTTTTAATTTCCTTATTTTCGCTGATAAGTAAATCCGATAAATTAAATCTACTTGAACATGTAAAACAACAATAAAACTCATTGACAAATTTGTGAAATTAAAACACAGTGAATATGCTCAAAACATCGAAACAGTGAAATTAAATGTCAGTGAAAATAAATGGTTTTACAGTAAGATTGACACATAAAAATTGAGCTGCTCCATTCTTTCACAACCATCTGCATTGTCTCCTTCCTCAGCAACGAGGCATAATCCTTCTATCCATGAGAAACAATCAATTTTCACCACCACATTTTCTCATCCAAATTCTTCTGCACTTTTATTTTTCAATATTTCTTGAAATGAACCTTAATTTAGAGCTAACAGACAAAATTTGGTTATTTTTGTCTGCTGAAGGATGTGCAGACTATAAACAGGACTATTGTGATGAAAAGGGGAAACTGGTGGTGAAAAATTAAATTCATTGAACTTCACCAATTTCTGGTTCCCATAACTCTGGATCATTTAAACAAAGACTCATTTTGACAATAGACACATAAAGCTCATTTATGCGAATACAAATAGACTACTGTAAAATCTGTATTAGAAACCGCGGCTTCTATTAAAATGGTACAATGCAACAGAGGGGATGCGGCTTCTATTAGAGTATCTACACATATGAGAAATGATGAATTTTTGGTTCTCAATTATTCAAAAAGAATGGGTGCGACTTCTATTAGGGATGCGGCTTCTAATACAGATTTTACGGTACTACAGTAATAGTCCAGACATGAATGACTTTTAAATAAATGACAATATACTTTATTATCAAGGAAGACAATCAGTACAATGTATGAAACTAACTGTTGTACTGATTTTTCCCCCAACTTCTTGGACATAAACGTATTAAAAATAGTTTTATAATCAACAGTAATTGTAAGGGCGGTCGGTGGTCGTTGTGCTGCGTTCTGTTCGATATGGGACTCATAGCGATGTATAAACATGTACATTGTTTACATGAAAATCAAACACTCGCTGCGCGATGACAACCGCCCAACTATATTCAGATTGAAAGGTATACCGGAATCAGACAAACCTTGTTTTTGCACAAAATAGACAAGCATACACCGATTATAAAAATTCCATTACAGTTGTAAACTGCCTGTCAATATATAAAACCTTATACAAGTCACTTAGTTAACCAAGATTAACGCAGAGATTGAATTGGGTGGCACCGATTTGATAAAGGGCGATTGGTCGTGATTATGCATACTATGAGGCTACAGAGGGTATAGCCTGATATTACTAGTTTTTAGAGCTCTTTGATACAAGTGACATGGGCTAGTATTATACAAGAACCAGATTTTTGAATGAAATTAAGTCATTAAGTGTTTTCGTCACATTGTAACAGTCTGAAATTCTCATATCGTAGCGATAAATAAATATGTACTGTTTGAGCATCAAATTACATAATATTCAGACAGATGCTGCACGATAACCACTGACCTGGATTTTGGTTAAGGTAGAAGCCTACACATAACTTTTGGTCATAAATCGCATGTCAATGTTCATTGGTTTATTATGTAAAATCATGAAGCTATTGTCCCATGGCACCATAAAAATAGCATTATTTTGTTACATTGGCGTATTTTGCGAAACTTGTCCTAGTATTTTTCAAAAATCATTATTTTTAGAACAATTCCATAGAGTGCAATGTTAAAGAAAAATTGCATTTTTCAACACTTTTTAAAACCCAGATTTTTGAAAAAAATTCAGGAAAACAAAAAGTACCCCAATTTGAGATATGGCATATCTCTGCCATAGGACCCTATGGTAAAAGCACTATATTACTGCCAAAATGACCACTACCCACTAAGATACAGCCATGATTTTCTCAAAATTTAACCTGGTGACCCCCAACTTTTTTTAAGTCAATATACTTATATTGCTCGATAGTACAATTTATTAAAAAATGAATAAATTCTGGGTATTTGAAATCATGAGTAGGCTTCTACCTTAAAGCAGGGAATTTGTTAAAGCGGGGGGGGGGGGGGGGGGGGAGTCGTCACCTGCGAGTGTGTCAGATGGCCATAGCGTGTCATTGTTTACAAACAAGCATCTACCCATGAGCCTTTGCATTTTTCGTCTTGTCTTTAGCGTGTGATGTTATCGTCCCTTGGGACTCAATTCCCGTGCGTGATGACCCTCTTGCTTAAATACCCTACTTAGCTAATACACACACTATGTTACTAGAAACTTGAATTACATGAACACTTTGTTAACACAAAACTTCAACTCAGAAACCTCAACACCTCAACAGGCTATGCTTCTATCAAATTGACCACTAATAATAGTGAAAGGAGACACTATCTCGCGCTGACCCTTGCCCAACTAAAGTCAAAGCAAGACTACATACTAAAATTGTGCCTGATTGGCTACCCACCCCAACCAGTCTGACCAATCAGAGAGCACCTTTGAAATGTTTTTATCAACGTTTCAAATTCCACCTTGTATATATGCTTCGATTAACTGCAAAACTATCCTTAGATATTTTATAAATAAAACATTTAAATTCACTATTTTGATGTTTTGAGCAATTTCACTGGCATTTAATTTCACTATTTTTGAGCAATTTCACTGGGTTTTAATATCACAGACTAGGCAGGGAAACAATGAGTTCTATAGTTATTTCATGTGGATTTAATTTAGCAGATTTTACGTATCACCGAAAATAGGGAAATTAAAACCCAGTGAACAATTAATGCATTTACAGTACTTTGCTGAATATTCAAGGCAGAGAAAGGTCTGGCCGTTGAGAGAGTGGAATTACTTGTTTTTGTCACTCAATTTTCGCCTGTCATCACATCAACTGTTTTGATTACCAAGGTTACATATATTGAGGAGGGGGTCAAGTCCTATGGCTCTAGCTCCAGACAGATCAAGAGAAGAGAGGGTGGGGCAACTCTGTGAGACAAACTACAGTATTCAGATTGCATAACAACAAAAATTCAGTTTTATAAAGAAAAATATTTTTTAAGTGTAGCACAGAATAAAAATACAGAAATTTTTTTCAGCTGAAACATTTGTATAGGAATACACATTACCTCGTAATCCTGAATAAGTTAGAGGAGTTTTCTACATGAACCTATTTGTTGACAAATAATTTATAGCCTAGAATCTCAGCTTTCTGAGGTGATCTAGATCACAAAACTGCATGGTTAGTCAGTTTAGCTCATTAGGCATGCAAATGTATGCAAATGTCACATGCTACAAAGTATGCAGTGTTCTCTCTACTGCAGCGATTATGCTTAGCCTGACATGTAAGCGTAAGTGGCCCCCTTGCCTGCCGAACAGCTTCAGACCGTACTAACGCCTGACAAAATAGTGTACGTCTTGCCAGCAAGATCAATACTGTCAATTCACAAATTTCACGTCTTCTTGCAATAGGTTTCAATGAATATTCATTTTTTTGGGTCATGGTAACACAGTCAATCAAAGTAGTGTTTGCATTGTCGGCAAAAATCACAGACTGGTTTCAGCAAAATTTGCCAGCACCTTATCACACATTATGTCGAGAAACAAATAAACTCTGCCGTGAATACTGTCACTATCTGACGTTCCTGCATTTTGATTGGTACGACAAAAAATCGTCAGGGGAAGTGAAAAACTACATCGTTCTGTCAGGCGTGTGTTGGGTTTGGAGCACCATGGAGGGCGCAACTTGCGTGACCTTGTCAGGCTACTAATTGCTTGGCCACTAAAATCAAATGCTTGTACTTTGAGAAAACAATAGATATATTGATATGTTAATTATTCATATTGTTACAAAATAAATATGCAAATTACATTATTATGCAAATTACATTATTATACAAATTAGCCACCACGCAGAAACATCTAACAGCTTTAATCTTGAAAGACAAATTTAAAAAAAAAAAAGGTCAGAAAATAGTGAAACTTTGTAGTGAACATTTATCTGGGGTTCAGATACAGAGGGTCATCAAATTCCGTGAATTATTTTCTTCATGACTGTCATAAAATCATTTAATTGCGAAAGTTCCTCACGGCAACAATCGGTTTACAGCTCATCAAAACAACGAGAAGTAATATTATCTCTGATTAACAATGCTTATATTTCCCATTTAAAGGGTGGTGGCCATCACACCATGCATGGACGAGATGTGGGATATATACAAACAAAGATGGCGTCTTTGTCTTTTGCACAGACCAATAACAAAACTGAGACATAATCTAGCTTTAACGAGGTAATTTGTTAGTGATTGGAAGATATCAATGGGGTAACTGGCAGTAATTATTGCATGTTGCACCCAGGTCAAAACTCGCACTCAGGATTTTCATGAGAAGGGTGCATTGAACTGTGGGAAAATCAATGTTTATCAACACAAATGTCACAGAAGCATGGCGCGATGATCACCGCTCTGTAAGGTAGTTCACCACCATAAAAACGTAGAAAAAAATGTTCGTGGTAAATCATTCATTTAAAGTTTTTATAGAGAAAGAAAACGTATGCAAATTTTTCCATTTTGGAGCATTTTCCAAAGGAATCCATGTAAACATATTATTCCATGTATAACTTTCACTTATATTCCCAATTCTCCAAGTTTTCTCGAGTCACATGTACCCCTCATAACACTAAATATTTTTAGCATAGTCATCAATCAAAATTTTGGAATATGATGGAGTGTTTCTCCCATAGGAACACACATGTTTGATCGATTTTTGAAGTCGTTTTGTGGAAAACAGAGTTAGGTAGAAAAAACTGATCATGGTAAATCATAGGTATATTTTTTTATAAACCTCTCATATTGGATTAGGAGGATTTCTGAGTATGTTTTTAATGATAGCAAAATACTGTCGAATACTTTATTTTCGCTTGGAATTTATTTTCACTAAAGGAATGATTCAGTGAAAATAAAATCCAGCGAATATACTTTTTTTCCTATATTTCACATTCAACTCATCAAAAATCAGTGAAAATAAATTCCATATAAAATGCCTAAAAAGCCCTTTCAGCGAAAATAAAGTATTTCACAGTACCTTAATAACATAATAATTTACAGTACGTTTTGTTTTCAATGTTTATTGTACAGCATCTTGTAAAGAACAGAATCTACCGTAGTCTAAATAGTACACTGTCACTGATTGACCAATTTTAAATTACTACAGAGAATAGTACACTGTCACTGATTGGTCAATTCAAAATTACTACAGAGAATAGTATACTGTCACTGATTGGTCAATTTCAAGTTACTACAGAGAATAAGTTATAAAGAATTATCTCAAAAAACAACTTTAAGAGAAAACAAACCTTGAAATATGTTTAATACTGTTTAAACTTTCTCAATTGTTCAGATTTGAGTTACATAAACATCACATTATAAATAAACACAAGATTCTTTGATTCTGACAAATAAAGCAAAAACTAGAATATCAGTGGTTGTATTTATAACTGCCATTGTTCGCTTAGTTAACTTACTGAATTTATAACAAACCACTTAAAGGAGCACCTCCAGTTAGGCCCATTCTCACAACAAATTTACTTTCTGGATTAAAATTACAATGGATAACAAAAGATAGATTAACTTTGTAAATAACATAAACAATAGTCCCATGATTCTTTGGTGCAATCCCTGGGCTTGGAAGATTCCCCTTTAAGATGTATATCGAAATAATAAATATGCGATGTATAGGAAAAAATCGTTATCGTCCACATTTGATACGTTTCTTACACCAAACGATATTCTACGACTACGTCAGTTTGATTTTACGTTACAAACACTACTGCTGATATGATGCCCTGAATACTGTAGAATACTTTATTTTCGCTTGGAATTTATTTTCGCTATTTTCGCTGAATGGATGATTCCGTGAAAATAAAATCCAGGGAATATACTTTTTTTCCTATATTTCACATTAAACTCATCAAAAATCAGTGAAAATAAATTCCACACAAAACGCCCAAAAGCCTTTTCAGCGAAAATTAATTCCAGCGAAAATAAAGTATTCCGCAGTACATCACCAATTTGACAAGTCCAGCGTCTCTTTATAAATGGTTGTACATAGTACAAAAATACCAACAATTAAGTATCTGGAAAAAAAATATATAAGAAAAAATATTATTAACGCTATAAAATGTTTAAAATGAGCTGTAATCTATGTACATGGTAGCCAAGAATTGCAGAATATTTCCCCTTAATGTTCACATGCAGTTACCGTAGCCGTTGTTTTGGCTCCAAATTTCATACACTAAAACATTTTAAACATGTTCTAATGAACCAAAATAAATATAAATCCTCAAAAAAGTCCCGCAATTTGCCATTATCTGTCATGTTGCACTATTTTACCAAAATGTCAATAAACCTTAACTTGTTCCCCACCAGTTCCTTCTTTTCATCACAAATTGACAAAATAGTCCTGTTTATAGTTTGCAATTTCTTTCTAAATATTGGAACAAAAAAGCCAAACTTTTTGGGTAAAAACTAAACATTGACTCAAAATTGTCTTTTGGCTCCAAAATTACCGGTATATTAGTTTATTTCCAGAAGTGGAAAGTGGAAACAAAATTCGGCGAAAAAGTCTGGCAGTGAAAAAGTTAAACTATCATCTTATCAATTTTAAAAGGTGTTTAATATACTGGTACATTGAGGTTTGTGCGTATAGCTGTGTATTTTCTTTTGTACCCTTCCCTAAATAACAAAACAAATTATGTTAAGCATTAGTGACAGTGCAAGTCAACTACAACACCATCTCACCTTTTAACGTAAATGAAGAACATTCTCATTTCTCATGCATCAACTTCCATAGTATTATCTTCAACTGATGGGTTACCTAGGAGATCCACTGATTCTGAATCTCCAGAATCATTAGTTGCCATAACTACATCCTCATCTTTACTTTCCAGAGGATCCCCACTTCCGACTGCATGTACATCCTTCGCATCTTCCTCGCTCCCAGCACCATCAGATTTATTTTCACTGCTACCAAAATCTTCTTTGGTAGGTTTATCAGGTGAATCCTGTTCATCCTGGCAATGTTCTGCAACAGCTACTCCGTCTGTACCATCTGTAAGAGTATCACCTACATCTGCCTTGGCATCTTCTGTAACTAGCTCATCTTCCTCATCTTCTAACAGCTTATCTTCTTCCTCTTTGCTTAAAGAGTTATCTTCCAGACCACCTTCTTCCTCAGCGGGATGGCTCTCCAGCAAGGCATCCTCAGCAGCTCCTTCTTTATCATCTTCCACAACTGGCGATTCTTCTTCTAAAACCGTTGCAGGTTCAGCTGGTATAGTTTTTTTCTCTGGCTTGGAAGTTTTCTCTATTTCAGGTTCATCATCATCCAAAAGTATGATATCATCATCATCATCATCATTAACCTTGGTTTCTTGAGCAGATGTAGAAGGAATACTTGGCTCAGCCATAATGTTAGCATCATCAACTGGATTCTGGGAGGGAGGTTCATCATCAGTTCCAAAAAGACGGTCTATTATATTGGAAACTGCATCAGTGACTGATGCGTCATCCTTAACAACATCATCAAAGAATCCATCGTCTTGATACTGTGATGGTTCGGGAGATTCCATCCATTTTGTACCCGGGCTGTTACTGCTGCACGAAGATTGGGCATATTCTTCTGGACGGCGTGGACGAGTATGGTGCTTGAAGCCTTCTACCTCTGTGGGTCCCATAGTGCAGGTCATAACATGACCGGCCATAGCCGAACCCGATTCCGTGCAGTAGTTACACTTCTCACATTTCAAGATATCTATAGATGGTTTGGTCACCGGGTGTAATTTTGGTGCTGGTCGGTTTGATTTGTGGAATTTAATCATATGGTTCCCATACGACATCCCACAATAAGTACGGTATGGACAACTGGAACATTTGAGAAACGTGGCGAAATGTGCAGCAAGATCGTCTATAGCTGTACTACATTCACTGCATTTGTGTACCATACCATTGTCGTCGATCTTACGAGTTTTATCCAGTGATGCTTTCCAATCTAGCAAACTATAGCTTTCTAAAGTACCTTTCCTTGCGTCACCTCGCATCTGTTTCTTCTGCTTCTTATAGATATCAAAACTGTCAACGCTCGCACGCTTCAACACTCGCTTCTGCTCTGCAGATTCTTGAATTATCTGTTCCTGCGATTTCACACTTTCAGACACCTTCTTCACAGGAAAGCGTATGTGGTCTTCTTTCATGTGCGTCTTCAACTCAGCTGGCGTCAGGAACATCAATTTACATTGTTTACAGCGAGAATTACCCGACTTAGTCTGATGTTTCTGACAATGACGAAGGTAGCTTGTTCCATCACGCACCCCTTTAAGGCAGTGAGTGCACAACAGCTGTCTGATACCTTCATGCTTACAACGGAAATGCTCAATGATGTCGTCATGGACTGAAGACCGGAAATTACAGACCGGGCAGTGATAAGGCATCTGTAGAGGCGGGTGCTTGGTATTCAAATGACACTGTAGATTTAGTCGACTCTCGTAAACCATATCACAAATCTTGCATTTTAAGTTTGACGTATTCAGATGAGCTTTCTCGATGTGGCACTGCAGTTCAAATGGCGTGTTAAAACGGCGGCCACAGTGTTCACAATTAATGATGTCACTCAATGATAGATTTTCCTGTTTCTCTTTCTCTAAATGATTTTTGATGTGCTGCATGAATTTAATGTTATTATTTATAGTTTTGGTGCAATGGTAACATTTAAAACCATTTTTGAATCTCTCATCCTGATAGTTTCGACTCCCTTCCTTAGTTCCATAAAACTGCTGAATTGTGTATCGGTGCCTTTCTTCTCGTTCGGGTAATTGTGGGACCAGCTCGGAAGTTTTACTTTTTCTCTTTGTATCAAATTTTCCTGGGATGTACATAGGCACTTTATCCCTTTGTGAACTCTGAGGGAAAGTTGGTTTGGTTCGATTAGGAGGCTTTCCTAGGAGAATATCTGTGACTTCTCTTGGTAATGATGTAGAGGTAGAAGGTGGATGGTTCTTTGGTGGAGCAGTCTGGACAGGATTGTGCATCTGGGTGACTTTTACACCTGGTTGCACCAGTGTATTGGTAGCCGGACTGTATACATAGTGATACACGTTACCAGCTGAAGTAAGCAACTTATAATTTTGGCCGAGGTGCTGTTGGATATTAACCCCAGTCGGTACACGAATAACAGTAGTTTTTAAATTATTTTTCGGCGATCCACTTAGATTGTTTGAAGCTGTAGACGTGGGGACACTGACGTTAACTATTTGTTGTCGTGGCGATTGATTTGCAGTAGTTGAATAATTAGGATTTAATGACGCACCATAGTTTGTGTTGATGATAGACTGTTGTGGAATGGTTTGCATTTGAGCAGCTGGATATCTTTGATACTGTGTGCTATTGTTCACAGGCTGTGTCTGTGCTAATGAATGCAATGGTTGGGACGACAATAATGAAACTGTTGGTGTTGATTTCTGAATAATATATCGAGTTGATGGCGCTGAAGCTGAGGTGTTCATAGGCTGGCTTGGCACCGCTATTGGCTGCTGTACCATAGATGTTCCTTGGGCTTGTAGGTGAATGGGCGTTCTGCTATTGGGCGCGAGGATGTACGACTGTCCCACGTTAGACGCAGGTGATATCCCTGATGTTGGCGTACCAATTTGCTTTGCAATAGTCTGAACAATACTTGATGCATTCGTTACCGTTTTGATGTTACTTGGCTTGTTTGCTAGCATAGTCTTCAGCATAGTCCTCTGATTCGTCACTCGCATATTTGACCCTTTCATTGAGATATTCGGCACCATGCGAGGCATTTCCGAAAAGGAATGTACAGTATGGTGTTGCTGCAGAATCTGCACTTGCTGATCCTGTTTAGCTTTTTCGGCATTGTACTTCGCTACCTGTGCATCGTACTTTCGCTGTTCGGCCAACTGAGTTTGAAATAATTCACGTTGTGCAGGTGAAAGGTCATCATCCTCACATTCCATCATCAGGTCTAAATCACTCCTCTTTGCAAAGCTTCGTCTCGTCATGACTTGCGCCATCTTTGTTTTTCTAAAATAAGAAACTGAAATAATTTAGAATATTATAATCAGCTGTGATGTTGGATTATTTGAAAGGATTATAAATTATTAACTAGTACTGTAGAATACATTTTCGCTTGGAATTATTTTTGCCATTTCCGCTGAAGGATTGTTTTAGTAAAAATAAAATTCAGCAAATATACTTTTTTTCCTATATTTTACATTCAACTCAAAATTCAGTGAAAATAAATTCCATACAAAAATGCCTAAAAAGTCTTCTCAGCAAAAATTAATTCCAGCTAAAATATTTTACAGTATTCTATTTTCATTCAGCAACAAAAATAATTAAGTTTATGACAATGGCTAACATTTTATGACAATGGCTAACATTTCATGACAATGGCTAACATTTCATGACAATGGCTAAAAGTTCATGACAATGGCTAAAAGTTCATGACAATGGCTAAAAGTTCATGACAATGGCTAACATTTCATGACTTTGGCTAATATTTTATAACAATGGCAAACATTTCATGACAATGACTAAAAGTTCATGATAATGGCTAAAAGTTCATGATAATGGCTAAAAGTTCATGACATTTGGCTAATATTTCGTGACAATGGCTAAAATTTCGTGACAATGGCTAAAATTTTGTGACAATGGCTAACATTTCGTGACAATGGCTAACATTTCATGACAATGGCTAACATTTCATGACAATGGCTAAAAGTTCATGACAATGGCTAATATTTCATGACAATGGCTAAAAGTTCATGACAATGGCTAAAAGTTCATGACAATGGCTAAAAGTTCATGACAATGGCTAAAAGTTCATGACAATGGCTAAAAGTTCATGACAATGGCTAAAAGTTCATGACATTGGCCAATATTTTATGACAATGGCTAAAAGTTCATTATAATGGCTAAAAGTTCATTATAATGGCTAAAAGTTTATGAAAATGGCTACAAGTTTATGAAAATGGCTACAAGTTTATGAAAATGGCTACAAGTTTATGAAAATGGCTACAAGTTCATGACATTGCGCAATATTTTATGACAATGGCTAACATTTCATGATAATGACTAAAAGTGCATGGCAATGAATAAAATACAATCTTTAATTAGACATGAAGTTAAACTCAGACTGTACTAAATATATGTGAAACATTTTAAGATGCTACTTTTTTAATTTGACTATCCACATACAGATACTAGTAATACAAAATGTTAAAATTGATACGAACATAGGTATCCTAATACAAGACCCATAAGTTGGTGTTAACAGGCATGCAAAGCAAAAGATATCCCTCCACTAAACTGCAGGGGTTTCGTTAAGAGCCGGCCATCGGCCATATGGCCTGATATTAGCCCAAATTGGTCGTCTACTCTCTGCCCTCTTGACTGCCTACGCCGGTCTCACTGCAGCACTTCGCACTGCTGAGAGCCTTTGGGCAAGATTTTGTTGTGAAAGCTGACAAAAGTCGACCTAATCAAAGGATGAAATCAAAAACATATTGATCATTAGGGACGACGTCAAAAGATCGATGTCGGATAAAAAACTTAATTCCTTTAGTTTTTTTCAAAATCCCCCTACCCCCCACTGAAACTTAATTGATAAATATTGACCATGGCGTAAGACTACATTCACCATTAAATACAAATTGATAATCTGACAGTAGTATTGCATAGCAGTTGGTTGTCGGGTGGGTGTAAAAAGATTTTACAAATGCACCTCATTTGACGCACAGATTTACACTCGAACCAAACCATTTTTCTGTTTTTTTCCCTTTTCGGTTATTTCTGTCCATGATTGGATAGAAAAAAAAAACGAACTACAAATACTCCAAGTTTTTTTGACTTCATTAAAAAATAAAATCGTTTTTGTAGGATGGAAACTTTTTGAGGTCAAAACCCCCCACCCCCCAAACTAAAGGAAATAAGTTTTTTATTTGACATCAATCTTTTGGCGACGTGGTGTTTCAAAATACTATGGAATAACTTTCGCTGAAGGAATGATTCAGCTAAAATAAAATCCAGTGAATATACATGTAACATTTTACATTCTACTCGTCAAAAATCAGCAAAAATTAATTCCAGCTAAAATAAAATCCAGTGAATATACATGTAACATTGTTCCTATATTTTACATTCTACTCGTCAAAAATCAGCGAAAATTAATTCCAGCTAAAATAAAATCCAGTGAATATACATGTAACATTGTTCTTATATTTTACATTCTACTCGTCAAAAATCAGCGAAAATTAATTCCAGCTAAAATAAAATCCAGTGAATATACATGTAACATTGTTCTTATATTTTACATTCTACTCGTCAAAAATCAGCAAAAATTAATTCCAGCTAAAATAAAATCCAGTGAATATACATGTAACATTGTTCTTATATTTTACATTCTACTCGTCAAAAATCAGCAAAAATTAATTCCAGCTAAAATAAAATCCAGTGAATATACATGTAACATTGTTCCTATATTTTACATTCTACTCGTCACAAATCAGCGAAAATAAAGTTTTTAACAGTATTTATTTTATCATGATTTCATAAAAAAATTAAACCAGTCAGAAAAATCGTGAAATAGTGAATGAAATACAGATATACAGATTTTTTTGAACTTGGTGATTGTCTATGATTTCACCATATACTGTGGAATACTTTATTTTCGCTGAATTAATTTTCACTGAAAAGGCTTTTTGGTTGTTTTGTATGGAATTTATTTCACTGATTTCTGATGAGTTCAATGTGAAATATAGGAAAAAAAGTATATTCGCTGGATTTTATTTTCATGGAATCATCCCTTCAGCGAAAATAAATTCCAAGCGAAAATAAAGTATTCTACAGTACATGAACATATGATACAGCTAGGTATTTTACGCATTGGGAACACAAATGAACTTTGATCCTATCCAGTTTGTACCATACTTATGTGTGACAGCAGTGATATACTAGTATCTATATACACGCACTGCATTTACAGATAAAGATAAACTTTGACCCCAGACCATTTTAACCATAAGCATGGAACTATAAAACCACAGGAAGAACAACCTTTTCGTTTCCTTTGAACCACGATAGTTGCCGCGATGTTGAATGTTTATTTTGACTGTTTATTTCGTTGCATTAAAAAATAAGCCAATTTACGCAAATGAACGTTAATCTCCGACTATCGGTCATTTTCGGAGTCAATCATGCGACTTCGGAAGATCACATGATCGAGTTGTTTCGGTTATAGCATAAAAAAACAATAACGCCAAGACAAAAACACTGATAAATGAGCGACATTCAACGGGGGAAAAAAAAAACACATTGCCACTTCTGGCGATCAAAGGGAAACACGAAATAAGTGACTAGTCAGGATATCTCGACAACAAACAACATACCAAACTCCATGTTTCGCAAACTTTGGCAACCTTATTTTATTCGAGGGTTGAAAAAAAACAAGAAGTAATTCAAAAACAACATTGAAAATGATGAAAACTGCTAAACTCCGACCCGTTGCACGACTTCCAGTACACTGAGATCAACCTGCAGACCAACTTGTTTGCACATGCATATTGAACAAAATATTTTACTGTGCAGATATGAAATAATTTTTTTTCAAGTTTTCCATTCCCAGCAGATACGGGCGTATCGGCGGCAACTAACATGCAGTATGACTAATGTTGTGGAAAGCACTGTAAGATAAACTAAGACAAAGGTTTTTTTAATCTTCTTAGTTTCATTGTTCTTCCTGTGGTTTATTGTTCCATGCCATAAGCTGCATAGCTGGAAGATTTCTGCTTTTTGAACTTTGACCTTACTGTAAAACAGTTTATTTTCACTCACATTTAATTTCACTATTTTGATGTTTTGAGCATATTCATAACACATTCTGATGCATCTTATCTTTGATAATTTTTACCTAAATATTATTTTGTTGTTAACTATCTTTTTCCCAGACTTCCTGGCACTGTAAGCGAAGGGCAATGTCACATATCAGTCAAATGAAAACTAGACAGACTTGAGGCAACACAATACCCTGGGGAGAAGATGACAACATACTCCTAGTAACAACTTTTATTATATTTTGAAAGATATTTTGGACATGCTGGAATTTAACTTTTCTCTTTGAAAGGATATTTTTTGTAGGTAAGGTTTGAAAGTATAGAAGTTTTGGGTAAAAAAAAAATTTTAAAGAATTTTTTTTTTTTTCACACTATTTGTAGAATGTCTAAACATTGTGTTCCTTATAAACCAAGTGCTCGTCTTTTAATGAAGATGACTGACATCAGATCTCCCTAATTATTCATTTGACATGAGTAAATTATTATTTGAACACTATTAAATTTTAATTTTTTTTTTGCGCCAGATGTAGTCACTGCTCAGACCTCAAATTGAAATTAACAGTAGCCCCAAAGCATAAAGTCTACCAAATATTGTCCTGGAGCTACCATTTATATAAGCTAGTAACCCACCTGAACTACTGTAAAATGACCACCGGTAATTTTCACTGGGTTTAAATTTCGCTGATTTTCCATTTCAGGCATATTCAGTGGGTTTAATTTAAATTCACGGTTTTATCCTTTAGATAATGTGTTATATACTAAATTTTACATTCACTGGGTTTTAATTTAGCTCATTTTCCAGTCAGCGAAATAACCCTTTTACAGTATTAGAAATTGCATGTCTCCAAAATCTAATACTACATGTTTGGAAGGTAGAACAGACTGTTCTAATTTATACAGCTGAGTAAGCAGCTGGCCCACAAACTCCCTGATACACTGTCCGAGACGAATATGCAAATCCGTTTTTCACTACTCAGTTTTCTAAATATCGTAATTTTGTAACAGTGAAAATTTTGTAGTAGTCTTATGACATAAATTCTTTAAAATTTTCAAATTGTGAAATTTTCTACCAACGAGAATTAATATTCCATTAGCTGGAGGTCTTGGACAAAATTTATGAAGAAAATTACACAGATTCATTTTGTGAAAGCGGGTAGTGTTCAATAGGTTACTGGGAAATCATTGTAGCGAAGAGCAGTCCTTCCAGGTGTGAGGTGGTGAACAATGGATTGAGTGTAAACTGTGCTCAGAGCATGCATCATATTTAAAATATCCCTGAAAATTCACTTTTTTATAATTGCATTTCACTAAAAACACATAATAATATAGTTTAAAATCAATAAATACAACCAACAAATTATTTGTGATCTTAAAAAGCTGTGAAAAAAATAAAAACACACAACTGAAGGACACAAAACAGGGGGCCCTGGAAGCTGAATAAACATCTTTATAGTGAGAATGAAGTTTCATAAGCAGTTGAATACATTTGAATTGTCTGATACAGAAATTATGATTATGAGGGCAAGAATGATTTTTGTAAAATATTGGAAGATTTAAATTATCAAACTGAACCATGGCGATACAGAATAAAGCCATTTTAAAACAGAGTTTTAAAAAACGGCAGAGGCGGCCATTTTACAAACAATGAACAGCAGAGGTCAGCAGAAAGATTATACTACTCAAGGTTAAATACCATTTAAGACCACCTAGCTTAGTAAGAATAAATTAGGCACGAAATATATTAGCCCGGTACAATCGATTCTAGATATTTCACGTCAAGGGCAAAAAATAAAATTTAATAGAAACAAGAAATTTCTTGCATTTAAAGCTTATCTTTTCTTCTAGCAAACTAATTTGGTTGGAAAAAATTGCAGATTTTTACTCAGGCATAACAAGAATTTGGTGTGAATTTACTTGAAACATTTGCATACATTTCATGAACATAAAATCCTAGTCAATATGAGAAAAATTTGTTAAGCAGTGAAATACGCAAAATTTTGTAACAGCGAAAATTTTGTAGTCGAAAAATTTCCTACCAACGAGAATTAAAAAAAAAATATATTAAACAGTTTACAGTTCATTTAGTCAATGAAATTTTGCAAAATTTCAACAAGGAGAGCTAAAAAACTCACTTCAGTTTTTTCACTAAATTTAACATGCAAATTTTTTACTTAACTCATTGAAAGCACTCCCATAACTCACCCTTAGTGCTTTTAGGAGAGGTATTTGTCACTGTCCTGTGATTTTCAAAAGGCAAGACCTGATTTACAAAGGATTCCAAGGGACAAACAGTACCCCTTAGGCAAGTTTAAAATGCAAACTAAACATTAATCTTACAATTCAGAATATCAATATTCTACAATATTATGATTTATTTTACTGCCAACCTGCAAATTACATTTTTAAACGTTTTAATTTGAGAGATATTTTTCAAAAATATTCTTAGCTACAGTGGTGAGCATTTTTTTCAAGATTTATAAGACATCAAGACACAAGGACTTTCACTGAATTTGTTCACACAGAATGAATTTTTAATTTAAAAAAAATAATATCAACACGAGTAATAAATATTTTTTCAATTCTACTCAGAATACCAGATCTAATTTTGGTTTTAATAAAAATTATGATGAAATAATTTAGAAATATTAAAGCCAAGAATAGTTACTGATATTAATATTATGAATAAAACCTTCATAGACAAAATAAATGCAATAAATAATGACTCTATGGACAGACTGTACTCCCTAGGTATGTTTTAAAAAGTAGCTTGAATCATCACAATAAATTCTACATGTACATAAATGTGTTCGTATTTTATACAAAGATTTATATGCCTTTTTAACCATTATCTGGTCAAGTCAATGTTAAAGTACAAAGGACAGAATAAGGGCTGAAATGAAACAAATCTCTTTCAAAATAACAGCAAAATGTCTCTATTTCTCTTTCATATAAAAAAAAAAACATTAAATTTTAGAATTTTGATTTTATGAAAAAAATACCACAAAGCAATATTTGTTTTTGGATATATTTCAGAATTAAGGCAAAACATAAATCTGAGTAGACCGACTACAAAAGAGATAGAAAAAAAAATAGCAATTACCTTTGAAGAGATATAGCTAATTATATTAGAAGTGAACCAACACAATACCCCACGATTGGTTTCATCATTTATGGACACTTGGGTGGCCCCATGCAGGGAATTTAAATTTGCGTATTAATTTTCACAGATCAAACAGGTTAAATCCAGACTACAAAGTAACACCTGGGTGACAGAACTAGATTATGTAAATGTGAATTACACATACACAGCAGAGATGGATTAGTTGTGTTGGTGCCACGCCATGCCATGCCATCCATCTATAATTCATGGTGCGTTTTTTTTCAGAGAATATTATCATAAATAATTTTTAATTTTACCCTGTTGCCAGTATTAAACAGATGCAAAATACATTTCATTTCTGATATGGGATTTTAATAGATGTTACATTGACTGTGCTTTTAAAATTAAAAAGCCTTTTTCAATTGCTGTTGATAGAATTATTGAAGTGCAGCTATTTATTAAATTCAGGATGCTAACTGGCCTCTAATTTTAGACTGTGTAAAGTCACATGTAGGTATAAAATGACCGCGCTCAATTTCTTTTAAGTCCAACTGTTTAAAACGGCCTCTCCTCGAGTTCCAGTCCAGTAGCTCTTCCATCAGTTTTAAGGTCACTGCATAGCTCCAAACTGGATGAATAATAGTGATTATATTTCACTTTTAGGAATAAAATTTAATAAGCCTGCTTATTCTCTGGGGCAAACATTAGGACATTTTCATTGCCTGGCAACCCACACTGTGAAAACAAAGACTGAAAACTCAGAAAATGCTACTTTTGCATAGTTGTTGAGACTGCCCTGAACAGTGTAACAAGATTAGCCCTACATGTCCAACATATATAAATTTGGTTGTTCAGGGTTACTTCAAACTTGAGTTTGTGTTGTTTTCTCGAATTTTCACCGACTAGACCAGCGTTCCACAGCAGCTCACACAGAGCCCATAGAAATACGTGGTACAGTGGTGCGCGTCTTAGCAACGTAGAACGTTCTGTGACGTAGCTCCGCCCCCGAGGATAAACAGAAAACAAAGAATAGATGTTTGTTTTTTTCCAGGGAATCTTGTTATGTACACAAGTAATAATTTTAAATTAGGCCTACAATAAATATTATATACAATAAGATTTTAATTAAATATAAAGTTTTCTGGCAAAGGCACAACATCATCTGCATGCAGTCCCAGGGGCCACTATTGTCTTGCATGGTTGTTGTAGGAGGGGGGCGGGGGCGGTTCTGTAAGTCTAAAATCAACTAAGATGCAACTATCATTTATTTACAGGATTATCAACAATGATAATTACCCAAGGTAAACAAGACTGGAATTTAAATAATTCAAAGTGTCAGACGAATCATGGAGCTAAAAAAAAAAAGAGGATGAATTTATTTTTAATTTATTTATTTCTGTCAGTTTTCACCAAAAAGAACATGTATTGTACCACAATTTCAACATAGCAGTAGTAACATAGCCCATATGTTTATAAATAGGACTGAATATGTAACATTCCTTTCACCGCATTAGCGCCCAGTGTCCTCAACTCAGAAAATCAAGATTTTTTGGGGGGAGCACCCGAGCACCCCCTTTGAAAAGAGTGCAAATGACATTTTGAATTCACATGTGACTGATTGAAAGGGATATTATGTCTTATTTTTGTGGAAATCAAGTATGGAAATACAAGATCCTAACCAGATGCTAATCTACAATCGTCTACATTATTTATACCTGGAATTTATTTTTGCTATTTTCGCTGAAGGCATGAAATAAAATCCTGTAAAAATACATTTACTGGTAAGTACATACAAATTTTACAATCATAGAAAATAAACTTCATACAAAACAGGCAAAATATCTTTTGTGGCAAAAATTAATTCCAGCTAAAATAAAGTATTTTACATGAAGGGCAGTTGTTTGTTTGAAGCACAGTATTTACAGTTGAAAAGCTATGAAAACCAGACACACTATAGGTGGCCCCATGCAGTGAATTAAAATTTGCATATTAATACAGGATCAAACCGGATCAAACCAGAATGCAAGAGTAACACCTGGAATACAAAACTAGATTATAAAAAGAATTATGCAAATCTAAAACATTGAGATAATCTGTGTTGGTACTGCTTTCCATATATCATGTACACGCAACAGTTTTAATTTTTGTGCAATTTGGGTATTTTTTTTCTGGTGATCTATGGAGGAAAAATTTGGAATATGGCGACAATTAAGTCCAGGGTTCACAGTTCTTGACTGTAGAATAATGAATACTACAATTTGACAATAAATGTTTACAGTTAAAATGTTAATGGTTTGGTGAAATATTTTTCATGAAATACCTCAAGTACTAAGGCAACCATAGTTTTAATTACTTCATGCAAAAATAACATCTTTCCACAATCTAATGTTTTCTCATTTAAAATACCATGTTGCAAGCCAAAAACAACACATGCTGGTCTGAATACGTTTCGCAAAATTTTTTATTTTTAAATGATATACAACTCTTTTTCCCGTTATATTTTCTAAGGCCACATTTTCTGGATATTTATTAGTGCATATTTTAGCTTATCAGGATTTGTAGATGCTGTCATGCTATTGGTCAGAAATGACACACATGAACATATTTCAAAGCCTTCTGTCATTGACATCCATTGTTCTCCACAATTAGAGGAAGCCGTCTATACAAATAATTTTGAATAACAAACTTTGTAAAAGAACATGTTTTAACTGCGTTTTTTGACACAAAGCCAAACAGATTTATTTATAAATATGATTTTGCACTGCATTAAACATAGTCTTAATAGTTTTTAGTTTGGGTCACAAGGTAAGGACGCTATGCACCTACAGCGTGATTTTTTGAGCGTTAAAGGGGAACCGCTCAATCCCATGGATTGCACAAACAAATCATGGGACACTATTGTTTATGTTGTTTACAATGTTAATCTATCTTTTGTTATCCATTGTTATTTTAATCCAGAAAGTAAATTTGTTGTGAAATTAATCTTAACTGGAAGGTGCCCCTTTAACAGATCTTATTATAAGGAATGCAATGTCCTCGTTAGGGAATAATATTCCTATCAAAACAGTATTTTGAACTGCGATGGTCATTATTTATCTTAAAATCAGTGTTTAAAATTGTCGAGCTACTATACATCGCCATTAATTCATGAATTTCGATATTCAGCGAGTGATAATAGACCATTTTCCGTTCACTGCAAGAATCACGCGTTATGCGTGAAATCGAACGTGAAAACAGGACAAACAAAGGTCATAGCGTCGTAGTGGCGTCAAACATCGCATGAGATTCGACAAACGCGAAAGTATTTTGGGGGACAATTCCATGTCAATAATGTGCTGTACACATTTGATGATGGGCAATTTCGATTAAGTGAGGATATTCGAATGCAATATTCCTCTGTCAAAGATCGGCCGGTCGATGTGAGCTACGAAATAAAGAAATTCGAGTTTAAAATCAAATCGTTTTATTTTTGCGGCAGACGTTTGACGCGCGTCTTTCATGCATCTCGCGAGATCTCGCAGTTGTACGGAAAATCACCTATTGTATGGTACATGTATGTAAAACAAGGCGTGTCACAGCCTTTTCATGAAATAGTGTAAAAAATGTCTTTTTTAGCTCGTATGTTATTTTAGCTAATTTAGCTAATCTGCAATTTTGCTAAATTAAGACGTCGCTAATTAGAATAGAGTATACTGTGGAATAGTTTATTTTCGCTGGAAGTTATTTTAGCTGATAAGGCATTTTGTGTGGAATTTATTTTCACTGATTTTTGATGAGTTTAATGTGAAATATAGGAAAAAAAGTATATTCGCTGGATTTTATTTTCACGGAATCCTTCCATCAGCAAAAATAGCAAAAATAAATTCCAAGCGAAAATAAAGTATTCTCATAGTAAGCTAATTTAAGATTCAGTTAATTCATGCATGGAGTCAAATTCGCTAAAATGGCATGTAGCTCACAGACACTCTCAAATGAACAATTAACAAATATTTGTAGCCTGACATTCCAACATATTTTGGCCCAGGACTTGGCAGTTATGTTTATTTTTTTTATTGGGTGTGCAAACACACAGAGTACTGAAATTGCACATTTGAATCACAGTGGTGTTTGAATTTCAAATAAACATTTTTCGTGAAAATCTGTAAATTTGTAGTGGCGGAAATCTTTTTGGTTCACTTGTAATTCAATGATTTTCAACGAAACTTATTCAAACCAATGGCAATGCCTAGTTTAATCAACTACCCATAGCTATTTAGACTAGCAGAAAAGAAATAACGCCAAAATTAAAAGCACATTACAAGTATACCAATCAGTACTAAATGTTGTTACAATAACGCTTCCATCAAAATGATCGTGTGTTGACAAAATGAAATATTTAGTATTCACTAAAACAAATAAATAAACCATGAATCTGTCAGCTAGTATTATTCAGATTACTGACCCAGAAGTCATTGAATCTGAAATTAACATTTGCTAGAGTGAAGATTAACAAATGACCAAAATGTATGATGGATAAATGGGTTAATTCCAAATTATTTTGTTGTTTTGTAATCACACAAAATTTGGTCAACTTCAATTAAACTCACCAGAGAAAATCCTTATGAATATAGAACTCCCCGAGCATTTTAGATTTTAATGACATTTACACAAGGATAAGGACTTATTATAAAAGTTACAATTAAAAAAATTAAAACAAATTCCCAGACATATATAAAATGCAAATGAGCAAAATATTCAAAAGCCAGATGTTGATTTTTTTGATTTAAAATTTGATTATCAGTGACATACAATTGGAATTGAAATTACTATGGCTGACCTTGAACACTAAATAGTTTAGCAATGGATATCACAATGGCTGCATAGGTCATCGCTCACTTTATAAATGTGTCTGAATGCATGATATACGATACTATCGACGATCAAATATATACACATATAATAATTATATTATATAAAATTATGCATTGAAATTAAAATGCACGCCAACATAATGCAAGAACCAACATTTTTGAAAATTTAGTGGGATGATCTATAAAATTAAACTCAGCCAACCAATAGGATATTGAAATGAAACTTTCACTTGTTCATTTTTTAAATTTTTTCATACATTTAAAAAAAAATCATGATTCTTATATGAAGATAAGTTTAAATTGAACATATAAAAGTTAATAAAAGGTAACAATTCAGTACAATTAACGGTGCGACAAGCAGTCACCTCTAAATGACCTTGGGCGGTAGTGGCGCGAATGCACATGCACGCAATGACTAAAGTTTATTATACATGTTACCGGGCCTAGTCTCCCAGACGACTTAATCGCCCAAGCACTCATACAAACTGTATAATCTTTCCATCTTGGTTTAAAACGTAAATTTTATTATTCTAATCAACTGTACGACAGTTCGCGCAGAAATAAACGTCTGACGCGAAAGTTACGCGTCTCTTTGTCAACGCCGCTGTTTTACGGGCAAAATGGCCGACGACTACAAAACAAAGGTGTCAAATGGCTGTTGACGATGTCGGCTATAATTATCGGCAAGCTAACGTGACTTTGTAGACAATGTTGAATGAAAAGTGTCAATACTGACACAATCTACAGGATTTGGTACTTACCTATGAATACTCCAGAGAAAAGATGCAGAATTTGCGAGGAAGAATGCCGACTTCCCGTACAAGTCTCGCACTGATAAATGCGATAATGACCTACCTCGGTCTCGACAAGCCGCATTCGTCGTTCTCACAATGCATTATGGGTAGTAAAAATATTTAGGACTGAGGGTAAAATTTGACATCGCCAATCTCTCACAGAGCCAGCTTTCTTTCAAAACAGTTCTGCTGAGGCCTAAACAAATTTTATTAGTTACAATCGATAATGGTAATCTATATTTAAAGCGCAATGCTGTGACCGTTAACAACACATTCCTTTCCCCAACTATTATGTAAATAATCGTTTTTTTTCTGCTTTATAACATAAATAAATCTGTCATTTACATAATTATACTGACAACAATAATTGTTAAAGGGCGGTGGTCGTCGCGCCACGTCCTATTCGATATGGGACTCATAGCGACGTATACAACGCGAACAGGTCGCGGCGCGACGACCACTGCCCTTTAAAGTTAGGGGTATTTGGTTTCAAAAGTTAAAACATATTTCGTAATTTTTAATCTAAACTTATAATGATCTATGCGTTTTTCGAGGTCACCGTTACCTCTTATCCTGGCACGCTCTCTAGCGACAATGCTTTGCTGTGACGTCAATGGTTGTCATGACTATCGTCCAGGGCGCCGATATTACTATGTTCTGTGGTCGTCTGTTAACACACACACACAAACTATTTTTTTTGTTTTGAAAGTTATCTCGTCTGACTCACGAACGACGGCAGAACCAAACAGAGTTGTTGATTCGAATAACAATTCTTTCGCCCATTACGTCATTTTGACGTCACAAAGGCGCATCTTTGCCAGAGGGCGCGCCATATTACGACTGACTGTGTGTTGTATTTTGAAGAGAAAGTGTAACACGACCATTGCCATACTTTGATGTGTGGTTGATTGAACGCGTTACCGCCCGCGTTCAACCGTGCAATGAATTTAAATCTGTCACAGCCTCAAGGACGTTCGAATTTCGAGTAAATAATATGGGACCCATATCAAACAACTGTGGCGCTTTTCATTTTAATTTACGTTATTTTGCATAACATATATTATATATTGGTTTAAAAAAAAAAAAAAAAAGATTGTACGTGCCGTATTTTTTCTACCCCTTGATTAGTTAATTTGGTGTTATCGTGCAAGTAAGTTTGTTAGTTAATACTTGACTCATTGTAATTGTTTGTGGTGTAACTTTTTTACAATTTGCAACTGACGAGCGATTAACAGTCCCATGACCTCCCGTCGCCGACATCCAAAAATAAACGCCTGCAGGATAAAGTCCATATTATAATATATTGTATGTGCTAGCCGAATGGGGTCACTTTATTATATATATTTATGAATTAAGACTATATTTAAGTGATTTTTTTTACTTGTATTGTGGGTCAGTGATATCATTCAGTATTTTGTTTGTCTACCATCTGTTGCTAAAATAATTTAAGCTTAAAGCGCGGTGGTCGTCGCGCAGCGCGTGTTCGAATTTCATGTAAACAAACAACGTATTTTACACGCGTTGTATACGTCGTTATAAGTCCCATATCGAACAGAACGCGGCGCGACGACCACCGGCCTTTAAATAGAACCAGTGTGATGTATTAAACTCAGTCGCTATGACAACAAATTTATTTATCTTACTAGTATTTAAGCACAGTCATCGTGGAGCTAAATTTAGCTGCACGACACAACCAACGACAGGACAGCACTGCCGGATGTTATGTACATTTCTCTGACATTACATATACATATATCCAAAGACAATATTATTTTTTATTTAACAATGTTATTTAATTTGATATTATATTGTTCGCATGTGTTCTGTTGTCCGATGGTTTTCGCTGAAGATAGTGTCCGCTTGCTTCGAACAAGTGAGGACTTATTATTAGGGTGGCAGTCTTTCACTGAAATTCTCTAATGTGATTTTTTAAACGTCAATGAATTTATTATCGAATTTCCGGTTGTATTACTCCAAATAACAATCAAATACGGCATTTGACATGGTGGGCGGCAGAACCCATCGATGTTTTACATGTCAGTTAAACAGACTGAACCAATCCGCCCGTTCTGAGGTCTTTTTGACCAAAAATGAAGCCAATATTGGGGGAAATTCCGACCATCTAAGTGTTGCGCACACATTCCTTATTTCAAACTCATAGAAGCTGCAAATAGGGGAAGCAAATCGATTAAATAATAACGTTTCATATTGCAAGAAAAGTAAACCTTTACAGTGGCGGATCTGGGGGGGATACCCCCCCCCCCGTTGAAAAATGTATTCAATTTGTTTTTGTATAATATAAAAAATCATTTGCGTTTATATTTCATTTTAAAGTTTGGACCCCCCCCCCATAAAAAAATCCTATATCCGCCTATGTTTTACTGCACGAATGGTTGAGTTGCATTTCTACTGGGGATACTTGATGGGTAAAACTTGATTTCCAAGCCCACTTTAAACCGGGCTTTCAATTTTATCTATAATATCCCATTTTGGCGATATATTCACCCCCAGTGTGAGTATTTTTTTTTTTGCGAGGGTAATGAGGTTAAAGTGCGGTGGCCGTCGCGCAGCACGTGTTCGAATTTCATGTAAACAAACAATGTATTTTACACGCGTTGTATACGTCCCATATCGAACAAACGTTGCACGACTGGGTAAATAAAATATTTGAATGTTTCTTTGGCCCCTGACCGCGAATAAGGGATAAATATTTCAGTTGTCGAATTAAACTAAAAAAAACGCGTGGTCTGTAGTTGCAAGGTTCTCGTCGGCTAGCTCCCGTTTTGCCTCAAAAGAGTGCGTCGTTTAATTGCCGACACCACAAGACGAAAACCATTCGCGTCTGTTCATACAAAAATACTATAGTTGGTTTGTGAACAACTTGGTTGAAGGGTAACGTCCTTTTGGCTCAACCAATATTATAATATTTGTATTTCATTTCATTAAATTGCAGCCAACAGGCAAATAAAAAAAATATATATGCCCGGGAACAATAAAATAAATGCACAAATACAGACATTTGACATTAAAAACAAATTAAAACAAAAATTACTGTCAAAAAAATGAAGCTTAATCGTTATTATAAGGGGTGATGACAGAATTGGAAAAAAAAATGCATAGAAACAAATCATTAATAGAAAAAAAAAAAAAAAAACTGCACGTAAAAATCCTAAATAAAAAGAAATTAAAAAAGAACACAACTAGGTGAAGGAAGACAGTATTTTGCACAGTATTTTGCAATTTCCTCAAAATTATTTTCAATGCTTAAATTCTACTTTGTTTTGTTAATAATAAGTCGTTTTCATATTGTTTATATAGGGTGCACATTAAATTGTGATATTTATAAGTCGACGCTGCTCCGATGTCCTATTTCTTGTTTGAATCACGTGTTCGAACTCCACTATTGTAGTTTTTCTATTATTAGAGAAATGAATGATTATGTACAGTCACGCGTGGTGTTGCCTGTTTGTATTATTCTATATTTTAGTTTCAGAAATATACACGATATCACAAATATTTACGTATCACGGGTAGCGTGTACATTTCGGAAATAAAAATATTAAATAATACAAACAGGTTACACCACGTGACTGTGATGTCATGTTAGAGGTCTTACGAATAATGGAACATTATTAGCATATCATTTACATATACTCTATGATTAAAGAGAGGTGGTCGTCGCGCAGCGAGCGTTCGAATTTCATGTAAATAAACAATGTATTTTACACGCGTTGCATACGTCGCTATGAGTCCCATATAGAACAGGACGCGGCGCGACGACCACCGCCATTTAATATTAAGTCGAGCATGGAATTAATTATATTATATACGGTAGATCATTGGTAACATATATTACATTCCATTACTGCCGAAACTTGTAGATGAAAAAAATAGACTGCGAGGGTCGATTTGACCCATCAATATATGTATTGTATGTGTAGTTTATTTTCAAAAGCTTTAATACAGCAATTACCAAAACTGAAATGTCAGATTTCATTAAGGATGTAATAAAGCATTATTCTATTCTAGAATGAGATCAATAGCCTATGACCTATCAGGTCACGCGGAGTACGCCACCTGGGATGGTTCATACACAGTCTCTCCACAGTTGAGGGACCGGGATTCAGAAAACGCGATCATGAACGCGTTTACCGCCACTGTTGAAAAAACTAATAAATGCGCATGACGGCATACATGATTTAGCTAAAAATATCTCCAGATTTCCATGCAATCTTCGCTGAAAACAACACAATGAAAGCCCTTGAGGTATTTTTTCAACACAAAAACCAGGCTGAGGGCGTAATTCAAGGTGCTTTACGTACGCATAAAGACCCATGGTTCGGTGAGACGGCATCGCGCAATTTAAACTTTTTCTCGAAAACAATCAATCATTCCTTGTAAAGTATTCATATTTCATACCACACTACTGCAACAGGTGGTCGTGTGGATTCTGGGGGGGGGGCTTGGCTGGTGTAGGTAGGACATATGAGTGTTCTGCATAATCAACTTCTTTCCACTGATTTAAACTCACTTTTGTTAAAATGCGGACTTTTTTGTTTTAAAAAAGAACCCATTTCCCGGTTTTCGCTGACATGCATGAAATTTGGAAAATATACCCTTCTCGCCACGAAAATTATGACGAACATGCGTATCCCCCGACTAGCTAATTGCCGCAGTCACTTGGTGTTGAAAATCAATAAATACGTGTACTATTTTTTTTAAATCATCCGCTATACGCATATAAATAAACCACACATAATTTTCGTGGACACACTGTGAGCGTGCGTCGGTTCAACTTACGACTGAAACATGTATACTAGTATTATAAAAATATTTTTTTAATTCACTTCTTTTTGTGCTGAATTGTTTCCCATTATTTAATACCATGAAATTCTTTGACGTTTGTACTGTAATAAATGTGAATAAATAAAAGTACGTCGCCAAATGCGTACTGTTCATTCTGCAGTTCAGATCCATATATTAATTCAACATAGGGGGCGCTCGTCATGTAGTGCGTCAACCAGCGGCACATTACTGCCAAATATCAATGTTCAGATTAAAAAGGTGTTCAGTTTATACAGGTGTTCAGTTTATAAATCCAAATATCAATGTTCAGATTACAGAGGTGATCAGTTTATAAATCCAAATATCAATGTTCAGATTAAAAAGGTGTTCAGTTTATACAGGTGATCAGTTTATAAATCCAAATATCAATGTTCAGATTACAGAGGTGATCAGTCTATAAATCCAAATATCAATGTTCAGATTACAGAGGTGATCAGGTTATAAATCCAAATATCAATGTTCAGATTACAAAGGTGATCAGTTTATAAATCCAAATAGCAATGTTCAGATTAAAAAAGTATTTAGTTTATACAGGTGTTCAGTTTATAAATCCAAATATCAATGTTCAGATTAAAAAGGTGTTCAGTTTATACAGGTGTTCAGTTTATAAATCCAAATATCAATGTTCAGATTAAAAAGGTGTTCAGTTTATACAGGTGTTCAGTTTATAATCCAAATATCAATGTTCAGATTACAGAGGTGATCAGTTTATAAATCCAAATATCAATGTTCAGATTACAGAGGTAATCAGTTTATAAATCCAAATATCAATGTTCAGATTACAAAGGTGTTCAGTTTATACAGGTGTTCAGTTTATAAATCCAAATATCAATGTTCAGATTACAGAGGTGACCAGTTTATAAATCTAAATATCAATGTTCAGATTAAAAAGGTGTTCAGTTTATACAGGTGATCAGTTTATAAATCCAAATATCAATGTTCAGATTACAAAGGTGTTTAGTTTATAAATCCAGATATCAATGTTCAGATTACAGAGATGATCAGTTTATAAATCCAAATATCAATGTTCAGAATACAAAGGTGTTCAGTTTATACAGGTGTTCAGTTTATAAATCCAGATATCAATGTTCAGATTACATAGGTGATCAGTTTATAAATCCAAATATCAATGTTCAGAATACAAAGGTGTTCAGTTTATACAGGTGTTCAGTTTATAAATCCAAATATCAATGTTCAGATTACAGAGGTGATCAGTTTATAAATCCAAATATCAATGTTCAGATTACAAAGGTGTTCAGTTTATACAGGTGTTCAGTTTATAAATCCAAATATCAATGTTCAGATTAAAAAGGTGTTCAGTTTATACAGGTGTTCAGTTTATAAATCCAGATATCAATGTTCAGATTACAGAGGTGATCAGTTTATAAATCCAAATATCAATGTTCAGAATACAAAGGTGTTCAGTTTATACAGGTGTTCAGTTTATAAATCCAGATATCAATGTTCAGATTACAGAGGTGATCAGTTTATAAATCCAAATATCAATGTTCAGAATACAAAGGTGTTCAGTTTATACAGGTGTTCAGTTTATAAATCCAAATATCAATGTTCAGATTACAGAGGTGATCAGTTTATAAATCCAAATATCAATGTTCAGATTACAAAGGTGTTCAGTTTATACAGGTGTTCAGTTTATAAATCCAAATATCAATGTTCAGATTAAAAAGGTGTTCAGTTTATACAGGTGTTCAGTTTATAAATCCAAATATCAATGTTCAGATTACAGAGGTGATCAGTTTATAAATCCAAATATCAATGTTCAGATTACAAAGGTGTTCAGTTTATACAGGTGTTCAGTTTATAAATCCAAATATCAATGTTCAGATTAAAAAGGTGTTCAGTTTATACAGGTGTTCAGTTTATAAATCCAGATATCAATGTTCAGATTACAGAGGTGATCAGTTTATAAATCCAAATATCAATGTTCAGAATACAAAGGTGTTCAGTTTATACAGGTGTTCAGTTTATAAATCCAGATATCAATGTTCAGATTACAGAGGTGATCAGTTTATAAATCCAAATATCAATGTTCAGTTTATACAGGTGTTCAGTTTATAAATCCAAATATCAATGTTCAGATTACAGAGGTGATCAGTTTATAAATCCAAATATCAATGTTCAGATTACAAAGGTGTTCAGTTTATACAGGTGTTCAGTTTATAAATCCAAATATCAATGTTCAGATTAAAAAGGTGTTCAGTTTATACAGGTGTTCAGTTTATAAATCCAAATATCAATGTTCAGATTACAGAGGTGATCAGTTTATAAATCCAAATATCAATGTTCAGATTACAGAGGTGATCAGTTTATAAATCCAAATATCAATGTTCAGATTACAGAGGTGATCAGTTTATAAATCCAAATATCAATGTTCAGATTACAGAGGTGATCAGTTTATAAATCCAAATATCAATGTTCAGATTACAGAGGTAATCAGTTTATAAATCCAAATATCAATGTTCAGATTACAAAGGTGTTCAGTTTATACAGGTGTTCAGTTTATAAATCCAAATATCAATGTTCAGATTACAGAGGTGACCAGTTTATAAATCCAAATATCAATGTTCAAATTACAAAGGTGTTCTGTTTATAAATCCAAATATCAATGTTCAGATTACAGAGGTGATCAGTTTATAAATCCAAATATCAATGTTCAGATTACAGAGGTGTTCAGGTTATTAAGAAGGAACTTTAAGAGTGTCTGGAGCCTTCTTATGAATTTATTTATTTTCTAATAAATTGTACTTTCAGGAAATATAAGGATATTCATTGAAAAATATTCAAGAAAATGATAGTTGTATTTTAATGGATAGTGGCCATTTTAACAGTATTGTAACGCTTGTAAAATAGGTTCCTATGGCAGAGATATTATGCCATATCTCAAATAGTAGGCTGGTTACATTGGTGGAAAGATATAATATATTGTGAATGACAGGGTACTTTTTGTTGTCCTCAATTCTTCAAAAATCTGGCTTTATAAAAGATGCAATTTTTCTTTAACATTGTTTTCTAGGGAATTGTTCTAAAAATAAGGATTTTTGAAAAATATTAGGATAAGTTTCTCAAAATACGTCACTGTAACACACAAAAGAGTGATATTTTATGGTGCCATGGACATTAGCTCCATGATTTTACTTAATAGACCAATGAACACTGTCATGCGATTTATGACCAATTTCTCAAAAACTATGAGTAGGCTTCTACCTTCAGAAACATTTTATTGACTGTCACACATTCAACAAGAGACTTTTGTAATCCCACTTGAATACTTTATTTAAGAATGAATAAAGAAACAGAACAACTCAAGTTCACCCAAATTGAAAAAAAAAATCCAGTGCCAATTAGATTGGCAAAGAAACCAGCTGTGAAAGAAAGCAATCATCCTAAATCTAAAATAAATTTTGTTTCAAAAGCAAGCAGTTGAGAAAAAGAGTGTGAAAAAAGATATATGTACAAAGCACTTGTTTCTATAGAAATAAGGTATTCTTATTCCCCAGGAACATTAGCTGTGAAAGAAAGCAATCATATCAAAAGTAAAATAAATTGTCTCCAAAAAAATGCAGTCAATAACTATTGTGATATAAAGATATGTACAGAGCACTTGTTTCTATGGAAACTAGAAATTGTTGTTTTTGAATATCACTATGCACAGTGACTCCCTGCTGAGGAATGGAGTACTACGGTAAATTTCTACTAGCCATTTTTGCCAAATCCATATAGGGCCAAAATAAATTCAAAATAGAATGGGTTTTATCTATCAGTAACAGTTTATTTAATTCAGATTTCTGATACATCAGGAATGCTATTGCATAACTCTTTAAATTTTAATGATAAATAATGAACCATATTAATCAAACAGGATCTAGAAACTGAATACAAGAGCTATGCTAGTTTGTGTTTTCAAAAGCCTCAGCAGGGGGTTGGAAACACTTAAGTTGCACTCAGAGAGCACTCTTAGAGCTTTATGAGGAATATATTTATTTTGATAATCTGAATTTGAGCTGATCGTGAGAAAAATGTGGATTTACCAGGATTTTGCTTTGTTTTGACTTATTACAACCTGCAGTGAGACTGATAGGAAGTGAATCCATATGCTGTGAAGTCACTATTAAAATGTGTTAGAATGGAAAATTCAATGGGAAGCTGAAATAATCGTCATCATTCATACTGGCTGAAAAAGCAAATACAGACCATCAAACATTACATACAATAGTCCCCAAGACAGCTCTATGAATTCACTCAGAGTACAACTACGTAAATGTATTTGCAAGTACATCGATATGTGGATGGGTTATACACTACAAACAATACAGTAAGCAGAGTTTTGACAACCAGTTTTGTTGACATTCTACGTAACTGGTTTTGCTTCTCTTCATCGTGTTAATTTAAAACCTTTAAAACCTGCACCTTGCACTTTTGTTATGAAGGGCGCCATCTATGGCAGAGTGGGGAGAATGTTTTTTGTTACAGAGCATGATTTGTTGATCTAAATAAACATTTAATGCATGTTTTTGAAAGCATTATTTAAACAATGATAAACACTGAATATAACTAGTTGTTGTGGCATTGAATAATCTTAGTAAAAAGAAGAAAAAATAAATTTACAGTGGGTTTACATAGCATAATGTAAATAGCAATTCAAAAAAAACTTTCCCAAAAAACAAAGCAAAAAGTTTGTAAATTTTTATGAAACCATGAAAACCAATCACAATCCATTATTCAAAATGAAGTTATCATTATATCGTTTTGATTTCTAGAAACTAAAATAATTATGTTCGACAATGTGGTTGCAGACTGGCCATTCATTAACGAAAAAATGTGAAATTAAATACCAATTTAAATTAGTTGGTAATTTTATACTACAATTTTAAAAGTAAAACATGAAATAAACAAAATAAAGCAGAAAAAAATCTTTAAAGGCTGGTAAGTTGAATTTTATGTCAACACTATATTTAACACATGTATTCGGCAAATATATTGGCAGGGAATCACAGAAACTTTGGAAATTAGAACCTTTCAAAATGGTCGTAATTATCAATTTGCAAACATTTTCAACAGCAACACATTACATAACTTTCATCTGTGAATTTTACGTTGTGACTCCCTAGGACCCCAGTGAAGTCACTGTGACTCCCTCGGACCACAGTGAAGTCACTGTGACTCCCTAGGATACTAGTGAAAGTCACTCTCTCATCTTAAGAACCCCTCAGCTAAAAAAATTCCCCATGCTCATCATCCGAGATGCAATATACATGCTTTCCACAAACTTGTGCATGATTCCACCAATTCTATCTATAAATATGATTGGATGTGCCTGTAAAATATGGGCCAATCAGAGTGTAGCTTATGACAATTTGTATACAAAAATGGCAGGATGTTGATTTGCCATAGAGGGTGCACTTTAAAACACATTCATTGAAAAAGGATGTGCCAAGGTATAGTAATGAAGCAATGGTTGCATAAACAGACACTGGTAAGCAAAGATGTCTCTTGCCAGCATACACAAATGTCTCACACCAAATAAATCACTCAAATTCGAACTTGGTCTTTTACGATTTTGTGTTAACAAGATTACTCTCAGATAAATCAGGCACAGGCAGCTATTATTAAATATAGTTAACATGTTTTTTCTTTCCCATATAGAAATAGAAAAACTAAGAATGTATTTAAACTTCAGTAAAATAAAACAAAAACACATACACCCTGCTTTTCCGTGAACCAAAAAAAAAATACACCAAGCATAAAAAATTGTGAGAAATGAACAAAATAAACTGCACGTAAAATCTTGTTAAAAAAAACAACATGATTATATGTTAACCTTTAGACCATCAGACTGTCTGTCTCAAATAATTCTGCACTTTTTTCCTATCTTCTTCAATATTTCTGGAAATGAACCCTAATTTTTGAACCAACAGACAAAATTTGAGCCAATTTTTAGTTTTCACTCAAAAAATTGGCTATTTTTGTCCTAATCTTTTGAAAGAAATTGCAGACTATAAATGAGATTATTGTGCATTTGTGATGAAAAGAGGGAACTGGTGGTGAAAAGGTTAACTTGGGTAAATAGTTTTCAAATGCAAAGCATACGATAGATGTAATGACATTTATTTCATAGAAAGACATATCGGTTTATTCAAGAGATTTTTGCTTGGAATTAATTTTCGCTATTTTCATTGAAGGAATGATTCAGTGAAAATTAAATCCAGTGAATATACCTTTTTTCCTATATTTTACATTCAACTCATCAAAAATCAGTGAAAATAAATTCCACACAAAACACCAAAATGCCTTTTCAGCGCAAATTAATTCCAGCTAAAATAAATTATTTTACAGTACGAGAGATTTTTGGTTCTGCATTTCACATGTATATAATACATAACTAAATTAAATCTTTACATATAGAAGAATCAGCTCTACATGAAGTAATTTACAGTCATTTAGGGGGTCTAACAAAAATAAACAGCAAGCTGGGGATACTTTTCACTTTTATCAATAGCAATAAAAATAAAAATGCTAAAAAACTTTTATTTTAAGTCATTTATAGATTTCTATGACGGTTGATAAGAAACTTCAAAATTAACATTCCTCACACTTCAATAAAATAACTCATTATAGGTAACAATGTCAACATTGCCACAATATATAGTTTGACCCCCTAACTTACAAAATATTTCAAAAATCATCATTCCCATGCTAGGGTGCCTTAATATATATATATATATATATATATATATATATATATATATATATATATATATATATATATATATATATATAATAAGAGCATTGTATATACAGAGTTTTTCACTCAGAAATTGTTGTCAAGTAAAGTCAAAATTATTTTCTGCTATTCAAAAAACTACCATCTAAATATTGAATACTTGTCTCCAAGTCATCTAAATTTTTTTAAGAAATCTCTAATTCATCTAAATGTTTTTTATGCCAAAGTTTGTTTTTTTTTAAATTAGATTTTCTTCTCAATATCACCAAAAAATCAGACAAACCGGGAACAAAATCTATGAAATCTCGTAGCAGCCAAGTCGGGGAAAAATGTAAAAGTCACTGTCAAATATCTGTTTTATAATAATCATCTTTAACTTTGAGCTAAATACCTGTGTATTTACATACCCTGATCTAAAAAAAAAGAACAAAAAATATATCATACATGTATTTATCAACTTTTTTCATACTGCAAGTATTTTTTTTTAATTTAACTATTTTTTTTTATAATGTTGGATTATAACAGCCATTTGCACAAAGTTACATTGCTGTTTTATGCATTTTATCCAAAGGTTGAAAAAAATTACTATTATTCTTTTCCAAAATAAATTGTATCAATACAATAATTCTCAGACTACAAAATACAAAACATGCTCGGCAATTATGTGAAGTACAGGATTGGGGGCAAGTTAGAGGTGCTAATATTTGACCCCCTAAGCTACAGAACATGAATTTAAGTGGCAGTCATTGACATTGGGGGCCTCAGACTGAGGACAGAAATGTGGATATAAAGGTTAATTTCAACACTTTAATAAAATATATAATTTGCTTGTCAAATCCTTCCAAAAAAATTGCTAGTTTTATTGCAGCTTTCTGCAACTGTAGCACCGATTATTTTAGTAGAGAAAAGAAGAAAGCAATTTAAAACTTAAAATATACACAAAAAGAAAATATAATTAAATAGCAAATAGCACATGCCAAATTATCGAAAGCACACTGTAGTTTTAGCGTACTTTCAAAGATATGTTGTTTTAAACTACATGTAGTCACGCTTTCAATGACATATCACTGTAAGCTAGGTGTGCTTCCAAAGATATATCACTGTAAGCTAGGTGTGCTTCCAGAGATATATCACTGTAAGCTAGGTGTGCTTCCAGAGATATATCACTGTAAGCTAGATGTGCTTCCAGAGATATATCACTCTAAGCTAGGTGTGCTTCCAGAGATATATAACTGTAAGCTAGGTGTGCCTTCAAAGATATATCACTGTAAGCTAGGTGTGCTTCCAGAGATATATCACTGTAAGCTAGGTGTGCTTTCAAAGATATATCACTGTAAGCTAGGTGTGCCTTCAAAGATATATCACTGTAAGCTAGGTGTGCTTCCAGAGATATATCACTGTAAGCTAGGTGTGCTTCCAGAGATATATCACTGTAAGCTAGGTGTGCTTTCAAAGATATATCACTGTAAGCTAAGTGTGCTTTCAAAGATATATCACTGTAAGCTAGGTGTGCTTTGAAAGTAAGCAGTGGTATATCCTTGATATAACACTGTAAGCTAGGCGTGCTTCAAGGATATACCACAGTAAGCTAGGTGTGCTTTCAAAGATTAATCATTGTAAGCTAGGTGTGCTTTCAAAGATTAATCATTGTAAGCTAGGTGTGCTTTCAAAGACACTTTGTAACAAACACAATGAGACAGGACAACAATAGATTAGCAAGAAGAAAACTTGGTTCTCATCGATTACGAAAACAGTGACACATAGTAAATGTGGCACAAACACGAATAGCAACATTGATCCCAAAACTTAACATACCATTTATACAAGTACATACAACTTGGAAATTTGTTTTAACAAATATACAACAAAACAATTTATGCAAATCTACAATTTGCACAGTTGCAATAACAACATTCTCGAAAAAAAATTAGCTGATAACTTTCAACAAAGAATCAGTATTTGTGAATTTTGCAAACAAATTGTAACCATATATTACAGAATACCTTACATTGATCATTAAGATAAATCAAAAAGTTCATTTCTGCTTTTGCAGACACAAAAGTTTCAAAAAAGATTCTGCAAAGCTAGGTATGCTTTCAAAGATATATTTTGCCAAGCTAGGTATGCTTTCAAAGATATATTTTGCCAAGCTAGGTATGCTTTCAAAGATATATTTTGCCAAGCTAGGTATGCTTTCAAAGATATATTTTGCCAAGCTAGGTGTGCTTTCAAAGATATATTTTGCAAAGCTAAATGTGCTTTCAAAGATATATTTTGCCAAGCTAGGTATGCTTTCAAAGATATATTTTGCCAAGCTAGGTATGCTTTCAAAGATATATTTTGCCAAGCTAGGTGTGCTTTCAAAGATATATTTTGCCAAGCTAAATGTGCTTTCAAAGATATATTTTGCCAAGCTAGGTGTGCTTTCAAAGATATATTTTGCCAAGCTAAATGTGCTTTCAAAGATATATTTTGCCAAGCTAAATGTGCTTTCAAAGATATATTTTGCCAAGCTAGGTGTGCTTTCAAAGATATATTTTGCCAAACTAAATGTACTTTCAAAGATATATTTTGCCAAGCTAAATGTGCTTTCAAAGATATATTTTGCCAAGCTAAATGTGCTTTCAAAGATATATTTTGCCAAGCTAAATGTGCTTTCAAAGATATATTTTGCCAAGCTAAATGTGCTTTCAAAGATATATTTTGCCAAGCTAAATGTGCTTTCAAAGATATATTTTGCCAAGCTAAGTATGCTTTCAAAGATATATTTTGCCAAGCTAAATGTGCTTTCAAAGATATATTTTGCCAAGCTAGGTATGCTTTTAAAGATATCTTTTTCATAGCTAGGTGTGCTTTCAAAGATATATTTTGCCAAGCTAGGTGTGCTTTCAAAGATATATTTTGCCAAGCTAAATGTACTTTCAAAGATATATTTTGCCAAGCTAAATGTGCTTTCAAAGATATATTTTGCCAAGCTAGGTATGCTTTTAAAGATATCTTTTTCATAGCTAGGTGTGCTTTCAAAGATATCTTTTGCCAATCTAGGTATGCTTTCAAAGATATATTTTTGCCAAGCTAGATGTGCTTTCAAAGATATATTTTGCTAAGCTAGGTGTGCTTTCAAAAATATTTTTCGCTAAGCACAGCAAATTAGGCAAGCTTTCAAATATATTTTCAGATAAGTTAGGTGTGCTTTCAAAGATATATCACAGCAAGATACATTTACATTTAATTTCACTATTTTCATGTTTTGAGCAAATTCACTATGTTTCAATTTCAAACATTTGTCAACAAATGGCGAGTTTTATTATTAATTTTACATGTTCAAGTAGATTTAATTTAGCAGATTTTACTTATCAGCGAGAATAACAAATAATAAATAACATTTACAATTGGTGTAGTTTCAAATATTTGTTCTGCCAAGCTGAGTGTGCATTTAAAGATATTTTCTGCCAAGCTGAGTGTGCTTTCAAAGATATTTTCTGCCAAGCTGAGTGTGCTTTCAAAGATATTTTCTGCCAAGCTGAGTGTGCTTTCAAAGATATTTTCTGCCAAGCTGAGTGTGCTTTCAAAGATATTTTCTGCCAAGCTGAGTGTGCTTTCAAAGATATTTTCTGCCAAGCTGAGTGTGCTTTCAAAGATATTTTCTGCCAAGCTGAGTGTGCTTTCAAAGATTTTTTCTGGCCAGCTGGGTGTGCTTTCATAGATATTTTCTGCCAAGCTGAGTGTGTTTTCAAAGATGTTTTCTGCCAAGCTGAGTGTGCTTTCAAAGATATTTTCTGCCAAGCTGAGTGTGCTTTCAAGAACACTTATTTTCTTATATATAATTATACTCAGTGAAGAAAAAAAAAGCATTTTTCATGCTCTCATATTTTTATATCTCCAATAAAGTTAACAAATAATTCTATTTAACTATACATCATTTAAATATTTTTCTACAAACTGAAAATAAAACTCAACTGATAAAAACATTAAATAACAGTCAGTGCTTGATGTTCATCATGATCAATTTTAAACCAATCATCATCAAGCACACACTTGTCACCTAGCAACAAGCCGCCATCTTCATGACCACTTTTTTCCTTTCTTTTCTTCTTTTTGGAAGATTTCCGGCTGAAATTGCTGAGTTCCATTTGTGTCTGCCCCAGGATTAAATCTTGGAAGTCATTTTCGTCTACTACCAACAGCTCGCGACGTTCTTCCTGACGAGGTCGTTTTCGTTTTTTCTGACGCAATGACTTGTTTATCGACCCTGGAGTTAAAATATAAAGGTTGTATTAGTTTATATGTAGCAAAGCTTAATAAACTGAAAACTGATACATTTGAGTGGACGATAAATGCAGTATCTGTAGAAAGTGTTAAGTGCTATAGTGTGTGCCATTGGTTATATGAAATAAACCTTAGATCCAGAAAGGACAGCGGAACAAGACATGTGGCTCTTGATAAGAACTCAACGGCCCTTTGCTTATAATGTCTATTTAACATGCAATGCATGACTGTGGTAATTCAATACCAATTATGAATAAAATTTAAATGTCAATAGTTCCAACAACCAATCAGATATGACCTTTCATATTGGTTTATTTATTAATTTTGTATTTGTTTCGCTGTTTGTGTATTACAAATATAAATACAGAGAATTATAAATTACCCAGAATGCCACATTTCTGTTAGAATCTTTACTTGATTGGGGCGTTCCATAGAAGCTCGCACGGAGCCCATAGAAATGCATGCTACAGTGGTGTGCTTCTTAGCAACATGGAACATTATGTGACGTAGCTCTGCCATGAGAATACACTATTTGTATAAATTGCGGCCCTAGTGACGTCAGAATAGCATATGGGTGAAAAGCAATGTTCAAATCGACAACTGTGTTTAGTTTTATTGTCGTTTGTCAACTAGAATATAGTTAAATCCTCTCAATGATTTTCATTGATAGATACTAGACAAGTCATCAAAACGATATCGTCTCTTTGAACAGTCGTCCTGTTACCAATTTACAAAAAAATATTTTGTTACTAGAGGGCGCAATTTATAGAAATGGTGTATATTGGAGCCATAATTATTTATTAACATAACAGGGCATTTATGTCAGCACATGTGCATCTAATGAATAAATATGGTGTACTGTTATTTTTGCAGCCTAAAACTAGTCCTGTTTTGAAGTCACTGGGCCTTGCTTTTTGGAAATGGCTGGGGAGTAACAAATAGCTCCCCAAAAACCTGAGGTGAATTATGGGAGTGATTTCAGTATTCAGATATACCAATACTTTTATATGTGTTTAATTAAAATTTGTTTCTTATTATCAAAGCTACACTCGTAAATAACTTGAAAGCGATCGTAAAATGTGCGACAAAAGTGACTAAATTGCTACAAAATTTTATGATTTTCACAGTAAGAGAAATTATGCAAATGGCCGCCGGGAGAGAGCCACAAGATTAGATTTGCCCTTTAACCTTTTCACTGTCAGACTTTCCCGCCCAAATCTGTGTGCACTTTTTTCTTATAATTCAATATTTCTGGAAATGAATCCTAATTTTGGAGCCAACAGATAAAATTTGAGTCAATTCTCAATTTTTACTCAAAACTTCGGAAGGAAAGTGCAGACTATAAATATGACAATTTTGTGAATTTGTGATGAAAGGAAGAAACTGGTGGTGTAAAGGTTAAGTGTGTTCCATTCTCTCCCATCATTTTGTTCACTGTACACCTATGTAACCATGGTAATTTGAACAGTGTACAAAATCACGAGGAGAATGAAACACTATTTGAAAGGTCAAATCTCGCTTTCAGTGAGATCTTGGCGGCCATTTATTTCATGCACACAACTGAAAGAAAAAACTAATGATTAGTATAATCATACGGTATTGTTATCACCGCCAGAACGGTTTATTTCAATAATTGAAGAGCATTCAAGCAAGGATGAAACTGACGAGTCAAATGATGTGAGAAAGTGAGTCATGTAACGTGCAAGATAAAACAAGGAAAGTAAGAGAGTGTAAGAAAACGGCACACATGTATGTAAGCGGGAGAAAATATACAACTACCAACAGGTTCGTCTCTATAAACCGTACCCCCGTGTTGCATAGGGCATGCCGAAATGGACTTACGTGATATTCTGCTATGCATTATGGGTAAATCTAAACCACCTTTCCTGTTTTCACGAGCTGTTGCAAGAAGTGGAGAAACAAGTTGGGAAATCAGTGTGAAAAAAAAGTAAGCAGATTACAAGAAATAAAATGACAAAAACAAAATGAAACATTGATAACAAAATAAAACGTGGACAACAAATAAAACACAAACCAATTTATGTTTAGTTACTACTGGTGCTGTCGGCAGAACTGATTACGGTGTTGTTTATAGAGAGTACAAGTCCACAGGTTTTGCATGACACTGATTAACAACGATCACAACAAAAACGATGACATATGTTTACCCTAAACATTTAAAGAAAAATATGTGTATGCAACAAAAAGGTTTTCTTGTGTTTAACCACACATGAAATTGACTGACATTTGCATGCACACACACTCACATTAGATTACAAGTATCGGTTTCGTCAGAACGGGGACTAATAACAAAATATACGAGTTGTCCATACCATGTTTGACTATGACCAGGCTTGACTGAGAAGCATACTGAAATGTGTTTTTGAGACAAAAATGGCCACTAGTCTGTCAAAACTTATAATAGAAATGAATGTTTTATACCAACTTAAAATTCAACTTTTATACCCCCCTCAAGGACGTATGACCAACCAACTTTTCATATCTCGAAAAGAAAATCAGAACCTATCATATGTGATGTCTGTACAGTATTTGAATCAAATTGGCAAAGCCATGGCTGGGAAACGGCTGACTTGTTCAGACGTTGATTTTTGGTGTTTTTTGGGACAAAAATGGCTAACAACCAGTCAATGCTCAATGAAACAAATCAAAATGTACAGGAAGACTATTATGACTATGGTAGTCTTTGTAACAAATTTGAACAAAATCAATTGTTCAAGATGTTGAAGAAAAGCATGCACAGAGATCTGGTTGAGTGAGAAAAAGCATATGTTGTGGCATATGATGTCATGGCATATGGTGTCATGGCATATGGTGTCATGGCATATGGTGTCATCGCATATGGTGTCATGGCATATGGTGTCATCGCATATGGTGTCATCGCATATGGTGTCATGGCATATGATGTCATCGCATATGATGTCATGGCATATGATGTCATGGCATATGATGTCATGGCATATGGTGTCATTGCATATGGTGTCATTGCATATGATGTCATCACATATTCCCTTAACCTATGTTTAACCATTGTATTTTGGACAATGGACATGATAATAAGACAGAATAGAACAATATCTCCCTCTCTTAGAATCTCAGTGGATATATGCATGTAATGTAACTATTCACAAAATCTTCTGTGACCAAAGCATTGTAGTTTACAGAACTAAAAACATGAATACTGAAATATTAGTAAATCTAAACTACGATTGCATTGTAAGTTGATAGCACCAAATTTCTAGGTTTTAGTTGAGGCATGGATGATTATTCATTTCAAGGTAAAAAAAAACACATAAAAGCTAGAAAATGATTGGTAGACAAATTCAGCAGGCATGCAAGCTGTTTGCCAATTGGTTTTTGAACAGTTACATGGTAGCCAATCAGGAACAGTATTGCAAGTTACTTCCAACCTGTCAAGCAAAGTGTCCTCTGATTGGTTTGTCAGTTAGGTATTAGAGTTTAGCAGCCAATCAAAGAGACTGTTGTAAAGGGAACAACCATTGTTATATACTGTAGAATACTTTATTTTAGCTGGAATTTATTTTCGCTGAAAAGACTTTTTGAATGTTTTGTATGGAATTTATTTTCACTGATTTTTGATGAGTTGAATGTAAAATATAGGAAAAAAGGTATATTCGCTAGATTTTAGTTTCACTGAATCATTCCTTCAGCGAAAATTAATTCCAAGCGAAAATAAAGTATTCTACAGTACATTTCTTCTCCAACCAAGATACAAAGCCAAAATTCTGGCTTTCCCAAACAAGTTAAATGTGTAAAAAACCTTATAAAAGTGAGAGCTGTTTAGTAGAACATTAAAAAGCAATTAAAAGATAAGAAAAAATACCAGCAGGCAGAGAAAGGAAGCCACTGTACTAACCAGATGACTTTAGACTGCGACTGGGAAGTAGCTGAGAAGAGGGAGGTCCCCAAGAAGATAGTAGAGAGAAAAGCAACAGAGAGAAAGATAGAAATAAAAATATTACAGATTCAAAGGTTTATTAAAGCTATATAATTGTGAATCATGGATTTGGAGTTTGTTTATACAGTTTTTAGTATATGCTTAAATCCAGTGAATTTTAATATATATGAAGGCAGAGAATCTGAATAATCGCTTTAATTCAGTAATAGGTGATTTTCCGTACAATTGCGAGATCTCGCGAGATGCATGAAAGACGCGCGTCGAACGTCTGCCGCAAAAATCGAACGATTTGATTTTGAACTCGAATTTCTTTATTTCGTAGCTCACACCGACCGGCCGATCTTCGACAGAGGAATATTGCTTCCGAATACCCTTACTTAATTGAAATTGTCTATCATCAAATCTGGACAGCACATTGTTAAGCATGGAAATGTCCCCGAAATACTTTGTTGAATCCCACGCGATGTTTGACGCCACTATGACGCTATGACCTTTGTTTGTCCTGTTTTTACGTTCGATTTCACGCATAACGCGTGTTTCTCGCAGTGAACGGAAAATGGTCTATAAAAGGGCAGAAGCAATATGAAACAACAAACAAACATATGAACTTTAGAGAGATCAGATTTATGGGTGTATGCTAATATATGCAGATAATAAGGGGGTTCAAATTATTCATCATTCTTTTTGGATTTTCATTCAAACATGACCACTATGAACTAAACCCTATATTCTACCAATCAGAGATGATCTTAACGAGAAACCAGAATCTTGTAACATCTATTTTGATTGGTTATACGATTTAGTTCACACATGGCTCAACAATAAAAATTACCAATGACCACAATTTCTGTTGGGATGGCTATGCTAAAATCTTACATCTAAATAATCCACCCCCAAATTTTAACGAATAAATAAGCCCTCCCTAGAAAAGATGGTCTATTCCTTAAGATAACACCAACAGCATAGCTAAAAAGAAGAATATAGAAATGAAATTCCAATCTGAAACAAAATTAGCTTTAATAAGTTTCATATAATGTCAAGCATTTTTAGGTAGCATGCTATTTTAGCTGATTCAGCTAATCTGCAATTCTATTTTGAGATGTAGCTAATATCTGTGCTATTTTGAGATGTAGCTAATCTGTGCTGTTTTGAGATGTAGCTAATCTGTGCTATTTTCAGATGTAGCTAATCTGTGCTGTGTTGAGATGTAGCTAATCTGTGCTATTTACAGATGTAGCTAATCTGTGCTATTTTCAGATGTAGCTAATCTGTGCTATTTTCAGATGTAGCTAATTTGTGCTGTGTTGAGATGTAGCTAATCTGTGCAATTTTCAGATGTAGCTAATCTGTGCTGTGTTGAGATGTAGCTAATCTGTGCTATTTTCAGATGTAGCTAATCTGTGCTATTTTCAGATGTAGCTAATCTGTGCTATTTTCAGATGTAGCTAATTTGTGCTGTGTTGAGATGTAGCTAATCTGTGCTGTGTTGAGATGTAGCTAATCTGTGCTATTTTCAGATGTAGCTAATCTGTGCTGTGTTGAGATGTAGCTAATCTGTGCTATTTACAGATGTAGCTAATCTGTGCTATTTTGAAATGTAGCTAATCTGTGCTGTGTTGAGATGTAGCTAATCTGTGCTATTTTCAGATGTAGCTAATCTGTGCTATTTTGAAATGTAGCTAATCTGTGCTATTTTGAGATGTAGCTAATCTGTGCTATTTTAAGATGTAGCTAATTTGTGCTATTTTGAGATGTAGCTAATCTATTTCTATTTTGAGATGTAGCTAATCTATTTCTATTTTCAGATGTAGCTAATCTGTGCTGTGTTGAGATGTAGCTAATCTGTGCTATTTTGAGATGTAGCTAATCTGTGCTATTTTAAGATGTAGCTAATTTGTGCTATTTTGAGATGTAGCTAATTTAGCAAATATGCTCTATTTTGAGATGTGACGAAGCTGAGATAGCTTATTTATGCTATTTATTTACGCTTATTTTATGCTTATTTGTTTTATTTTGAGATGTAGCTAATTTAGCTACAAGTCAACTTGCACAAGATAAAATGCACTATATTATTTCAAAGTAAAGTAAAACCTGTCTAAACTGAACTTTTTTTTTAATTCTTTCTTCACAGATATGATTGATGTAATATTTTGTTGACTAATCTCGGTAAATCTGGTAGGTGTTCAGTTTAGACAGGTATCAATGCACGTCACAGCAAAATACACCACTACAAAGTACTTAATTTTCACTTGGAATTTATATTTGCTGAAGTGATGAAATAGTGAAAATTCCATTTTTCCTATATTTTTCATTCAACCCAAAATCAGCCAAAATCAGTCTTTTCAGCAAAAATTAATTCCAGCGAAAATAACATATTTTATAGTTTAGGTTAGGTTGGTCATTAAAGTTTTAGGACTGTGGTTGAGTTTGGATTGGACATAGGAGTACAGCACATTATTAAGCATGGAAATATCCATGAAAAGACCTGTTCTATGACCTGTTTTTATTTTCGATTTCAAACATAAAACAGGATCCCTCAGTGACTGTAAAATTGTTTATTGCACGTATAGGGTTAGAACATACTGATATAATTTACAAAACTGTGCATGATTGGCTACACAACACTAACACTCAAGCCAATCAGAGATCAGCTAGTTTGTTGACAGGTTCTCTCAACGAATCAAATCATGTCTTACATGACAACAATGCCATATTTGGGCTCACTCACTTCAGGATTAACAAGCAGCCTCTCGGCTGAGATAGCTCCGCTGTTAGCAGTGCACATTTCAATTAAAGAACAGAAGATATCATTAGAAAATGAACAATATGCATAGTATCAATGCAATGGGACGTGCTGTTTTCAACAAGAATTCAAAAATATCATTTTTCACCATAAATGATTGTGGTTTTTAACAAGAAGTCAAAAAAATATCACTTTTTACCAAAAATGACAAAAATATTCATCAAAATTAGTGAATTGAAGATATCATCATGAAATGAACAAATTTGAGAGTGGTCTACATGTAGTACCTATATATGTAATATCAAAGCAATTGGACTTGTGGTTTTAACAAGAAGTCAAAAATATCACTTTTTACTAAAAATGACAAAAATATTCACCAAAATTAGAGAATTGAAGATATTATTACAAAAAGAACAAATTTGAGAGTGGTCCACATGTAGTACCTATATATGTAATATCAAAGTAATTGGATTTGCGGTTTTTATCAAGAAGTCGAAAATATCACTTTTTACCAAAAATGACAAAAATATTCACCAAAATTAGAGAATTGAAGATATGATCATGGAATGAACAAATCTGAGAGAAGTCTACCCAAGGTACATATACACCAAGTATCAAAGCATTCAGGCTTGTAGTTTTCAAGAAGAAGTCGAAAAAGTAAAACATTGACACGAACGACGGACGACAGACGACGGACAATCACTCATATGATAAGCTCTGCTCGACAAAGTCGACAGCGGAGCTAATAATATATTACATACTGGGAAATAGGATACAATAGAATCATAAAAATTTCCGGATTTGTATGTAGCGTAATTTCGCGGTGTTTTATGTACAGAGTATCGAATGACAAACGACCTATATATGGTTCTGAGGTCATGATGTGTGAACCAAGTTATGTCAAAATCCTGTATAGGGTGTCTGTCATTCTATAACCAGCTTTTAACTTCAATGTATCATAAGACACTTTTAGCAAAAGTATGTTTGTTTCACCATTAATCTTGCCACAGATACTATTATTTTTAGTGATACAGTGGATTATGATAGGTATTTTGTCATATAATGAATGCAACATTCACTGCAAATCAAACAACAGATTAAAGGGTGGTTGTCGTCGCGCAGTGTGTGTTCGAATTTCATGTAAATAAACAATGTATTTTACATGCGTTGTATACGTCGCTATGAATCCCATATCGAACACGACGCGGCACGACGACTGCCGCCCTTTAAGTTAGAGCAAATTTTATGCGTTTCAACGATCATTCCAAATGACAAGGTTCACAGTGCAATTTATATGTTAATTATAGCTTCAGCATCTGATTGGTTGAGACGACCCAGCAATATTACAATATTAGAGCGCTTTCAGACAATTCATAATCAAAACTCGTTAATGATAACAACAACCCACCCTGATTGGGCAACATGAAATGCTCACAAGTTTTAATTTTCTAAATTTTGCTTTTTGTGAAAATCACACAATTACTTAATGATTATATAGCAATAGACAAAAGGCGTATTATGAGATGTTTATTTATGAAAACCAGTTAGTTGAGTAATTATGTTAAGTGTTGTAATCTTATCTACTTATATACTTAAAAGTTGTACGTGCATAGTCTAACTACAGACTGAACATTCTGAGATAAATAGAACTGTGTGCAGGAAGTACTTGTGAATTTGTGTAGTTGTCATAAGTTTTTGTTTAGATTTCATCAGTTTATGTGTAGACATCATCAGTTTATGTGTAAATGTCATCAGTTTATATGTAGACGTCATCAGTTTATGTGTAGATGTCATCAGTTTATGTGTAGATGTCATCAGTTTATATGTAGTTGTCAGCAGTTTGTGTGTAGTTATCACAATGTAGACGTCATCAGTTTATGTGAAGTTGTTATCAGTTTATGTGTAGTTGTCATCACACTACGTGTATGTATGTGCATTTTAAACAAAAGCGACAGTCAGCAAAAAAGCTGAAAAAATTGTTAGGTGCATTGAGTCATCAAAAGATTTATGCTTTTCATTTTGACAAAATAAAAAGAACAAACTTATGAGTTGTGCAGAAAGCAGAAAACACAAACTATTAACTACAGTCAAGCAAAAATGATAACATTGATACCTTTTTCTTGTTTTTCTTATCGTCAAACCTTTGTGAAGAAAAAACAAAACAAAACAAAAACAAACAAACAACAGATGAGACATTGAATACAAATTTGAAAACACAGCAAAACAATGTTTTGTTCAATGTAAAGATGATATGTGGCAAGCATGTACTGTAAAGATATTAATTATTCATCTAGTTTTAATTTTACTATTTTAATTTACTACTAAAATAAATCTACATGAACATGTAAAATAATAACAGAATACAATGTTTTTCTGCTAGATTTACGAACTTAAAACCCAGTGAAAATGCTAAAAATATCAAAATAGTGAAATTAAAACCCAGTGAATATGCTCAAAATATCAAAATAGTGAAATTAAAACCGAGTGAAAATAAAGGTTTTTGCAGATAAGTGTTCACACAAGGGAGTAGCGTTGCCATAGTAATTCTTTCAAATGCGTCACTGAGCATTATGTCATGAGATTAATTATTCATGAGGGCGTTAGATTGGGCCAAACAAATTAGTAAACAAAAACAACAGCAATAGATGAATTCATTTCTTAATAGCTTTGCTCAGTTAATAGACTTTCTTTGGCTCAATTTGTGAGGACGTTCATGGTTTTGATGACTAGTTGCTTTATTTCAAAAACAAAGTACTGATACTTTAGTGAATTTTTAGTATCCCAGGTGGACTACTAATTTTGAAAAATGGTGGCCGCGGACAAGATTTGGTAGTCTGTGCTCAGGAATGCCATAAATATATCTGTCAACATTTTGCACATTTTTTGTATTTTTCAAAACATTTGGTGCACCTAATTTTTCATTGGCTGCAAGTCTTTATCAAAATTTATAAAAAAATATGGGAAAAATTAAACAGGTTTAATTTTGCAAAAGCTGACAAGTTTGCTTGGCATTCATAGGTGAACATAATATCTACAATGTTTGTAAACAGTGATTTACACAATTTAAAAAAAATAGCATGAAATGGTGAGCAACAGACTTTAAATTCAATCGATTAAAGGCATGACTTTTGGTGAAAAAAAACAATAACTCACTTTTTGACTTCATCTGGAATATACACATATTCAGTTGGAATCATCTGTTTCAACTCTGCAAGACTCATTACAACACGTAGCTTACGAAAAAACTTGGAACTGTAAAATAAAAAAAAAATCTACTGTAATAACTGACAAAAACGTTTTCACCCCCCCCCCATTTTCATATTCATATATTTTCAAACCTGCAAATAATTTCAGACTCTGTTTTGAAATATTGAAATGAATAAAATGAATCTAGAGGTTGCGACTCTCTCTCAAAGAAAACTTCCTTTGTATATTTTCAAAATAATTTAAACAAATGGAACAAGAACGTGGTCATGGACTGGGAGTTGTCATTTTTGATGATTCGCGGTTTTTTCCATTTCTAGCAATCCAATTTTATAAACAAATGCTTTTGCACGTAGTCTGTTGCTATAAGTGAAATAAAACTGCATTAAAAGTAAAATAACCCAATAGAAGCATTCTCCAAACATCGACCAAGTACACAAAATCAGTTACACGGCAGATTGATTTAAACAATCAGCTTCTCGCATGCTAAGATAAAATACTGGCATTGTTAATGGCTGCTGTTACAGTCAAACCTGTTTATAGCGACCACCAAAGTGACTTCATTTAAATGTTTTTTTAAAGACAGGTGGTCTTTTTTCTGGATCACCAACTTATTTAACATAGTTTTTGTTCAGAGAATAATGAGATGTTACTATAGCAATAAAAATATTTGGAATTTATATAATAATTTATATATTAGAATTGATCAGAATTGAATTAAAGAAAAATAAAGTTTAACATGAAAATACTGAAATTAACAATTTTCTATAAAGAAAAGCGAATAAAGGCGAAAAATATTGTTGAAAGGGTGGTCACTATGGACGAGTGGTCTTTATACACAGGTTGCTCATACATTATGCCTTGAGACTGCCTAAAAGTGGTCACTATAGACAGGCAGTCTTTATATAGAAGTGGTCATGGGTTAATTTATTCATGGACATATCCTGTCTGGTGAACCTTACAACATTGTCTCTGTAAATCACAAACAAGCAGCCTATCGGCTGAGATAGCTCCGCTGTTAGCAATGCACATTTCAATTAAAGAAGTGAAGACATCATTAGAAAATGAACAATATGAATAGTATCAAAGCAATCGGACTTACAGTTTTTAACAAGAAGTCGAAAATATCACTTTTTACCAAAAATTACAAAAATATTCACCAAAATAAATTAATTAGAGAATTGAAGATATCATCACAAAACGAACAAATCTGAGAGAGGTCCACATGTAGTACCTATATATGTAATATCAAAGCAATCGGACTTATAGTTTTCAACAAGAAGTCGAAAATATCACTTTTTACCAAAAATGACAAAAATATTCACCAAAATTAGAGAATTGAAGATATCATCACAAAATGAACAAATCTGGGAGAGGTCCACATGTAGTACCTATATATGTAATATCAAAGCAATCGAACTTGCGGTTTTTAACAAGAAGTCAAAAATATCGCTTTTTACCAAAAATGACAAAAATATTCACCAAAATTAGAGAATTGAAGATATCATCACGAAATAAACAAATCTGAGAGAGGTCCACATGTAGTACCTATATATGTAGTATCAAAGCAATTGGACTTGCGGTTTTTAACAAGAAGTCGAAAATATCACTTTTCACCAAAAAATGACAAAAATATTCACCAAAATTAGAGAATTAAAGATATCATTACAAAATGAACAAATCTGAGAGAGGTCCACATGTAGTACCTATATATGTAATATCAAAGCATTTGCACTTGCGGTTTTAACAAGAAGTCGAAAATATCAGTTTTTACCAAAAATGACAAAAATATTCACCAAAATTAGAGAATTAAAGATATCATTACAAAATGAACAAATCTGAGAGAGGTCCACATGTAGTACCTATATATGTAATATCAAAGCAATTGCACTTGCGGTTTTTAACAAGAAGTCGAAAATATCAGTTTTTACCAAAAATGACAAAAATATTCACCAAAATTAGAGAATTAAAGATATCATTACAAAATGAACAAATCTGAGAGAGGTCCACATGTAGTACCTATATATATAATATCAAAGCAATTGCACTTGCGGTTTTTAACAAGAAGTCGAAAATATCAGTTTTTACCAAAAATGACAAAAATATTCACCAAAATTAGAGAATTGAAGATATCATCACGAAATGAACAAATCTGAGAGAGGTCCACATGTAGTACCTATATATGTAGTATCAAAGCAATTGGACTTGCGGTTTTTAACAAGAAGTCGAAAATATCAGTTTTTACCAAAAATGACAAAAATATTCACCAAAATTAAAGAATTAAAGATATCATTACAAAATTAACAAATCTGAGAGAGGTCCACATGTAGTACCTATAGATGTAATATCAAAGCAATTGCACCTGCGGTTTTTAACAAGAACTCGAAAATATAGTTTTTACCAAAAATGACAAAAATATTCACCAAAATTAGAGAATTAAAGATATCAACATGAAATGAACAAACCTAAGACAGGTCTACCCAAGGTACATATACACCAAGTATCAAAGCATTTAGGCTTGTAGTTTTCAAGAAGAAGTCGAAAAAGTAAAACATTGACACGGACGACGACGACGGACGACGACGACGACGACGGACAATCACTCATATGATAAGCTCCGCTCGACAAAGTCGACAGCGGAGCTAAAAAAGCTGATCAATGTGTGACACTTTTTGCATGTGCACACATGATGCCAGTTCTTACCTGACGAATGGTCTAGAAAATCTAACTAACGTCCTTAACCAGAAATTAGGATGAACAAGTAACAATGCCTTTAGGTTCTTTCGCAATCTGAAAATAAACAAAAGAAAGTTATACACGTAATCTGCTCCTCATCCCATCACCCAATTTGCGACCCTTATCTTTATCCACCCTTGATATGACGTCAATTACCTCATGAAGTGTTTGAATTCATTGCATTATTTCAATGAAATCTTCATTCCATGTTACCCAAGCTGCATACCCTTATAATTATCCACCCTTGATACTATGAATAATGTGAATTCAGTGCATGTAAATAACATTTTTACATAGGACATCCAAAATGTACACCCATGAAAGATACAATAATGTAATATTTTACCTTCTGTCAATCATTTTATAGCATTTTTTCAACCATCCAAGATTTGGTGCTTGATCACTGGTGCATCCACCGTGGAAGTACACAATCATGTAGTCCTGCGCCACCAAGAGATCCAGCGTACTGATAACATACCTACCAATTTAAACAAAGCATTATCCACCAATCAAAGCGCAACAAAATGCATATAATTTACATATATTGGAATAATTTTGCATATATTAGCATATTAATACTTATGACAAACTTTCTGATTTTCCATGGCAAATAAAGCAAGGCTGACATCAGTCACTGTACTTGACAAAAGTGACTATAATGCTACTAATCTTTGAACGCTAAAGTCATTTTTATATCGTCTTTCATAATCTGCCTAATTTTGATGAAGATCATGTAACCAATGAGAATTCTATTTGGAGGGGGAGAAACAAGTCACATGACTCTCACTCTCAACACGATCTCAGGAGCCATTTAAGTTTGTTAACCTTTTCACCACCAGTTCCCTCATTCATCACAAATTCACAAAATAGTTCTGTTTATAGTCTGCACTTTCTTTCAGAAGATTATTGGGACAAAAATAGCCAAATATTTTGAGTGAGAACTGAAAATTGACATAAATTTTGACTGTTGCCTCCAAAATAAAGATTCATTTATATAAATATTGAATATGTATAGGAATAGAGTGCACACAAATTTGGGCGAGAAAGTCTGGTAATGAAAAGGCAGGGATGAGAATGAGAATTTTAATTTTCAGCTGAATGTAAAGTAGCCAGGGTCCAGGCTGACATCGTTAACGACTTCCGAGTCTACGTCCAAGCCATTGGTTCCGCTGGGCGACAGGGCAGCTCACTCAGAGTAAACCCAGCCAATCATGTTAATCGTTACATATTACTTCGAATACTTGGAAACCACTTCGGATTATACGATTGCACTGAAAAGAGACGCGAACATGTCGCATTGGATACATTGCGAGTTGTCTCATTTCGACCATACACTGATACAGACTTCTTGCAGCCAACAACAATGATCCCGACAGCATGTTTACTTCCAGTGAATAAACAAGATTTGTATTCTTACCCCCCCCTAATTTTCTCCTCGGATTTAGATGTTTCAGAAATCCGCGGAAAATTCTCATCCATGAAAATCAAAAAATGTTGTAGTCACTAAAATTTTGTCTGTTGGCTCCGAAATTAGGGTTCATTACCAGAAATATTGAGGAATTATAAGAAATAGGTGCAGACAAAATTGAGCGAGAAAGTCTGGTGGTGAAAAGGTTAACAAACTAAAAAAAAAAATGATAATTTTGATAAGATCGTTTATGAAGTTTATGGTTAATTATTTTTTTCAATGAGAATGATTCCAATACTTACAAAAATAAATTATCCATGACATAATTATAGTCCTTTCTACCTCTGTCCGGTAAATAACAAGCAGCAAACACTATAATAGCATTCAAACCATCGCCATAGTAACCTTGAAGTAAAGAAATAAGTAGTAGGTGACATTTGTAGACAGACATCTGTGATTCATATGAAATAGTGTCCAAATATAATTTTCAATGTCAGTGCCAATAACCAATCTGATTAAAATCTGATGTAGTGTACGGGCTTTAATTATTTTGGCTATAAACTTATTTTAATTTTATTTTTTATTATTTTTGTTTAGTATTTTTCATTATTTTAATGCCATATGCCCTTTTATTTTATTTTGATTTTGTGATTTTTTTTTTAATTCCACCCTACCTACATCTGATCCGACGCCCATGTAAGTACCGTTCAAATCTCGCGTAAGTAACAGCCAATCACAGCCCTCCTTTTATACAGGCTGTCGGTTGCTTACTTTTCAGTGTAGCGACAATCTACGGGCAATCTTTTTGTACATTATATTTTGCCCACTTGAATAAACCATTAAGAGAAAATTGCTAGTATATTTTTATTTGCAAAAGAAATTCCACAGCATTTTACAATTTTTGTCATTACATTGAATATTTTTTTCACTTCCAACAAATGTGTACACTTCCAGATACATCTTCGCCAGCCAAGGTTCGTTCATTCAGTCATCGCTTCAATTTTACATCACTGAGCATAATTATCTAGAATGGAAGCAAAAAATAAGTAAATCGTAATGATTAGAACACTGTAAACAGCTATAGTAAACAATGCAAACTGATTTAAATTGTCTAACGGTCACCGGCCCACGGCATCGACGCAGACAATTGGAGCAAACAAATATTTCCTGATCAATTGCGATGTGTTCCAAATAAAAAATATTTTATTCCAGTTCAAATCAGCTCAATTACTTTAATAAAGAGTTATTGTATAATGTACAAAATGTTGATACAATTTGATGAATATTTACAGCTACGGCTTCAATACCGTAGACGATGTTGGCCCGATCTTCAACAAAACATCACCCGTCTCCAGGGCAGGCGACTGGAAAAAGACACTGGTGTTCGGTCGAAACGGTGGAAACAAAATAGTCACTCCCAGAATAACTATGCAAAATAACGATCTAAAGTCGAACCATTCGAGCCACAATATTAACATAAAAATTACTTTAGTTGCATTTGACAATAATAAACTTACCGTAAAGCCGTGTTATTCTCGGTCGCTAACGTCGGTATAATCCGCCATTTTATTTGAGAGTTTGCCACCCGACTCCGCCCGGTGACGTCATCACGTGCGCTATAGAAGGAGGTCTGTGATTCGTTGACTAAAATCGTCGATAGTGGGTCTCGTTGAAATCTCGTTACATAGGCATCGGCTCAGATGTAGGTAGGGCGGAATTAAAAAACTCACAAAATCAAAATCAAAGTAAAATAATAAAATAAAATAAAATAAAAGGGCATTAATAACAAAAGTAATAAAAAATAAAATTAAAATAAGTTTATAGCCAAAATAATTAAAGCCCGTACACTACATCAGATTTTAATCAGATTGTGCCAATAACTAGCTGCATCACAGCAATATTTTTTGCATCAATGGCACCTCGTATCAGCATAGAGGGAGCACCGGTTAAAAACCAAAATGGGTGGACCCCCAACCTCATGAATGAGTGTCTCGTCTCAATGGCAGGTTTTTTTCTAAATCGGGGAACAGGGGTGCAGTGCCCTGATACTCTCGGCTAGCGCCCTCTTACCGAATTGCCGATTGAACTTTCAAGTCATAAATATATTTCTTGAGCCGTGCACTTCCGTGTTGCCGTACAACATGAAATCTATCTCAAATATATTTTTCTCCATGAAAACTTCCCAGCAACACCAGCTGACAATGTGTCTGAACACCAAATACACTAAAATTACTCCAAAAATATTTCAATGGCAATAGATACTACAGTACACCGTTAAAACGGCGCAGAAACCTTCCAATTTGGCGTCGCTCGACTCCCTCGCCTGCGTGTGCTCCCTCTTGTATATTTTTTCTAGAAAAACCCTGCAATGGGAAGGCTAAATCCACTGTTCAAAATTGACTACTAATGGATGCAACCTTGATTAGGGTCTGTAGATGATTGTGTTTGAAGCCAAGATAGTGCAATCACATGCAACAATGCCATTATGATTGGAAGATGGTCACACAGCTCTGTCACATAACCCTAAATATTTCTGTGGCAAAATGCACTATACGTCAGCACTTGCATTTTTAATTTGCATATAAAAAAACGTTGACATTGAGTGTCTAGAACTGTCACCAGGCACACAAAAAAGTTTTTTTAAGTGTATTGATTTTGTTTTAAAGAGGAATATTTATACTTTTCCATATTTTAGTGCCAGAACATGGAATCAAGAATTAGCGATGTGATATCGAAAATATCCAATGGACTATGAAATATAGGATGAATGGCACTATTCTACACCAGTTATTAATTCAATGACAACTTTGCGTTTGACAGAGCAGATTTAACAATGGCTAACAATACTCCTCAGTCCTGTACAACAGACAAACAGGTCAAAAATAAAGCGAAAATTGTCCGGTCAAATTCAACAAGCGGTCGCAAAAGCGAGCGATTGAAAAGCGGAAGTGGGCAGGAGGTCGGGTGAAATGAGTATTGTACTTCTTTGTTTGATGAAGCGATGCTGATGCCACATTGTCGCCATAATGAGGCCACAATGAAGCGAAGCGATAACTGCCTAACTTTTTAATGTCGCGACGATGAAGCGATGCTGAAACCATAACAATGCCATAATGATGCGATGCTGAAGCGAAGCTGACGCTGAAGTGAAGCCAAAGCTTTCACGAGAAATATACTGTAGGTCATCTGCTTATAGTCAAATTAGTGATTAGTGAGCAAGTTCGCTGCCCCAATACTGCTGAGACTTGCTGCAATAGTTATGGATTATGATGTATTCTGACGCTTACACCACAGAGCAAGTAACACAGATGAAATATCCTACCTCCATGGGACAATACTTTCTTATATGGATTGATAATCTTCATATCGATGGAATAATTCTGGCTTCCAATCTCCACCAATCGCCAACTTCTGCTGTCCCTTAGCTCTTCCTGTGCAGTGTATTCTGGGATCTTTTCTGCCGATGTTGCTTTAGATAACGGAGTGTCATCTGAGGAAATAAACAATAAATGCCAAATTGTAAATTAGTCCCAGGTGTATCACTTTGCAAAGAATAGAAATTAATTAAAGCACTACAGTCGTCCCACTGCATTCTGTTCGATATGGGACTCACAGGAACATATACAATGCATGTATTAAAATACACTGTTTGTTTCAATTCAAACGCTTGCTGTGTGAAGACCATAGTGCTTTAAAGTGCGGTGGTCGTCGCGTGGGGCGTGTTCGAATTTCATGTAAATAAACAATGTATTTTACACGTGTTATATACGTCGCTATGAGTCCTATATCGAACAGGACGCGGCACGACGACTGCCGCCCTTTAAGTGTATCATTGTGAGAAGACATGAAATAGATTAAAGCGACACTAGTCATCACTCAACGTCAGGGTTGTAGCCAGCGTCAAATTGCCCATTCCGTCTTCTGTGACAGACAAAAATCAATATGTGAAGATATGAAAAAAATTGAAATCTTGCGAAGATCTCAAAAAAATCAGCTTTTTAAAGCCTTTCGTTTGTGCCGCTTGTGCGTATCATGATTCAAAATTGAGGGGACGGAAAATTTTTTCAGGCTAGCTACAACCCTGCTCAACGTCATGCTTGATTCGCTATTCCACACGTCATTCGAAAGGCATTCTGACCAATAGCATGGCAGTAGCTAATAACAAAACTATGACAAACAACGTGTTGTCAACCACAAGTAAATATTGAGACAGAAAACATTCTTTCAATGTGTGCTGCAGGTGAAAGAGTTGGTCATCAGTTAAACACACTGTAAGAAATGTATTTAGAACAGAAAACAGCCTACAAACCAAGACACATTATCAGACAAGCTACTGAATAACTGTACATAAGAAAATGGGTTCCATGGAAAGTCAGGGAAAAGACACTGTTTGTTCTATACATAATTGAACTGTGGAGCTTTGAAAACTGACAAAGTCTGATAAGTAGATATTAGTGTGCTCGTCGCAGGATATGTTTGTTGAAATGAACAAGTCAACCAATCAGAAGGTGCCATACAAAAACAATGACAATTTTTTGTGTGCATGTAAATGTATCACAATCTTTGATTGGTTATTGATAGTGAGATACTTGAATGAATTTTCAATGTATGAGAATTAGAGGTGGGAAGAGTCACAAGCAGGTGTACAGTATATCAGATTGATATGTGATAAGGTTTGAGTGATGTCTGTGAAATACGTGTACACATTTTCACCACCAGTGTCATATTTGGAAATAAACAATTCTTTTCCCGCCAAAGAATATTTTTCAAAGATTAGATTTCAACTCATGAAAGTACAAACAGAATATGGACATCAGTGAAATTTGAAGTCAATGCATATTATATATATTGTATTAGAATAAATTTGAATGTATTAGTATAAATTTGCATATTAATAATTTTTATCGAAAAAAAAAATTTAATTTACAAGATATAATATACATATATTAGAAACATTTGCACATATTAGCATAAATTGGTATATTAATAATTCTGAATTTCAAAAGAACAGTGAAATTTTCAACATGATGCATATATTTTACATATATTAAAATATATTTGCATACATTAGAATATATTTGCATATATTAGAATATATTTGCATGTATTAGAAACATTTGCATGTAATAGCATAAATTGGTATATTAATAATTCTGAATTTCAAAAGAACACTGAAATTTGCAACATGATGCATATATTTTACATATATTAAAATATATTTGCATACATTAGAATATATTTGCATATATTAGAATATATTTGCATGTATTAGAAACATTTGCATGTAATAGCATAAATTGGTATATTAATAATTCTGAATTTCAAAAGAACACTGAAATTTGCAACATGATGCATATATTTTACATATATTAAAATATATTTGCATACATTAGAATATATTTGCATATATTAGAAACATTTGCACGTATTAGCATAAATTGGTATATTAATAATTCTGAATTTCAAAAGAACACTGAAATTTGCAACATGATGCATATATTTTACATATATTAGAATATATTTGCATATAATAGCATAATTAGTTTCGAATGCCAGAAAAAATTTAAATTTTCAATAGAATTTTCCATGACACAAGAGTGAAGTTCCTCATTGCAGACTGCTCATTTATCGCATACAAAATTACAGCAATAAGCAGAGTTGAAAAGGAGTTGATCTACAAGATGACAGTGCCTCTAATCACTACACTATTAGGAAGATAAAAGGAGAGATACACAAGGAAAGTAGGGTATGACTTACGGAAGGTTTCAAATATTGTCCCTGAAATGAAGCATCATAATATGGGAGGAAACGTACACGGAAGACATTAGGGAATTATTAGCAAATACAAAATAGATTTTTGTTTTATCATGGCGCCTTTAGAAAATAAAGTAATTCAAATGTAAATCAAAGATTACAACTAATCTTTACATATGATCTACCATATACTAGTATTGACCACTAGAGGGCTCTACAGACAACATGAGGGCGCTATTTACTGTACTAGATAAGTTGTTTTCTCACCATTTTCATTTCAGTTAGGTTTTATATACAGTGTAGTGAAAGCCTAGGCCTTAAATAGGATTGTCTTTTTTGGGTTACTGTAAAATACTTTTTCGCTGAAAAGAGTTTTTAAGTGTTTTGTATGGAATTTATCTTCACTGATTTTTGATGAGTTGTATGTAAAATATAGCAAAAATGGTATAATCGCTGAATTTTTATTTTCACTTAATCATTCGTTCAGCGAAAATAATGAAAATTAATTCCAAGTGAAAATAAAGTATTTTACAGTATGGTAATACGGTAATATGCTAATCATTGATACGGTGATTTTTTATGAGCAATGAGGAAAGTAACAACACACACAACCGACAGTTTTATAACCCCTCCAACTAAATGTTGTATTCTCAATGCTGCAAGCCTGCCAAGAGGGCGGTATGAATGACACTTTTTTCATGATAGAGTGAACACTGCATCACAAATGTCAGACCTGCAGTCACCTGAATGTTCCTCCAAGTCAGTAGTCTAGATTTCTTTTATTGACCACATGAGGGTGCTATCTGCCATATGAAGGCGCTATCAGTCACATGAGTTGCTTACCTTCCCATTCCATTTCACCACTAGTCATTAGTATACTATCTATATCTCTCAGACTTGGTGTATGTATATCAGGGGTAGCTAAGCCATCAATTCTTTCAAGATCCAGACTGCTGCTCTGACTTGACAGGTCATCATTGTCTTCAAATGTCAATTCAGCAGGTTTGCCAACTTTCTTCTTCACCTTTGGAACAGCACCTAAGTCTAAAGATCCTATAAAAAGAATTTAATCTGATATTCAAACAGCTTTCTACATCTATCATCGTCTGGTGTGATCACCTTTCATAGGTGGTACAGCTATCGATGGATCTATATCTATCACTTCATCTACCCAATCCTCTCCAATAGATGCTTTATGCATCATAACAACTCACCTGGTCTGGTGTGATCACCTTCCATAAGTCTAAAGATCCTATAAAAAGAATTTAATCTGATATTCAAACAGCTTTCTACATCTATCATCGTCTGGTGTGATCACCTTTCATAGGTGGTACAGCTATCGATGGATCTATATCTATCACTTCATCTACCCAATCCTCTCCAATAGATGCTTTATGCATCATAACAACTCACCTGGTCTGGTGTGATCACCTTCCATAGGTGGTAAAGCAATTGATGGATCTATATATATCACTTCATTTACCCAATCCTCTCCAATAGATGCTTGATGCATCATAACTACTCACCTGGTCTGGTTTGATCACCTTCCATAGGTGGTACAGCAATTGACGGACCTATATCTATCACTTCATCTACCCAATCCTCTCCAATAGATGCTTGATGCATCATAACTACTCACCTGGTCTGGTGTGATCACCTTCCATAGGTGGTACAGCAATTGATGGATCTATATCTATCACTTCATCTACCCAATCCTCTCCAATAGATGCTTGATGCATCTAAACTACTCACCTGGTCTGGTGTGATCACCTTCCTTAGGTGGTACAGCAATTGATGGATCTATATCTATCACTATATCTACCAAATCCTCTCCAATAGATGCTTGATGCATCATAACTACTCACCTGGTCTGCTGTGACCACCATCTATAGGTGGTACAGCAATTGACGGATCTATATCTATCACTTCATCTACCCAATCTTCTCCAATAGATGCTTGATGCATCATAACTACTCACCTGGTCTGGTGTGACTACCTTCCATAGGTAGTACAGCAATTGATGGATCTATATCTACCACTTCATCTACCCAATCCTCTCCAATAGATGTTTGATGCATCATAACTACTCACCTGGTCTGCTGTGACCACCTTCCATAGGTGGTACAGCAATTGATGGATTTACACCTGTCACTTCATCTACCCAATCCTCTCCAATAGATACTTGATGCATCATAACTACTCACCTGGTCTGGTGTGATCACCTTCCATAGGTGGTACAGCAATTGATGGATTTACACCTGTCACTTCATCTACCCAATCCTCTCCAATAGATACTTGATGCATCATAACTACTCACCTGGTCTGGTGTGATCACCTTCCATAGGTAGTACAGCAATTGATGGATCTATATCTACTACTTCATCTACCCAATCCTCTCCAATAGATGCTTGATGCATCATAACTACTCACCTGGTCTGGTGTGATCACCTTCCATAGGTGGTACAGCAATTGATGGATCTATATCTATCACTTCATCTACCCAATCCTCTCCAATAGATGCTTGATGCATCTAAACTACTCACCTGGTCTGGTGTGATCACCTTCCTTAGGTGGTACAGCAATTGATGGATCTATATCTATCACTACATCTACCAAATCCTCTCCAATAGATGCTTGATGCATCATAACTACTCACCTGGTCTAGTGTGATCTCCTTCCATAGGTGGTACAGCAATTGATGGATCTATATCTATCACTTCATCTACCCAATTCTCTCCAATAGATGTTTGATGCATCATAACTACTCACCTGGTCTGGTGTGATCACCATCTATAGGTGGTACAGCAATTGACGGATCTATATCTATCACTTCATCTACCCAATCTTCTCCAATAGATGCTTGATGCATCATAACTACTCACCTGCTCTGGTGTGGTGTGATCACCTTCCATAGGTGGTACAGCAATTGATGGATCTATATCTATCACTTCATCTACCCAACCCTCTCCAATAGATGCTTGATGCATCATAACTACTCACCTGGTCTGGTGTGATCTCCCTCCATAGGTGGTACAGCAATTGACGGATCTATATCTATCACTTCATCTACCCAATCCTCTCCAATAGATGCTTGATGCATCATAACTACTCACCTGATCTGGTGTGATCACCATCTATAGGTGGTACAGCAATTGACTGATCTATATCTATCACTTCATCTACCCAATTCTTTCCAATAGATGCTTGATGCATCATAACTACTCACCTGGTCTGGTGTGACTACCTTCCAAAGGTAGTACAGCAATTGATGGATCTATATCTACCACTTCATCTACCCAATCCTCTCCAATAGATGTTTGATGCATCATAACTACTCACCTGGTCTGCTGTGACTACCTTCCATAGGTGGTACAGCAATTGATGGATTTACACCTGTCACTTCATCTACCCAATCCTCTCCAATAGATGCTTGATGCATCATAACTACTCACCTGGTCTGGTGTGATCACCTTCCATAGGTGGTACAGCAATTGATGGATTTACACCTGTCACTTCATCTACCCAATCCTCTCCAATAGATGCTTGATGCATCGTAACAACTCACCTGGTCTGGTGTGACTACCTTCCATAGGTAGTACAGCAATTGATGGATCTATATCCACTACTTCATCTACCCAAACCTCTCCAATAGATGCTTGATGCATCATAACTACTCACCTGGTCTGATGTGATCACCTTCCATAGGTGGTACAGCAATTGATGGATTTACACCTGTCACTTCATCTACCCAATCCTCTCCAATAGATGCTTGATGCATCATAACAATTCACCTGGTCTGGTGTGACTACCTTCCATAGGTAGTACAGCAATTGATGGATCTATATCTACCACTTCATCTACCCAATCCTCTCCAATAGATGCTTGATGCATCATAACAACTCACCTGGTCTGGTGTGATCACCTTCCTTAGGTGGTACAGCAGTTGATGGATTTACACCTGTCACTTCATCTACCCAATCCTCTCCAATAGATGCTTGATGCATCATAACAACTTACCCAACTTACCTGGTCTGGTGTGATCACCTTCCATAGGTGGTACAGCAATTGATGGATTTACACCTGTCACTTCATCTACCCAATCCTCTCCAATAGATGCTTGATGCATCATAACAACTTACCTGGTCTGGTGTGATCACCTTCCATAGGTGGTACAGCAATTGATGGATCTATATCTATCACTTCATCTACCCAATCCTCTCCAATAGATGTTTGATGCATCATAACTACTCACCTGGTCTGGGGTGATCACCTTCCATAGGTGGTACAGCAATTGATGGATCTATATCTATCACTTCATCTACCCAATCCTCTCCAATGGATGCCTGATGTTTTAATATCTCATCGTCATCTTGCCATTCCTCCTTCAAATTCACATTGGACATCATTTCAACAGATTCCGGGGATCGCTTCAATTTCCGTGGTGAAGCTTTGGCGAGTCTCTGCTCAATTAAGATGCTTGAAACAAACCCTATGTTTTCATCCTCACCAATCATTGGGCTATAAAGCTCATCTTTGAGCTCTGATCCCTGACCCACATTCGCAGCATCCTCATCATTTTGCATCGGACTATCAACCACAGTATTCTTGGCCTTATCCTCTGATACTTCTGGCATCATCTCAACCATTTCGTGTCTTTTTACTGAAAAAAGTTCATCATTCATTCTCTCTCGATCATTCCCCATGATGTCACTCTCGATGACGCCTCTCGTTGCCATGGTTACATCCTCGTTCTCACTACTCTCGGGTTCCTCCACTATCCGAGATATAGGATGATGTACAGGCGAGGGCATCTCAGCGCAACTGAATGACCCACTCGTAGAGGAGAGTTCGTCGCCGCTGGTCTGTGATTCCGACTGCGATTCGGTCTCTGTTGATGGACTTCCCATCCTCCTATCTAGTTCACACTCTAGAAAATTGCAATACAAAATAAAACATCAGAATCAACTTTACAAGGAAACTAGTCTAGAATGCAAACATTGCACAAACTCAGAATTTTTGCGGATTCACCAGAGCAAAATAAAATCCATGCATTCAGTTCACAACACACAATCACCTGAATTTATGGGAAATGAGCAGCACAAACCAATGAAGTACTAGAAATAGATGCCATAGCAACCAATGCCTCAAATTCAGGAATATTAATGACAAGTAATTTTTTTTATCTATGTTAACATGCCACTCATGATGTGAATACTGTTGGTAACATACATGTATGGGTTAAATTTGTGTGTGTCTCATCTGTCAGTGTATTAATCAACGAACAAAAGACGTAATGAAAAAAAGAAGAAATATTCAGTGGGTTTAGTTTTAGTAGATTTGATGTTGAAGGGATATTCACTAGGTTTTAAATTCACTGGTTTGTGAAGGAAACAATACATTCTGTGGTTAACTCACTGGGTTTAATTTTAGTAGATTTGATGTTGCAGGGATATTCACTAGGTTTTAAATTCACTGGTTTGTGAAGGAAACAATACATTCTGTGGTTAACTCACTGGGTTTAGTTTTAGTAGATTTGATGTTGCAGGGATATTCACTAGGTTTTAAATTCACTGGTTTGTGAAAAAAACAATACATTCTGTGGTTAACTCACTGGGTTTAGTTTTAGTAGATTTGATGTTGCAGGGATATTCACTAGGTTTTAAATTCACTGGTTTGTGAAGGAAACAATACATTCTGTGGTTAACTCACTGGGTTTAATTTTAGTAGATTTGATGTTGCAGGGATATTCACTAGGTTTTAAATTCACTGGTTTGTGAAGGAAGTAATACATTCTGTGGTTAACTCACTGGGTTTAATTTTAGTATATTTGATGTTGCAGGGATATTCACTAGGTTTTAAATTCAGTGGTTTGTGAAGGAAACAATACATTCTGTGGTTAACTCACTGGGTTTAATTTTAGTATATTTGATGTTGCAGGGATATTCACTAGGTTTTAAATTCACTGGTTTGTGAAGGAAACAATACATTCTGTGGTTAACTCACTGGGTTTAATTTTAGTATATTTGATGTTGCAGGGATATTCACTAGGTTTTAAATTCAGTGGTTTGTGAAGGAAACAATACATTCTGTGGTTAACTCACTGGGTTTAATTTTAGTATATTTGATGTTGCAGGGATATTCACTAGGTTTTAAATTCACTGGTTTGTGAAGGAAGTAATACATTCTGTGGTTAACTCACTGGGTTTAATTTTAGTAGATTTCATGTTGCAGGGATATTCACTAGGTTTTAAATTCACTGGTTTGTGAAGGAAACAATACATTCTGTGGTTAACTCACTGGGTTTAATTTTAGTAGATTTGATGTTGCAGGGATATTCACTAGGTTTTAAATTCACTGGTTTGTGAAGAAAACAATACATTCTGTGGTTAACTCTCTGGGTTTAATTTTAGTAGATTTCATGTTGCAGGGATATTCACTAGGTTTTAAATTCACTGGTTTGTGAAGGAAACAATACATTCTGTGGTTAACCCACTAGATCTAATTTTAGTAGATTTGATGTTGCAGGAATGTTCACTAAGTTTTAAATTCACTGGTTTGTGAAGGAAATAATACATTCTGTGGTCAACTCACTGGGTGTAATTTTAGTAGATTTCACGTTGTAGGGATATTCACTAGGTTTTAAATTCAGTGGTTTGTGAAGGAAACAATACATTCTGTGGTTAACTCACTGGGTTTAATTTTAGTAGATTTGATGTTGCAGGAATGTTCACTAGGTTTTAAATTCACTGGTTTGTGAAGGAAACAATACATTCTGTGGTTAACTCACTGGGTGTAATTTTAGTGGATTTGATGTTGCAGGAATGTTCACTAGGTTTTAAATTCACTGGTTTGTGAAGAAAACAATACATTCTGTGGTTTAATTTTATTGCATTTGTTGTTGTAGGAATATTCACTAAGTTTTAAATTCAACGGATTTTGAAAGAAAAAATACAGTCTTTGGTTAACTTACTAGGTTTTATTTTAGCGCATTTGCTGTTGTAGAAATATTGACGAGGTTTTAAATATACTGGTAAGGGTTCTGAAGAGAACAATACATGATTGTTATTTTTACTGTGTAATAAAATGAAGCAGTCATTTTATTCTCAAAAATAAAAGAATTCTATTTTTAACTTTTAACAAATATTCACTGGGTTTTATTTTAGCACATTTAACTATCTGATAAATAAGCAATACTAAAACCTGATATTTGTTACCCAACATGATGACCAAATGTCGTTGGAAAAAAACAAACTATTAACCATTTCACCACCAGTTCCCTCTTTTCATCACAAAATAGTCCAGTTTATAGTCTGCACTTTCTTCCAGAAGATTGAGACAAAAATAGCCATTTTTTTTAGTTAAAACTGAAAATTGACTCAAATTTTGTCTGTTGGCTCCAAAATTAGGGTTCATTTCCAGAAAATTGAAGAATATAAGAAAAAAAGTGCAGACTAATTTGGCGAGAAAGTCAATAACTAGATAAATCAGCCCGCTATTTTTACTAGGTTAACCAAATAATGTGAGGAAAACAAAATATTTTATTGATCGATTTCCAGAAAATTGCACATGAATTGTTTGCCACTGAATTGAGTAGCTTGGAGAAAAAGAACTATAACTGTACTTGGATAATCATCTCAACTGAAGATGTTCAAACATTACATACTTATTGTTTTTCCACAATGTAATAATATACTTCCTTTGTGGGCAATATAATTATATCAATCTGGAATCTAATTGGTCAATAATTTACAATTCTGAAATCAGATTGTTCTGTTGAATGCATGTAATTATGTAATAAATTATAAACAGATTGATTACTTATTTATTAAGGCATTAGATCCAGTCGATCAATTATAGAAACATTGAACCAGAATTCAAAATATTGTGAAATCTCTATTGTGTGCAATATAATATGAATCTTCAAACTGATGGGTCAATAATTTATAATTCTCAAATCTGATTGGCTGATTGAGGAGTGAGCAGGTAATTACGTGATAAATCAGGTTGATTATTTATTTATAAAGGCACTAAAGCCGATCCATCAAGTGAAAACTGTCATCAACTGCCTCAAAAATAAGGTATTCTTCAGTGAGATTTAGGTCAAGATTTGGTATTTTTGTTGTCTACATGTATAACAAAATAGAGCATTAATTTTTTTTCAAATATTTTGTACAAAAAATATTTCACAAAGAACAGTAGCCAATGGGAAATTACAGAAAAATACACAAAATGAGCAAAATGTCACACCAAAATAAAATTGTGTAATCTAATTAAACTAGTTCTAACAAATTCTTGAATTTGTTTTACACCAGTAATTTTATTCTGATACACATTTATTATATGGGGTAATATTTTTTCAGTGAAAAATATCATATTTTTCTATATAATAATTTGAATTACATTACATTTGAGCAAAAATAACTGGTAATTTTCACTGCTGGGAATTGTCAAATTCTGTCAGTTGCAAATTTATATTTTAAAAGTAAATACTGATTGCAATTGCATCACATGATGCTGTAGATAAAATAAAATCAAGAATTTGGATAAAATCTAGCACTATAAAATGGCTGCACATGTACAGTAACCCTGTCTTCAAATACAACAAAAAAAATCATTTCAAAAATGCATTTTCGCAAAATAACGTTAACCGTTTTAATTTCGCAAGACAAATTTCTGAATTTTGTGTGTAAGAAAGAGAAAAATCACAAATTACGGTTGCATTGATATTTTCACTGGCTTTTTAAAACAGAAGATTGCAGGTATTATTTCAAAATGATGTCATCACAAATGTGCTGAAATTATGGAACAGCAAACATTTCTCGTGCGGAAAATAAAACTGTTTTACAATAACCAGGTGTCAAGTGAAAAGAGCTTGACTGAATTCGTGAATAAAAATCATGCGATTTAAGGAAGAAAAAAGACGTATGTTACAGTACTTTGTCGATTGTTCCTTCAGTCTTCATTTCATTCTGATTAACACTACCAGTATATGACTCAATAAATGAGTCATGTCGACAATAAACAACATCATAGGGTCAATGACATTTTGCAATGATGTACTGTAAAAGGGTTAATTATTCACTGGGTTTTAATTTTGCTTATTGAAAAATGCGCTAAATTAAAACCCAGTGAATATGTAAAATTTAGCATAGAACACATTATCTAAATGATAAAACCGTGAATTCAAAACCCACTGAATATGCCTGGAATGGCAAATCAGCGAAATTTAAACCCAGTGAAAAATTAGTCATTTTACAGTAGTTTTGTTTTCAAGTACATGTACATGTAGTATGCAAAAATAGAAATGAAAGTGTGTTTCTACTGTCTGTCCACATTTTTTTTTACTGCTAAAAAAATACTAGCCCTATTTATTGAAATTTGGTGGTCATATTAAATAAACTGCATTGGCTCTATTAGAAGTGTATTCCCAATAGAAGCACATATTATATTTACTCTATTAGAAACACATCTCCAATAGAGGTACATGTACTGTATTGTTCTATTAGAAACACATCTCCAATAGAAGCACATGTACCACATTTACTCTATTAAAAGTGGATCTCCAATAGAAGCACATGTACCATATTAATTCTATTAGAAGCACATCTCTAATAGCACATGTACCATATTTACTCAATTGAAAGTGCATCTCCAATATAAGCACATGTACCATATTAGCTCTATTAGAAGCACAACTCCAATAGAAGCACATGTACCATATTTACTCTATTAAAAGAAGATCTCCAATAGAAGCACACATACCATATTAGCTCTATTAGAAGCACATCTCCAATAGAAGCACATGTACCATATTACAATGTAGTTCTATAAGCACATCTGATAGAAGCACATGTACCATATTTACTCTATTAGAAGCACATCTCCAATAGAAGCACATGTACAATATTAGCTCTATTAGAAGCACATCTTTAATAGAATCACATGTACCGTATTTACTCTATTAAAAGTGCATCTCCAATAGAAGCACTTGTACCATATTTACTATATTAGAAGCATATTTCTAATAGAAGCACATGTACAATATTTTCTCCATTAGAAGCACATCTTTAATAGAATCACATGTACCGTATTTACTCTATTAAAAGTGCATCTCCAATAGAATCACTTGTACCATACTCTATTATTAGAAGCACATGTACCATATTTACTCTATTAGAAGTACATCTCCAATAGAATCACATTCACCATATTTGCTCTATTGGGAGCACATCTCCAATAGAATCACATGTACCATATTTACTCTATTAAAAATGAATCTCCAATAGAAGTGCATGTACCGTATTTGCTCTATTAGAAACACATCTCCAAGTCACATGCACCATATTTGCTCTATTAGAAGCACATCTCCAATAGAAATACATGTACCATATTTACTCTATTAGAAGTGCATCTCCAGTAGATGCACATGTAAACAAACAAGTACATTTATTGTATCCAGTGTATTATCAAAATATGTTTGACCACAGATATATCTTTTATTTATGTAAACGAATGTGCTGATAATAATTATTGTGGTTTATTCAATATTTTAAAATATATTTTCAGGTAATTTTGAACCAAAGAGACACACTAGTTGCTAAAAGATGATATTTTTAATTGTGTTTGAAATCTTGATATAGACATAGTTATGAATTACTGAAAATAGTAATGCTAATGAGTTGTCAAATTACCTGACAGTGATGATTGCAGGGAAAATAATGCATTTTATTTTATGAATATAACATATTGTTTGTACCAAAATACTAATTATTAAACAATTTTTTTTAATATTCACATCAAGCATATTTTAAATGAATGTTTTTTTTCATTTTAGTCCTTTCCAATTGCACTTTTTTTTGTTTTTTTGACAATACTTACTATCATTTTTAGAAAATACAAACATATGTTTACCATATATGCTCTATTTAAATAAATCAAACATACATGATTTAAATAACCTCTAGAAATCACGAAATAAATGTTTTTTCCACAAATTTCTGTTACTCTTAGCTTTATCTACCATACAATGCAGAGATTATTGGATATTTAATAAAGTCTTTTTGGAAAATTTTGTTAACAGCTGTGGAGGTCAAAGAAATTTATTTTTGTAATTGCTAACATTAATGTATTAACTATAACAATATTGAATCATGCTTTACATTAGTTTAGTTAGATGTGTGGACACAGAGAAGGCATGAACACAGCTTTTACTTCCGTTATTAAGCACCAAATAAATTAAATGGCTAGCATTTTTTAATAAGCTTTGAACTTAGTTGAGTTGTTGAATCTGCATTATGCAAGTGAGTCCAACAGGTCTTGGAGGCTTACTTTCAATAGATCGCAGCAAGTAAGACACCCTGATCCTCACCCAAGTCATTTGTAAGTGATTCGGTGCCCCTTTTTGAAGGGGATGATCACTGGTGTGAAGCCACAAGAAACACTCTATACAGGAAGGCTGCTTAGCCAGTACTTTTTAAAGGCAACAATTAATCAGTGACAGCGAATTAGTACACAAGTAACCAGATGTGTGACCTCTTGATGTTATTCAAATGACTGTGACCTCTGGAGGTTATGCAAATGATTGTGACCTAGCTCTTAAGGTTATGCAAATGATGGTGACCTCTTGAGATTATGCAAATGATTGTGACCTAACTCTTAAGGTTATGCAAATGACTGTGACCTCTTGAGGTTATGCAAATGACTGTGACCTCTGCAGTTATGCAAATGATTGTGACCTCTTGAAGTTATGCAAATGACTGACTTTTAGAGGTTATGCAAATGATTGTGACCTCTTGATGTTATGCAAATGAATGTGACCTCTCGGGGTTATGAAAATGCCTGCGACCTCTTGAGGTTGTGCAAATGACTGCGATCTCTTGAGGTTACGCAAATGACTGCAACCTCTTGAGGTTACGCAAATGACTGCGACCCTTTGAGGTTACGCAAATGACTGCGACCTCTTGAGGTTATGCAAATGACAGTGACCTCTTGAGATTATGCAAATGACTGTGACCTCTTGAGATTATGCAAATGACTGTGACCTCTTGAGATTATGCAAATGACTGTGACCTCTTGAGGTTATGCAAATGACTGTGACCTCTTGATGTTATGCAAATGACTGTGACCTCTTGAGGTTATGCAAATGACTGACCTCTTGAGGTTATGCAAATGACTGACCTCTTGAGGTTATGCAAATGACTGTGGCCTCTTGAGGTTATGCAAATGACTGTGGCCTCTTGAGGTTATGCAAATGACTGTGACCTCTTGAGGTTATGCAAATGACTGTGACCTCTTGAGGTTATGCAAATGACTGTGACCTCTTGAGGTTATGCAAATGACTGTGACCTCTTGAGGTTATGCAAATGACTGTGACCTCTTGAGGTTATGCAAATGACTGTGACCTCTTGGGGTTATGCAAATGACTGTGACCTCTTGAGGTTATGCAAATGACTGTGGCCTCTTGAGGTTATGCAAATGACTGTGACCTCTTGAGGTTATGCAAATGACTGTGACCTCTTGAGGTTATGCAAATGACTGCAACCTCTTGAGGTTATGCAAATGACTGTGACCTCTTGAGGTTATGCAAATGACTGCAACCTCTTGAGGTTATGCAAATGACTGTGACCTCTTGGGGTTATGCAAATGACTGTGACCTCTTGAGGTTATGCAAATGACTGCAACCTCTTGAGGTTATGCAAATGACTGTGACCTCTTGAGGTTATGCAAATGACTGTGACCTCTTGAGGTTATGCAAATGACCTATTATTTCCTGTCAGCTCTGGGTTAGAAACTTATAAATAAATAAAATATTGTTGACAGTTCATTTTTTAAGAAATTATGCATGTTTATTTTGTGGAAGATGACAAAGTTTGATTCGGCTTTCAAAGGTCAAGGTTCAAAAGTGAAACCTTCTATTCAGGAAATTGCATAATGGGAGATCAGTTTATTTATGTAGTTTGAATTATTAAATCTGTCTTTTGGTTTCCTTGTATAATTTTAATCTAGTTAGTAAATTTGCTGTGAGATTAGGCTTAACTAGAAGTGCTGCTTTCACGTAAATGATTCACAATTACTGTTTTCACAAAATATGGAGTTAATTTTAACCAATTGTTGACAAACATGTGTGGACAGATTAACCGGTGTTGACACAAGGTAGTTTGTTTGTGATCAAGGCCGGTCTAAACCCTGGGTGACAGGTCCAATCATGAGATGAGTGCGAGTGGACAAGGTATTGGGGCACCCAGTAGTACTGTCCGTATAATATGTGACATAACTTCTCCTAAGCTTCCTATCAGCTTTTGTTTTTTCTATTTCATATAAACATATTTTTAAACTTTGTAATATTTACTAATGTTACTTATATCAGAAATATTTAGGTAGATTATGCTGCATAATTTAGATATGTGACAGTTTGGAAATCAAGCTAAGATAGCTTTAAGCCAGCTAAATGTTAAGTTACACTCAGACCATACTGTTAGGTATTAGAACGTGAATAGGTGTGAACACTGAGTTGAATATATGCTCCTGCAATGCATAAACAGAATGCCACAGAAATGCAATATTTAGAATATAATATAACCCTCCGATTGTCAGCACATGAAAACAAGGCCACATGTATAATGTATTTTTTATATCGCAGACAATAACACAGGGTACACAATAACAGAAATTTGTGATGAGATTTGATGACACACGCATGGCAGGGTAGCTGGAGGAAGTTAAAAACATTAAAATATAAAATTTATAAAAAAATAAAACACATGCAAAGAAAAAAAGAGATACACTAAGTCAAGAGAATGCAGTTTACTGAATATACCATCCAGGAGGATTTACACAGATATCATTTATTTTCAGACCCTGTTTGGTTAATAAGGTTATAATGTATATATTGTTAATTATCTACAACTTAAAAGGACATTTTTTTAAATTAACAATATAGTGAGCTAGATTTATCTAATATAGTAATAAATAACAAATAAAAAAGTCATGCATGATGTTCATACTAAATTTGAATAAATTCAGCCAAGGCAATCCTGAGAAATGGTATGTTAAAATTGTGTTATTTTAGTGTGATTTTCCCTTTTTAACAAATTTTAACAGGAATAATACTTAAACAAACAAAATGTCTGCCAGTCGGCCATTTTGCATCTAATGTGATGTCAGTGATGTCAATACAATAACATGTTTAAACAAAAACAGTCAGCACGTCAAAAAAATGATAGTGGATTAATGGTTGAAACCCCAAACCTAAGTCGATGCTTAGGACTAAAAATGTCTATCTTACTACTAGTCAGTCATTATATCAATTCAAAAATAAAAATATGGTTGACTATTGAATTATGATTTATAAATACAAGTATTAACCAGACAGAGTCTGAAAAAGCAGTGCACAAGATGTCTGGAAACCCCATCAAACATGGTACAGGGCCACAGTGTTTATTGTTTGGGAATTAAACCAATCTTCAATGTGAATCCTAAATAATGTTCAGGAGACAGCCCTGTGGATAACAAATTGAAAATATGTAATCCTGGATGGGAAGATAGATGACACTGAGGTCAAATTTCATCAGTAAACTGTACCCTTCAAAACAAAAGTGAAAATAAAAGAAACAGACCTGAAGTACTGGGTTGGTCAAGCTCAGAAAGTACAAGAAGGGTTAGGTCAGAGCCCTCAGGTAGCTGAGAATTAGACGATCTTGAGAATTCATGAGAATAGTCAGTTGTATCAGAAGATGAAGGTGATGGGATAGACGTGACAGGAAGAGATGAAGTTAGTGCTAGGGAATCTTTAGATGATAAGGTTAAAGAGGAATTGTCAGGTTCTACTGCTGCAATTGAAGAATCAATCACAGCTGGTGTTTCTCTTGTAGGTTGAGATTCATCACTGTCATTGTCTACCTTGCAGGAATTGTCTGGTTCTACTGCTACAATTGAAGAATCAATATCAGCTGGTGTTTCTCTTGTAAGTTGGGATTTATCACTGTCAATGTCTACCTTGCAGGAATTGTGTAGTTCTACTGCTGCAATTGAAGAATCAATATCAGCTGGTGTTTTTTTCGTAGGTTGAGATTGATCACTGTTATTGTTTACATTGCATGAATTGTCTAGTTCTACTGCTACAATTGAAGAATCAATATCAACTGGTGTTTCTTTCATAGGTTGAGATTTATCACTGTTATTGTCTACCTTGCAGGAATTGTGTAGTTCTAGTACTGCAATTGAAGAATCAATATCAGCTGGTGTTTCTCTTGCTGGTTGAAATTTATCACTCTCAATGTCTACCTTGCAGGAATTGTCTAGTTCTAGTGCTGCAACTGAAGAATCAATATCAGCTGGTGTTTCTCTTGTAGGTTGAGATGTATCACTGTCAATGTCTACCTTGCATGAATTGTCTAGTTCTAGTGCTGCAATGGAAGAATCAATATCAGCTGGTGTTTCTCTTGTAGGTTGAGATGTATCACTGTCAATGTCTACCTTGCATGAATTGTCTAGTTCTAGTGCTGCAATGGAAGAATCAATATCAGCTGGTGTTTCTCTTGTAGGTTGAGATGTATCACTGTCAATGTCTACCTTGCATGAATTGTCTAGTTCTACTGCTGCAATTGAAGAATTCATATCAGCTGGTGTTTCTCTTGTAGGTTGAGATGTATCACTGTCAATGTCTACATTGCAGGAATTGTCTAGTTCTACTGCTGCAATTGAAGAATCAATATCAGCTGGTGTTTCTCTTGTAGGTTGAGATGTATCACTGTCAATGTCTACATTGCAGGAATTGTCTAGTTCTACTGCTGCAATTGAAGAATCAATATCAGCTGGTGTTTCTTTCGTAGCTTGAGATTTATCACTGTTATTGTCTACATTGCAGGAATTGTGTAGTTCTACTGCTGCAATTGAAGAATCAATATCAGCTGGTGTTTCTCTTGTAAGTTGGGATTTATCACTGTCAATGTCTACATTGCATGAATTGTCTAGTTCTACTGCTACAATTGAAGAATCAATATCAGCTGGTGTTTCTCTTGTAGATTGGGATTTATCACTCTCAATGTCTACCTTGCAGGAATTGTCTAGTTCTACTGCTGCAATTGAAGAATCAATATCAGCTGGTGTTTCTTTCATAGGTTGAGATTTATCACTGTTATTGTCTACCTTGCAGGAATTGTCTAGTTCTAGTACTGCAATTGAAGAATCAATATCAGCTGGTGTTTCTCTTGCTGGTTGAAATTTATCACTCTCAATGTCTACCTTGCAGGAATTGTCTAGTTCTAGTGCTGCAACTGAAGAATCAATATCAGCTGGTGTTTCTCTTGTAGGTTGGGATTTATCATTGTCAATGTCTACATTGCAGGAATTGTCTAGTTCTACTGCTGCAATTGAAGAATCAATATCAGCTGGTGTTTCTCTTGTAGGTTGAGATGTATCACTGCCAATGTCTACCTTGTAGGGGCCTGCTTTCTCCTTAGCTGACACATCATGATTAGAGGTTGTCACTTCTTGTGTTCCTGGAGTATCACATGAGTTATCACGAACAGCATGAACCTTTAATGATGCTTGTTCGTTTATTGAGTTCCAATCACAAACAGAATCTTCCTCTATAGGAGCCATAGGAGTTTTATCATGTGAGGCTTCACTTTCAGTTATCAGGCATGAAGGATTGTCATATTCCACCATATCTAAACCTGGGGTTTCAGTAGAGAAAGGAGCATCACACGCAGTATCTAACTGAGTTAACATTTCCTTCATCACAAATTCAACATCAGTTATGGAAACAGACTTTACGTGTTCAACATCCGAATGCACTTGTTCAGATATTGATGAGTTTATCTCCACGATAGACATCTTTTCATTGGAAATCTTACTTTCTGGTACTTGAGTTTCTGGTTCATCAAGTTGATTTGTTTCTGCAGAGAAGTCAATGCCATTAAGTCTTTTGGATGTAGAGGGTTGTTTATCTAATTGTGATGACACTGCTTTCATCACTAAATCGGCATCTGTTGTAGAAATGGGTTGACCAGATTCAACATCCAAATGCACAAGCTGCTCTTGTCCAGATATAATTGAGGAGTCTCTCTCCACTATAGATGTCTTTTCAGTGGAGATATCACTTTTTGCTATCAGAGATGATGATTCATCAAATTGAGGTGTTGCAGCAGAAAATTTGATGTCATTTAGAGTTTCAGACGTAGAGAGTGGTTTATCTAACTGTGATGCCACTTCTTTCATTACCACGTCTGCGCCAGCTTTTGTAGAAATGGTTTGACCAGGTCCAACATCCAAATGCACAAGCTGCTCTTGTCCAGATATAATTGAAGATTCTCTCTCCACTATAGACTTCTTTTCAGTGGAGATATCACTTTCTGGTAATAGAGTTGATGATTCATTAAATTGATGTGCTGCAGCAGTGAATTCAATGTCATTACGTGTTTCAGATGTCAAAAGTGGTTTATGAATTTCTGTATTAATCAGAGATGACACTTCCTTCATCAAGTTCGCACCATGTGAAATGAACTCATCATTAACAACTTCCAAATGCAGGCACTGCTCTTGTATAACTGATGATTCTATCTCCACAATAGAACTCCCGATGGGGATCTCACTTTCTGGTGTCAGAGATGATGATTTGTCAAGCTGCACTGCTACAGCAGAAGTGCCAATCACTAAATTATTTTGATTCATATTACTACTTCCAGTTTTGGATGACACATTGTACAAACTGTCAACAGACTCAGCAATATTTCCATGTTCTTTCTCATTATGGCTTTCATGAGACATTTCTCTGTCGTCCTTACATGTACTGACAACCATATCAACCAATTCTTGGGTACACCCATTGTTATGGAATTGTGCAGGTGTATCACGTGAGACAAGTTCTTCAGCAACAACGTCATTTTTTGGAATGACTAGGCGGTCATCACCAGAAACAACATGGCAGTCATTGTTTTTTTCTTTATCAATACTTGCACCTAGCTGGAAAACATTTGAATCCCCACTCAGGATTGTCTCACCTGCATATGGTCTATCTAATGGAATAGGCTTACCAATGGCATCTAACTCCTTGGGAATAAATGACTCTTTCTGAACACATGGGTTATCATTCAAGAGAACCATCTTAAACTCCTCATGATTATCTTCTGCAATAGTCATTATGGGAAACTGAGTGTAAAACGTTTGGACAGAATTTTGTGTGCTCCACAAATTGATCATCTGTACTAATCCTTCCTCATATTGTCCTGCATCGTTTGAAGGCTTGGTGTTGTTTGAATACAAATCTAGTAAGCTATCAACAGCAGTTGGTAGTTCTGAATCACATAAACTGTTCTCTTGCTGGTATGAGTTATATTCTGGAATATCCTTCTCTGAATACATTGATGAATCACCACCATTCACAGTTACTTTTTTCTTACTCTCCATACCCTCTTCTTGTTTGTCTGCACAATCAATCATGATAACATCTTCCAATTCTTGGCGCAAGTCAAACTCCTCATACTCAAAACTTTCAATGATTCCATCTTTAACCTCTTCAGAATTCACATCTTTGGGGTCGGTGGGGTTTATTAGATTGGACTCGTTATCAGCAGATGCATGATCATCAATATTAACCTCAACCAAATGCTTCTCAACATAGAGAAAACTTTCCTCCTTTTGTGGCAAAGGTTTCACCCACGCATCTTTTACAACTGTCTCCTTGTTGGCTAGATCTATTTCTGTGAATTCATTAAATTGAACAACTTTGTTCTCTAAGCCATCTTCATTAGCAAGTTCCAGATTTTGCTGTTTCTCATCTGCAGAATCAATACATACTTCATGCGCTAATATTGATTTATCTCTGGAAGTACTTAAAGCCAGTTCGTCAATATTCTCACCACTTAATTTCTCAACCTCTGTAACAGAATACTGCTCTTCCACCTTTGGCTGCGATGAGGATAAACTCCTTAATTCTTCAGCCTGCTCAGTGATGTGTGTATGTAGTTTGTGAGTTCCGTCAACTGATTCCACAGCATTCACAGCAGCAATACAGTCTACTGGAACTTCTTCCAATTCTACTTTAACAAAGCTTTGTTGTTCCGAATGAGTGATTATTACAGGTTTATCAACCAACACACATTGTTGATCTGTCTGTGGAACCTCCTGTGGAATGATTGTATCAGGTACTGAGCGCTCACTGAGAATTACCAATTCCTTTTCATCCCTCTCTGCCATTACCACTTCACTAGCAAATATAACATTTTGTTCTTGTTTGTGTACTGTTGGAGTGAATGTAACAACATCTTCAGTGACAAAAAAGTGTTCACATTCTTCCAATACTTCTGGAACACATACTGTGTAGTTTGGTTGTACTGACATTAGAATATCTTCATTAGACAACTCAATTTCTTCAGCAATATTCAATGCCATAACATCATCATGATGCATGCTCTCTGCATACTCCTCATCAACATCAGCTGACTTCATGACATCAGATGTGAATATTATCTGTTTAACATTTTGTTCTGCCTCATCAAGAGCATAGCCTACATTAACATCATAGAGCACAGAGCTGGCAGTTGTACTTTCATCACATGATGTTCTTTGAGTCAAATCAGCGCTGTCAATTACATTGTGGATGTGAATGCTTTGTGGAGCAGACATTACAGATAGTTCATCTGTATCAATTAACACAGCAGCTGTCTGATCTTGAGTTAAACTTTGATGTAATGGCTTGCCAATTCCAGACTCTGGTTCATTCAGCGAAGCAGTCACAGACTTTTCAAAAAGCTGGTCTGAAGATTCCTGAGGAAGAAGTGAAGAATGCTTGCCTTCTCCAGGAATAGTGTGAACATCGTTCTGACCAAGGAATACAGCTTCAGGTTGTTCATTGGTGACAATAATATTATCTTCATGTGGGACAGATTCCTTGCATATGGCACAGGTGAACATTTCGGTAGACGTTATTTCTAATACCTCTTCAACATCTTCAGAAATAGAGTAATAAGTGACATTTTCCTTCACATAAATCTCAGGGACAGTATCTTCAGAGAAACTATTTGAAGTATCCAAAGAGAATGATGTGTTTTCTTCTGATATTGAGGTGTTCTCGTCTGACACTGAGGTGTTCTCTTCTGATGTTGATGCTTCAGTTTTGACACCATGAACAAAATCATTAAAACTTGGGACCTCAAACTCATTGTCTCTATCAAGTTCTACTCTTTGACACACATCAACACTCAGATCAACATCTATCACAGAGTCCACAGCTGATGTAACAGTCACACATGGGCTGGTCTCATCTGCATCGTTGACATCATCTTCAATTGTTTCTAGCATCTCCTCACTTTCATGTATAGAGTATTCTCCATCTTCATCTGAGTCTCCCAGTTCTCCAGAATCTGATAGGTCCAGATCACCATCAATACCATCAAAGTCTTCATCACTACTACTACAACTTGAAGAGTCATCACTAGCATTAACAACCATATTGTCACTATTCTTGTTACAGCTTTCAAAACTGACCCTTTTAATAGACCCGTCATTAAAAGAAGGTTGATTGAGAACACAGCTTGTATTATCATTATTCACAATATCCAGTGGCTGGTGGACAACAATATTTCCTTTTGTATCCAAAATTTCATCATCAGATAAACGTTCAGATTTAATATTGGTAGCACAATCTCCATTGCCAAATTGTATCAGAGAACAACCACCTTCATTGATTCCTTCAGCTGAGGATTCACTTTCATGATCCCCCTCTTCAGTTGGAACAGACACCTCTCTACACAAATCAAATTCAACTTCAGGCTCTTGTGACAGGGCCATTTCAAAGGCAACAGCATACTGATCAAGTACCTCTTCTGTGTTCATCTTCTCACTATCTATTGAACCATCAGAATGTGAGTCTTTGAAATTGATGTGCAGTAGGGATGCAGTATTTTCTTTATTGTCTGGTGAAACTGGAAGGACTTTACACAATGGAGAACGTGACAGATCATCAATTAGACTTGAATCACCAAACTTTTCCTCAACACTTTCAGTCAACGAGGACCCATAACTATTATCTTTATCAGTAATTTCAGTATGGTATAAGGTTTTCTTTTTAACAGTTGCTGACATAGACAGTTCAGTTTCATCATCGGTTTGCTGTATGAGCACTTCCATAGCATCTGTATACCTCCCAATATTTGACAATGCATCTTCACAACACAAATCAGAGTGAGCACTTCCAACAGGTTTGGTCGCACCCACCAGTTGTGGTTGCATGGCAGCCATTGGATGAGGTGAAACGATATTGATATCACCTTCTAGATATATACTATCAACCATACAGGGAGAAATGATAGGTTGAGTATCTGATACACCTTCTTGAACATTTATATTTTCTAATGCAGGCACTGGCAGGCCAATGAGATCCTCCTCCAGCTCAAAATAGGGTTTCTTTGTTGATGAACCTGACGCTGGGTCACAAAGTGTAAGGCCATTCAGTGATACTAACTCATGTTCCGGTATGATTTTAGGTGATACAACAGCACTTTCAATATACTCAGACACTGAAGCATCAGAGTCATGTGATTGTGAATCATTGTCATTAAAAGTAATCACATCATCATTTTCATTAGAAACTTCAGAAGTTTCTAATTGTGGCTGTGAAATTATAGCTGCAAGTTGCAGGGGAGTTTCAGTCACGTTATCAACAGATTTTACACCTGGTTCCCAACGTAATATCTCAGCAGAAGATAAAGGGTTAAGTAAGTCTGGTAATTTACTTTTGTCAGTCGAGTCAACATGTACAGAGTTATCAGATACAGAAGTGAAAGAGGGAGAAATAAATGAAGGTGGACTTCCAGAAGTTACAGAAGATACTTGGGACACAGGATCATGCAGGTCACCATCTGTTAATCGTGGAGAATTCAACATTAGTTTATTTTCCATAACACCAGGACTGCTTAAACCACCACCAGGACTTCTTAAACCACCACCAGCACCACTTACACCACCACCAGCATTATTATCACCAGACCCATTACTGCCATACGATACATGCTCTTCACCATTACTACTAGTTTCATTAAACACTAAGAAATTGCTTTTAATAATTTTATAACTATTTTTTAAATTTAAAAACGTGGTTTTGGCAAAACTTTCATCATCATTTTCAGTGGCCACACCAGTTTGATGAATATTCAAACGATCATTCCTAGTTTCAATGAAGGGTTCATGCATTTCTTTTTCAAAACTCCCAAAAGATGTTTGTGGATCACATTCTACTGTACACTTCTCGTGGTTAAGCTTTTCATTTTTGAAAACGTCATTACCTTCCCTGAAACTGATATCAACATCTAATTGTTGGCAAGAGAGCCCAGCATTATCAACTGAAGATGCTTCTGCACTATGAAATACCTGGCAATCATGACCTAATGTCATTTTACATGTCTTACAATTGTGCAATGGCTTTTTGTTAGTTTCAATATAGGACAACACATCTATTGACTTGCCTAAATCAGTATCCAGATTCCCATCACAAAACGATGTGACATTCTCTGTTTTATGATTGGACATAGTAGACAATGAAGTCGGTTTCACGTCAATTAAGTCTAAATTATTCATCTGGCTCAAACTGACTTTTCGTATGGTTTCCAGCTTTACAGGTGGAAAACACATTGTAGGACTGACAAGGTTTGTGTTGGGAACAACCTCATCATTTGTGGTAGTGTCTAAGGATGTACGTTGGATGGGAACCCCTTCCTCACTGCTATTCTGATCCAGATCATTAAATTGATATATGTTCTGACGTTTGTTTTCAAATGAAAGTGGGGAAACACTGTGAAGGTTTTGCAAGGTGCTGTCCTGTTTCCCATTTTTTGTACTACTTTCTAAATCAGACTCGCACTCTGTAGTAACAATGAAAGGATCAATTACACTACTATTTGTAACATGGGGAACAAAAACATCAAATTCAAAAGGATTAACAAATTCATCAATTTTCCCATCAGACTCATAACCTTTGTTGAATGAATATTCATCATCTGGTGTGACCTTTGACACTTGCCAATCTTGTTCAGAGGGAACAAAAATATCAGAGAGAAATGGATTGATTTCATTGGGTGACGTACCATGGTTGTCAGCATCTTGTGGGTCAATGCTGTTTCTCCTTTGTTCTCCATAAGGCATGAATGGATCAAGAGGAACATCACACATTGAAGCTTTCATGGTATCATCGCCATCATCATCATGTTCATTGTTTTTGTTCCAGTCACCCGTTTCATCCATAGACGTGTACGCTAACATATATGCAACAATGTTCCCTGTTCTAGCTGTTGATTTGTCCATACGAGAATAATCCTTCTTTCTGAATGTGATATCATCATCAAGCTTATCACTTGACACTTCTGCTTGCAATTTGCCTACGACATTGTCACTGGGTAATTCATTTGGAATTGATTTTCCAAAAACAGCATCATTCTCTATCTCATGTTCTGTTGCATTATCTGAAACATCTCCATTAGCATGGTCCATGGCATTTCCCATTACACCTTCTGTTTCTAAGTTATGCATTTCTGCAGCGAGCAAGTTAGCCACAATGTTACTATCAATATTATCCAAGTTTCTTTTTACAAACACGATATCCTCGTTATTATTTTCAATCTGTTCCTCCATGTTTCCAGCTATCATATGAGCTACAACATTTTGCGCTTGGCCTGCATTTCCCAATGCACCATCTCGCATAACAAACTGAACTTCATCGCTATTAACCATGTCCGAGGCAAGCATTTGACCAACGACATTTTGATCCTGTCCAATTGCACTAAATGCATTGTTTCGCATCGTAAAGTCAACTGTGTTCTGCATGTCCTTGGCAAGCATGTGGGAAACAATATTCTGGTTATCATTAACCATAGAGTCTCTACAGTTTGTAAAGTCCACCACCATATCATCAACTACACTAGAAGTGCTGTCATCTAATATATTCTTAGCCAACCTGTTGGCAACTATATTGTTCCTGGTATCTTCTGCAACCTTTCTTGTGGAGAATGCGACATCAGATGCACTAGATGTCAGCATCTCAGATGAAAGTGTCTGTGCCACTACATTGGTGCAAGCAATAGCAGGATCTCTCCTTGCAAACTTAACTCTGTCTTCTCCATTGCTAAGTTCTTGATAGGGCGTAATCTGCTGATAGTTATCTGTAGCTGTGACAGTATTTATTATTTTAGTCTCACGAGAATTTTTAACAGGATTACTCCCACTGTCATTCAATACATCTTCTTCCAGTTCCTCAACCTCACGTAGTCGTTCATGAACAGCATTAGCAATATCAGGATTACTTAAATCCAGAGGTCTGTGTCTCTCAGCATTTATCTCCATAAAAATATCATTATGGTCAGCAAAGGAGTTCTGAGGTGTCAGAGGAACACCTGGACTGCGACTGTTGTAGACAGGCATCTCTTGAGATCGTCTTGGAATACCTATTGGCAGCGATGAACTTTCAGGCATTGTATCATCACGTTCTAAATATTCTGGATTCACTGTGTCAAGTAAGGTTATAGAAGGTGTGTTGTTTTCCTGATCTCTGTCATTGGATGTTAGTACGTAAGGTTCTTTGCTCTTGAAAGATTCTGTGTTTTCAAAACCAAACGGATCACCATTGCTCTCTTGATTTGAAAAGATGTTTGACTGACCAGATACTGGAAGAAAAGGATCTAAATCACTGAATTCATTTGAAGCACCATGTAGATACATAGGTGGGCTTGTCATTGGTAGAGGAGGTCCATCCGTCCCTGGATCCTCATTGGTATTATTATTCAAATTTTCATTCATGGAACTCTCATCTTCCATAAATGTGGCAATGTTCTGTTCAGGGCTGATTGGTGTGTTGGTGTTTGATGTTGTGGCTGATGAAGAAAAATCTAACAAGCCTGATTCATCGGTTTTAGCAACTGACTGCGTATCACTAGCAAGGTCCATCACATCACTACTAGGCGTAACAACACCCAGTTCAGCTCTGAAGTCAGTAGGATCAACATTTTCCAAATACTCATTTAAAATTGGTAAAATCTTTTTTCGAGAGGCAGCAACATTTCCTTGGTGATACGCTGTGACTGATGTAACGTTGGTTGTCAAGGGAGATAAATCTAGATCAGGTGACACAGAGCATTCCAGTTTAAAAAGGATCTCCTGTTTAATGTTGTCATAACGACATGCAAATAATCCTAATTGTCTCGTAATTTCATCATCTATACTAATTGCCATGATAACCAAGATGTCAATATGATGTGTTTCACAAAAGTTCTTTATATCAGAAGCCATATCTGGTCGAGCAAGGAATTCCTGAAAGAAAAATAGAAGAATGTTGAGAAGGTTTTGGTTGGACAGACCTAAGACGAAAATGGCCGCCGAGATCTCATTGAGCCCCTCAAATAGTTCCCTATTCTCTTCCGTCATCGTTTCCACTATTCCTCTGGGATATGCAACCATGGGTAATATTTGATAAAAATGTTTTTAAAATCACATTACATAAACTACTACAAAAAGTGAGACATGAACAGTTGGGACATTCCGCACTCACCCTGATTATACATGTACACAGTAAAAGGGATGTTGAATAAAACATCATTCTATACTTTTTGATGTCTTCGAAGTTGCCTGGCTGTCTGTGCAGTTTTAGACTGAGATTTGATTTGGGATTAATTGAAATTTACTAAGGCATAAAAGTTGTAATGGTACATGTGTATAAGTGTTGAAGGAATTAATTTAGTGATCCTGTTCAAGCATAGAATACACACTTCACATAAATGGATGTAAGAAAGGCTTTCATTGATATTCTTCATACTTGTCAAACACCAAAAAACAATAATATGAGTATATTACAAGAATACTGCAAGGAGCTCATACTTTGTATTATTATACATCTGTCACCGTAACGTGCCGTAATTTTGCGGTGATTTACAGGGTATTTTCATCCTACCATATAAGGAATTGCAAATTGCAAATATGGAATGATTATGCACGTAAGCGTTCTCTAATAATAAAAACAAACATGGATGCTATCAGGGTTTGACCAGACTCCACATAAAGAAATTCGCTGATTCTGATCTATGATGTATCCTTGGAAGGAAAAGATGTATAATAGTAAGGTTATTACGAGGATACCTCAAAGTACGCACTCAGACAGTACGCCGCGCATCCACATCTGCTGAGCGTATACTAAGCATACTTTGAGATATCCTCGTAATAACCTCATAGTATTGTGATGATAACCTTATTATTATACATCTTTTCCTGCTTGTAGTAATACTTTAGGAAACAATGGCGAAGAATGTTTTGCGCAATGTGAATGACTGCGTTCACCACGCACTAATAGCAATTTTGCTTCTGAAGTAAACAAAAGAAAGTGTTCGAATGTCACGTAAATGTGACGGACAATTTCTAAATAAGGAACACTTTCAAACATGTCCGTAAAGCGTTTTACAGACAGAAAAAAATCTATTGTTTATAGTGTTAGATGTATTATTATAATAATTTGAGATATTTTCTATTTCCTACACAACCAAACAAAGGTTTTTAGCCATCCACATAGACCATTTTCCTGGAAGTAGCCAGACTGAGGGGCCAGATATACTCCTGTTTTGTCATGACAGAAAATACAAACATGTCAGCTCACTGACAGTCGATAGAAAGAAATTTTTATTTTTGTGAGCTTGATTGGTACACAATATAGTTCACATTATACCCCGGAATGTTATGCATGCACATTTGAAACGTTTTGATTTTCAGGAAAGTTGCCTATTATTTTAACATCACAAAATATGTCATCACTAGACAGGGTTAGTTATAGAGAGACATATTCATGTGCTTGGGATAGAATCACATCTTACCTTGAGGTCCATGGTAACTGAACTCACTCCAATTCTGAGGACATCATTATTAATGCATTTTAAATCTTTTCGAAGAATTTCCTCAGTTAGTAAACCTGCAAGTACAAAGTTATTAAAATAATTATTTTATGAATACATTGCTACCGTATTTGTCTTCAGTTAAGCGCCACCTTCAATTAGGCGCCAGTGCCACAAAAACTTTGTATTTTACACCTCAATTAAGCGCCAGACAAAGTTGAAATTTTGGCACGTAATGATCGTGAATTGGGCGCCGGCGGATCGACTACCGGTTACCGGTTCGTAGCGATGGACGCGATCGCAGAAGTCCCTCGCTGTTACTGTACGAATGGCTTTTATGTAAAAAAAAAATTGGTTTTGTTTCTAACAATTTTTAAGAAATCGGTCTATAATCTCTTGAAACATGTCTTTTTAGTCTACTGTAGAAAATATCAGCGTGGTTTTTAATTTCGCAGTAAGTCCATAAAAACGAAATTAAAACAACGCGAAAATGTTCTGTTTCAAAGGCGCTGTTGTCACAGTAAACAGTGTTAAATTATTCTTTAAATGCTCAGTTTACTTTCCAAAAATAACTAATTTCTTGATTTGAAAAAAAAATCATGCCGTTTTTCCCACCAAAATCAAAGCCAAAATATCGCAAACATCGGCAAATCACTTCCGCATTGCGTTCATACATTATTTAAATGAGCTATGGTAATTTGATCACGTTGGCATCATCCAGCATTTTGATTGGTTAATTAACGACTTGACCTATCAGGTCAAAAAACGCGTTCCAGGTCAAGTCCTAGACAGGAAGCATGGCAGACATCGAATCGCGCCGAGCGTTTACATGCGACCAGAATCATTCGCTTACGATGAAATTAAGTTGAATTTTACTTGCATTTTATTCTTTGTACGTTATTATAACTACTACTGAGTAATAATCGTAACCGTGGAATGCAGTATGACCGGATTTTGCTACCGTGATCATTGACTACTAAGCGTTGAATTTGTGTTTGTTTTATTTTCCTGTTGATTGTACGGCAAACTGTGAATGTTTTCTAAAGAATGATATTTTTTGTATAACTTTCTAAACTGTCTGAAAACGGGTCATTTACTCAGTATTTAAAATAAAGGCTACAGTGACTAAGCGTCAGACTGTAATGTAAAATATTGTCAATAATCTATCACCAGAATGGAGCAAAAACAATGGCTTGTAACACAGTTACCGGTACTAGAACTTGAAGTGCTTGAAATAAGCGCCATTTGAAACAAAGTTGCTCAAATTTAACCACAAATAAGCGCCACCATGACATGAAAGTGTAACAAAGTGGCGCCTAATTGAAGACAAATACGGTATTCACTTCGACAGGGATACTGAAATTGTTTACATGAATTGATGACAGCACTTGGTTTAATAAATGCCTACGGTATCTTGTAGCCACCTGTCCACAAATGTTGTGATTGTTAATTTGACAAATGTCAATTTTAGTGTCACATTTGTGGTCTCTACAATACAAATATTAAACAAAAAGTACATGTAGCTGTAGCCCAACATGTAGGCGTGAGTAGGCTCTCACCAGACGAACGGCATCAGACCTCACTAACGCCTGACAGAATAATGTACCTCAAGGTGACAAGATCAATACTGTGAATTTGCAATTCACGCCTTCTTGCAATGAGTTCGATGAATATTCATTTTGGTGGTTATGGTAATCAAAGCCGTATTTGCATTGTCAGCAATAATCACAGACTGTTTTCCACAAAATAATAAACATTGGGCAGAAATTTGCCAGAACCTTATCACACATTATGTCAACAAATAAATAAACTCTGCCGTGAATGGTTACTCATTGATGGCTGTCACTATCTGTCGTTACTACAATTTGATCGGTACCGACAAAAAATCCTCGGGGGAGGTGAAAATCTACATCACTCAGGTGTCAGGTGTGTGTAGGGTTTCGAGAACCGCAGAGGGCGCAACTCACGCGACCTTGTCAGGCTAATGTAGCTGTAAATGATTTTTTTTACCATAAATTTTACATCACAAGTTGTCTACAAACGTAAAAATGCAACTTTTTTTTACAAAACCTGAATTCGTAGCCATAAAATTGCATACATAAGGCCACAGATTTACATTTGCAGACAAGCAACCATAAATTTGTCGTCATATGTCACACTCGTGGCCACCTTTTACAAATGTTCCATTGTCATTTGTACATATAAGGTCATAATATTTCCACAAAAGTCAATTTTGTCTTCAGGTGTCACATTTGTGGATGCTGTTTACAAATGTCATATTTATGACTATCAATTACCAAAGTTTCTTCATGAAGAAATATTTGATAGAAAAAAACAAAATCCTGACCTGAAATGTCACACTTCGCTGACTGCAATGCATCAAATAGATCATCTTTGTCCATATTTGGGCAATAGTCTTGAAGTAATGAAGCTATCATTTCATCTTTCATTGTAGTTTTACCAGCTGCTGGGTCAAAGTTCACGGTGTCCAGGACAATGGTACCTAGGTGAAAGAGTACATGATGTATTGTTACTATTTCAAGAAGAGAAGGTGGTATAATCTTTTATTTTTTCTGGTGAAGTTATCATTTTTAGTAATGATTTATAAAATAAGACTATGCAACACAGGTATCTGTGTATGGGGATATTCAATGAAGACAATAATCAGCATACACGCCAATCAAACGCATTTCCAGACATGGTAACGAAAGAAAGGTTCAATAGGTGATGTTGCTTGAAAGACACACACCAAACAAGTGCCGCAAAAAATGGTTTAATTTTGAACTCAAATTTTTTATATTGTAGCTCACATTGAAAGGCCGATCATTGACAGGGGACTATTGCTTTTGAATACCGTTACTTCATCGTAATTGACAATCATCAAATGCGTACAGCACATTACTAAGCGCGGAAATATTCCCAAAATACTTTCACATTTGTCTAATCCCTTGCGATGTTTGACGCCACTACGACGCTATGACCTTTGTTTGTCCTGTTTTTACGTTCGATTACACGCATAACGCGTGATTCTCGCAGTGAACGGAAAATGGTCTATTATGCAAACGGTCTATTATTATTATTATTATTATTATTATTATTATTATTATTATATTATTACGGTCTATTATTATTATTATTATGGTCTATTATTATTATTACGTTTGTCGAATTCCACGCGATGTTTGACGCCATTACGACGACCTTTGTTTGTCCTGTTTTTACGTTCGATTACACGCATAAGACGGGGACGGAAAATGGTCTATTGCATTAACAGGAATGAGTGAGATTATTGTTTTATTGAAAAACATAAAACACCTGTAATACAGCCTTTGCAAATATGCTAATAACACCAGTACATAGCCCAAGGCAAACATTATCCAGTTCTTACACATACTCACACATTATCTCAAGAAATGTGTATGGCATGTGAATTTGTGATTATCTCAAAATTCATACGACTATTCGTAGGTGAATTTCTTACATTATTTTTTTAACCAATTCAACACAATTTTTGATTGACTACAGATTTTGATCAAAATTTTGAAAAAAATATGAAAAAATGTGGGTTTTAATTTGTGTAATTTGACCTTTGACACTCAAAGGGTTAGAGAAAAATCATGAAATATATTTTCTCTGTTAGAATATCCAATTGAAGAGCATGTAAACGAACAGTTGCATGTATTGTATGCTGGATCATTAAAATATGACTTATTTTGATCATTGACACATCTCTGTCATTTACGTAAGCACAGGTGTCACTAAAAGAGTGAATAAGCCGGCCACTGTTAGCATAGTAGTTATTGAAATATGGAACAATATTATTGATTTTAAGGTTTTTATTATTATTGAATAAGATTTGTGATCAGTATACCCCAGTTATAATTCTACCTTAGGCTGAACATGGACAAGAGTTACCCCTACCTTGGGTGAGTGTGCCACAGACTCAATGGAAAGGCCAATTGCACTGGCTGATATTCATTCACCAATGGATGCGACTTTGGAGGAACCTTGGTTAAGGGACGCAGATGATTGTGTTCGAATGGGCTTGGTTGACACTAAGTTGCCATTTGATTGGGAGATGGTTGCACTACCATGTCATGGAGTCCCATATATTATTATAGCTTGCAATTTGCACATAAAAAAAAGGCAGGAGAGACAACAGTCACATTCATTGTCCGGAACTTTTGTCTAGCACAAAATTAAAAAAAAAAAAAAAAAAAAAAAAATAACTGATTAAGGGGAACCCTGATAAAAACATTGAAACGCACCTAGTAGTAGCATGGCTATTTCTTCTGTGATCATATCCACATTGTGATTCGCAATCTTCTCTGTTACCAAGGTAACACAAGATCCCACCATCTCTATAGTCACATGGCAGTCATCATCTCCATTACCACGTTGGTTACTATGGTGATCTATCACCTCAGTGACCGTCTTTTCAAGAACTGCATCTTTTGGTTGTAAAATGTTATGATCCACTAAAGTGAGTGACAGTTTGTTTTCATCTTTCAGATTCAGTAAATTAATCTCATCGAAGAAGGTGAGGTTTGCGTCGTTGATGTCGATAAAATCCAGGAAATAAGTAACCTCTGTACGTAATCGGAATTCATCTCGAGGAATATTTAAAACAGGAATATAGGCAGTGTCTTCAGTACTCTCTTTTGTCTGTAAAAATAAAAAAATATATATATATTTGTGTTATAATTTTGATCAATTTGGAAGCAATGTCTGTTTGTTTGGTTCAAAATAAACAGTTAAGGTAGAAGCCTAGTCATAATTTTTGACAAAATTGGTCATAAATTGCATGACAATGTTCATTAGTTTATTATGTACAATCATGAAGCTAATGTCCCATGGTACAATGAAATAGCATTATTTTGTGTCTTACAGTTTTTGAGAAGTTTTACGTGTTCTAATATTTCTTGAAAATTGCTATTTTTAAAACAATTCCATAAAACACAATGTTAAAGAAAAATTGTATTTTTTGACACTTTTTAAAACCCAGATTTTTTAAGTAATTCACAACAACAAAAAGTACTTCATCATTAACAATATGTCACCGGGCTAGATTTTGAGATATTGCATAATATCTCTGCCATAGGAAACTGTGGTAAAAGTGTTTTGCTTAATTCGGGTGGAAACAATGTTTCTGCAAAAGTTAAATGTAAACAATGTAAAATACAGCAAACATTTTAACACTATGTTATTGAGCATTCTTAACATTTTTAGAATGCAATTTTTTTGAAAGGCGCATACAAAAAAATACAAAACAAACATTTTTGACAAAAATCTCAATAACCTTTGTAAATTTATCAGAAATGATGTCACAGAAATGACATCATAATCAGCATACACATAGAAAACATAAAGCTGACTTCAAACATGTGTTACTAATTCGTCTCTTACAAATGCTTTATTATATTTTTATATTTTATCAATACTAAATATATTATTATAAATTTTTTTTTAAAAAGTTTATGGTTTATGGCATTTTTCAGTCATTCGCTAAAAAATTCTATAAAACATTTACAGACATTCTATAAAATTTCTGTAGAAATGAACGTTTTATCGAATTTCTATATTTTATAAATCCTACATGTATTACTATAAGATTTTGTTTTACAATTTTATGGTTTATGGCATTTTCATTCATTTTGCCAGAAAATTCTATAAAACATTTCCGACATTCTATAAAATTTATAAATCCTACATGTATTACTATAAGATTTTGTTTTACAATTTTATGGTTTATGGCATTTTCATTCATTTTGATAGAAAATTCTATAAAACATTTCCGACATTCTATAAAATTTCTGTAGAAATGAATACTGTAAATAGCTCAATTATTTGGTGAGTTTTATTGTCACTTATTTCGCTGATAGCAAAACACGCTAAATTAAATAAATACAAGTTAAAGCGAGAGGGTCGTCGTCTGCGCATGTGCGGGAATTGGGTCCCAAGCGACGAGGTGACGACTCCCTTGCTTTAATATGCAAAGTCAACAATAGAATATAGTGTTTCCTTCACCATGAATTTTATAACAAGTTAATATCATATCCGCTAAAATTAAACTTAGTGAATATTTTCCTTCTACAGTACTGTGAAATCATTTATTTTCAGTGGCATTTAATTTCACTATTTTGATATTTTGAGCGTATTCACTGTGTTTTAATTTCACGAATTTGTCAAGGAAACAATGAGTTCTATTGTTATTTTACATGTTCATGTAGATTTAATTTAGCAGAACATAGAGAAATCAAAACCCAGTGAACAATTAATGCATTTACAGTATTCTATATAACGTTCGCAGACATCATATATTTTGTCAAAAAGCCAATCATCCTTCAAGCATTTGCCACAAAGACTCAGTCACAAAATTGACACCATAGTCTGCATACTAAGTATATGCATGTGCCGTACATATAAAAAGGTTAATGCTGCATTAGATGCCAAGCATCTGTTATTAATGCCTCACACAGTAAACCAACACAGACATGTTGTACAGGGGTTTTTCTAGAAAAAAACTGCAAGAGGGAGCACTGCAATTCAGCGGCACCACCAAGTGGGGGAGATAGGGTTCTCCCTACCAGGGTGTGGAGTTTTTGATAATTCTAAGTTAAATGAAGCATTCTATGGCTTTCTTGGGGCCAAAATTACTATCAGACAGGTCACAGTTGAAGACTATGGCCACATGTGATCCTTGATCAATCAGAATTTTATGGTTGCCAGGGGATCTGCTCCCTAGGGTAAGGAGGGGGCATGGCCATGGCATGAGGGCGCTGCGCCCCTGTTCCCTTGTTTAAAAAAATCCCTGTTGTACATATCATATCTTGGTAACTGTACTTTTTTATTTATTTTTTTAAAAATGTTTTTGTGCCAGGCGACAGTTCTGGACATTAAATGTCTCTATTGTCTCCTGTATGTGCAAATTGCAAGTGCTGACACATAGTGCATTTTTGCCACAGAAGCCATCTCCCTAAATGGCAAATTCAATGAGCTGTCCTGGCGTCAACTAGGCTCGGTCGAACACAAGCACCTGCAGACTTTAACCAAGGTTCCCCAAAAGTCGCATTCGTTAGTGAATGAGTCTCGGCCAGTGGAACTGGCCTTCCCATTGAGTCTGTACTTAACCACTAGGTGAAATAAAATCTTCACCAGCCAAGGTCTGTTCATTCGGCCATACAATGACAAAAATATTCACAAAAAATAGAGATTTGAAGATATCATAACGAAATGAACAAATCTGAGAGAGGTCTGCCCAAGGTACATATACAACAAGTTGACACGAACTACCACTCATATGATAAGCTCTGCTCGACTAAGTTGACAGCGGAGTTAAAAAGTGCAGAAAAATGTGGGTGAGAAAGTCTGATGGTAAAAAGGTCAGAGTGCAAAGGTCAGAGTGCGCCATGTATGGGTTACGCCAAGGGTTTATATAAATCCTTGGCTATGCCAACTTTGATTGGGTGTATGTTTAAGAGAGGCATCCAATCAAATCCATGTATTTTACCAAGCACAAATACGTAATCATGTATGGGGATATGTGATGGAGATCTCACTAGAATTGAACTCTTGCGTTTTGCAAAGGTTTGCAAGCAACCTTATTACATGTGCATTAATCAGACGTAGTTCTGACCAACAGCGTCCCAGAACCCACTGGGTGGTTGGAAATTTAAACAGAAATGAAGTGAAATTTTTCGCACATTAAAAATTGCAAAAAAACAGGTATTACACACTTTGCAAAAAGCAGAGAATACCAAAAACGACTCAAGATGAACAGACTCACTAATTTGCATTGGGATTACTAGAAATATAGGTTTCTTTTGTGATTTTGTCATCATGTCCCAATTTTCTCAATTCGTATAGGATTGTTATCACATATCAAACCCTTACATACCCTAACCTTATATATCCCTGGCTAGGAAAACTATGATTGAAGGCATGTTTTACAGATGTGTCCAATCAGATCTATGCATTTTACCAAGGTCAAATATGCGACCTTTTGGAAAAATCACACACAGGTACAAAAATGTACGTGGGGGAGTATTTTTACATAGAATTTGCAATTTGTGTGAGTAAAGTTTTACTACTAAAACTTTATTTTTAAATTTCATAATTTATGTGGTTGACGCACTCTGTGTCATCAAAAAAAATCAACAAAACAGGTTTATCACCCTGGATTGCAGTTCCACCAGTACTTACCTGTGATAAAAACCATGCGTATACAATAGCTGAGATGGTGGAATCTAAGTCACATGACTCATTACCAATGACAACATGAACTTTTGCATACTGATTCAAGTTATTCTGAAAAATAGAAAAAAATAGGATTTCAGCAAAGATTCTAAGCATTAGTGGTGTATCGTGAGAAAAAAACCCCTAGATTCTGGATTATCTGAAGCAAAGATTCTAGGCATTAGTGTAGGTTCAGGATTATTCAAAGCAAAAATTCTAGGCATTAGTGATGTATAGTGAATGGAACACCCTAGATTCTGGATTATCTGAAGCAAAGATTCTAGGCATTAGTGTAGATTCAGGATTATTCAAAGCAAAAATTCTAGGCATTAGTTATGTATAGTGAGTGGAACACCCTAGATTCTGGATTATCTGAAGCAAAGATTCTAGGCATTAGTGTAGATTCAGGATTATTCAAAGCAAAGATTCTAGGCATTAGTGATGTATAGTGAGTGGAACACCCTAGATTCTGGATTATCTGGAGCAAAGATTCTAGGCATTAGTGTAGATTCAGGATTATTCAAAGCAAAAATTCTAGGCATTAGTTACATGTATGTATAGTGAGTGGAACACCCTAGATTCTGGATTATCTGAAGCAAAGATTCTAGGCATTAGTGTAGATTCAGGATTATTCAAAGCAAAGATTCTAGGCATTAGTGATGTATAGTGAGTGGAACACCCTAGATTCTGGATTATCTGGAGCAAAGATTCTAGGCATTAGTGTAGGTTCAGGATTATTCAAAGTAAAAATTCTAGGCGTTAGTGATGTATAGTGAGTGGAACACCCTAGATTCTGGAGCAAAGATTCTAGGCATTAGTGGTGTACAGAGAGTGGAACACCCTAGATTCTGAATTATCCAAAGCAAAGATTCTAGGCATTAGTGATGTATAGTGAGTGGAACACCCTAGATTCTGGAGCAAAGATTCTAGGCATTAGTGGTGTACAGAGAGTGGAACACCCTAGATTCTGAATTATCCAAAGCAAAGATTCTAGGCATTAGTGATGTATAATGAGTGGAACACCCTAGATTCTGGATTAACTAACACTTGAATAATAATAATAATAGTATCACAAAAGGGTTGTCTGGCAGTCAGCACTACATGTATACGCTCAGTGACCTCAATCATTTATGTCACATAACTATTAACAGGTATTATATCAACCCCATTACACAGCATGTTTAATTCTGTTACCATGGTAACCGGACAAAAAAATAAAAACGTGATCAGAGTTTGAGAATTCAAACTTATGTATGCACTACAAAACTGATTTTTTTAAAAAAACAAAGAAAAATTGAAACATTGCGAAAGAAGCCTTATTTTTCATCACGTTTAATAAACAATGAATAATTAGTTACTATGACGATTTTTACAGTCCGAGTGTAACATGCCATTTTGCTAGGTATAACTTTTTCACCACCAGACTTTTGAGCCAACAAAAAACAATTTGAGTCAATTTTCAGTTTTGACTCAAAAACTTTTTATATTTTAGTCCCAATCTTCTGAAAGGAAGTGCAGACTATAAACAGGACTATTTTTTTAAAATTCTGATGAAAAGTGGGAGCTGGTGGTGCAAAGGTTAAGCTGCCTCGAAGATACATGGAGTTTGCTTTTAAAAACTATCACATACTGTAGAATACTTCATTTTCGCTTGGAATTAATGTTTGCTATTTTTGCTGAAGGGATGATTAAAGGTTAAGCTGGCTCAAAGATACATGGAGTTTGCTTTTAAAAACTATCACATACTGTAGAATACTTTATTTTCACTTTGAATTAATGTTTGCTATTTTTGCTGAAGGGATGATTTAGTGAAAATAAAATCCAGCGAATATACATTTTTCCTATGTTTTAGTGAAAATAAATTCCATACAAAACACCCAAAAAGTCTATTCAGCGAAAATTAATTCCATCTAAAATAAAGTATTCTACAGTATCTAAATTGTCAGAGTAATCTACAGTAATCATCTTCCCTTTGATTAATGATTTGAGCGCCATCATTATTTCTGACAACATTTTGATGCGATAATTTGCTAGTTTTTATGTATTTTTCTATAATTTTATTGATAATTTTGGACCAAATAGACATAATTTTATATTTATTACATGTCCTGATCAAAATTTTGTTAAAATTATAAATAAATTATGTGGGTTTAAAATTTTGGCAAAAGTTGACTAAGGTGCTCAATAGGTCAAGGTAGAAGCCTATTCATAATTTTTGATAAAGTTGGTGATAAATTGCATGACAATCTTCATTGATTTATTATGTACAATCATGAAGCTATTGTCTCATGGTACAATGAAATAGCATTCTTTTGCGTGTTACAGTGACGTATTTCAAGAAACATGACATAATACATTTCAAAAATAGCTATTTTTAGAACAATTCCATAGAGCGCAATGTTAAACAAAAATTGCATTTTCCAACACTTTTTAAAATCCCGATTTTTGAAAAAAATCAGGAAAGCAAGAAGTACCCCATCGATAGCAATATATTATTTTTTCAGCCTATGTCACCAGCCTACAATTTGAGATATGGCATAATATCTCTGCCATAGGACCCTATGGTGAAAGCACTATAATACTACCAAAATGGCCGCTATCTACTAAAATACAACCATGATTTGCTCAAAAATTAACCTGGTGACCCCCAACTTATTTTAAGTCAATATTCTTATATTGCCAGAAGTACAATTTATTAAAAAAATGAATAAATTCTGGGTATTTGAAATCATGAGTAGGCTTCTATCTTAATACAAAAGACAGCATGTCATCACAGTATATTTGATGACATCATATCCCATCTTTGTCATAGCTGGTCTCCCTATGCTATAATGGTTGATCCAATATTTGATTAATAATACAACAGCAGGTTGTCTACTCTATTTATTGACATCAGATGGTCATTGAATTATTAAATACCACAAATTGCTTCACAATGTGAATACCACTTCAACCATTTGTTGTGTGCCTTTTATTTTTATGAATTAGGAAAAAAGAAACAAATCATGTTCTGATAACCCAGGAATTTTTTTAAACAAGGAAACAGGGGCGCAGCGCCCTCATAACATGGCCATGCGTCCCCTTACCCTTGGTAGCAGATCCTCTGGCAACCATAACATTTTGAATGACCAGGGATCACAAGTGGCCGCAGTCTTCAACTGTGACCTGTCTGGTAGTAATTTTGGCCCCAAGGAAGCCATAGAATGCTCCATTTTAACTTAGAATTTTAACATATTAAAAGTTTGCGTGGGGCAAACTGACAAAAATCTCTGCAATTCAAAATTGATATTGTGCTAAAGTCCCCAATGTGTCTGTCCAATCAGTAATGTAGCAACAAGAGAACACACCTAGAAAACTCAAATTTGTTTTTGAACATGATATCATTGAAGTTCAACCGTGAATGAATTGTATGAGGCAAAGATTTTTGAATGTTTACTTTTTGTAATTTCTTGGATTGATTTGAGGACCATTTCATCAAACTAATTCATGTCAAGTTTCCATGGTGATGAAAGTGATAAACTGAAAAACCAAATTTGTCTGGCATACTGGCAGGAGATGAGTTTTTCTAAATTTGGTGAGTTAGTAACTTTCGGGAAATTTTGTCTTCACAAATTACTTAAAATCTTGAAGTTTTGAGAGTCATGAAAATTGCTAGCAGTGGAAAATCAGTTTATAGTAAATTTGTTGTTGAAAAATCTGAATGTAAGTAATTTTTTGGTGATTGGTTAAGGATTAGTGAAGACCCAATACTACCAATATACAGAGAAATATTTGTCACCTCAAATCGACTGATTGCCATTCCCTTCAAGAGTCAACAATGGTATATTCCTCCATTTTACGCCACGACTCGAAACAGTCTTTTTTGATTGACGTGCTCATTTGCCTTCAATAACGTTTCAGTGGCTGTCACTATTGTATTTTGAGTCATGCCGATTACATTTTGGTTCAAATTCACGTAGCTATCGCCAAGAGAACAAATACAATTAAAGAAATAACAATGCTTTTGCCCTTGGTTTAAACCTTAGTCGGGAAATGAGTATTTTGGGGAGTATCTCTCACAATTTATATCACCCTGTAACAGACTGACGGCGTTACCGCATATCGATGGTCGATGGGGTCTATTCTCACAGATAATACTGGATTAACGTTATCAAAAACTATGTTAGGATGAAACACAACCATCCAGTACACCCCATCCCTTGAGGAATGGTAAACGGGGACAAAATCAATGACAACACACACACCATTTGGGAACAAAATACAAAAGAACTGTATTCTTCATCGTACCGCTCCGAAAAACAAGACACGCTAACTAAAAAAAAAAGACTGAGGGATAACATAATGACATTATAATTCGATCATGCGACTTTAAAGCCAGCACATAATAGACCAAGAGAAGTTATATGCGTACTATTTCCATATATGGATTGCAGTGTTCCCGTCAAATGTAGGTTCCCAGGGTGGGTGATGTTTCATGAATACATGTATACACAAAACTTTATTAATGTCTGTGTAATTAAATAATTCCATGACAATACATATAGACTGAGTAACTGGGTCATCATCTATCTAAACACTACACCAGTTGAACCCCGGTAGCTCCAGCGTGATAGTAATTTCAGCATACTACTGATCTGATTGCTATTTTTAATAATAACCATGAACATTCTTGAAGTATGATTTTACAATTATTGTAATTTCAGGTTTATTGTTGGAATGTGATCAGTTCTTGTACATGTACATGTGTATTATGCAAATTGCTGGCATTCTGAACGTACATATACAATGTAGTAATGTCAGTGATAACACAGAGCTAATAACGATGGGTACATCATACAATACCACAAAATAAGTTGACAACAGAATGTATATTAATGCAAGTAACAAGGTTTTACAAATGCAATGACATACTTAGAACATTTGTCATGTTCACTGAATACCATTAGCCTGTTGTACATACAAATCAGCTTGTCTAGACAAGATAATTATTGTACCACATGTCAAAAGAAGCAACTAGTAAAATGCGCTTTAATTCATCCATAATAAATGGAAAATAAACAAAAGATTATTTTTGGTGATGGCTGAGCTTTAAAAAAAACAAAGAATTTTTTTGAAATATTAATGTGTTTTAGTCAATGATAGACAACATTGTAGGTGTCAATAAATACATAATTGTAGTCACTATAGACATTGTAGACAATTGTAGATGTCTAGGTAGACAATTGTAGACAATTGTAGATGTCAATATAGACATCATTGTAGACAATTGTAGATGACAATATAGACATCATTGTAGACAATTGTAGATGTCATTATAGACATCATTGTAGGCAATTGTAGATGTCTAGATAGACATCATTGTAGACAATTGTAGATGTCAATATAGACATCATTGTAGACAATTGTATATGTCTAGATAGACATTGTAGACAATTGTAGATGTCATTATAGACATCATTGTAGACAATTGTAGATGTCAATAAATACATGATTGTAGATGTCGAGATAGACATCATTGTAGACAACTGTAGATGTCAATATATACATCATTGTAGACAATTGTAGATGTCATTATATACATCATTGTAGACAATTGTAGATGTCATTGTAGACAATTGTAGATATCAATATATACATCATTGTAGACAATTGTAGATGTCATTATAGACATCATTGTAGACAATTGTAGATGTCAATATAGATATTGTAGACGTCATTATATGAAGTTTGCAATCACAGAGATCTAGAAATCTTTAGTTATCTAAATATATTCTATTCTATTCTATTCTATTCTATTCTATTCTATTCTATTCTATTCTATTCTATTCTATTCTATTCTATTCTATTTGCAGGCTTTCTGTATTTATTATACATTTTTGGCACCTTAGTAGATGATTTAATTAGCACACTGTATTTGACAAGCCACACCTCTTAGTGATTTAGATGGTACCCACCCAGACATTAGCAACCTGCTGGTATTTTCCCAAAATGTCCTAAGCTAATTTTGAAACAACTGCCTCTATAATTTTGTTCATGACTTTGTGAAGGCTTTTAAATTTTTTACCCTCAGACTTTCTCGCCCAAATTTACACTTTTTTCTTATACTTTTCAATATTTTTTGGAAATGAACCCTTTTATGGAGCCAACAGACAAAATTTGAGTTAATTTTCAGCTTTAATCAAAACATTCTGCAATTTTTGTCCCAGTCTTCTGAAGGAAATTGCACACTATATACAGGAGTACTTTGTGAATGTGTGATGAAAAGTGGGAACTGGCTGTGAAAAGGCTAAAAGTTTCTTCTGGTATAACCGGACAACTGCCAATTTGACCTCCGTATGGAGTATATGTCTATCGTGACCTCAGTGAAATGTTGAGACCTTCCCTAATGTGATTTGCAGAAATATGTCTGACGTAAAACTAAAACGGTTAGTAGTACTCTGCCTGCTGTGTTTAAAGATGACCTCTGTTCATATCAACCATGGGAAGAATGTTATAAATATGATATGACAAAATACCCGTAATGTCATCCAAGGATGGAAGTCTGCAACGCTTGATAAGAAACAATGAATGAAATACCGAACTTCACTGAGGCATCAAAAAAAAAAAAGTGTTTTTCAATTCACTGTGAGATCCTGCATATTCTGTGAAAGGCGTGACCCTAATGTCTTACACAAAAATTTAATCAAACGAATTTGAAAGATTTTGACTTTGAGATCCCCTAACTCAATCAAAATTGAACATCATCAAATGCATATTGCACATTATTAATTAAGCATAGAGATACCCTAAAATACTTTGACGAATCACACAAGATGATTGGACGCCATTACAACACTTTGTCCTGTTTTTTTTATCTAATTTCACACATAATTTGGAATACATAATGAACAAAAAAATTATATATTGCCTTGATGCCTATTGAGCTTTCCTTGGTGCCCTTCACTATTCCAAATATATTCTGACAAGCTAAGGGACAACATCAAAAGTTCAATGTAGGATAAGAAACTTAATTCCTTTAGTTTTTTTCCACCCCCCCTCCCCTCCCCACTGAAACTTAATTGATAAGTATTGATGATTGCGTCAGACTGCATTCACCATCAAGTACATATTATTTGATAATCGAACAGTAGTATGGCATAAAATTTGAAGCACATATTTACACTCCAACCAAACCATTTTCTCGTCTTGGATGTTTTTTTTTAATTATTTTCTGTTGTGTTTGTCCATGATTGGATAGAAAAAACAAACAAACTACAAATACTCCAAGATTTTTTTGACTTCATTAAAAAATAAAATCGTTTTTGTAGGATGGAAACTTTTTGAGGCCAACCCCTTTCCTCAAACTAAAGCAAATAAGTTTTTTATCCGACATTGATCTTTTGATGTTGTCCCTAAGACATTTTTATAAATTTCAGCCTAGTCCCGGATTTGTCTAAAACTAATTAGAAACATCAAACTCAATCAGGAACATCAAAACTAACCATATTACATATTATAATTATTAAAAACAAGAGGTTAATTTTAAGATAATTCACGTGGATGATTGACTAAATTTGTGGGTATTTTACATATTATGGTAGATTGTAACAAAATCTGTACGACAACATATTTTTTCACATCTCATCATGTGTGAATCTAAATAATTCTACAGTAAATAATAGTGAACAAAATCAATCGTTTGACCACTAGTATAATAATTCCTGTTTTGCAATGCCAAGAGTTGAGCTAATTGGTGAGATAAAAAGTGTCTTACTGACTCTGAGTGAAGGAAAAAACAACCAGAGACAGTATACAGTCCTAAGATAATATGATTTGTACTACCAATGACAAATCTTAATCAGTGCCATGGAGTCCAGACAATTGTTTTTAAACTAACCTAAAACATTGTTTGGAGATACAGCTAATGAAGCAAATAAAGTAACATTTATTTTTTGTGGATTTTATGTAATGCAAAATTTGATTAGCAATTTATGCAGCTCCTTTTTAATTTAAATAGTAAGCCCCTGATTCAAAAGTGTTAAAACAAACAAACAAACAAACAAACAAACAAACAAACAAACAAATAAACAAATAAATAAATAAATAAATAAATAAATAAATAAATAAATAAATAAATAAATAAATAAATAAATAAATAAATAAATAAATAAAACAAAGTCCTGACAATGTTAAATTGAACCTTGCAGGACACAGAGAGAGTTCAATAGCACACTTACTCAGACTGGATCCGAGTGCGGTTACTACGAGGATATCAGAAAATATATGTATCACAAAGTCACTACAGCAGGAACACTAACTCAAAAACAATGGATGTAACAGTGTTTATACACAGCACTTCATTCTTGAAATAACCTTATCTTCTTACTCAGAGATTGAAACCCTGAACTACCTAAGGCAGTGATATTCGGGAATGTTTTTCATAAAGCCAAAATAAAACAAATTATGTGTTTCTAGTAACAGAAAAATACTGGGTAGGTAGTAGGGATTATCATCTTATTTTATTTATTTTTTGTTAATGTTTTGTAGATTTTTGTGAGAACATAATCATGGTTTAACTACAGATGTGAAAAATGACATCTAATTTATTTTTCAGAATATATTTTCTTAATACAATGAAGTTCTATTCTTTCACTACATAGTAACAGTCTAAGAAAAATACTGGGTAGGGACTTTCATTTTATTTAAATTTTTTTTTTTTAATGTGTGGTGGATTTTTGTGAGAACATAATCATGGTTTAACTACATTTGTGAAAAATTACATCTGAGTTATTTTTCAGAATATATTTTCTTAATTAATACAACTAAGTTATATTCTTTCACTGCATAGAAGAAAGTACATGAAATAAAAAAAATAGAATATCTGTGGAATGACTACAGCTAATTTGCATAAAAATTATATGTTTGAGCTCATTTGCATATAAAATTAACTTTTTGACTTTTTTCCTCTGAAATGGATAAAGCAAGGTTACTGGAAATGAAGAATTTTTTTTACTGTATTTGGCTTAAATTTTGATTCCTGGTGTCTGGGGAATATCTTTTAATCATTTTATTTAATTTTTGAATACTGTAAAATACTTTATTTTAGCTGGAATTAATTTTCGTTGAAAAGAATTTTTGGATGTTTTGTATGGAATTTATTTTCACTGATTTCTGACAAGTTTAATTTAAAATATAGGAAAAAAGGTATATGGGCTTGATTTTATTTTCACGGAATCATTCCTTCGGCGAAAATAGATTTCAAGCGAAAATAAAGTATTCTACAGTATCTAAACAAGGAAGCACGCAGATGACAAAACATCACAACCTATACTAGCTGACTGATGCAGCTACAACCTTCTTATAAATACATTACACTATTAGTTCTTATATTACCATGCACTTTTACTTATTTTGACCTTTCAAGAGAACATGAGCGTTAATATTTTTAGAAATGACGTCACGAACATATTTGATATTTTCAACCGAGGCTTATAAAATCATATTTATATTTTTGTATAGGGGGGCGTTTCACCGACAGCGGAGTAAAACAGCACTACTTAACAGAATCACACCTCGCTCGTTGTTGCATTTTATTCGGTGACTGATTAACGGTGCCATAGCGAATAAAAATAGCTACCATGACGAAAACCGCTCCTAGTGAAACCATGCATGCGTGGACATCGTCGTGTGTTGTTGTCAAGGAATGTTTTCGTTTTGAACAGGCATCAGCTGACCGCTATCGGACGCAGCAATAATGAGCGCACATTTTGCATATTTCACGCACTTACCAACTGGTTTTTCGATTCCTTCAGGAACAGATCCATATTTACGGTTCTTATATTCCCATATCACATCGACGAACGACACAGTACTTTAAAAATCAACTGTTTATATCCACAGGCGGCCGATGAACCACCTTCCGATGAACTCCGATCACTCGTGAGTGAAGTCCGATCTGCGCATGCCCCTTGGTTACCCCGTTTCGCGATTGCCCGTAGGTATCTGAAAAGAACGAACATGAACTGAAGACAAGTGTGGAGCTTATCTGACATACAATATTTATGGTCACACGTTTATGCATTGCTGAAGTACAGAAAAGTTAACTTTTTCCTGTTTGTCAGCTCGATGGAAAAGTCGATGCGGCATTATGGAACCACTCCGTAGAGTCAGTTTCGGGTGAGTCAACCTTTGACCTAAAATGAAAATAATATATTTTTTTCCTCGGTACGAACGTTTTTATATCTTTAAGTATTTGTCTATAAGAACAAATATTCGTGCAATGATAACACTAATTGGTTAAAACAAAGCAAAACGTTTAAAAAATACATTCGCGCAAGAATACACAAAACGCATGACGTCGCAATAGTTGTTTAGTAATTTCTGATGACGTTTTCAACGCAAACATTTCTTGTCGTCTGGAGAATTTCGCCCTCATATTCCGCTGTTGTAGCAATCTATATATGGATAATTTGACCTCCGCTTTGCACATTTGTGTTAGGGGTCGTTTTCGACAGCTCATGTCTTACCGAAGGTGACGCTCATCTTGAGGTCTGTGTGATTCGGTGAAAGAAATAACTGCCAATCTTACTGACTTGTGTCGTTGAGAACGAAAACCCGGAACTGTACTCCCAATGAAAGCCATGAGACGCTACTACGCACTGTTGACTTCGTCAGTCTTTTTCGTGGCAATTGTGTCTATGTACCTTTTACTGGACCAGGCGACGAATAGCGGGATACAAGATCAATTACAAGAGGTGAGACATCTTTATTGTGAAAATTAATCACACCTATTTAGTTTAATTGCCCCGTCATAACGGATGTTGTTGGCCTGGCAACTTGTAAGTTATACCCCAGTTCGTGACGTACTACAAGTCGCGAAACAAAAACACTTAAGTTTTGCAATGGAAAGTTTAAACAAAACATCATCTTTACCGCACCCCGAACGCCTTGTAATATAAAAATAAACTATAAAATTAAAACCATGAATTGATTATACAGTCTATGAGGTAGAGGGACACGTCTGTAAAAGACATTTAATATTATACACGTGTTACGCCGTTTTTTTTTTTACTTATTCTTTTTTTTAATTAATATTCATTTTGCATACTTTGTATTGTTTAAATATTCATCATGTATTTGTATTTTGAGGGGAAGACCACATAAATGAATTATTGAAAAATGTGTTTTTTGTTTGTTTTTGCAATTTATGCAATATCACAAACACAACTGACATATTACTAATATCACATATGTTGCATGGCTATGTGATCTATTCAATATGATGTACATATTAGGTAACACAAACATAAATAATCCATTACAAACCATTTTAGAAATTTATTTGGCTTAAGCTGCTTAAGATAGAAGCATGCTTAAAAATGCAAATACCCAGCATTTATTCATTTTGCAATGAATTCAAAAGTAGAGGGTTCACCATCATGATATTTGAGAAAACGATTATTGTATGTATGTTAGTGGATAGTGGCTATTTTGTCTGTATTGTAACACTTTTACTATATGTTCTTATAGCAAATAATTGAAAAACTTGGGTGTTGACATACTTACAAAACCAACGTCACAACTGTAAACATTGTACTATATAGTTGACATACTTTCATTTTAAGTGATTAATAATTTATTATTCAATTTGGCTGTCATGTCAATGTCTTTCATCAATAATAGAAATATATGTATTGTCACAAATAGTTTCATCAATTGCTTTGTTATATATAATACATTTTTCAATAAATCTTTCACTATTGATATACATATAGTACTAAAATTAAAATAAGACAAATTCTATAAAGTACTTGTGCGTGTGGTATTTTTGGTATCCTTGCTTCAATATACCGTAGGCAGCCTGTTGTGTTACAAATAAATTGAAGAAAATTGGAACAAAAATAGCCAAATTTGTTTGAGTGAAAATTTACTCAAATTTTGTCTGTTGGCTCCAAAATTAGGGTGAGAAAGCCTGATGGTAAAAAAGTTAATATACATACATGTATGACATGTTGCTTCAGCTACATCTGCACAAGCATTAAATAAGGGAATAAAAGAAAAAATATATATACACAGGGATCGAAATACTCTGGTGCACACTGCACTATGCACATAGATTATTAGCTAGTGCAAGTAAACTCAAAATATAATGTACACGCAGTGCATGTAGAAATTAACACAACATTTTTTTCATTATATTCACTAAGCCTAAATTAAGTTCAACCAACATTGTGAGACAACTAAATAAAAAGCAAATTCTTTCGCATCAATCGAGAACCCATAAATTTTATTTAAACTTTCACAACAAGTTAGTGCAGGTAAATTTCAAATTCAACATGCACACTGTGCATGCAGGGAAAAAAAATATTCTATTTCAATTCCTGATACAGTTGTATTGTTGATGTGAGGTAGATGTATTGAAATTAGCTGTAGCCCTTTGGGCACACATAAATTGTACATATACTACCAGTCATTATCCTCAGCTCACTATTTGTAGAACTACAATGTATACGTGTAATTGTATTTGCTCTTTTAGGAGTACATGTGCTTATAAAAATGACAGAGGTGCATCTACAAATGTATGGATAAAATAATTCATACAATATAATATTTGCTCTATTAGTAGTGCATGTGTGTACTTAAATGATGGAGATGTGGACAAAATAAATCATAAGTTATTAATGACCCAGCAAACAACATAGTACAGTGCAAGTTTAACTTTTCATTTAGCTGGCTTTAAGGTTGTTTGGAAGTTAAGTTACATCTAGGCAGTGCTGTACAGTGCTGTGCTGTGCTGTGCTGTGCAGTGCAGTGCAGAGCAGAGCAGTGCTGTGCTGTGCTGTGCTGTGCTGTGCTGTGCTGTGCAGTGCAGAGCAGAGCAGAGCAGTGCTGTGCTGTGCTGTGCTGTGCTGTGCTGTGCTGTGCAGTGCAGAGCAGAGCAGTGCTGTGCTGTGCTGTGCTGTGCTGTGCTGTGCTGTGCTGTGCAGTGCAGTGCAGTGCTGTGCAGAGCAGAGCAGAGCAGTGCTGTGCTGTGCTGTGCTGTGCTGTGCTGTGCTGTGCAGTGCTGTGCTGTGCTGTGCTGTGCTGTGCTGTGCTGTGCTGTGCAGTGCAGAGCAGAGCAGAGCAGTGCTGTGCTGTGCTGTGCTGTGCAGTGCAGAGCAGAGCAGAGCAGTGCTGTGCTGTGCTGTGCTGTGCTGTGCTGTGCAGTGCAGTGCTGTGCTGTGCTGTGCTGTGCTGTGCAGTGCAGTGCAGTGCAGTGCAGTGCAGTGCTGTGCTGTGCAGTGTAGTGCAGTGCAGTTCTGTGCTGTGCTGTGCTGTGCAGTGCAGTGCAGAGCAGAGCAGTGCTGTGCTGTGCTGTGCTGTGCTGTGCTGTGCAGTGCTGTGCTGTGCTGTGCTGTGCTGTGCAGTGCTGTGCTGTGCAGTGCAGTGCTGTGCTGTGCAGTGCAGTGCAGTGCTGTGCAGTGCTGTGCAGTGCAGTGCAGTGCAGTGCAGAGCAGTGCTGTGCTGTGCTGTGCTGTGCTGTGCTGTGCAGTGCAGTGCAGTGCAGTGCAGTACAGTGCAGTGCAGTGCTGTGCTGTGCAGTGCAGTACAGTGCAGTGCTGTGCTGTGCTGTGCAGTGCAGTGCAGCGCAGTGCAGTGCAATGCAATGCAGTGCAATGCCGTGCAGTGCAGCTGTCCCCAGGTGGATCTTGAGTGCCTAACATCATCGGTGAGGTTCCTCCGCCAGGAATATTGTGTGACTAAATATTGTTCCCATATTAAATATTTGACAATTTAAGGCATTCAGCTCGACTAACAACTGGATACAAGACATGAGAAATTTTCTTCATTGTTTTTATCATGTCCCAGTTTTTTTCTTTATAAACTTAGATTAAAAATTCATTAAAACAATCTTTAATACATATTAAACATTTGACAAACAATAATTAGTATGCGTTTGAGGATGCTGTTTTTACTATAAGGGAAACAAATATTTATTTTGCTGAAATTAATTTTTGCTCAAAAAAAACGTTGTTTTGTGTGGAGTTTATTAGTCCCTGTTCAAACGTAGTCCGAAAACGGGGACTTATGGTTTGCCCTGTGTGTGTCCGTGCGTCCGTGATCACCTGTATCTCGAACATCCATGGACCGATTAAGTTCAAACTTCACTCATACATCACACATTATATGGGACATATGCACATGCATTTTTTTCGTGATCCGATTAACGATAGCCGAATAGCGGCCATTTTAAGGCCGAAAATGCATCAAAATCGCACATTTTCACCATTCCGGACCCGGATCTCAGTAATGCATGGACGAATTCTGTTCAAATTTGGTATATACATTAAACATAATAAGACCTTGATGCACATCTTTTTTTTTTTTGGATCGGGTTTGAAATGGCCGACTGGCGGCCATTTTGTTTTAAAGAATTCAGTTCTGGATCCGTATCTGAGACATCACTGGATTGATCGAGTTCAAACTTCACACACACAAGGTACATCATGTCACAAATATGTATGTGCATTTGTTTCATGATCTCATTAACGATAGCCAAATGGCGGCCACTTTAAGGCCGAAAATGCATTGAAATCGCACATTTTCACCATTCCGGACCCGGATCTCAGTTATGCATGGACAGATTTTGTTCAAATTTGGTACATACATTAAACATAATAGGACCTTGATGCATGTCTTCTTTTTTTTCGGATCAAGTTCAAAATGGCCGACTGGCGGCTATTTTGTTTCAAAGAATTCAGTTCTGGATCCGTATCCGAGACATGTCTGGATTGATCGAGTTCAAACTTCACACACACATGGTACATCATGTCACAAATAGATATGTGCATTTGTTTCATGATCCGCTTAACAATAGCTGAATGATGGCCATTTTAAGGCCGAAAATGCATCAAAATCACGTATTTTCACAATTCCAGAACCGGATCTCAGTCATGCATGGATGGATTTTGTTCAGATTTAGTACAATGTGTTGTACATATGCAGGTGCATTTCGGATCAGACCACTGAGATTTGGGTCATGATCTGCTTTGAATGTATATGTCACTCAAATATGAACGTAACGTGGACGTGTCATTGACAATGACTTGTTTTCACTGATTTTTGTAGGTTGAACATAAAATAGAGAAAAAGGAATTTGCTGGATTTTATTTTTACTTAATTGCCCCAACAGCAAAACTAGCAAAACTAAGATGTTTTGCAGTATCTCTGTGTCAAGTTCCACAAGGGTGGGTAATTGTCTCAAACTTTCTATAATGATAATGGCCTCTGGAAATTTTTAGCCCTGAGATGCATTTGTGTTGTAGTGTTTGGGGAAGTCTGTAGAGTGGTCAGTTAACCTTTTCACCTCCAGTTCCCTCTTTTCATCACAAATCCACAAAATAGTTCTGTTTAAAGTCTGCACTTTCCTTCAGAAGATTGGAACAAAAATAGCTAAATTTTTAAGTAAAAACTGAAAATTTACACAAATTTTGTCTGTTGGCTCCAAAATTAGGGTTCATTTCTGGAAATATATAAACAAAAAAGTGCAGAATAATTTGGGCGAGGAACTCTGGTAGTGAAAAGGTTATGCCATGGCTGGCAGTCACAAAAGGTATTCAATTTAAAACCATTGTGGTTGACATGAATCAGACCTGTTGCTTTAAGCCTCATTTGCATTGGTATTACACAAATTGTTTGTTTACAAATTTAGAAAAGCTTTAACAAATTTAGAAAAGCTTTAACAAATTGTTTGCGCCTTATTGTTGTGTGTAACTAGATATATACGAATGCGTACATAAGACTCAAATGTTTCAAATACTGTAAAATACTTTATTTTCACTTGGAATTAATTTTCGCTGAAGGAATGTTCAGTGAAAATAAAATCCAGCAAATATACCCTTTTTCCTATATTTTACATTCAACTCATCAAAAGCCAGTGAAAATTCCATACAAAACACCCAAAAAGCCTTTTCAGCGAAAAAATAATTCCAGCTAAAATAAAGTATTTTACAGTAGCGTATTTTTACTCTATTGGTAGCGCATACACTTTTGTAAATTACAGAGATGTTTCTATAGACAAATATTAGTAATTTTTTATTGATTCAGTATAAATGTGATTTTGGGTTTTTCTATTGGAAAAAATGATAGAGCAAACATGCTATATCGTATTTGTTGTATTGGAAGAATATTTCCAATAAAAGTGTATGTACTCTGAAAATTGCATTTCTTATATGCTAGGCAAGTATGATTTTTTTCGAAACTGGCCGACTTGCGGCCATTTTGTTAATTAAATAAACTCATTTGTATTCACTTGTGAGTACAATTATTAATTAAGTTTATTCAAATTTGGTACAGATGCAGTATATTATTTCATATAAATGCAAGTTAATTATCAAGATTTTATGCAATATGGTTGACCTGCATCAAATTCACGCAATTCAATTAGATCTAAACTTGGTTCACAGACAATTGTGTGCTAACATGTTTACATGCATTTGTTTTACTTTCCAATCCAAGATGGTCAACTGATTTGATTCTGTTTGACAAAAATCAACAATTTAGGTTTTTTTTGCCCATTTCTGCTTATATATCTCAAATTCTCACTGTCCAATTACGTCCAAACTTGGTTCACAGGGGATTGTATTCTAGCATACCAACAATTCTAGCATACATTTATATCAACAACAGCTGATTTTTGTCACAATATAATTCAGGATGATAGACTGGCTTCCCATAGACCAAATCACAATTTTCAATGACCAAATCGAACACAACTCTGTCAATATTAATAAATCGTGTCTGCTCTCACAATCTGACATAAGTATCCCACAATGCACTGTAATTTAGAATTACATTATACATGTATAAACAACATATTGTGTTGAATTATGCAAATTGTTTTCAAACCATATTTTTGCCAATAAATCCTCATTGTAATACAGTTGATGACAAATACAGTGAAAATAGAGAATATTTAATTGATTTCAAAATACTGGGATACATCTATGAGAGGATGAAGGACCCAGTCAGTGCTAGAAATGTTTACCAATTGTGTTATGAATTTTCGTTTCGAGAGTTTCTATGCGAAAGGACAAATTTATCTAGCTTGTTCAAAACCGAATCAATTTTTGTGTCAAATAACTGACATTTTACTTTTACTTTTTATATGTATTGTACTTATTACTAACATTTTATTGCTGTCAAACTTATGGAACTTATTTCTAAGGATGCAATAAATTCATTATTATTATTATTAATAACCTGAAGATGAAATCCAAATACTGTAAAATACTTTATTTTCGCTTGGAATTAATTTTCTCTGAAGGAGTGATTCAATGAAAATAAAATCTAGCAAATATACTATTTTTCCTATATTTTACATTCAACTCGTCAATAATCGGCGAAAATAAATTCCATACAAAACACCCAAAAAGTGTTTTCAGTGAAAACTAATTCTATCTGAAATAAAGTATTTTACAGTATTTCAGGTTTTTTATAGCAATTTGTGCCAAATTCAAACTTTGCCCTCCAGAGCACATTACAACTGTACAGTCGAGATGTACATGTACACTGGTTCTGAGCTAGCTTTGCCCTTTCATAAAATCTTCTTTGTTCTTTGTAGTATTTGTTTATGAGACATATTTAAGCAGATTACTCTGTACAATTTACCTGTAGAAATATAATGGTTTTGACAATGTGTAAGCCAGCTTAATTATTGTTAAGATACACTTAGATCGTACTATTCTCGGGAGTGGACATTCAGTCATTTTCATTGCATGGCAACCATCACTGTGTAAACAAAGACCGAAAACTCTCAGAAAACTGTATTATGGGATGGTTGTTGAGACTCCCCTGAACAGTGTAACAAGATTACCCCTGCTTTTGTAACGCATATAAATTTGATTGTTCAGGATTACTTTAAAGTTGAGTTCCTGTTGTTTTCTCAAATTTTCACTGGCTCAGCGTTCCTCAGCAGCGCGCACAGAGCCCATAGAAATATGTGGTACAGTGGTGTGCGACTTAGCAATGTGGAACGTCTTGTGACGTAGCTCCGCCTGAGCATAGTCCTATTGAACTATGGGAGAAAACCTCCAATTGTAAATATAGGAAAACTTGTTTCAGCATGCTTGATTACGTAGCATGTATTCTGTACTTTGAAATAGATACTTGTACGGGTGCTGGTACTCATGCGTGTGTGTTCATGTTATTATTAATTAACACAAAAATAAGTTTTTTAATATTATTAACACTATAAATAATATTGAAGTGATCACGAGAATGCCGCGAAATATACAACAAAGGCAGTACAGTGAAAGTGCTAATTGTTTGTGTGATGCCATATTGCCTGAGTACATACTTTGCGATATTCTTGTAATTATTTTACATTTTTTTATTATTTGTTGTGAGAATTTTTAAATGAGAGATAAAAGTCCAAAATGGCATAAAGTTTTACAATGGGACATTAAATAATCTGGAACGTACATTGTATCTGGAAAATGTCCAGTATATTTTCTTTCTTTTCACGTTTACTGTTTGGCGTGTGGTTGTATTTATCTATTTATTTTTGTGCCATTTGTTCTCATTTGTAGAGCCACAGCACACAAAGTAGTAGACTGAAAATAATATATTGCTATGGTAACATATATATCTCAATACCGTAATGGATTTCTAATTTGTTGTAAAGAAATTGACTGGTAATTGACAACTGAAAAAAATTAATAATACCATATTTGTTCTATTAAAAGTCCATCTCCAATGGGAGGGGGGTACTGTAAAATTTTCGCTTGAAATTAATTTTTGTTATTTTCGTTGAAAGACTGATTCAGTGAAAATTGAATCCTGCAATTATACCTTTTTTCCTATATTATACCTTTCTTCGCAAAAAAACAGTGAAAATAAATTGCATACAAATTACCTAAAAAGTCTTCTCAGCAAAAATTAATTCCAGCTAAAATAAAGTATTCTACAGTAACAGAGCAAGTAGAATAAATTTTTGAAATAGCTCTGGTTCAGGACTTATGTGAAAATCTGAAAAAACAATGCTCTTTTTGTCATTAATAAAAATTATAAACTGAGAATTATAAAAAAAAAAATTTATAAAAATCTTAGTTGTGTTACAGCGACAAACAAAATTTGTAGAGGAGTTAGCAAACTCCCTAGAGAAGTCTCTCTTATTTGTGCTATAAAATGATGTAATGTTTTGAAAATAATTTTGATGAATTTTGTAAACTTGATTCAGGACTAATTAATTTTTCTCTAGGTATGCACTATGGCTAAGTTGTTATCTGTTTTTGTATTGCGACATTGTTTATCTCAAAAAAATTTAATTATTCATACAAATCTTATTTGCGCTTTCTTCAACTGTCTAAGGGGAGGTTGTTAAATTTTTGTTTGTGCCTGCTGGAATATAAAATTACGATGTTTTCTGTTTTTAATAATCACTTTTAAAAAGTCCAGAGAGTACCCAGAAAATGTCTTTCAGACCATCAGACTTTCTCGCTCAAATTCTTTTGCACTTTATTCTCATATGCTTCAAAATTACAATAGGATACATTGTTTCTAAATAACAGTTTTAAACTTTAAGTGATTATGCTCAAAATATCAAAATGCATGTAGTGAAATTAAATGCTAGGGGAAATAAATGTTTTTACAGTATTTGAAGGGTACGAAGGACCTGTCTTTATTTTTTTCTTTTAAAGAGTACAGGTATTAAAATAAAGGCTCAGAATTCATTCCAAGAGGTAGTTAAAGGGCAGTGGTTGTCGCGCCATGCATGTGTGGGATATGGGTCTCCGGTAAACATCGATGGCAATTTTGACTGTTGCGAAAACCAGTGAGTACAATAGACCATTTTCCGTTCACTGCGAGAATCACGCGTTATGCGTGAAATCGAACGTAAAAACAGGACAAACAAAAATCATAGCGTCGTAGTCGCGTCAAACATCGCGTGGGATTCGACAAACGCGAAAGTATTTCGGGGACATTTCCATGCTTAATAATGTGCTGTCCACATTTGATGATAGGCAATTTCGATTAAGTAAGGGTATTCGGAAGCAATATTCCTCTGTCGAAGGTCAATGTAAGCTACGAAATAAAGAAATTCTAGTTCAAAATCAAATCGTTCGATTTTTGCGGCAGATGTTCGACGCGCGTTTTTCATGCATCTCGCGAGATCTCGCAATTGTACGGAAAATCACCTATCTGAGGTGTTGACAAGCTTTAGTATTTTTTAGGTGATTGGAAGGGATTCAGGGGTTGAACAAGAGGGAGCACACACCTGCGAGGAAGGGGAGCGACCAGGCGGGGGGATAGGTGTGGAAGGGCGGATCGACCTGGAAACGCCATATCGAAAGGTTTCTGTTCCGTTTTAATGGTGTATCTATCGCCATTGACAAATTTTTAATAATTTTAGTGTACATGTATTTGGTGTCCAAACGCATTGTCAGCTGGTGTTGCTTGGAAGTTTTCACGGAGAAAAATAAATTTGAAAAATTTTCCATGTTGTACGGCAGCACTGAAGAGCGCAGCTCAAGAAATATATATATATGACTTGAAAGTTCAATCGGCAATTCGGTAAGAGGGCGCCAGCCAAGAGTATCAGGGCGCTTCGCCCCTGTTCCCCGGTTTAGAAAAAAACCTGGTACTGAAAGAGTCACTGGTGGTAATTAGTGCAAGACGTGCGCATGTCAAAACTCGTATTCAAGATTTCATTAGAAGAACGCATTGGATTGTGGGAAAATCTATTTTTATCGACACAAATGTTGCACATGCACGGCACTGCCCTTAAATATGGGTGATTGTCTTGCACAAATTTGAAATATGAAATTTATTTACCTGAAATATTTGTAATTAAAAAGAGTGAATTTTGAATATTTACATGTAAACACCAACAATGTAATGTAGTTTATACTGCATGCAATTGATAATATTGTTTGAAAAAAATTTATTATTCCCTTTAATGCCTTTGTTACAACAGTACCATCTGATTATTTTATGGACAAATTATTTTTTCAAATGTATTAGTTGGCAATTCATAGAAAAATAATCCTTTCTCCATATGAGGACCACCTGTTGATGAAAACCATTGTACGTGCTTTGGTTGATTTGACTGTACATGTAAACAGATGAAGCGATTACCTATTGTGTAAATTTCACCGACGCAAGACGCACCTAAGTCAAAACTCATACTCGAGATTTCTTTTCAACACAAATGTTGCACATGTGCAGCGTGACGACCACCGACCTTAAATATGGGTGATTGTTTTGCACAAATTTGAAATATGAAAATCTATTTTTATCGACACATATGTCACACATGCACGGCACTGCCCTTAAATATGGGTGATTGTCTTGCACAAATTTGAAATATGAAATTTATTTACCTCAAATATTTGTAATGAAAAAGAGTGAATTGTGAATATTTACACGCAAACATACAACAATGTAATATAGTTTATATTGCATGCAATTGATAATATTGTTGATAACAAAATTTTCATTATTCCCTCCTTAATGAATGTCTTTCTTACAACAGTACCATCTGATTATTTTTTGGACAAATTATTTTTTCAAATGTATTAGTTGGCAATTCATACAGAAATAATCCTTCCTCCATATGAGGACCACCTGTTGATGAAAACCATTGTACGTGCTTTGGTTGATTTGACTGTACGTGTAAACAGATGAAGCGATTACTTATTGTGTAAATTTCACCGACGCAAGACGCACCTAAGTCAAAACTCATACTCGAGATTTCTTTTCAACACAAATGTTGCACATGCGCAGCGTGACACCCACCGACCTTAAATATGGGTGATTGTTTTGCACAAATTTGAAATATGAAAATCTATTTTTATCGACACATATGTCACACATGCACGGCACTGCCCTTAAATATGGGTGATTGTCTTGCACAAATTTGAAATATGAAATTTATTTACCTCAAATATTTGTAATGAAAAAGAGTGAATTGTGAATATTTACACGCAAACATACAACAATGTAATATAGTTTATATTGCATGCAATTGATAATATTGTTGATAACAAAATTTTCATTATTCCCTCCTTAATGAATGTCTTTCTTACAACAGTACCATCTGATTATTTTTTGGACAAATTATTTTTTCAAATGTATTAGTTGGCAATTCATAGAAAAATAATCCTTCCTCCATATGAGGAACCACCTGTTGATGAAAACCATTGTACGTGCTTTGGTTGATTTGACTGTATGTGTAAACAGATGAAGTGATTACCTATGTGTAAAAAATTTTTTAAATTAATTAAACATATGCAATATTTTATACATCTGTCACCATTAACACCATAAGTTACAGTGTGCCATAATTTTGCAGTATTTTACAGGGTATTTTCATCCTTAAAGGAAATGCAAAAATACGAATATGGAATGATTATGCGCGTAAGCGTCCTCTAATAATAAAAACAAACATGGCTGCCACCTGACTCAACACAAAGAAGTTCACTATTTCGGCATTTCCCTGATGTATCCTTGGAAGGAAAAGATGTATAATAATAAAGCTATTACGAGGATACCTCAAAGTATGTAGTCGGACAGTAAGCTGTTGCATCGACTTCTGCTGCACGTCTGTCGATAATCCTGCTGTCCTGTTTGCATACTTTGAGGTATCCTCGTATTATTCCTTAACACATTAAAATCACTCCCATTACTGGCCTCAGTGTTTTTAACTCCAGCCATTTTCAAAAAGGCAAGGCCTGATGTAAATGATAATACTATCATTATCCATCAGTTTTCAAACAAGTTTTCACATGGCTCAGTATACAGTGCGGAATCTATAGTCTCTTTTGAACAAACCTTGACACAGCAGGATTGCTGTACAAGGGTCAACATTATATCCTCAGGGATGTTTTTAAACAAGGGAACATGGGTGCGCGCAGCGCCTTCATGCCATGGCTTTGTGCCCCCTTACCCTGGGCAGCAGATCCTCTGGCAACCATAAAATTCTGATTGACCAGGGATCACATGCGGCCACAATTATCAAAAAACTCCACACCCTGGTAGGGAGAACCCTATCTCCCCCACTTGGTGGCACCGCTGAATTGCATTTTTTTTTTAGAATAATCCCGGTCATGTAAATACCTGGGTATGTGAAAACAAAGGCCAATAACTCACAGAAAACGGTACTTTGGGGTGGTTGTTGAGACTCCCCTGAACAGTGTAACAAGATAACCCCTGCTTTTGTAACATATATAAATTTGGTTGTTCGGGATTACTTCAAAGTCGAGTTTGTGTTGTTTCTCGAATTTTCACCGGCTTCCAGAAAGTATGCATTTAAGACTGTATGCGACTACAGTAATAATAATAATCTCACTATCTTTGGGAAAACATTGATGTGTCCTTCTAATACATTTTTTTTTTGCTTTTGCTCGTAAATACTTAATGTCATAGTTAATTAGAAAGTGTTTAATTATCTAATATTTGTTTATTTTAAATTAAAACTTGATGAAATTTGACAGCCATCACAGTACTTATCCATTGTGTGTGTTTTATCGACAGTGACAAACTTATTAAATACAATATACTTAATGTCATAGTTAATTAGAAAGTGTGTAATTATCTAATATTTGTTTATTTTAAATTAAAACTTGATGAAATTTGACAGCCATCATAGTACTTATCCATTGTGTGTGTTTTACCGACAGTCACAAACTTATTAAATACACTATAGTTAATGTAATAGTTAATTGGAAAGTGTTTAAATTAATTGTTTAATATTTATAAATTGTAATAATTCAATATTTAAATTCATAATAAAATTTGTCTAATTATTTGTCTATTGTCTGTGTTTAGACATACATTTTTATACATGTACAATGTATGTCATTAATACCAGGCTTTAACCTTTGAACTCAGACTGGTCGAGTCGTAATCATTTTGTTTATTTATTTATTTTTTAAATCGTCTGACGCGAAATTACCCTGACTGGTCAGATGTATTCATTTCTATTAATTATTCATGATATGCAGTGACATTATGGAATCCGTGAGTGGGACACTTCCAAATGAGGAAAATAGAGATGTACGCTTGTACAAAAGATTCTGTCTGTCACTTGTGCGTTACAGTTTCGTAGAGCAGGTCAGATCAAAATCTGCCTTTTTAGCTCCGCTGTCGACTTTGTCGAGTGGAGCTTATCATATGAGTGATTGTCCGTCGTCGTCGTCCGTCGTCGTCGTCCGTGTCAATGTTTTACTTTTTCGACTTCTTCTTGAAAACTACAAGCCTAAATGCTTTGATACTTGGTGTATATGTACCTTGGGTAGACCTCTCTTAGGTTTGTTCATTTCATGTTGATATCTTTAATTCTCTAATTTTGGTGAATATTTTTGTCATTTTTGGTAAAAACTGATATTTTCGACTTCTTGTTAAAAACCGCAAGTGCAATTGCTTTGATATTACATTTATAGGTACTACATGTGGACCTCTCTCAGATTTGTTCATTTTGTAATGATATCTTTAATTCTTTAATTTTGGTGAATATTTTTGTCATTTTTGGTAAAAACTGATATTTTCGACTTCTTGTTAAAAACCGCAAGTCCAATTGCTTTGATACTACATATATAGGTACTACATGTGGACCTCTCTCAGATTTGTTCATTTCGTGATGATATCTTCAATTCTCTAATTTTGGTGAATATTTTTGTCATTTTTGGTAAAAACTGATATTTTCGACTTCTTGTTAAAAACCGCAAGTGCAATTGCTTTGATATTACATATATAGGTACTACATGTGGACCTCTCTCAGTTTTGTTCATTTTGTAATGATATCTTTAATTCTCTAATTTTGGTGAATATTTTTGTCATTTTTGGTAAAAACTGATATTTTCGACTTCTTGTTAAAAACCGCAAGTGCAATTGCTTTGATATTACATATATAGGTACTACATGTGGACCTCTCTCAGATTTGTTCATTTTGTAATGATATCTTTAATTCTCTAAATTTGGTGAATATTTTTGTCATTTTTGGTAAAAACTGATATTTTCGACTTCTTGTTAAAAACCGCAAGTGCAAATGCTTTGATATTACATATATAGGTACTACATGTGGACCTCTCTCAGATTTGTTCATTTTGTAATGATATCTTTAATTCTCTAATTTTGGTGAATATTTTTGTCATTTTTTGGTGAAAAGTGATATTTTCGACTTCTTGTTAAAAACCGCAAGTCCAATTGCTTTGATACTACATATATAGGTACTACATGTGGACCTCTCTCAGATTTGTTTATTTCGTGATGATATCTTCAATTCTCTAATTTTGGTGAATATTTTTGTCATTTTTGGTAAAAAGTGATATTTTTGACTTCTTGTTAAAAACCGCAAGTCCAATTGCTTTGATATTACATATATAGGTACTACATGTGGACCTCTCTCAGATTTGTTCGTTTTGTGATGATATCTTCAATTCTCTAATTTTGGTGAATATTTTTGTAATTTTTGGTAAAAAGTGATATTTTCGACTTCTTGTTAAAAACTGTAAGTCCGATTGCTTTGATACTATTCATATTGTTCATTTTCTAATGATGTCTTCAGTTCTTTAATTGAAATGTGCATTGCTAACAGCGGAGCTATCTCAGCCGATAGGCTGCTTGTTTATTGGTTGGCAACTTACAATCATGATACTTATTAGCATATTTATCACCTCAATAATGTGGTGACTGCTATACAGGGGCGTGGCAGAACTGACTAGTCATGGAAGTTTTGCATCGCGAGAGATTCTACTCTTTGCAAGAAAGAATCATCACATAAAACAATCAGATTGCCATGACTGTGCCAGTCCTTAGGGCACCAAAGTCAATTTTTTTTTTCATCTTTTACAAAATGGATCTTTCTATAATTTCTTCGTAATTTTTTAATGATACAAGCACAATTGAAATTGTGCTCATCTGTTAAAAGATAAACATAAAACATAAAAGTATAGAAAACAATATCATGTAACCATGGTGTTCGAACAGTGGATGTGATGACGAAGAGAATTTAAGATGACACTTTTTTTTCATTTAAGGGAGAAAAACAAGATCTTGGCTTTCAGTTGTATCTAAGATCAATCAGTTTTTGGATTTGATGACCGACTCGCAGCCATTTTTCTCAGAAAAATTTGGAAAATTAAAATGTTTTCAACTTTTTCTTGGACATTCCTGCTAGATTAAAATTTGTGATATATTTACTCTTACGAAATTGTTTCTTTTCCTTTTTTTAGGGTGACCTCTCAATGTTGGAAGTAAAACTAAACAATTTGGAAGATAGTCTTCGGAAGAATCGTGAAACAATCAATGAAATCAAAGACACTGTTAAAGCCTTAGTTGAAGGAGAGGAGATACCAAACATAAATATGAATCAGGGAGTAGGTAATGTGCATATGCCTGGTGGTATCCGTGATACTGTGCCAGATTATGGAGATGCACTGAAATTTAGTGGACCAGTTGCTAACATATACAAAGATGAATGTACATTTGGTGACACGTCAAGTGGTATCTCAGCTGATGTTAAGGTGAGTACATGTACAATGTCAAATCTAGTTTTTATACCAGATCAAATTTTTTTTTCCTTTCCCTTAATTTTCTCTCCGTATACAACTATGTAATGTAATATTATGTGTTGTAAAAAAAATATGTTATTGAAATATTTTTTACCGGTAGATACAAAAGAAAAAAAGTACATTGGGCCATTCCAGTTTATATCTGCACCCCCCTGTTGATGAGCTTGCGTGTTTACTTCATTTCCATGGGTGTATAAGTCATACAAAGTTTTATTTCCAAATCACCATTCACCATACAGTAATGGAAATCCAAAACTATAGTTCCCACTTATGGTGTTGATGAGTTCCATTGTGCCACCATACAGATTGGGATTTCCAAATATAACTCATCATATGCTAATTTACCAATTTCAAAATTTTATATTTGATAATGGAAATCCAAACTACCTAGTTCTGATTCACGGTGTTGATGAGCTCACTAGTGCCACCATCCTTATCTAATTTCAGTAATAACTATTTCATACTGGCCCAATTTTTTTACCATATACAGTCAGAATTCCAAGTTTTTTGTCATACTGTTGGAAATCCAACCTCATCAACCGGTATGTGGCGAGATAAACTAGGCCATATTTTATTTAGTAGCCATAACTGCCTGGATTTCCAGGAATTTTTTTTCCATACTCGTCTGGATTTCTAGATTCTGTTTCTCCATATAAAGTTGGAATTCCGGGGTATTTTCCCCATCATACAGTGCTGGAAATCCGACCACATCAACAGGGGGGGTGCAGATATAAACTGGAATGGCCCATTGTATATGTACAGTAAATATGGAAATAGTGTCCTCCACCCATACTTTTTTTCTATTCTTGTTTTTAACTCCTCTTCATTCTGGATGGAGTATAATCTTTTCCAGTTGCCACGTTCCTGGGTAAGCCATTCTATTTCATTTTAGGCTTTCCCCGTAGCCTTCATTTTCTCCTTCACAGTCTTCCTCATGGTGCTTAGAGGCCTGCCTCTCTTTCTTTTCCTATCTTAGTGAGGGAGCACAGTTCTGTTGGCCCCCCACCCCCAATACTGCCAGTTTGAAAAATCTCTCGATTTATATATTGTGAATTGTCCAATAAACATAGGTACATCTCACTCCATTCAGATGTTCCCTGAACATCCGCAAATACAGGTAATTTTTCAAAAAGTCCTATTTTTGTTCAATCATTTCAGACTAAATTTTCATTTTGTTATGATATCTTTAATTCTCTAATTTTACAGTAGTCTTTAGTTAACCTTTTCAGCATCAGTTTTCTCTTTTCATCACAATTTCACAAAATAGTCCTGTTTATATTCTGCACTACCCTTTAGAAAGTTGGTACAAAAATAGTAATTTTTTTGAGTAAAAACTGAAAATTGACTAAAATTTTGTCTATTGGCTCCAAAAATTAAGGTTCATTTCCAGAAATATTAAAGAATTATAAGAAAAAAGTGCACACAATTTGGGTGAAAAAATCTGATGGTGAAAAGGTTTCTATGTTACATGTGACATTGAAACATTGTTTTGTGTGAGTTTGTAACAGTTGGTGCATACATATATATATATTAAAGTTAAACAGGTCACACCATATGTTAGCATTATTTTGGATTTTTAAAAAATAAATTGACCGAAAAACCTATTATCTCTGTTTGCTTAGTCTATGAATATTCATTAGTTTACTGACTTAATTAAAAGACAAAGGGAAAAAAAAAGTCACCTACTTGTAGGTGATAAGCCGATGTGTACATACATATTATTGATGCTGACATAAAATTATTCATAGTTTTTGGAAAATAGCTGCGTTTTTCAAATTTTTCTTCAATCAATGTTCAGATTGAGCCAAAATTACTTGACTTTACATGATGTATCAGTATGTAATTTACTCATTTTACAAACTGAGTAAACATACAGTAATATGTCATGCAATATGAAGCAACAGGCAATATGGTGTATATTTATACAAATGTGTATGATAATACTGTGGAATACTTTATTTTCGCTTGGAATTTATTTTCGCTGAGGAGATGCTTCAGTGAAAATAAAATTCAATGAATATGTTGCTATGGTAACCTATATAGCTCATTACCATAATGGATTTCTAATTTGTTGTAAACTAATTGACTGGTTATTGACAACTGTAAAAATTAATAATACCATATTTGTTCTATTAAAAGCCCCATCTCCAATGCATTTATTGCATGCTCAATCATAAAAATATGATTATTTGAACCATGCACACAACTCTATTACTGTGAAATAATTTATTTTAGCTTTGAATTAATTTTTGCTATTTTCGCTGTAAGAATGATTCAGTGAAAATAATATATTTCACATCATCAAAAATCAGTGAAAATAATTTCCATACAAAGCACCCAAAAAGCCTTTTCAGCGAAAATTAATTCCAGCTAAAATAAAGTATTTTACAGTAACAGGAAAAAATAAATTTGGTTGCCATAATTAATTTTCTATCACAAGGGTCACATTGGATCAGTGTTGAATGTACATGAAATAGGAAATTGAAAAAAGTTTGTTAAAATGCACCTGATGCCACTTCACTAACACTTTATAATACATAACAACATAACAACAACATGAAATATTAAACTAAAAAAGTAATCAGTGGATCAGACTCATGGTAGACTCAATTAAAAAATGAGTTAAACTCAATCTTAAGCGACTGCATGGCCCTGGTTGACACTCGGGATGGAGCAGTGAGTTGTCATTTGACAGCACAACAACAAAAACTGCTGGAAAAAACAAACAATTACTGGTATACTCAATGCCCAGAACTGACACCTACATAACCTTAAAGTATTTTTTATAAAAACATTGAACTGATGTAGTGTTGAGCCAGATAGTTACTGTTTTTGTCAAATCTCTTCTTTTTATTTTAAATTCTGAAAAACCAATAAATAGAAAACTTAAAAAGTGTATTATTTATGAGTATACTTTAATACTGAGAAATCATCAGAGCGTTGAGAATACATGCTGCATCTATTGATCCAAAACATTAATTATTGGTAACATAATGCCTACAATGTTATGGCACCCTGTCGGAATAAATCGTCTTCTGAATAGCTTAGGATCTGTGTACTTTCAGCAGGTTTCAAAACATTTAACACATACTTATATCAATTAACACTGTCCGTCAGCCATGGGCCATATATTTGAATACTTGACAAGCATCTACGAATGCAGTGACAGTCATGTCTTGCACGTCCAGCATTTAAACTGGCAATTGAATGAAGAGTATTTTTCTTATTGTGGTTCCAATAAAGGTCTTGGAAACCTTTTATTAAATGCTTTTTATTAAATGAGGTAACACATGTAAATGGTATTATTTTTTAGATGAAATACTCCCCATGTGTAAAATAATTATGGAATATTTACCATTCCTACTGTGACTGAAATGATTGGAATAGGTGCTCTAGTTACATACATTCTAAACTAAACGCTAAAACTGCTACCTGGCATCCTTGATGATGATGATGATGAGAAAATGATGATGAGCAAATGATGATTAGCAAAGGTGTTGAACTTCAAAGTTGAAAGGTCATCCAGTTTTAAAAGCAAATGATAAAATTGCCCCAATATATGAGTAATAATATAGAGAATACCATTCTGTGTTTTTCTAAGGGGTACCCAGGCAGTCATTATGCTCTTGTGAAACTCAAGCCAAGAACTGCTTAATATTTATATTTATATTATATTAATATTATATTTATGACAGTCCAAGCATAATATACCATTCAGCTGAATAATACTCTTCGTTCAATTGCCAGTTTAAATGCTTTTATTAAGTCGGCTAAAAGCTAGCTCAGCCTGCCTTTAAAATCACTGTATTTTATTTATTTATTTTGTAATTTGCCTAAATATGTCTTTAAACTTGTATAAATATGTTTATAAAACTCAAGTTTAATGGTTTTGATGTTTAACACTAATGTGCTTATACTCATTTACAATATATGAATCTGACAAAAATTAATATCAGAAAATTATGAAACAATATTGAAAGAATAGGTGTTTCCCAGCTGTTGAGATAAGCTAGTAAAGCAACAGGTGGCTGTTCAAATCCATATCAAACGGTAGTTCTTCATTTGTTCTATATCAAACCAGTTTCCCATTTATTCTGTGTCACAGCAGTTCTTCATTTGTTCTCTATCAAAGCAGTTTTCCATTTGTTTTAATTCACAAGAAGAATGTACTCAATTCTGTTGTTTAAAATAAAAAATTAAAATTGTCTGTCTTATGAGCAAATTGGAGAATAAAAGTGCTTGTCTTTCGATGATGTATCTGTCAAAAGATGCTACATGCGCTTCATTAGAAGTTTAATACAGTGTGTACATGAATATGTTTTATAAATTTTATTTTTCAGATGCTAGATGTGTTTGACACAATAAAATTTGATGACCCTAATGGTGGAGTCTGGAAACAGGGATTTGACATTTCATATTCTGTTAGTCAGTGGGAGAAAGAACCATTACAAGTATTTGTAGTACCACATTCACACAATGATCCTGGTAAGTGAGAAAGAACCATTACAAGTATTTGTAGTACCACATTCACACAATGATCCTGGTAAGTGAGAAAGAACCATTACAAGTATTTGTAGTACCACATTCACACAATGATCCTGGTAAGTGAGAAAGAACCATTACAAGTATTTGTAGTACCACATTCACACAATGATCCTGGTAAGTGAGAAAGAACCATTACAAGTATTTGTAGTACCACATTCACACAATGATCCTGGTAAGTGAGAAAGAACCTTTACAAGTATTTGTAGTACCACATTCACACAATGATCCTGGTAAGTGAGAAAGAACCTTTACAAGTATTTGTAGTACCACATTCACACAATGATCCTGGTAAGTGAGAAAGAACCATTCCAAATATTTGTAGTACCACATTCACACAATGATCCTGGTAAGTGAGAAAGAACCTTTACAAGTATTTGTAGTACCACATTCACACAATGATCCTGGTAAGTGAGAAAGAACCTTTACAAGTATTTGTAGTACCACATTCACACAATGATCCTGGTAAGTGAGAAAGAACCTTTACAAGTATTTGTAGTACCACATTCACACAATGATCCTGGTAAGTGAGAAAGAACCTTTACAAGTATTTGTAGTACCACATTCACACAATGATCCTGGTAAGTGAGAAAAAACCTTCACAAGTATTTGTAGTACCACATTCACACAATGATCCTGGTAAGTGAGAAAGAACCATTACAAGTATTTGTAGTACCACATTCACACAATGATCCTGGTAAGTGAGAAAGAACCATTACAAGTATTTGTAGTACCACATTCACACAATGATCCTGGTAAGTGAGAAAGAACCTTTACAAGTATTTGTAGTACCACATTCACACAATGATGCTGGTAAGTGAGAAAGAACCTTTACAAGTATTTGTAGTACCACATTCACACAATGATCCTGGTAAGTGAGAAAGAACCATTACAAGTATTTGTAGTACCACATTCACACAATGATCCTGGTAAGTGAGAAAGAACCTTTACAAGTATTTGTAGTACCACATTCACACAATGATCCTGGTAAGTGAGAAAGAACCATTACAAGTATTTGTAGTACCACATTCACACAATGATCCTGGTAAGTGAGAAAGAACCATTACAAGTATTTGTAGTACCACATTCACACAATGATGCTGGTAAGTGAGAAAGAACCATTACAAGTATTTGTAGTACCACATTCACACAATAATCCTGGTAAGTGAGAAAGAACCTTCACAAGTATTTGTAGTACCACATTCACACAATGATCCTGGTAAGTGAGAAAGAACCATTCCAAATATTTGTAGTTCCACATTCAAAACTACAACTACCGGTATTCAGGAATTAAAATGCCCTTTTTCACTGGGCAGGTAAGTGTACAAATTGCCTGTCCCGGTTTTTGACAGTTTTTACCAACCATCAAAATAGGGGTAGTCCACAGTTGCTAATATTTTGAAAATTGCTTTCATAGTTTTTAAAACTTATGAAATGATGAGTCTAGAAATTTTTTTTTTGCTAGGGACTGGTACATCTCAACAATTTGGACAAGCAACTTTTATTCTCCAACCAGTCCAATGTACAGGCAATTTTATTTCCACGTCTGCTATTTCTTGAAATCTGATAATTTCCAGCTATATTTTTTTGTTATCGAAAAATCTGTATTAGAAGCCGCATCCCTAATAGAAGTTGTACCCATTCTTTTTGAACAACTGAGAACCAAAAATTCATCATTTCTCATATGTATAGATGCTTTTATAGAAGCCACATACCCTCTGTTTGCATTGTAACATGTCAATAGAAGCCGCAGCTTCTAATACATATTTTTTTGTTTTTTACATTTTTTTGGCCTAAACAGGTTGGATCAAGACTTTTGAGTTATACTTTCGTGATCAAACTCAACATATCTTGGACAATATGGTGGTAAAATTACTAGAAGATAAAAGAAGAAAGTTTATATGGGCAGAAATCTCTTATTTTTCACGATGGTGGGAAGGTGTTGATATGAATAAAAAGAAACAAGTGATAGAGTAAGTGAAAATAAACTACTGTAAAATACTAAATTTTTGTTTGAAATTAATTTTTGCTAATTTCCCTGAAGTGATGATCCAGTGAAAATAAAATCCAGCGAATATACATTTTTTCTTATATTTTACATTCAACTCGATGAAAATACATTCCATACGAAACACCCAAAAAGTCTTTTCAGCGAAAATTAATCCGAGCTAAAATAAAGTATTTTACAGTAATTGAGAAAAATTTTCACCAATTTTGTGTGTCAGTATAAATTCATGAGATGATTTCATACAATAAGTGAGAGTGATTTGAACTGACATATCCAAATGGCACCATATGTCTAGCAAGAAAATAAACAGTCTGTCTAAAATGACAGGGAGACAGGTGGCTGGCTGAAAGCCTGCCAGGTATTGAAATAGAATTTTTTCTCAGCATTCACACGGTGCATCTTGGATTTAATAATAATAATGTTTATTCCATACTATAGGCCACTTGCCCAAAATACAAAACACCCCAAAATCCATGAAAATTAATTCCAGCTAAGAAGTATTTTACAGTAGAGCAATGATAAATATTTGAACTTTTCTGCTGAGTTTTGTTATATATTTCAATAAAATCATGTGATTTATTTGTTATTAGCAATCATTTCAACTTCATATTCTAAAATTTGCTATGTACAGACTGAAAAATAACATAGATAGTGCAGTGTGTATTACTTTGAAACCATCTAAGATACCTAATACAACAGCAAGTCTTCGATTCGTACCCCAGTCATTCCCCAAAAAGATGCCTAGCTAAACTTATTGTTCATCATTACTCAATCAACGCATTTCAAACCAGAGAAACAGTGACTTGTAATTGTTTTTTGTAGACTTTTAAGTCGAGGCCAGTTAGAAATAGTGAGTGGTGGATGGGTCATGCCAGATGAAGCCAACACACACTACTTTGCAATGTTAGACCAGATGATAGAAGGACATACATGGGTAGAAGCACATCTTGGTAAGTACATTATGTAATGCTGATTTATTTTTACAAAACCTGACTCAAAGACTCGCAGGGTAGACCACCAGGAACTTTGGTGGGGGGGGGGGGGCAGATTTGAAAAAAAAAAATTTCACAGAAAAATTCTGCATGTTTATTTCTTAGAGAAAAATTGTTACACACAGAAGGAATTAAACAAATTACAGTAATTTCATTATTGAATAAAAATAAAGGAAAAAAAGTGAAGGGTTGTAATGGTTCAACCCAGGGATTTTTTTAAACAAGGGAACAGGGGCGCAGCGCCCTCATGCGCCCATGGCCATGCGCCCTCACCCTATTTTATTTCTTAGAGAAAAATTGTCACACACAGAAGGAATTAAACAAATTACAGTGAATTCATTATTGAATAAAAATAAAGGAAAAAAAGTGAAGGGTTGTAATGGTTCAACCCAGAGATTTTTTTAAACAAGGGAACAGGGGCGCAGCGCCCTCATGCCATGGCCATGCGTCATTACCCTATTTTATTTCTTAGAGAAAAATTGTCACACACAGAAGGAATTAAACAAATTACAGTGAATTCATCATTGAAAAAAAGTAAAGGAAAAAAAAGTGAAGGGTTGTAATGGTCCAACCCAGAGATTTTTTTAAACAAGGGAACAGGGGCGCAGCACCCTCGTGCCATGGCCATGTGCCCCTTACCCTGGGGAGCAGATCTTCTGGCAACCATAAAATTCTGATTGGCCAGGGATCACAGGTGGTCATAGTTTTAAACTGTGCCCTGTCTGATTTTGGCCCCAAGGAAGCCATAGAATGCTCCATTACTTTACCCATAATCTTTTGCTTGAGAATCAAGATGACTGACTGCATAATACTGATATAAAGTTGAATATCTAGAGAATGAAAAGTGATATAAACAAAAAGTAAATTGCATTCTCCTACATTTGTTGAGCTTTTTCTTTAGGGGTCATTATGTTGTTTGCTTTGATGTTTTCTTTATAAACTTAGAATTATCAAAAACTTCACACCCTTGTAGGGAGAACCCTTATAGGCTATCTTCCCCACTTGGTGGCGCCACTGAATTTCAGTGCTCCTTCTTGCATTTTTTTTTTCTAGAGAAAACTCTGCAACCCTAATATAAGTTTTTATGAGTAATGTTTATTGTGTGCTATTCCTAGGTATAAAACCTACAACTAGCTGGGCCATAGATCCATTCGGACATTCTCCAACTATGGCTTATCTTCTGCAGCGTTCTGGTATTCAGGGTATGCTAATTCAAAGAGTTCATTATTCAGTGAAAAAATACTTGGCAAAAGAAAAACAGTTGGAGTTTCTATGGAGACAAAATTGGGGTAAGTACTTAACTCAAATATTGTTCTTTTGTATGTCAACTGTCATTATGCTATTGTACTATCAGATGAAAAGTTTTCTTTCTTATGATTTTCATTTGTTTGAAAAATGAGTAATTCAGGTAAAGTATGAATATGCAAGATGTCTCTGGGTCAGTGTGTGCCCTCTACACTGATATGCCAAATGTCCCCTCAGGTCCGTGTGCCCTCTCAAGCCGATATGCCAGATCACTGATTTGCAACTATAGTTATGCATTTTCCCTACTCTCCAGCTGTAACAAAGCTCTTCAAACTTGATTATTGAGATTTCATTGTGGCTGGAAACCTTTACAAAATCATCTTTGTTAAAAATTACATCGGTGACCCGTTTTTAGAGAGCTGCAAGGCTGGACTAATTCTATGTACACGCTAGTAAATATAGCTGATAGCATACTATAAACAAATAATACTGTAAAATGACTAATTTTCACTGGTTTTAAATTTCACTGATTCACCATTTCAGTCATATTCAGTGGGTTTTAAATTCACGGTTTTGTCATTTAGGTAATGTATTCTATGCTAAATTTTACATATTCACTGGGTTTTAATTTAGCGCATTTTCCAGTCAGCGAAATAAGCTAAATTAAAACCCAGTGAATAATTACCCCCCTTTACAGTAATAGCAGGATGTGTACAAAATTGATAATCCATGACGCATGTAGTACAGAGGGTGACAGCATATGCCTGTCATTGTATACTTTATTAGCTCCGCTGTTGACATTATTGAGCGGTGCTTATCATATGAGTGATTGTTTGTCGTCTTCTGTGTCAACTTTTTACATTTTCGACTTCTGCTTGGAAACTACATATCTGAATGCTTTGATACTTGGTGTATATGTACCTTGAGTAGACCTCTCTTAGATTTGTTCATTTCATGATATCTTTAATTCTCTAATTTTGGTGAATATTTTTGTAATTTTTGGTAAAAAGTGATATTTTAGACTTCTTGTTAAAAACCGCAAGTCCAATTGCTTTGATATTACATATATAGATACTACATGTGGACCTTTCTCAGATTTGTTCATTTCGTGATGATATCTTTAATTCTCTAATTTTGGTGAATATTTTTGTAATTTTTGGTAAAAAGTGATATTTTCGACTTCTTGTGGAAAACCATGAGTCTGACTGGTAGGTACTACAAGTGAACCTCTCTCAGATCTGTTCATTTTGTAATGATATCTTCAATTATCTAATTTTGATGAATACTTTTGTAATTTTTTGTAAAAAGTGATATTTCTGAATTCTTGTTGAAAACAGCAAGTCTGATTGCTTTGATACTATACATATTGTTCATTTTCATTTCTTTAAATGAAATGTGCTCTGCTAACAGTGGGGCTATCTCAGCCGACAGGCTGCTTGTTGTTGTTAACATTTGATTGTTATACCGTACTCGACCGCGTTATCGCCCATGCCCGGGCAAGCGCCCACCCCCCACTTTTGCGCAATTTTTACATTTGGGGTCACATTCGGCAAAGCGCCCACCCCTTCAAAATGCAACTAATTTAAAACTTGGTCTTGCGTAACGAATCTTGGGAATCGTTTTTATATGATACAGCGTGGATATTGACCGCTGTGAACATGTTGTGAATGCGTAGAACACGGTAACTGTGCGTAAACTACGCTTCGACAATGACCTGTTGATACAAGTAAAATGCGATAAATATTTCATGCCATATTCAGTTTACCTCTCAAAAATGGCTAGTTACTAGTTTTTTTGAAAAACCATGTCGTTTATTCGCTGAAATCAATTCCAACAGATCGTACTTCGACATCGATTATTCACTTCCACATTGCGTTACCGGAAAGTCTTCGGGAATTTACGAAGAATTGCGTCAGTACAACACAGCATTCTGATTAGTTAATAACCAACTTTGACCCATTAGGTCAAACGACGCTGCTGTAGGTCAAATCTGCAATTGCATCATGGCGGAAAGTGATTTTCATCGAGAGTTTGCGTACGATCCAACAACTTCGTCAGTGGAAATAATTTGACAATTTTGACTTCGACTGTGTTCCAACAGACTCAAATGTTTTTAATTCCGTAAATTATGGTGGTACGTAATTAATATTGTAATAAAATGTGCATATTTTTTGTGATCATTTCTGTTTCTTCATTGTGAAAATCAATGACGACGCAAATTAATTTAGTAATTTGATTTCCCTCAAAGACGTAATCTGTCACTTGATGAATCAAAATTTTCATTTGTACTCTTTTTCGAGGGGGGTGCTCGGGTAAGCGCCCACCCCTACAAAATCGTGATTTTCTGAGTTGAGGCCCCTGGGCACTAACGTGGTCGAGTACGGTATATGCAGACCCAAGTTGCATATGTCTGTCATTGTCTGCATTGATGTTGTTGTTAACATTTGTATTGTTATATATACAGACCCAAGTTGCACGTGTCTGTCATTGTCTGCATTGATGTTGTTGTTAACATTTGATTGTTATATATACAGACCCAAGTTGCATATGTCTGTCATTGTCTGCATTGATGTTGTTGTTAACATTTGATTGTTTTATATACAGACCCAAGTTGCATATGTCTGTCATTGTCTGCATTGATGTTGTTGTTAACATTTGATTGTTGTATATACAGACCCAAGTTGCATATGTCTGTCATTGTCTGCATTGATGTTGTTGTTGTTAATATTTGTATTGTTTCATTGTATACACAGACCATGGTTCAACTACTGATATGTTCTGTCACATGATGCCATTCTATAGTTATGATGTACCGCATACGTGTGGTCCAGATCCACAAGTATGTTGCCAGTTTGATTTCAAGCGTCTTCCTGGAGGGAGGGTGACTTGTCCTTGGAAGATCCCACCAGTTCCTATTACAGATCTCAACGTAGCCAGCAAGTAAGTCTTGTTTATATCCAATTAACTTATATTTCAGTAAAAGTTTAGGTATCGTATGAATTACCAAATACCAGTGTTCAAAATTAATGGTTGACTGGTTGTTGTGAAAACTAGTTGCCTATTGGAACAAAAATAAATTACTGTACATGTTTTCTCATTCAACATTAACCTATACTTTGCCGAAGAAAGAAAACGCTGCGAAATAGTTTTTCATGAAAATGTCTCTTGAAAAATAACTTCATATTGAAAGTAAAGTGATCATACTCTGATCTTGTTTAAATCTCACATTTTGTGAGATTTTAGTGTGTTTTTGATTGAACTGTGAAACAGTTATCTTGTTTGAATCTTGTATTTTGAGATTTCAGTGTGTTTTAGGTTGAACTGTGACGGCGCTATTTTGTTTAAATCTAGCATTTTGTGCAATTTCAGTGTGTTTGTGATTGAACTGTGGGGGCGCTATTTTGTTTTTTTGAGATTTCATTGTTTTCATGATTAAACTGTGAGGGCGCTATCTTGTTGAAATCTTGCCTTTTTGAGATTTCAGTGTGTTCATGAGTAAGGTTCATGAAGAAGCCTACTCAAAAATTTTGATAAAATTGGTCATGAATCACATGACAATGATCATTAGTTTATTATGTACAATCATTTACCAGTGAAATAGCATTATTTTGTGTGTTACAGTTATACTTTTTGAGAAACAAGTTCTTATATTTCTTGAAAATCATTATTTTTAGAACAGTTGCATAGAACACGATGTGGAAAAAAATTGCATTTTTTGAAACTTTTTAAAACCTAGATTTTAAAATAATTCAGAACAACAAAAAGATCTCCATCATTAACAATATATGATTTTTTTCAGCTAGATTTTGAGATATTGCATAATATCTCTGCCATGAACCTATGGTAAAAGCATTATAATAGTTTCAAAAAGGCGACTTTCCACTAAAATACAACCGTCAATTTCTCGAAAATAAGGCTGGTTATCTCCAAATTTTTGCCCAATTTCAAACTTCTTAATCATTGTTATTCATTTACTCCACAGAGCTGAGACATTACTTGACCAATACAGAAAGAAATCTACGCTATATAAAACCAATGTGTTGTTGGTGCCATTGGGAGATGATTTCCGATATGACAAGACAGTTGAATGGGACCAGCAATTCACTAACTATGGCAAGTTATTTGACTACATGAATTCTCGTCCTGATATGCACGTTAAGGTAAGAATGAGAAAGGAGTTCATGTAAAAATAACGTTTTTACATTATATACAAGTATTATGTTGCCATTAGATATCGTTCGCAACATGTGTTCTTTTGCAACATGCTCAGTGTTTTTTTGCAACATGATCAGTGTTCTTTTGCAACATGCTCAGTGTTCTTTTGCAACATGCTCAGTGTTCTTTTGCAACATGCTCAGTGTTCTATTGCAACATGCTCAGTGTTCTATTGCAACATGCTCAGTGTTCTTTTGCAACATGCTCAGTGTTCTTTTGCAACATGCTCAGTGTTCTTTTGCAACATGCTCAGCGTTCTATTGCAACATGCTCAGTGTTCTATTGCAACATGCTCAGTGTTCTTTTGCAACATGCTCAGTGTTCTTTTGCAACATGCTCAGTGTTCTATTGCAACATGCTCAATGTTCTATTGCAACATGATCAGTGTTCTTTTGCAACATGCTCAGTGTTCTTTTGCAACATGCTCAGTGTTCTTTTGCAACATGCTCAGTGTTCTTTTGCAATATGCTCAGTGTTCTTTTGCAACATGCTCAGTGTTCTTTTGCAATATGCTCAGTGTTCTTTTGCAATATGCTCAGTGTTCTTTTGCAACATGCTCAGTGTTCTTTTGCAACATGCTCAGTGTTCTATTGCAACATGCTCAGTGTTCTTTTGCAATATGCTCAGTGTTCTTTTGCAACATGCTCAGTGTTCTTTTGCAACATGCTCAGTGTTCTATTGCAACATGCTCAGTGTTCTATTGCAACATGCTCAGTGTTCTATTGCAACATGCTCAGTGTTCTATTGCAACATGCTCAGTGTTCTATTGCAACATGCTCAGTGTTCTATTGCAACATGCTCAGTGTTCTATTGCAACATGCTCAGTGTTCTATTGCAACATGCTCAGTGTTCTATTGCAACATGCTCAGTGTTCTATTGCAACATGCTCAGTGTTCTATTGCAACATGCTCAGTGTTCTTTTGCAACATGCTCAATGTTCTATTGCAACATGCTCAATGTTCTATTGCAACATGCTCAGTGTTCTATTGCAACATGCTCAGTGTTCTATTGCAACATGCTCAGTGTTCTTTTGCAACATGCTCAGTGTTCTTTTGCAATATGCTCAGTGTTCTTTTGCAATATGCTCAGTGTTCTTTTGCAACATGCTCAATGTTCTATTGCAACATGCTCAATGTTCTATTGCAACATGCTCAGTGTTCTATTGCAACATGCTCAGTGTTCTATTGCAACATGCTCAGTGTTCTTTTGCAACATGCTCAGTGTTCTTTTGCAACATGCTCAGTGTTCTTTTGCAACATGCTCAGTGTTCTATTGCAACATGCTCAGTGTTCTATTGCAACATGCTCAGTGTTCTATTGCAACATGCTCAGTGTTCTATTGCAACATGCTCAGTGTTGTATTGCAACATGCTCAGTGTTGTATTGCAACATGCTCAGTGTTCTATTGCAACATGCTCAGTGTTCTATTGCAACATGCTCAGTGTTCTTTTGCAACATGCTCAGTGTTCTTTTGCAACATGCTCAGTGTTCTATTGCAACATGCTCAGTGTTCTATTGCAACATGCTCAGTGTTCTTTTGCAACATGCTCAGTGTTCTTTTGCAACATGCTCAGTGTTCTATTGCAACATGCTCAGTGTTCTTTTGCAACATGCTCAGTGTTCTATTGCAACATGCTCAGTGTTCTTTTGCAACATGCTCAGTGTTCTATTGCAACATGCTCAGTGTTCTATTGCAACATGCTCAGTGTTCTTTTGCAACATGCTCAGTGTTCTATTGCAACATGCTCAGTGTTCTTTTGCAACATGCTCAGTGTTCTTTTGCAACATGCTCAGTGTTCTTTTGCAACATGCTCAGTGTTCTTTTGCAACATGCTCAGTGTTCTATTGCAACATGCTCAGTGTTCTTTTGCAACATGCTCAGTGTTCTTTTGCAACATGCTCAGTGTTCTATTGCAACATGCTCAGTGTTCTTTTGCAACATGCTCAGTGTTCTTTTGCAACATGCGTAACGTCCTGATATGCACGTTAAGGTAAGAATGAGAAAGGAGTTCATGTAAAAATAACGTTTTTACATTATATACATGTATTATGTTGCCATTAGATATCGTTCGCAACATGTGTTCTTTTGCAACATGCTCAGTGTTCTTTTGCAACATGCTCAGTGTTCTATTGCAACATGCTCAGTGTTCTATTGCAACATGCTCAGTGTTCTATTGCAACATGCTCAGTGTTCTTTTGCAACATGCTCAGTGTTCTTTTGCAACATGCTCAGTGTTCTTTTGCAACATGCTCAGTGTTCTTTTGCAACATGCTCAGTGTTCTATTGCAACATGCTCAGTGTTCTTTTGCAACATGCTCAGTGTTCTTTTGCAACATGCTCAGTGTTCTTTTGCAACATGCTCAGTGTTCTATTGCAACATGCTCAGTGTTCTTTTGCAACATGCTCAGTGTTCTATTGCAACATGCTCAGTGTTCTTTTGCAACATGCTCAGTGTTCTTTTGCAACATGCTCAGTGTTCTTTTGCAACATGCTCAGTGTTCTTTTGCAACATGCTCAGTGTTCTATTGCAACATGCTCAGTGTTCTTTTGCAACATGCTCAGTGTTCTTTTGCAACATGCTCAGTGTTCTATTGCAACATGCTCAGTGTTCTATTGCAACATGCTCAGTGTTCTATTGTAACATGGTGATTGACCTATAGCTACATTGTACTATCAAACCTGACACTTACCTATTATCCTTTTCCTTTTTTACAGGCTCAGTTTGGTACATTGTCTGACTATTTTAATGCAGTGTTTGAAAGTACAGGCAATCAACCGGGTCAGACGCCTTTACATGGATTTCCTGCCCTTGGTGGTGACTTCTTCACATACTCCGACCGGGAAGATCACTACTGGAGCGGTTATTACACATCAAGACCTTTTTATAAAAACATGGATCGAGTTTTAGAGTCTCATCTCAGGTATGATTATGAGGTTATTCTCAAAATATCAGTCACTGTGGTTGTGTTGTGGTTGTTGTAGACCCAATCTCAAATCCTACTTGCAGTTGATCTCTACCCTGGGTGCCGCAGACTTAATTCTCGATTCTCGGGGATGGAGCTACGTCATAAGACGTTCTCCGTTGATAGGACATGCACCATTGTACCATGTATTTCTTTGCACAAGATGCTGTTGAACGCTGGTCAAAGAGCCAGTGAAAATAGCTAAATTCGGTAAAACAGTACAAACTCATCTTCAAAGTAATCCTGAATAACACAATTTATATATGTTGCACACACAAGGCTAATCTTGTAACACTGTTAGGGGAGTCTCAACAACAATCCAAAAGTAAAGTTTTCTTCGAAAAGGCCTTTGTTTTCACCGTGATGGTTGCCAGGCGATGAAAATGCCTGAATGTCCCACCCCTAAGAATAGGAAGGTAAAATTTATTGGTAAAGAATCACTCCATCATGGGTGCGACTTTAGAGAAATATGGGTTGAAGTGGTGGCCTGTTAATAAGATTAATTTTCAGTTTATTTTCCTACTAGATTAAAAAACATTGGAAACCAAAGCCAGATGAGTTGAATAACTCTTTGATCACCATAATATTAGTGCTACATTTTGCACAATTATTTGTATATTTTTAGAATTTCTTTGTTTCCTGACCAAATAGCCATAATTTTATGCTGCTTACATGTGATTAACATTTTTGAAAAAAAAAATTAGCAAATACCAGGGTGAATAGTGACAAAAATTAACTTTGGCGCACAAAGGTAGGAAGACGGCTGCACAGCCCTGTCATGTAGTCCCAAATATGAATATGACTTCTGTGGCAAAAATGCATCATGTGTCAGCACATACAAAAAAAAGTCAGGAGAGACAACAGTGACATTCAATGTCCGGAACTGACACCTGGCACAAAAAACAGTTAAAAAAACACGTTGGCGCTCAAAGGGATAATCAACAAGAACAATGATATCCCATGATTCCATGGCGTAGTCTCGGGGATTAAGAAGCTGCACTTTACAGTCTGCTTTTGATTGCTACATTGTACATTAAATGTCAATTTTTGACTCATGTGTGAGTTTTTTCAATTACTCTGTCTGCCCGTATGTAAGCACAAAACTATGTGTATATGTGTGCATATACGTTTCACTGCTGTCTCATTAACAAATCATTGGATTCTAGTGAAATGTGATACTGTGAAATACTTTATTTTAACTGGAATTGATTTTCGCTGAAAAGGCTTTTTGGGTGTTTTGTATGGAATTTATTTTCACTGGTTTTTGATGAGTTGAATGTGAAATATAGGACAAAAAGGATATTCGGTGGATTTTATTTTCAATGAAGCATTCCTTCTGCGAAAAATAGCGAAAATAAATTCCAAGCAAAAGAAAAAGTATTCTACAGTACATAGAAGGTGACTTGGGATAAATCACAGCCCTTGATATAGAACTATTACCACCATTTTTCACAATTAATATAATAATAATAAATATTGTAAATCAATACATCACAGTTATCATACTTGTGCATTGCAGAGCTGCGGAAATTATTTACAGTATTGCCATGGCAACAGCAAAACATTCCAATATCGAAGAATTCACAGGTTTGACTGAAATAGAGCGATTGGTGAAAGCCCGTCGTCAGCTGGGATTATTTCAACATCATGATGGCATAACTGGTACTGCTAAAGACAATGTTGTCATAGACTATGGACAGAGGTATGATGTGAACATGCTTTATTGGAGTTTGCCTTAAATCGTAATTCAGATTCACTCTCACTCTCAGATTAAGATGCAATCTTGGATTCAGTTTCACTTGCAGTTTTAATCACAGATTCAGATTCAGATTCAGGTTCATTTTCACATTCAGATTCATTCCCACATTCAGATTCATTCCCACATTCAGATTCATTCCCAAATTGTGTCTTGTGTTCAGATTCAGTCTCTGATTCAGTTTTCAATCTAACTAAAATTCAAATTTGGTCGCACACTCTGTCAGTATTAGATTCAGTTTAACAATCGATCTCAAATTCAATCACACTTTCAGATTCATTCCCACATTCTGTCTTGTATTCAGATTCAGTCTCTGATTCAGTTTTACAATCAAATTCAAATTTGGTCTCACACTTTGTCAGTATTAGATTCAGTTTAACAATGGATCTCAAATTCACAGTCTCACACACAGTCATGCATTCAGATTCTGTCTCAGTCTCCGTCTCAGATTCAGTTCATGTTCAGTCTCAGATTCAGTTCATGTTCAGTCTCAGATTCAGTTCATGTTCAGTCTCAGCTGAGATTCAGTTTATGTTCAGTCAGTCTCGGATTCAGTTCATGTTCGGTCTCAAATTCAGTTCATGTTCAGTCTCAGATTCAGTTCATGTTCAGACTCAGCTCAGATTCAGTTCATGTTCAGACTCAGCTCAGATTCAGTTCATGTTCAGACTCAGCTCAGACTCAGTTCATGTTCAGTCTCAGCTGAGATTCAGTTCATGTTCAGACTCAGCTCAGATTCAGTTCATGTTCAGACTCAGCTCAGATTCAGTTCATGTTCAGACTCAGCTCAGATTCAGTTCATGTTCAGCTCAGATTCAGTTCATGTTCAGCTCAGATTCAGTTCATGTTCAGACTCAGCTCAGATTCAGTTCATGTTCAGACTCAACTCAGATTCAGTTCATGTTCAGTCTCAGCTGAGATTCAGTTTATGTTCAGTCTCAGCTGAGATTCAGTTTATGTTCAGTCAGTCTCAGATTCAGTTCATGTTCAGTCAGTCTCAGATTCAGTTCATGTTCAGTCAGTCTCAGATTCAGTTCATGTTCAGTCTCAGCTGAGATTCAGTTTATGTTCAGTCTCAGCTGAGATTCAGTTTATGTTCAGTCAGTCTCAGATTCAGTTCATGTTCAGTCAGTCTCAGATTCAGTTCATGTTCAGTCAGTCTCAGATTCAGTTCATGTTCAGTCAGTCTCAGATTCAGTTCATGTTCAGTCAGTCTCAGATTCAGTTCATGTTCAGTCAGTCTCAGATTCGGTTCATGTTCAGTCAGTCTTTGATTCGGTTCATGTTAAGCCTTGGATTCAGTTCACATTCAGATTCACTTTGCTGCGAATTTGAAGATTATTTTATTCTTAAATACATGCATGAACATGTACTCAAAAACAGTATAAAAACAAGCATTATCTTTATAACCTCACTTAACCAGAAAATGTTTGTTTTGCTTCATTTTATGCAATTTATTCTGATCATTTCAACAGAATTACATTGCTAACCTCCTTAACATGATTCTCAGGCTGAACATTCTACAGAAAGTGCTGATATGGTTCCTTCATGCCATTGTGCTCATAAGCAGGCCTACCTCTTTGTGATTGACAGCATTTCTATGGCGATTTATCAAATTTGCTGAATTTTTTTATATGAAATATATATATATATAAATAAATATATGCAACAAAATTTAACAAGTATGCGTCGTATAGCGTAAATGAAAAAATTCCTCAGAGGTGTTAAAGGGAAATGTACTGGTACCATCCATGCTTATAAAATAGTTGTCATGGAAACAGAACTGAAAATATTTATTTTTATGTTTTTCTACCAAATGCTAAAATTTCCTTATATTGTATACAATTTACCAACGTGAGTAGGTTATATAGGTGATATATCACATGTTGAGTGCAAAAAGGGGACAAAAAAGTGACATTCTATATTTCACAACTAAAATATTGATTTTTATTTTTTTAACGTTTTTAACAATAATCTTCACTTTATGTGTATTTGTAAAATTCCAATTTCCATTACTATAATTATATACATGAGTAATATGCACAACGAAAATTTGAACTAATTCGCATCAGTATTTCTCATGTTATAGATGAAATAATTTTCTCAATTTCTGACAACAGATTCTATGATGTCATACTTTACCCATAATCCTTTGCTTGAGAATCAAGATGGCTGACTACATAATAACGATGAAAAGTTGAATATCTAGAGAATGAAAACTGATATAAAAAAAGTGTAAATTGCATTCTCCTACATTTGTGGAGCTTTTTCTTTAGGGGTCATTATGTTGTTTGGATTGAGGTTCCCTTTAAATGTCCCCTGTGGCAGAGACCGATTCTGAACCCTCAACCACGCCACCACAGGTAGAAATCAGTCTAGGCTTGAAGAATATATTTTACCAATGCATGCATATTGAATCCTCAGATGTGTGTTTGTTTGTGATTTCCTTCCTCAGGATGCTAGATGGTATAAACGAAGCTAAGAGAGTTATTCGAAATTCAGTACAATTCCTGATGCTACCAGATAAAACTAAATACAGAGAGGAAACATTGTTATTTGATTTTGTAAGTACTATTTATTTATTTATTCAGTTATTCACTAATTTCTGTGGCTTTCTGTGATTTTGTGTGATTTTTGACTTAAAATGAGTTGAGAGAAATCTGCTACTCCTAAAGATGCTCATCTTCTTTGAAGTTTGATATTTTTAGGCAATATTTACTCCAAAGAGTTCAATCACTCAAAATTTCCTGTTGATAGCACATGTTAAACACAGTTCCACTGTAATAATAATATCTTATTCTAACTTAGTCTCAGATTTAGATTTTGTCTCAGTTTCATATTTTGTCTCAGTTTCATATTCAGCCTTATATTCAGATTTGGTCTCCAGTCTGAGATTCAGATTCAGTCTGAGATTCAGATTCAGTCTGAGATTCAGATTCAGATTCAGTCTGAGATTCAGCCTCTGATTTGGATTCAGCCTGAGATTCAGCCTGAGATTCAGCCTGAGATTCAGCCTGAGATTCAGCCTGAGATTCAGCCTGAGATTCAGCCTGAGATTCAGCCTGAGATTCGGATTCAGCCTGAGATTCGGATTCAGCCTGAGATTCAGATTCAGCCTGAGATTCAGATTCAGCCTGAGATTCAGATTCAGCCTCTGATATAGATATAGCCTAACATTCTGGCTCTGATTCAGCCTCAGATTCGGATTCAGCCTGAGATTCGGATTCAGCCTGAGATTCAGATTCAGCCTCTGATATAGATATAGCCTAACATTCTGGCTCTGATTCAAATTCAGCCTGAGATTCGGATTCAGCCTGAGATTCGGATTCAGCCTGAGATTCGGATTCAGCCTGAGATTCAGATTCAGCCTCTGATATAGATATAGCCTAACATTCTGGCTCTGATTCAGATTCAGTCTGAGATTAAGATGCAGCCTCTGAGTCAGATATCAGTATCAAGACCACAATTCTTAAATCTTTCTGAAACAATATATCACAGTCATTTTTCTATGTACTACAAGTGAAGTCAAAATGGTACAATTGACACTCACTATTTTGTTCTTCTATAACTCCAAAGATACTCTGGCAAAGTACACCAACAAGTGTTGTATTTGTTATCTTATATTTATGAGTATTTTATCACTGCTTTCAAGTGGTTACCATCATGTGCTGAAAAGATCTTGGGTTTTTGTTGATTGGTGTAACACAGAATATTTAAAATGCTGATTATCTACAATAGATGAGTTTCCAGTTGTAGAGCCATCAGTCAATTTCCATGCGAGAATAGGGATGATTTTCAAGCTCATGCAATTTGTTAGCATGTTTCCATGGTTACTGGCATTCTGATGAGCTATCAAACGTTTATGCGGCTAAATAAATCCCCCTTCGTAGAAAATATAGTTCTTATGAACACCCGAAGACTGAAGTTTCGAAAGTAACAGCGGAACTCAAAACTTGTCAATTGCTATTTTAAATTTGGGTACTAAAACAGTGATAAGCAGCAAATCTTTTCCTTCAATGTGTGCCATTATATTGTGATGCAACGGGAATACCTTATCAAGTACATGTATGACTCCTTCTCAGGTCTGTAGCCTCTTTTCTTTCAGGATGATGCACGACATAAGCATGATTCACTTCCAGTTAAAAATGTGATTGGTCTTGGTAAACAGCCAAAGTAGGTATAAATATTCTGCATAAGTTTTTATGTTGACTGTAAATTGCATAAAATTTGCCATGAGTAAAACACCTTGCCCATTTGTCCATTGGTGAAATTTGATTTGGCCTTCCGGATAACTCTGTATGTTACTGCCCAAATATCCTCGGGGGCGGAGCTACGTCACAAGATGTTCCACGTTGCTACGACGCGCACCACTGTACATGCATTTCTATGGGCTCTGTGCGCGCTGCTGTGGAACGCCGGTGAAAATTCGAGAAAACAACACAAACATTGAAGTAATCCCGAACAGCCAAATTTATATATGTTACACACGTAGGGCTAATCTTGTTACACTGTTCAGAGGAGTCTCAACAATCACCCCAAAGTACTGTTTTTTGCGAGTTTTGGGCCTTTGTTTTCACCACCGCAGGTTGCCAGGCGGTGAAAATGCCCGGATGTCCGCCCCGAGGATAGGCTTTTCGGCCTGATCACTTTTCTAACATGAGGAGAATGGCAAATGTCCATACTCAGGACTGATCTTTTGTCAATATATACATTGTATATATACAAATTACAATTTTATGTAGCAATAGGAGACTTCTGAATGTGCTGCTATTTCTTGTGATCTCCTTCATTTTCACACTGATTTTGTTTGTAAAATGTTAAAATTTCTTTTACCAAATTATGAACTCCTTAGCTATACATGTAGTAAGATATTTTTCAAGGTAACTTTTTGATTGTATCATTTTCTATTGAGTCAGTGAGTATGAGCGTGACCTAGTGCCCAAGCTGGCTATCAGTTGCCTTCGTCTTTCCATAAAAACTTGTAATTTTTTAAAGTACTAATTTCAATTTATTCTTTGAAGTACTTAATATGTTCCTAATATGAGACGTTATTAGGCAGATTACTCCACCAAATTACCTGTGTGGCGGTTTTGAAAGGTCTTTTGTGCTTGGATCGTATCATATTTATGTTACGAAACAAGTCTATGTGTCAATAGTTCTTTATATCAGCTTAACATTTACACCACCAGTTCCCTCTTTTCATCACAAATTCAAAAATGGTCCTACTTATAGTCTGCACTTTCCATCAGAAGATTGGGACAAAAATATTCAAATTTTTGAGTAAAAAAACTAAATATTAGCCCAAATTTTGTCTGTTGGCTCCAAAATCAGGTTTCATTTCCAAAATTATTTAAGAATACAAGAAAAAGTGCAGAACAATTTGGGTAAGAAATTCAGGTGGTGAAAGATTAAAGAGGTCACCACTTAGGCTAGACAAAATGGCAGCAAACGTGATTATTCTGGAGAATCTTGCAATACAAATACTCCAGTGTAATGCATACTTAAACAGAATAATCATGTCTGGTGCTATCTTAAACAATTCTTGCTATGTAGCAAAGATTCGAACAATACAATGTATGCTGATTCATCATATCAATCAATCTTGTTTATTTTTTCAGGAAAGTTGTGTTTTATAACTCTTTGGCACATGACCGAGATGAGATGATATCTTTATTTGTATCGTCAGCGAATGTTGAAGTCTTGGACGCACAAGGGAATGTAGTTGAAAGTCAGTCTAATCTGGTATGGACGGGTCCACAGTCTTCAACTGTTTCTTTTTTTGAGGTAAATATGCCTTCTTCTTGTCAGTGCGCCTTCTAACAGGACCGATTTTGTAGAGATATTGAGTGAGTCACAATGGAATTCAAAAAAATCAGGTTTGTAACTGCTGGGGAAAATTCTTCAAGAAAACAAGAAAATTGTATGGAACTGTACAAAGCTTCTGAAAGCACAAACTGATACCTTGTCAGTTTGACACTTTTTTGGTTTATAAAATGTGAATTTTGTATTAGCAAGTTACGATAGTGAGTATTTGAAGATCAGCATAGTGCCATTGCACATTAGATTGTGGGAAAATCAGTTTTTATCAACACGAATGTCGCACATGCGCAGCGCTACGACTGCCGCCCTTTAAATTTTTGCCGACAAGCATACAAATTACCGATCAACACTAGCTCACTATCTGATGTGACAATAATGTCTGTAAGTTGTTTTATTAACAGGGACACATTAATGTATGTTTAAAACATAAGCAGTGAACAAGTACACTGCACACACGCTGTATGCATACACAAAACATAAATGATGCTATACATATCACTATTTTGATTCCCTAACTAGATGGTAACTTTCATTGAATTTCACCATTGAGCTAAGCCCCCTAACTTTCCCTTCATCGCGTACACAAAATGAGTACACAAAACATAAATGATGCTATACATATCACTATTTTGATTCCCTAACTGGATGGTAACTTTCATTGAATTTCACCATTGAGCTAAGCCCCCTAACTTTCCCTTCATTCGCGTACACAAAATGAGTACACAAAACATAAATGATGCTATACATATCACTATTGTGATTCCCTAACTGGATGGTAACTTTCATTGAATTTCACTTTTGAGCTAAGCCCCCTAACTTTCCCTTCATTCGTGTACACAAAATGAATACACAAAAAGTAAATGATGCTATACATATCTTGTTCACTATTTTGATTCCCTAATTAGTCCCCGTTCGGACGCAGTCCGAAAACGGGGACTTATGTTTTGCCCTGTGTGCGTCCGTGCGTCCGTGCGTCCGTGATCACCTGTATCTTGAACATGCATGGACCGATTAAGTTCAAACTTCACTCATACATCACACCTTATATGGGACATATGCACATGCATTTTTTTCATGATCCGATTAACGATAGCCGAATAGCGGCCATTTTAAGGCCGAAAATGCATCAAAATCGCACATTTTCACCATTCCGGACCCGGATCTCAGTTATGCATGGACGGATTTTGTTCAAATTTGGTACATACATTAAACATAATAGGACCTTGATGCACGTCATTTTTTTTTTTGGATCGGGTTCGAAATGGCCGACTGGCGGCCATTTTGTTTTAAAGAATTCAGTTCTGGATCCGTATCCGAGACATGTCTGGATTGATCAAGTTCAAACTTCACACACACAAGGTACATCATGTCACAAATATGTATGTGCATTTGTTTCATGATCTCATTAACGATAGCCGAATAGCGGCCATTTTAAGGCCGAAAATGCATCAAAATCGCACATTTTCACCATTCCGGACCCGGATCTCAGTTATGCATGGACGGATTTTGTTCAAATTTGGTACATACATTAAACATAATAGGACCTTGATGCACGTCATTTTTTTTTTTGGATCGGGTTCGAAATGGCCGACTGGCGGCCATTTTGTTTTAAAGAATTCAGTTCTGGATCCGTATCTGAGACATGCTTGGATTGATCGAGTTCAAACTTCACACACACAAGGTACATCATGTCACAAATATGTATGTGCATTTGTTTCATGATCTCATTAACGATAGCCAAATGGCGGTCGCTTTAAGGCCGAAAATGCATTGAAATCGCACATTTTCACCATTCCGGACCCGGATCTCAGTTATGCATGGACGGATTTCATTCAAATTTGGTACATACATTAAACATAATAGGACCTTGATGCACGTCCTTTTTTTTCCGGATCAAGTTCGAAATAGCCGACTGGCGGCCATTTTGTTTTAAAGAATTCAGTTCTGGATCCGTATCCGAGACATGTCTGGATTGATCAAGTTCAAACTTCACACACACAAGGTACATCATGTCACAAATATGTATGTGCATTTGTTTCATGATCTCATTAACGATAGCCAAATGGGGGCCGCTTTAAGGCCGAAAATGCATTGAAATCGCACATTTTCACCATTCTGGACCCGTATCTCAGTTATGCATGGATGGATTTTGTTCAAATTTGGTACATACATTAAACATAATAGGACCTTGATGCACGTCTTTTTTTTTTTTTGGATCAAATTCGAAATGGCCGACTGGCGGCCATTTTGTTAAAGAATTCAGTTCTGGATCCGTATCCAAGACATGTCTGGATTGATCAAGTTCAAACTTCACACACACATGGTACATCATGTCACAAATAGATATGTGCATTTGTTTCATGATCTGCTTAACAATAGCGGAATGATGGCCATTTTAAGGCCGAAAATGCATCAAAATCACATATTTTCACAATTCCAGAACCGGATCTCAGTCATGCATGGCTGGATTTTGTTCAGATTTAGCACAATGTGTTGTACATATGCAGGTGCATTTCGGTCATGATCTGCTTTGAATGTATATGTCACTCAAATATGAACGGAACGGGGACGTGTCATTGACAATGACTTGTTGAATGGTAACTTTCATTGAGGGTCACCATTGAGCTAAGCCCCCTAACTTTCCCTTCATTCGCGTACACAAAATGAATACACAAAAAGTAAATGATGCTATACATATCTTGTTCACTATTTTGATTCCCTAACTGGATGGTAACTTTCATTGAGGGCCACCATTGAGCTAAGCCCCCTAACTTTCCATTAAGATTTTCATTAAACAGGTTCCCTTAACTTGTCATTCATGGAACTATGAATTGAATTCCTTAAAGCGAGAGGGTCGTCACCCACACACGTGCAGGAATTGAGTCCCAAGCGACGATAACAACACACGCTAACAATGCAAAGGCTCATGGGTAGACGCTTGTTTGTAAACAATGACATGCTTTGGTCATCTGGGAAATGTGATATATTTATTTTGAAGATTGGTGGATATATTTCTTAAATGTTGTCAGACTTGAGTTAGGGGAGCTTACCCAGTAACACTATTTTGTTTTCTGTAGCTTCTATTCATTGTCAAGATTCCAGCTCTTGGTTTGAGAACATATTCTCTGAGGGACCTAGAAGATCAAGAATCACCAGAACACTCACAGTCTAGAGTTACTATTATAAATGCAGGTGAACAAGACACCCTAGTCAGGTAACTTCAAATACCTTATATTTTGCCATAACTTTAGGGATCTAACATACCCTTGCATATCAAGACACCCTAGTGAGATGTTTAAATATTTTATGGTTACTTAGGGGATCTGACATACTAACTTAGAAATCAAGGCACTCTAGTGAGATGTTTAAATACCTTATATTTTATGGTTACTTAGGGGATCTGACATACTAACTTAGAAATCAAGGCACTCTAGTGAGATGTTTAAATACCTTATATTTTATGGTTACCTAGGGGATCTGACATACTAACTTAGAAATCAAGGCACTCTAGTGAGATGTTTAAATACCTTATATTTTATGGTTACTTAGGGGATCTGACATACTAACTTAGAAATCAAGGCACTCTAGTGAGATGTTTAAATACCTTATATTTTATGGTTACCTAGGGGATCTGACATACTAACTTAGAAATCAAGGTACTCTAGTGAGATGTTTAAATACCTTATATTTTATGGTTACCTAGGGGATCTGACATACTAACTTAGAAATCAAGGCACTCTAGTGAGATGTTTAAATACCTTATATTTTATGGTTACCTAGGGGATCTGACATACTAACTTAGAAATCAAGGTACTCTAGTGAGATGTTTAAATACCTTATATTTTATGGTTACCTAGGGGATCTGACATACTAACTTAGAAATCAAGGCACTCTAGTGAGATGTTTAAATACCTTATATTTTATGGTTACTTAGGGGATCTGACATAGATATTAAGGCACTCTAGTGAGATGTTTAAAAACTTTAATATATTTTACTATAATTTAAGGGGTCTAACAAAATGTTTAATGCCTGTTTTTTGTGGTATGATACAGACAAAATATCACTTGACAACATTGGACAAAATATCAAGTTTACCTGGCCTTGTTGATTCCCAGATAACACCCTAATGAATAGTTTCTTTGTTTGTCTTGGACTAAATAGACAAAATTTCCCATTAGTAACAAGTCTTGTTAAACATACAGAAAATTACAGAAAATATTACTCAGGTTTATTTAGTGACAAAAATAGACTGGACATTAAAGGACGTTCACACCAAATTCAAATTGTCACTACTGGACATGTTATTGCACATACCGGGTACATGCAATGCTTTATGGGAAAGAAATACATTTTTTTTTTTTTTTTTTTTATTTATCATTTTATATCCATTTCTCTAAAGAAATATACCCCACTAACCTGGGGGAACAGGTTACAATGCATATAAAAAGGAAAGTTACATGCATGACTTTAATCGCCTCAATATTATAACTCATCTATTGGAGAATTTACACTAACAAATTATATCTAATCTGAAAAGCTGTGTATACAAATCAGTTTACTGATAGGGGAAAGGACCTCAAATTGTGGTTCAATGCAGTTAAATAATAGAAAACCATTATCACCTAGAAACTGAATTATATGTAATTTTTTAAGATTTGTATAATGATTAGATATGTCATTTTTCATACCATATCATCAAGCAAATTTTTGAGACAAAAACTCACCAAAAAATCCAGTGTAACAAGCCCATTTCCATCATTTTCCATTTTTGGTATAAATTTATAATTATCAGGAGTTTTTCTAGAAAAAAACTGCAACAGGGAGCACTGCAATTCAGCGGCGCTACCAAGTGAGGGAGATAAATTTTCGTTTAAAAAACCTTTTGTTGTTTTGTATGGAATTTATTTTCATTGATTTTTGACAAGTTGAATGTAAACTATAGGAAAAAAGGTATATTTGCTAGATTTTATTTTCACTCAATATATTTCACTGAAAATAGCAAAAATTAATTCCAAGCAAAAATAAATTATATTACAGTACTGTATTATTTTGTGTTTTTATCACTTTCATTTGTAGAAGTCCAACAGTCTTTTTTGTTTGTTTCAACCTAGGGGTTTGTTCCATGTTTTCCGAGAGATTGGTAACTATGGTGACTTTACAATTGAAAATGCATTCCTTACTGCAAAGTTCTCAGGGAATAATGGCTTATTACAGGTAAGAAACATTTCATTCTAGTGGACAGAAGTCTGAGTGATTACTAATGACTAGCAGTGACTTTTAAAATAAAAACTGCAGATGGGGGGAAATACTGTCGTGTTTGTTGAAAAAAAAAATTAAAGAATTTATAAACAATTTTTGGTGTTTGCAGTTAACTTTTACTTATCAACAAAAATATGGAAATTAAAAATCAGTGAATAATTAATTTTTTTACAATATCAGATTGACTTACGTGTATTAAATAATACTACCAACTATCAATTAGGCCCTGAAACATGCATACTGAATGATAACAAAAAGTTGCTGTGGGACTCCATGTCGTAGAGGCCCAACAAAATGTCATGACTTTCACTGTCTCAAAAAACAAAACAAAACAACTGACAAACATAGTCAAATTAGTAAGAGAAAGTTATATGGATGTCATGGTAACTGATGTCAGGTGTATTTATAATATTATATGTTGTTTTATCAGTCTCTTACTACCAAGTCTGATGGGAAGACTACATCACTGTCAGTGGATTTTGTGATGTATGGTACTAGGATGAGTAAAGATAAAAGTGGAGCATATCTATTCTTACCAGATGGTCAAGCAAAGGTAAGGGTACAATGTCATTGCCCGCTTTCTTCTCCAATTGGATTAAAACAAAAACAATTACAACCACATCACCAAATCATTTACACTTTTTCCTTGCACAAAAAACGCAATGGTTTTTTTGGTTTTTTTGCCTAAGTATACTAACCAATAGGTATGCAAAAAACATACTATATCCTTTTTGCAACCTTATCTTATTTGTTCTACTAAATTATTAAACACGACATTGCTTTTTTTTCCCCCCCACAGAGCATCATTAGTGATGTGAAGCCAATAGTACGTGTTATCAGAGGACGACTGTCGGCTGAAGTACATGTGTTGTTTGAGAATGTAGAACATGTTGTCAAACTGCATAAATCAACAGGTAAACACTTCATTATTATACATCTGACAGTGAATAACTATAGACGCTGAGTGACTGTGTTCTGACTATGCCATGTTTTGCATGAAAAATGCTGTGATTATTTGTTTATTTAATACACAGTAACGAACATGGATGGTTTTTTTTAAAAAAAATTTTTTGTGCCAGGGGATGGTTCTAGACATTGAGTGTTACTGTTGTCTCTCCTGACTTTTTTTTTCTATGTGCAAATTGCAAGTGCTAGTGCTGACACATAGTGCATTTTTGCCACAGAAGTCATATTCATGTTTGGGACTACATGACACGGCTGTGTGGCCATCTCTCTATCAAATGGCAATTTTAATGCGCTATCCTGGTGTCAACCAGGCTCGGTCGAACACAAGCACCTGTGGACCTTAACCAAGGTTCCTCCAAAGTCGCATTTGTTACTGAATGAATCTTGGCCAGTGGAATTGGCCTTCTCATTGAGTCTGTGGCACACTAACCCAGGGTAGGGGTCGACCATTTCGTGTTGGGTCTGATGCGACAACCACTATGCCGAACATGGATGTTTGTCTCCAACACAAAACACCTCTTTACCCCCCTCTCCGCCCCTAATTTCAAATCTTTACTTGAGCAAAATTCCAAATTGATTATTTTAATATCCATGATGGCTCTATCATTGATTATTGCACTTGATGCATTATCAGTAACGCCAAAGTTTTAATTCTACATTCAAAACTACCATACTCATCCGACTTGGTATGCGTTCAGAAGTTCCAGGAGAATTGTGACGATACAACACGGCATTCTGATCGGCTAATAACATGCTTGACCTATCAGGTCAAATCCACGCAACTAGTTGTGTAATTTTATTCTCTCAATCTGTCACATGGTGAAGTAAAATTTGTATTTGCACACTTTTTCGAGGGGGATGCTCAGGTAGGTATACTCTTAAAACACAGCGGGTAGAGTAACATGGGTGCTCAGACGAATGAGAACAGTACCCACATGAATATAACACATGCTCTATAGAGAGCTGCTGACCAGGATTCACTCAAAAACGGTTTGCAACTTTGTGGAGAACATTTATTAATGTATACAAGTGCAGTAAAATGCCACTTGATGGGGATATTGTTTTCCCGCCGTGTTATGTAATTTAAAACATCGTTTCTATTTGTATGGTTAGCTCTGGAGTGATAACATTGACACTTACAATGTAGTATCCAAAAATATTGCCTGGAACAAAAATAAAAAATCAACCTTTTCACCACCAGACTTTCTTAGCCAAAGTTTGATGCGCATTTTTTTTTTATATTCTTCAATATTTTTGGAAATGAGCCCTAGTTTTGGAGCCAGCAAACAAAATTTGAGTCAATTTTCAGTTTTTACTGGGAGTCTTCTGAAAAAAAGTGCAGACTGTAAACGGGACTATTTTGTGGATTGATGATGAAAAGAAGAAACTGGGGGTGAAAAGGTTAAAGCGAGGGAGTCGTCACCTGCGAATGCGTCAGATGGCCATATCATGTCATTGTTTACAAACAAGCGTCTACCCATGAGCCTTTGCGTTTTAGCGTGTGTTGTTATCACCGCTCGGGACTCCCGCGCGTGCGCAGGTGACAACCCTTCGGCTTTAAAGATGACTCGTTTTGTGTTTGTTTACAGGAGTGGATGGCACAGCAGTTGAAATCTACAACATAGTCGACATACTGAACCATAAAAATAAAGAAATTGTTATGAGATTGAAAACTGGAATTGAAAATAATGATAAAATATTTTTTACAGATTTAAATGGTTTTCAAGTAAGTATTCTGTTTACACCCATGTCTATGACTTGAAACTCACAATAAACTGTAATTTGAAATGTACAAAAAATGCGATTAAAAATTTGAAATTCACATTCCACAGATTTGAAATTCATGGTAAACTAATCTGAAATTCATGGTAAACTGAATTGAAATTAGTAATAAAATGTAATTTGAAATTCACAATAAAGTCATGGTAAAGTAATTAGAAATTCATAGTAAACCTGATTTGAAATTCATAACAAAATGTGATTTGAAATTCACAACTGATTTGAAATTCCCGATAAACTGATTTGAAATTCACAATAAACTGTGACATGACAAAAATTTTAAAAAAAGTTAAAAATACACTTTGCATACCAGTAATGGATAAGTTCTTTGCATGAGTTAGAGTGTTATCACATAACCATGGTGCATATCAGGATGAGTGAAATATCATAAACTGATGTTGCAGCTTTAAACGTCATCAGTCTGTGATTGCTCAAACGATACACAGGGAAAACCAAATCTTGCGATGCTATGCTATCTTATTTGTAGAGCTGGTTGGTATTCATGGTTTGATAGGCTGTATTATAGCGTACTAGCCCATGAAATCGCTTGTTTCAACCAGTTCTACAAACCAAGTATAGAGGAGTAACCCTATGGAATAACTAACCACCCAATATCAGAAATTCAGCCTCATTAGGCATTTTTAAGAAAACTTGCAAAATATATCTTAGTAAAAATTTTGTTGTGAATGGATCAAGCCTATAGTGTGTATATTGTGTATTTTGTTTCTACAGAGGGACCAATGAAAATTACTTTATTGTATATTGGCCTACCCTATTTAAATAAAGTATTAAATAAATAAATAAATAAACAGGTGATATCAAATGATACTATTACCGTACCGTATCAAGTCCATAAAGGTTTTATCATATACCTTACAGGTGTAATTACAATTTTACCATGGTGTGACCGCAACCACACAATGAAATTTAGAATGACATGTTTTGTTTTGATTTATGAAAGCCAGGCGAGATACGGGAAATTATTGCCTGATGTGAGGGCGCACTTCCCATAGTGTTCCGAAGCTAGGCAATACAAGGTATATGATAATAATCTCTATTTATACAATATTTTTGGTCTAATTGCCGAGTGCCTGGAAGAAATCAAACTGTGATAAACTTTATTTATTATAAGCAATGTTTTTTTTAATTATCTCACAATCATTCTTTATTTGGCAATTGCATTTCCTAATAAGGTAAGTTGCACCGATACCTCAATCAATCATGGCATGAAGACAGATTCATTTTCTCTTTCATTAGATTCAAAAACGGAAATATTTGACCAAAGTTCCCTTGCAAGGTAATGTTTACCCAATGCCACTGATGGCATATCTAGAAGATGATACATCAAGACTTACTTTACACACAGCACAGCCTTTAGGAGTAGCTTCTCTAGAAAAAGGTAAGTGACTTTGATATCAGTTGATGTCAGCAGATACGAATGATTACCGCCAGAGTTTTCTATCAATTCTCTGCCAGTAATCACAAATATCTGCTGACATTATTAACCTAGGAGAAAATATTATGGGATTATATATTTATTACATGTTTATTACCGCAGAATGACAAAGTGAAATATTTTCATTGTAACTATTGTTAGAATAACTCTGAATGCAAATATATCATTGTGCTTGCCTCGTATGGTAATTTTGTTGAGGCCATGGTGTTCTATGTCATGAAAATGCCTTATGTATACTGTGTGGCAATTCTCTGCATTCATGATATTTGCTTCAAGTTGCTAGGATTTTGTTTAACTTTCAATTAATAATTACGAAAATACACACAGAAGCTTGCCAAAATAGTACCACGATCTGTGGTTGTAAAACAATGTAAACCCAGAAGCTCTGAACAGCCTTTATGGCAAGTTCTACAGATGTGACGTCACACAATAGTAATACGTGTTTTCAATCTGCTAACCTCACAGTGTGGTGATATGCAAGTTATGCATCTGTTAAAATCAATAATTCATAGCATACGAGTCAGTACTTTGAGACTTTTACCGTTTGTGTCATACAGACAAAAGCAGCTTATGAAATTACTTTTTGCTTGCAGGGCTTGTAACTTTTATGAAGGGCTTGTCACTTTCTTACAGGATGGGTAACTTCATGCAGGGCTGGTAACTTTCATGCAGGGCTGGTAACTTTCATGCAGGGCTGGTAACTTTCATGTAGGGCTGGTAACTTTCATGCAGGGCTGGTAACTTTCATGCAGGGCTGGTAACTTTCATGCAGGGCTGGTAACTTTCATGCAGGGCTGGTAACTTTCATGCAGGGCTGGTAACTTTCATGCAGGGCTGGTAACTTTCATGCAGGGCTGGTAACTTTCATGCAGGGCTGGTAACTTTCATGCAGGGCTGGTAAATTTCATGCAGGGCTGGTAAATTTCATGCAGGGCTGGTAACTTTCATGCAGGGCTGGTAACTTTCATGCAGGGCTGGTAACTTTCATGCAGGGCTGGTAACTTTCATGCAGGGCTGGTAACTTTCATGCAGGGCTGGTAACTTTCATGCAGGGCTGGTAACTTTCATGCTGGGCTGGTAACTTTCATGCAGGGCTGGTAACTTTCATGCAGGGCTGGTAACTTCCATGCAGGGCTGGTAACTTTCATGCAGGGCTGGTAACTTTCATGCAGGGCTGGTAACTTTCATGCAGGGCTGGTAACTTTCATGCAGGGCTGGTAACTTTCATGCTGGGCTGGTAACTTTCATGCAGGGCTGGTAACTTTCATGCAGGGCTGGTAACTTTCATGCAGGGCTGGTAACTTTCATGCAGGGCTGGTAACTTTCATGCAGGGCTGGTAACTTTCATGCAGGGCTGGTAACTTTCATGCAGGGCTGGTAACTTTCATGCAGGGCTGGTAACTTTCATGCAGGGCTGGTAACTTTCATGCAGGGCTGGTAACTTTCATGCAGGGCTGGTAACTTTCATGTAGGGCTGGTAACTTTCATGTAGGGCTGGTAACTTTCATGTAGGGCTGGTAACTTTCATGCAGGGCTGGTAACTTTCATGCAGGGCTGGTAACTTTCATGCAGGGCTGGTAACTTTCATGCAGGGCTGGTAACTTTCATGCAGGGCTGGTAACGTTCATGCAGGGCTGGTAACGTTCATGCAGGGCTGGTAACTTTCATGCAGGGCTGGTAACTTTCATGCAGGGCTGGTAACTTTCATGCAGGGCTGGTAACTTTCATGCAGGGCTGGTAACTTTCATGCAGGGCTGGTAACTTTCATGCAGGGCTGGTAACTTTCATGCAGGGCTGGTAACTTTCATGCAGGGCTGGTAACTTTCATGCAGGGCTGGTAACTTTCATGCAGGGCTGGTAACTTTCATGCAGGGCTGGTAACTTTCATGCAGGGCTGGTAACTTTCATGCAGGGCTGGTAACTTTCATGCAGGGCTGGTAACTTTCATGCAGGGCTGGTAACTTTCATGCAGGGCTGGTAACTTTCATGCAGGGCTGGTAACTTTCATGCTGGGCTGGTAACTTTCATGCTGGGCTGGTAACTTTCATGCTGGGCTGGTAACTTTCATGCTGGGCTGGTAACTTTCATGCTGGGCTGGTAACTTTCATGCAGGGCTGGTAACTTTCATGCAGGGCTGGTAACTTTCATGTAGGGCTGGTAACTTTCATGCAGGGCTGGTAACTTTCATGCAGGGCTGGTAACTTTCATGCAGGGCTGGTAACTTTCATGCAGGGCTGGTAACTTTCATGCAGGGCTGGTAACATTCATGCAGGGCTGGTAACTTTCATGCAGGGCTGGTAACTTTCATGCAGGGCTGGTAACTTTCATGCAGGGCTGGTAACGTTCATGCAGGGCTGGTAGCTTTCATGCAGGGCTGGTAGCTTTCATGCAGGGCTGGTAGCTTTCATGCAGGGCTGGTAGCTTTCATGCAGGGCTGGTAGCTTTCGAACATGGCTTGTAACTTTCATACATGGCTTGTAACTTTCATGCAGGGCTGGTAACTTGCATACATGGCTTGTAACTTTCATGCATGGCTTGTAACATTCATGCATGGCTTGTAACTTTCATGCAGGGCTGGTAACTTTCATACATAGCTTGTAACTTTCATGCAGGGCTGGTAACTTTCATACATGGCTTGTAACTTTCATGCATGGCTTGTAACTTTCATGCAGGGCTTGTAACTTTCATACATGGCTTGTAACATTCATGCAGGGCTGGTAACTTTCATGCAGGGCTTGTAACTTTCTTGCAGGGCTTGTAACTTTCATGCAGGGCTGGTAACTTTCATGCAGGGCTGGTAACTTTCATGCAGGGCCGGTAACTTTCATGCAGGGCTTGTAACTTTCTTGCAGGGCTGGTAACTTTCTTGCAGGGCTGGTAACTGTCATGCAGGGCTTGTAACTGTCATGCAGGGCTGGTAACTTTCATGCAGGGCTGGTAACTTTCATGCAGGGCTGGTAACTTTCATGCAGGGCTTGTAACTTTCATACATGGCTTGTAACTTTCATACATGGCTTGTAACTTTCATACATGGCTTGTAACTTTCATGCAGGGCTGGTAACTTTCATGCATGGCTTGTAACTTTCATACATAGCTTGTAACTTTCATGCAGGGCTGGTAACTTTCATACATGGCTTGTAACTTTCATGCATGGCTTGTAACTTTCATGCAGGGCTTGTAACTTTCATACATGGCTTGTAACATTCATGCAGGGCTGGTAACATTCATACATGGCTGGTAACTTTCATGCAGGGCTTGTAACTTTCTTGCAGGGCTTGTAACTTTCATACTGGGCTGGTAGCTTTCATACATGGCTTGTAACATTCATGCATGGCTTGTAACTTTCATGCAGGGCTGGTAACTTTCATACATAGCTTGTAACTTTCATGCAGGGCTGGTAACTTTCATACATGGCTTGTAACTTTCATGCATGGCTTGTAACTTTCATGCAGGGCTTGTAACTTTCATGCAGGGCTGGTAACTTTCATGCAGGGCTGGTAACTTTCATGCAGGGCTTGTAACTTTCATACATGGCTTGTAACTTTCATGCAGGGCTGGTAACTTGCATACGTGGCTTGTAACTTTCATGCAGGGCTGGTAACTTTCATGCAGGGCTTGTAACTTTCATGCAGGGCTGGTAACTTTCATACATGGCTTGTAACTTTCATGCAGGGCTGGTAACTTTCTTGCAGGGCTGGTAACTTTCTTGCAGGGCTGGTAACTTTCTTGCAGGGCTGGTAACTTTCATGCAGGGCTGGTAACTTTCATGCAGGGCTGGTAACTTTCATGCAGGGCTTGTAACTTTCATACTGGGCTTGTAACTTTCATACTGGGCTGGTAGCTTTCATACATGGCTTGTAACATTCATGCATGGCTTGTAACTTTCATGCAGGGCTGGTAACTTTCATACATAGCTTGTAACTTTCATGCAGGGCTGGTAACTTTCATACATGGCTTGTAACTTTCATGCATGGCTTGTAACTTTCATGCAGGGCTTGTAACTTTCATACATGGCTTGTAACATTCATGCAGGGCTGGTAACTTTCATGCAGGGCTTGTAACTTTCTTGCAGGGCTTGTAACTTTCATGCAGGGCTGGTAACTTTCATGCAGGGCTGGTAACTTTCATGCAGGGCCGGTAACTTTCATGCAGGGCTTGTAACTTTCTTGCAGGGCTGGTAACTTTCTTGCAGGGCTGGTAACTGTCATGCAGGGCTTGTAACTGTCATGCAGGGCTGGTAACTTTCATGCAGGGCTGGTAACTTTCATGCAGGGCTGGTAACTTTCATGCAGGGCTTGTAACTTTCATACATGGCTTGTAACTTTCATACATGGCTTGTAACTTTCATACATGGCTTGTAACTTTCATGCAGGGCTGGTAACTTTCATGCATGGCTTGTAACTTTCATGCATGGCTTGTAACTTTCATGCAGGGCTGGTAACTTTCATACATGGCTTGTAACTTTCATGCAGGGCTGGTAACTTTCATGCATGGCTTGTAACTTTCATGCAGGGCTTGTAACTTTCATGCAGGGCTTGTAACTTTCATACAGGGCTGGTAGCTTTCATACATGGCTTGTAACTTTCATGCATGGCTTGTAACTGTCATGCAGGGCTGGTAACTTTCATACATGGCTTGTAACTTTCATGCAGGGCTGGTAACTTTCATACATGGCTTGTAACTTTCATGCAGGGCTGGTAACTTTCATACATGGCTTGTAACTTTCATGCAGGGCTTGTAACTTTCTTGCAGGGCTTGTAACTTTCATGCCGGGCTTGTAACTTTCATGCCGGGCTTGTAACTTTCATGCAGGGCTGGTAACTTTCATGCAGGGCTGGTAACTTTCATGCAGGGCTTGTAACTTTCTTGCAGGGCTGGTAATTTTCATGCAGGGCTGGTAACTTTCATGCAGGGCTGGTAACTTTCATGCAGGGCTGGTAGCTTTCATACATGGCTTGTAACTTTCATGCAGGGCTGGTAACTTTCATGCCGGGATTGTAACTTTCATGCAGGGCTGGTAACTTTCATGCCGGGCTTGTAACTTTCATGCAGAGCTGGTAACTTTCATGCAGGGCTGGTAACTTTCATGCAGGGCTGGTAACTTTCATGCAGGGCTGGTAACTTTCATGCAGGGCTGGTAACTTTCTTGCAGGGCTGGTAACTTTCATGCAGGGCTGGTAACTTTCATGCAGGGCTGGTAGCTTTCTTGCTGCGCTTGCAACTTTTATGCAGGGCTGAGGTATGTAAATGTGTCGAAATGGACATAGTGCGAGTGGTTAGTGCTAGTAGCACTAATCCGAAAAACTACTAGATCTAGTGCTAAAATGGCACTAGATCTAGTGCTAAAACGGCACTAGATCTAGTGCTAAAATGTACATCGTGCTAGTGACATTGATATCGCGTTGTCAACGACGTCAAGACATCCCGTAATTCTCTGAAAATAAATTAATATTTACGTAAAATTGTTGTATCCTTCATTCATTGGAAATGTGCTACAGTGGGAAAATTGAGAATGTCATTGTCCACGTTTGTCGTAATAGACCGTTGGAACAACGGGATCGGCCGGGAAACTAGCTGAAACAGTGAAACTGCAGGTTTTACAAATTGTGAATAGATATACTGTATGAAATGGTATTGTGAGGAAGTTTGTGTTTTCAACTTTGGCGAATGGAAACTTTATGTAAATGGTGTAATTCAGCGTTGATTTTTTTTAAATCGCTGATCTGCCGTTTTATTTCTGGTCGGCGCCACACTTAATGAAAATAGATCTTCGAAAATGAAATTAAGATGCCATATGTGAACTAAATACAAAATTGGTATACTCCTAGTCTAAGTCCCGGGTCCCTGTAAAGCTCGGTGGATGTTGTGTGTACTGCGACCTGTGAATGGGCATATACATTTTCACGCAATCCTGTTGTTACATTGTATCATGGAGGAACTAACGGAATATGATGCAACCTCACTGATTTTTTGATTTTTTAACGTGACCATATTATATATGTCTAGACACTTTCTCTGCAATAATATTTTTAGGAGCCCTTAGGATTTTTTGTTGTAGACTCTCGAAATCTTGTTCTTGTTACAGTTGCTAATAATTAAAACATGTGCAGTAACAAGTTCATCTGTTGAATTTCTGGTTGTGAAATACGTATTTTAACCCTTCACAGCTAAATAAACCCAGTGTATGGTCGCGTTAAAAAAATGGGATCAAGAAATCGTCCAGGGCTATTTTTCGGCAGTTTTTAAATTTATTTTTTAAAACATTTTGTCATAATTTATCGGACATTTCAATCGTTCCTGACACCTAAATCAGTCTATTCATGGAGCTAAAATAAGATTATTTTAGCTCCATGGTCTATTTAAGTTTTTATTCAAGAGCGTGTTTATTTTGACTAGCGTAAGCTCCCTTTGGACAAAGAGCTGTTATCACTGTAAACAATGTTAAATTATTCTTCTTATGCTAAGTTCATCTTTGAAAACAACTATTTTTTTATTTAAAAAAAATCACGCCATTTTCCCATCAAAATCCAAGCCAAAAGAGCGTACTACAACATCGGCAAATCTTTTCCGCGTTCCGTTCAATAACATTAACATATTTAAATGAGCTATGGTGATTTGAACGCGTTGGCATCATCCAGCATTTTGATTGGTTAATTAGCGATTTGACCTATTAGCTCAACTCACGCAAGAGAAACATGGCGGATACCCTACCGCATCGAGCGTTTATATGCGATCGGAATCATTTGCTTACGATGAAACTAAGTTGAATTCTATTTGAATCAACGAATTTATTTTTTGTGTGTTATTATAATCACTACTGAATAATATTCAACGGGCGAATTTACGGCAGAATCCGGTATTATATAAAGAAAGTATTATTATGGACATCTTGCGCATATTGCCGATGTTTTATACTGTTTGTAGTTTGCACATGAAAGTGGTTGTTGATGCCCCTCCTATTATTCAACGTCGTTGACAATGCGATAACAATGCCACTCGCACTGTGCACATTTTAGCACTAGATCTAGTACCATTTTAGCACTAGATCTAGTGCCATTTTTGCGCTTGATCTAGTGCTTTTTCGGATTAGTGCTACTAGCACTAGCCACTAGTACTACGCCCATTTCGACACATTTACATACATGCAGGGCTGGTAGCTTTCTTGCTGCGCTTGTAACTTTCATGCAGGGCTGGTAACTTTCTTAAAGGGCTGGACAAATCTGAAAGTTACAGTGTCTTTCTTGTACAAAATTGTGTAAGAATATAAAAAAAAAAGTGGAGAACATATTTTTTTTTTGGGGGGGGGGGTCTGGTAGTGAAAAGTTTGAAAATCTAATTTGCATAAGTTTTATTTCAGGTTGGATTGATATTTTTATGGACAGGAAATTAGAACAAGATGATAATCGTGGTTTACAGCAAGGTGTAAAGGATAACAAAAAAACACCAAATTTATTCAGAATATTATTAGAAAGAAAAACAGACACAACTCAAAAGGTGAAGTATTCTGTTGTTTTTTTTGGGAAGAATATTGTTTTGTTTTTTCACTTCACACATGGTCTGTCTGCCGTGTCAGATTGTTTGCTATCTGTTTTTTTACCTCTCTGTGCTTACATAAATTTTGTTCTAATGAGAAATTTGCAACAGAAACCACTTTTTGTGACTTTCTGGTAGATTAAATCTTGATCAGATACATATGTGGGACAATAATAATTATGAAATTACACATGTACACCATTGTTACCACAATCACCACAGTTATTGGACTGTACATAAATCCTGATAGCTCAGTGCAACGTTTGGGCAGCGTGTACACTGAAAAAAGTTTGACAGTAAGTGACAACACTGAGGTGATATAGTTTATTTATCTGCCCTGTCTTACATCACACTGTGGTGATAAGCAAGTCATTTATGTGATAGAGTAGTGTGTTTACTACACTCAACCAATTATTACACTCATCCATGTCCTTCCTACAAATGAATTATACAGAGAGGAAGAAAATAACTTACTGTAGAATACTTTATTTTTGCTTGGAATTTATTTTCGCTATTTTCGCTGAAGGGATATTTCCGTGAAAATAAAATCCAGCGAATATACTTTTTTCCCTATATTTCACATTAAACTCATCAAAAATCAGTGAAAATAAATTCCAAAATAAAAAACGCTCCAAAAAGCCTTTTCAGCGAAAATGTATTCCAGCGAAAATAAAGTATTCCACAGTAAATTCCATGGTGGCTTTGTCTTTTTCATAAAAACTTATAACAAGTGACGTTGTCCTCAATAATTTCAATATATCCTTTACAGTATTTACCTATGTTACTAATATGAGACATATTTAGATAGTTTATTCCACACAATGTGGATATATGGTGGTTTTGAAAGCATGCTAAGCTAACTTGAAGCAAGATTAAATTTAGCTTAATTCTAGAGTTATGCTTGAATAATAATACTGTTTATACACTTCATGCTCGCAAACAATTTTTTCACTTCGGTGCATTTACAGCAACTTTATATAATTAAAACACCATACTTTTACATTTTTGTTTATAGATTTGTCTAAAATATTCTTTGAAAATGTTTTATTTTTATTTCAGGTGAATACAAGCCCAACGGGATATCCATCACTTCTAAGCAATGCCGTCAGCTACACGTTAAACCATCCAATTATTACGTTAGCAACGAACGACCTTAATCAGGATTTAGATATTGTGACAGAGTTTTTACCATTTCCAAACCAACTGTCATGTGACATTCAATTACTTAATTTGCGATTTATACATGATATGAAAGAAGGGGGATCTATACCTGGAGAGGGCGCTCTACTGTTGTTACATCGTCATGGGTTTGATTGTAAATATCCAGCTACAGGTCTAAGTTGTTCAACCAATCAAGGGCAGGTAAGTTACGTTTCAGCAACTCGCTACACATTATAATGGTGGGATAAATTTCTAATTTTTCGCCACTGTAAATTTTCTACAATTGAGCCACATTTGTGATGACAACATTTCCTGATAACAGTTTTGCTGTCTCAAATATCTTAAAGGGCGGCAGTCGCCGTGCCGCGTCCTGTTCGATATGGGACTCATAGCGACGTATACAACGCGTGTAAAATACATTGTTTATTTACATGAAATTGGAACACGCGCTGCGCGACGACCACCGCGCTTAAACAAGACTCACAAAAATAAAGCTGTTTTTGAATTAATACTGTGGTTAGCATTAGAGTATAACAGAGGCAAACATTTTTATTTTTAATTGAATATAAACAAATTTATTGAATATAAATTTTATAATATTGATATTCCATGAAATTAATGTTCATTGTTTATTGTTCACTGCAGGTTTCCCTTGGTGAAATGTTTCATGAAGATATTATAACTGTAAAAGAAACAACATCAACATCACTCACAATGATGCATGATAAAGAAACAATTGATACAAGTGTGTCACAATATATTGAGCCTATGGAGATAAAAGCTTTTAGAATGACATTTTGATAACCTAAATAGAAATAAGGATAGCACCATCTATTGTCATTGTCTGGAAATCTTCTGTATGGCGCCCTCTATAGGTTTTGAAGAGAAATCAGACTGTACAAAGAAAGGTTTTTTAAACTTGCATTATGATGTCCACAAATGATGAAACTTTTGTGATAGCGCCCTCTGTTGACTGTAGGAGGAAATCCTCTATATGAAGTCCTTAATTGGGTTCAAAGAAAAATTAAATGGCATACTATGAATTCATTATTCACTGGGTTGCAATTTCTCTGTTGTCGGAATCAGTTCCTTTTGTACCTCCGATCCCTAACCCTAACCCTACCTGCCAGCACTCCCCATTTAATTGTACATGCCCCTCCTAAGTACATCTATAGTTATCTAGAGGGGGGGCATATACAAATGAATTGGGTAACTGGGAGTGAGTGTTAGAGTTGGGGAGTTTGAAATGACAATAAAACCCAGTGAATATGATCAAAATATCAAAATAATGAAATGATAAGTCGGTGAAAATGAGTGGTATTACAGTAGGCCCACAACATCAGTTTAAAATAAGTTGTAAACAATATTTTGGTATCCTCGGGGCGGAGCCACGTCAAAAGATGTTCCACGTTCTATGGGCTCTGTGCACGCTGCTGAGGAACGCAGAACGCCAAGCAAAGAGCCGGTGAAAATTCAAGAAAGCAGGAACTCAACTTTGAAGTAATCCTGAACAATCAAATTTATATGCGTTACACATGCAGGGGTAATCTTGTTACACTGTTCATGGGAGTCTCAACAACCATCCCAAAGTACCATTTCCTGAGAGTTTTCGGCCTTTGTTTTCACCGTGACGGTTGTCATGCGGTGAAAATGCCCGGATGTCTGCCCCCGAGAATACACAAGTAGAAATTGTTGTTATAGTGCCCAATTGACTGAATATGAAAAATGCTCTATGCAATACTGCATTTATTTGATTAGATGCCTACTTTGAAATATGATTTTGAAGTTCTCGATCTGATGCATAAAGCAAGATTTGAGTTGATTGATTTTTATGTGACTTAGCTCTGTGTACATTGCAGCTTACAAAGTATTTGTCTTTAATGATAAACTGTCTATAATTTTAAGTGCATCTCAGTGTTTTTGTTTTACTATCTGTTGTTTGACTTGTATTCTTGTGCAGTATACATGACCTTTAAAAGGTTACACATCCTGGTATTTTGCATGACCTTTGGAAGGTCATACATCCTGGTATTTTGCATGACCTCTAAAAGGTCACACATCCTGGTATTTTACATGACCTCTAAAAGGTTACACATCCTGGTATTTTGCATGACCTCTAAAAGGTCAAACATCGTGGCACTTTGAGTTGCAAATTCTTTATTGAGACCCCCCCCCCCCCCCCCCCGCAAATAAAATGCATAAAATTGTCCTTGAAGTTCAGAAACCGGTAACTGGCGGTAGTCTCAGTACACAAAGGGTCACACAAAGGACCAGGATGTGTGACCTTTAGGGGACATGAATGTACCAGGATGTGTGACATGGAGGTCATGTATGTCATGTTATAGAGCTTTATTCATAGATATCTATCTCAGAAGGAAAGATGTACATAATGAAGCCTGTATAAAAATACAATATTCATAAATCCAAATTACTAGAAAATTGTTGAAGTATTGACACGTGTCAATCATATTCAAAGCAGAATTTTCTGAGATTGAGAAGATAATTAAATTATCTATGATATAAATCAATTCTAGAGTGTGTTTTTTTTTAAACTTTGTGCTCGACCACAGTGTCAGACAATGAATGTCACTGCTCGTTTTCAGAATATTCTATGTTTGGGACTACTTGACATGGCTATGTGAGCATTGTGGCAATTTTGATGTGAAATCATGGCATCAACCAGGCCTTGTTAAACAAGCGCCTGCAGACTTTTACCAAGATTCCCTCAGAATTACATATATTAGTTATTAGTAAGTAAAATCTCTGAGTGGATTTAGCCTTTGCAATGAGTCTGTCACATTCACCCAGGTTAGGGAGGTGGTCGACCCCTTTAAGATGTCCAAGTACGATTTGAACTTTGGTCCATTGATCACAAGTTGAATGCAACAAACTACTATGTCATCAGTGACCAGTTAAATATTAAAAATATATATTTTGTGAATTCAATTATGATTCAAGATATGAGCATTTTTACCATGTGTTGGATATTTACTAGCTGATCAAGTTAAAAATTCAGCTTTATTATGTATTAAGAAAAATGGAATTGCTGTTTTTATGGATAAAAAAAGACAAATGAAATAAAAATAATTTTTCAAATCATGATTATCATTTTCTTTTGAACCCAAAGTCAACTATTATAAAATCGTCTTTGCAGGCATTTTTTTTAACAGTTTGAAGGCTCATGTCAAATAGTAATTTTACGGCATGCCCATTTAGTTTTAAATAAAATGAAATTAAATAAAAATGCATAAAGTGTGCAAATTGTTCTGAATTCTTGGTGGAAAAATGATATGGCCTTCAAAGCTTTAAAATGAAGTACATGCACTCAGATATCTGCATTTAAAAAGATGGGGTGAATCAAAGTAATATTTAAGGCGCCCTCTACAGGCATTACAGAGAAATCAGTATTCACTGGGTTTTTATTTCGCTATTTTCGCTGAAAGTAAAATCTGCTAAATCAAATCTTGACAAATTCGTGAAAGTAGAGAGACTTTGAGTTGGCGGCAAGTACAAGCATATCTGTTTATATTCGATAGAATGGAATTTTATTTTTGTGTCGTTGATTGGTACATCCAGGAGCATGAGTCCATGTCACACCCCATATTTGGCAAGTGTGCGCATGTGAAACGGGGTATCTTTGACTTCCGGGAAAGTGGTCTATGAATATTGAACCCATGGATAACAATTCAGCTTAAAGTGGGGAGAGTCGCCACCTGCGCATGCGTTTACCCATGAGGCTTTGCATTTTGAGTGTGTGTTATCGTCGCTTGGGACTTAATTCCCGTGCGTGCGCAGGTGACGACTCTCGCGCTTTAACGTATTTAAAAATAAAGTAATATTGCAGTTTTTATTGATGGAAAAAACACAAATGAAATAAAAAAAATATATATACATTTTTCAAATCATGATTGATTACCATTTTCTTTCCTCATGCCTTCAAACCCGAAGTCAGGTTTTGTCAACTTTCTTTTCGCACCTAAACAGTGTCCAATTTTCAAATGTCATCACATTGCCTGTTCTATCGGCCATGGAAAAGTAGATGCAATGGTGGTAGATATCAACAAACAGATCTATATGGCGAATTATGAATGAGGTTTATTGAGGTTCTTAATTGTACAATATAATAATCAGCTATGGTGGTGTTCTTGATCACTCACATACATATACAAATAATTCAGACACGATGTAAAAATTGAAATTCATGTTGACAGAACCACATTCACCAGTCTCGTCATGGGATGCGTGTGATTATCTTCTTCCAAATGGCGTTGCATTTACATGTTTTTGCTAATTACTTCTAAGCATACCTCTCTTGATCGGTTCCTCTGATACCATCAAGCTTATCCATGTCCATATCAGCAACCTCATTTCTCTTGATATCAGCAAGCTGGCCTCTTTTAATACCTAGAGGGTGATCCATATCGATATCAGCAAGCTCATTTCTCTTGATATCAGCAAGCTGGCCTCTTTTAATACCAGCAAGCTGATCCATGTCGATATCAGCAAGCTCATTTCTCTTGATATCAGCAAGCTGGCCTCTTTTAATACCTAGAAGCTGATTCATGTCGATATCAGCAACCTCATTTCTCTTGAGATCAGCAAGCTTGCCTCTTTTAATACCTAGAAGCTGATCCATGTCGCTATCAGAGAGCTCATTTCTCTTGAGATCAGCAAGCTTGCCTCTTTTAACACCTAGAAGTTGATCCATGTCGATATCAGCAACCTCATTTCTCTTGATATCAGCAAGCTGTCATCTTTTAATACCTAGAAGCTGATCCATGTCGATATCAGAGAGCTCATTTCTCTTGCTATCTCCAAGATTGCCTTTCTTAATATCAGCATTCCGATCTTTCTTAATACCAATTATTGAACTTGCGCAATTGTCTTGTCCTTCCACGAAATTCATAGTCATGGTGATCAGGACCAATGACAAGACCAATACCAATCTAGGTGATGCCATGCCTTAACTCTGAAAATAACAATTTTCATTTCCCACATGAAATAAAAAAAAACATGTGCTGGACATAGATTGATATATTATATGTGATAATCTCTGCCTTAATTGATCGAGGGGTGACTGTGTAGAACAGTGGGTGTGATCATGAGATACAATGAAACACAATTAAGGAGGAAAACGTTCTATGGCTCTTGTGCACAAAATCTGGCAAGAAATCATACAAGTTTTGGTTGTGGAGTGTTATCATTTCGTTTAAAAAACGAAGATTAAATACTTAAATAAAAAAATATAAATATAAAAGATACTACAAAAAAAAAATCGATATACCCTAAGTGGTGACACCATTCGCGCTTGGGATTCGCGCCTGAATTCCGCCCATCCCAACTGTGAATTAATCATAACTTGATCTTAGCAGCTGCAGTTTGTGCACTGCAACGTTATACGGTTATGTCAATTGCAGCTTTAGTAAACTAACAAAATCCTCAGCTGCGCCAGTTTACCAGGCACTGACTGCTATTTAAGATACATGATAATTATTTTAGTGAATATAACACAACTGGATAACACATGTTTGGATAACACGTTGGACATGATAACTTGAATATTATCATGTAGTATTACCTTATAATACTGACGCAGCAAGTATATATCGCAATTAGTTTATTTTAGACTGATAAACATGTAAACACGTATGGGGTAGTGTTCAACACTCCAATACTGTAATCAGTAGAATGTTGTGACGTCACGGAAGAACTGTAGTATAAAACTCTTCACTGCCTTGCATGAATTTGCATATATGCAAATAGGTATTTTCTCTATAAATAATATACCAGTAGAAAATCATTTAGAATTATAAGAGTAAACGGATAAGCTTTCATTCTCTCTGTGTAGGATGGGGCTGTTTTTAGATATTAGCTTCTAATGTCCGAGGTCAGAATATTGTATTTTGATGGAACAATTTTGAATAAGTGACAACAAAAATAAATGTGTTTTTATAGTGTTGCGCGGATTTCGTTTAAATTAGCAGTTGGATTTTATAATTCCACCAATCCAATGTTCTTTTACCATAATGTGGACGTTTTATGGAGTTATGAAGAAGTCGATTACAAAAAATGAAAATGGTGCATCTAAGTAGTGAGATGTGACAGTCTTTTTGTTTTCGTTTCTAAATTAAAATCTTTAAAATTAAAACGTCATAGTTGTTATTCATTCGGAAGATGCACCTAATGAAAATCTAGCTCAATCTGAGTGGACACGAGAATCTCTGTTAAGGTAGCGAGACTATTATTTGTGTTGAAAATTACGATTTTCACATTTATTTATTAATTGATGAAATGCACCATAAACTTTCATATGATAAAGTCAATATAACATAGAATGTCATGTAAGTTGGTTAAAATATAGATTTTCTGAAGGGAAGCAAGGCAGCCTCAGTAGTGTTTTCCAAAATCAACAACACAGGTTTAATCTGTGTGCCTATAAGTTTCAAAGATAAACTCAAGACAAAGCAATGTTAGGATGTGTTATCAGTAGCTATCTGACACACAATGAGTGTTTCCAAACATTCGAGTGGTTTGTCTCCGCCCCTGTTTGTTTCACAGATTAGTCATTTGCATATGAATGTGTCAGACACAAGGTCACACAGCCACTGGAAAAAAATCATTGATTTTGGTGTTTTCATATGCCGAATTTATCCAATTATAGCTATCCCATTCCTTTATTTTCTTGGTTTCCAATAGCCTTACACATTTGGATGTCCCTACACATGGTAAAACAGACCTTGATGGGAAAACAAATTGATTGTGCCGATAAACAAGCTTGAAAATCTTTGCTGTTACTTCATGGACGTTTTCTAGGAGTTTATGTTTTTCAAAATACAAGGTCTTTAACAAAAAATAACGTATACTTATTGTCGTCGGATTAACACCAAATTTTCACAGCTTTAAGGTGACAATGAGAGGAACTTGAATGTGTCCAGACAAACTATTTCATCGATTATTTACCAACGAGTTGTGGTTGGAGTTGGGGGCAATGCGACTAAAACAGTAATTGAAATTCAGGACACTATTTTTTAAAACGCGTTGCTTGAATAAAACTAACCAGACACATTCAATTTACCAGACTATTGAACAACTAGGAAAAGTGAAAAAAATACTTCTTATCGCCAGCATAAATGCGTAATTATTTTTTTTACAGAAAAAGTAATTTTTCACCTTTGATTGAGTAACGCGTCGTAGATTGCAGATACGGGCATGCAAAATACACTTGTGAAAAGCTTGAAGTCTGGCGATTCTAAAAATATATACTTTCCCGGGTCTATTTGTAGTCATTTAGCTACAATTAGAAGATGAAAACAAGTAATAATAATAATAGTCCCGCTACCTTAAACGAAAATAACATTAGTACCGTGTTAGTGTGAATCTGAACAATATTGAATTGAACAGTTTACAGATTCATTAGAATCTTGTATTTGTATTATCTCCTTGCTAGTGCCAACTGAAATAGTACAGATAGAGTTGATTGAATTTATTCTCCATGAGGACACTTGATGCATATTACATTATTCTGTACTAGGATTATAAACGTTATCATTTCCTTCAAACCACTGCATGATGAAGGAAAACGTGGGAGAACCTTTTGAAAATAAACGTGGCATTCACGCACACTTGCTTCACCCTGTCCTTGTCATTTTGTTGCGCGTCGTTTTGTAATTTTACATCTTTTCAATCAGGTATGTGTACTCAGTATCTATCATATAAATACCATATATGATGCTTATACTCCCTTACAACCGGAAAATATTTGAATATATTGGCAGAAACATTGACCAGCATTTCACCAGCATATTAACTCACGTGTTACGTAAACATGAAATGTACAGGAAAGAACACACAGTGCGTGGTGTAACGCAATCTTCTGGTCACCTCTTAACTAAATATTTTATGTAACAGTGTGTCTTACCTTAATTTATGGTAAATCGACTCGACAGTATTGACCCTAGCAGATGAAACGAAATTTCGGAAATGTTGATAGTGTTGATTAACTGTGGTTTTAAATGCAAAAAATCGTTGACTGTTGTCAATTTGAATAATCTGATATTAATCTGGACATGCAGTGGGTAAAAATAGGGTGCGTGCATTTATGTGGGTTCTGACATTGAGCAACTGAGTCAAACCATTAATTTGAAGTATGCCGATTTAATGACGATGACTTCCACAGAGTAGCAGATAGTTGGTCTATATTACCTCTTCTCTCAATAAAAAAACACTAATAATAATATAATAACTTCCAGGGTGAGTAGAGTATATATCATGTAATGAAACTGACATTGCCTCTTAGTTGGACGAAAAGTATTGGAGGGGATATATACGTGACTTTCAGGCCTGCCTCATGATTAATGTAGCGAGATAGTTTATTGGCAAGGGAAATGCTGATCTACAAATTCAAAGAAAGGCGTACGTGAAACCACCAAACCTATATATCTATTTTGGAAGACCCTGGTTTAAAGTTTCGATTCATATTATTCCAATATTGTGTTTGTTTTATGGCCACATGACCTCCAAAATCTGGTAAATGTGTAACATGGATAAAATTTGCTGCATTATTATAAATATACACTAAAAATGGCCAAACATATTAACCTCTGATATCATAGAACTCATAAAGAGTGTCAGATAATGAATAATGTCAAGCTCGAGCGTGAAAAATGAAGAAAACTGCTGGCATTTGAGTCCGTACTCCAGGAACGTTCGGATTTCCATTGTTATGCAAACGAACAACGAGGGATAATCCTCTGACAAACATTACTGTCCCACTGTACACGCTGACAGTTTACAAACAAGCTAATCCTTCAAGTGTCTCTGATAAGAGATCTAATAAAACGGTTTTCATGGTGAAACAAAATGGCCGATGTTTGAAAAAAAAATGCGACACTGAGTGGCAGATTTTTCTTTGCCTCGTCTGTCAACGCTTTCTTTTCTTCGCCATTGCGTTAGAAAAAATGGTATTAGTAAAATAGAATATTGACTTGGAAAATAATACGATTTAAAAGAAAGTTGTGCAAAGTTACAGTACTTATTTCGCACAACCTCCCGCCCGCTTCCGCTTTTCCAATCACCTTTTTCTCTCGTTTTTGCGACCGCTTGTTGAATTCGACCGGACAATTTCCGCTTTGTTTTCGACCGCGCAAACCCCGAAATATCATCACTCGCCTGCCCGCTCGCTCGCTCGCGCGCATTTAAAATTCGGATTAATAGAAAAAAATCCGAGGTTTACATTGTCTTATAACTGTCTTTCTGTTTTTTATGAATGTTGAACAGCTGACAAAAGTTCAAATACTTTTTGTGTTAACTATCTATAATTATATGCACGCAATCTGGCCCTTTGACCTCGATTTGGCTTGGACTGAATATTTTTTTAAACAATATTCTGACGTGAAATACAAAATGTATTTCAACACAAGTACGACATGGTTGTCTGGGTTTTCTTTCCTGATTGTCGAGTCTTCGCAATGTCTTTTGTATAATTATTGTTGTTTTCCCTTGAGGCAAAGACAAGCTGAAGGACCATGAAGCTAAATGACAGTTCCACATGCATGGGCTGAGTGAAAGGAAATATTTCTAAGTCTAAAATAAAACCTAATATTACACCTCTTTGTGTATTTGTTAATTTTACATGTGTTTTTCGTGACAGTATGTCGTTTTTCGTTGATAATTTCGATTGTTTGGAATGTCTGTCGACCGTGTCCCAATAATTTGTTTGGAATGTCGATCCCAGTTGGTTTCTCCATACTGAGTGCAAGAAGGGCGTCGATCAACACAATCAGCCGAGACAGGACAAACATTGACCGTAATTCATGGGGATCATATCCGTAATTTGTGGGCTGTAACCCCCAAAAATTAAGTATTATTATTATAATATATATTATATTTTACATCGCAAAACTACAACAGAGCTAGAGTTGTTCGCAGTGAAACAGCCACATTGAAGATGGTGCAACTTCAACTAGCCATTTCTTACCTTGAAATAAAAAATAAATAAAATTCGAAGAGCATCGGGGAAAATATTAATAATCATTCTTATCGATCGCTTGCTTTATTTTATTCAAATCCATGAAATTCACGAGTTTTTTTACATTTGTTGGCAACTTCCTCTCTAAAAAAGATTGAAAATGTGGGTGTGGTTCTTTTGCGAGGTCTTGTTGAAAATACGGACAAATATGGTTCTGTGACCCAGGTCGTGCTCCGATCATGTGACTTTCAGCCAATCAATGATGTTGTAACAAAGCATATTTGACGCTGATTGAAGGGTCGTCGTACCATCCAACTTCCGGCGTCGATTCACAGTGTTTTTGTGCTGTGACAGGCTTCAAAATTATTCGCTGAAAAACATCAGTATATTTTGACAAACGGATGGAATTTGACCTCAGTTCAAAAAGAAAATACTAGGCTTAGATACATTAGAGTCCACGGCGAATCAGTTTTCTCTGCAAGTTTGGAAATAAAGTAAGCCAGAGTAGGGTCAATGATTTTCAGCCCTGGAGGACTTGCGTGTGAATCCTGAGTTTCGAATTGTTCATCGACTGGCCACCAAATGGCTATAACTAAATTTGAAACGTTTTTCTTTTAAGCCCAATAAATTATTCATACATGTTAAGCTCTGTTCGATTTTTTCAGGGCATGTGGCCGTTTTTAGTCGAAATTATTTTTTGTGGGAACACTTTTACGGTACGTATACGGTATAGACTGAACTCATTCAATGATCGTGACTTATTTTTGAAAATTGAATGTCAAATTTTACCAGACCGACCGACGTGGATTTGGTATCGTTATTTTTGGAATTAATCATTAACATTTCATCGTTTTTCTGCTCTGTCAAAAATGAGTTACCTATGGTTTTTTCACGTAACTGTCTCATTAAAATAATAAAAAATATTACATCTAGAACAAGCACCCAAAACACATTACGTGATCAGTGTTTGGGCGAGTGCTCGGTCGGTTTCAGGTCGGACAAGACCGCATGGTCGGAAATTAAGCGATAAGCGGTCGATGTAAAAGCGGAAGGTTGGGCGAAATGAGTACTGTATGACCATGTTTCTCCGACGAAGTCTCGACTGACAATAATGCTGACAATGGACGTTAGATAAACACGCATTGTTTGCGACGGGAAGCTTATCACCCGTTATATCAGAATCGTCAACAACAGAGTATACAGATAAGATGTTATCATTTAAACCCTTCCAAAGATAAACATTATGCAAATATCCGCGAAACAGCAGTTGTAGTCTTTTCTTCTAGCGTTTGAAAACACTAATTTAAGCAACGTTATTTCGCAATTTCGATCTTTTGTAAACCTGGGATGATGTATCAAGGTCTGAAGTAACCGTTTTATCAATTTTTGAAAAATCAAGAAAAATATGAAAATTTCCCTTCTCGCTACCTTAATGAAGTCACATTGCCATATATGACTATCTGATATGTTACTGACATCTCTTGTCCAATGGCTTCAATACTGCACTGATTACATATCCCTATCTTCAATAGTGCTTGAGATATTAAAGTTATGCATATTAATGAGGTCATATGACCGTATTTATTCATCTGATATGTGTGTCGTATCTCCGGTCCAGTGGCCTCAACACTGCAATAATCACATGCTCCTATCTCTAATAGTGCTTGAGATATAACAGGTATACATATTAATGAGGTTACATGACCATATATGGGCATCTGATATGTTAGTGACATCTCTTGTCCAATGGCCTTAATACTGCACTGATGGAAAATCTCTATCCATAACTATGCCTGGGATATTACATTTATGCATGTTAAGAAGGTCACATGGTCATATATGGTCAAATGATATATCCAATATATCTTGTCGAATGGATTTAATGTTGCATTGGCTGCATGTCCCTGTCTGCTACACAGTGTTTGGGATATTACTGGGGATCAGCCACCTGTTCTATAATGCATTGCAGAGAGTGGTAGGAGAAAACACATTTTAAAATCTTCTAAAAAGTGAATTTAAAAGCAATTTAAAATCTGGCTCATCAACTCACACCTTACCCATTCACATCTACCCACAGACGTACAATTTCCTAGTCATTCCCTTTTGCTCACTCACTGTCCCCCACCCACTCAATCAATCAATCAATCAATCAATCAATCTAGTAAGCAATCAATCAATTAAAAGGACAAATCAATGAAAATATTTATAGGCAAATAAACATTGAGGTAACAACACGCAGCATGAGACACAAACTCATACACAAAGCCCCATCGCAGCTGGACAGGATAACCACTCAATCATTCTTACTGGCCAAAACAGTCAGCTTGACTTTTCGAAGAATAGAATTTTACCAGCTAAATCCCATAAACAAGATTTCCTAATGTCAGGGAGGTAATTTTTTTATAATGACAAGGGGTTATTTTAAGGCCATGCATATTTAATGAGTTGTATGACCATATATGCTCATCAAATAGGTTAGCCAATTCTCTTGTTTAATACCATTATTACGGCATTGGCTGCATGTTTCTATCTTCAACAGGCCTGTGGGACTGCCATGTATGGTCCGAGGGAGAGGGGTGATGGTTGGATGACATGAAACTGTGAAACACAAGAGGAGGAAAAGGTCTGAGGACAGCCATGTGCGGCCTATGATGCATGTGGCAAACATCAGTGGTTGCAGATGCAAATATGTGCAGTTCTATGCAGATACTACGGAAATAAAAGTTTCCCTTAAAAGCAGCAGAGGTGTGCAGAGGAAAGTCAGATAGCAGTCACTGGTCCATCTTTCTGCGGTTTTGATGAGATGGTTAGGGGTGTTATAGCAGCTCTGATACAAAATAAGTGTCTGGGGTAAAGAAGTGCGTCATGTCCTTACCATGTTTGTAGAAAATGGGAGTTGTGTTTCTTCTGGTAAAGCCAGTAGTGAGTCATTTGGTATTGCATTCATTTGATAGTGAACAATTAGGAGATAACTGTGAGGTAACTGGACACACAGAATTGCCTGCTGAAAGAAATTGTAGCTGAAAACTTGATGTGCACTGTTAGAGTTTGTTGAACCTGTTTCAGTATTGATATTATCATTCTTTATACAGAGATGGAGATTGGGGTTGAAAGCATTCACAGGGGCAGTAAACTGACTGCACCATAAGAAGCCAACAAATGCTAAAGAGAAGGGTGAATGCAAAAGTAAATCTGTGTAGCTACCATATAATTCACTTTGCAGAAGCATGCACAGTTGCTTAAGGATATTCACCGTTATGGACAGATGAGAACGAATCAAAGAACCCTGTATCTGGTGAATCCCTCTCAACACATGAGAAAGATGATTTCCATAGCGTCCCCAGATGTTGTGGTTTTGAATTTACACAAGGTAAACTGTATTGTGCTACAAATTAAATTACAGTGTCCTCTGAGAGGTGATGAGGGAGGCATCTCCGAAGTATGAATTTATAGCATCATTTAACTGAACATTGTTTTGCAATGTATTGTGCACAGCTGTTCTTTTGAAATGGGGCTGCTTCCCAGAAATGACGAACCTATAAACGTGATAGAGAATCAGCAATAAAGTTAATGGATCCAGGTATATGTTCTTCCTGGTCAGTAATGCAGTGGCTGCTAGAATGATAATGGCACATGATCAGTGAAAAGTTCCATGTAGAATGATGATATTGTATGGATATCTAAGAACATGCAAATGTTGTTCTAGTTAACAAGCAACTTTTTGCACATGGATAAGTTCTGCTTGGCTTTGTTAGGCAGTGTTACAATGTGGCGAAGGCACTTGACCCCTTTTAAGAGTTCATTGAGATGGAAAATACATGTTTTGCCAGGGACAATGACTTGACAACCGAAGTTCAGATGGACTAGCAAAATCAGGAAATTGCATTTCAAGTTCCAGGTTTGCAGTTATTAAATGTAAGTAAAATTCTCAACTGTGGGTTGATTTTTTCATAGGAAGTCAAGCTTTTATGCACATTCATGAGTATTCAATCATACAGCTAGTGGTATGCCTAGATGTTTGAAAATCAAAGTCAAGAGTGCCATGGTTCTTTCAGCTTCAGCACAAGTTCAGTTTTGCATAACTTGGTTCCAGCACCAGCTTTATTAATCGTAGCAATAGGATTATATACTAGAGAGTGAAAAGTCGACCTTGTAAATGAGTCCATTGATGCTTGGAGTGTCAGAATAATGAGAAGAAGAGAAACAGACAATAAGTCGCTTGTCCCTGAATAAATAAATTAATTAAATAACCTTTATCGACCTCTGTTTGCACAAGTCATAAAATAAGGTCTGGCTGATTGTGAGCAAGTAGGTGGGTTACAAATGCAGCAGTGTTTCGACCTTTCACCAGGCCACTAATCAAGTAGAACAAACAATTAGAAAGGGGTGGTTCAAAAAGTAAGTCACGGAATGTTAGCATGTCAAAAAAAGCACAAATCAGCAAAGACACAATTTGGTTTGCTACATCCCTTTAATGAATTAAAAATTGTTGCCGACTCATTCTATCAAGTGTATTTTCAATGCAGTGAGTTATTCTGATTAGACTCTTTCCTCTGGGCATCAGGGTAAAGAAGAACAGAATTACCAACGCTCCCAAATGTAGAAAAATGTAATGACTTTAGGTAAAAATAGAGCATAAGGTTCATGTTATGGTTCAACAATAGCATTGATAATTCACATTGTTGCTAATAGAAAGTTGCCCCACTAAAATGGGAACAATTGCGAGACATGGACAATAGAGTCTGGTCAAGTAATGATTTCCGGTCTATCGCATTTCAGTGACTAATATTACATGAAAAATTACCCAAGACAACAAATGATGTCATAGACCTTGAAGGTCGTTTGTTTAGCCTAATGAGAGTCTATTGTTATGTTAAATAGTTCACAGCTTGGGGTCGTCAATGAAGAATGCAATGATTGTAATAGCAAGCAAAGAGGAAGTGATTCGAGAAACAATCAATACAGTCTGTGTGCAGAAGCTAGCTATGATTGGCTGACGAAAAAGGGTTGATTGGCTGAAATACAATGATTTGCTAAAAGCAGAGCATCCTGAATGATAAAACTGCTCCAAGTTCAGGGGTTACTTGCCCTTACAAATGTGTATGAAAACAATAATGATGTAACTAAACATTCAATCCATAACATTACTAAGTATCAGTCTATTAGAATTGATCAATTAATCAATTAAGGTAGCTGCATTACTATTTTCAAATTGAATCAAAATGGCTACAAAAACACCCATCAAAAATATATTTTTAGAATTACCAGATTTTTTTATTATACTATCAATACACTTGAACATTAAATAGTACTTCTTTTGTTTAAAACAATGAATGAGTATCATAATCATTTGTTATACTCAAGCACACAATGGGAGTCTTTGCTGTTATCCTGTCTGTATGTATGTATGTATGTATGTATGTATGAATGTGTGCAAGTCTGTATGGCTGTTCTATGATTATCTCAAGAACGGTTAAATTATAATAAAGTTGGTCCTCTGGGGGAAATGTGCAGACCTGATTAGTTTTGGTTTGAAATCCGAAATTTGCATAACGAGCTAATTATCGTGTTTTACACAAATATCTCAAGTACTATTATTTGTCATTGGAACTTAGTACATAGATGTTCAAGGAGAATGCACAGAACTGGTCTGCTAAAATCCGTTCATATTAATTAACTAATTTGCATAAACATTTAATTTGTTTGGCTTTTTTATTGATATCTTATGTTCTTACAAAATTTCAATGAAACTTGGTACATAGATGCTCTGTGGCATTGTGCAGACCTTACTTGTTTTACATTAAAATATGTGCATATTATTTACCTGATTTGCATAATAATTATTTTGTTTTAGAAATTACTTTTTCATTTTTCATTGAAACTTGGAGCTAATTAGTTTTGCGTTCATATACATCCAAAATTACATAATTTGCATACTAATTTACTTTCCGGCTTTCCAGAATTAATCATCAATGAAAAACATGCATAATGATTATCTAAATAATATTAGCCAATTTCTGATATCTCAAAGAAACTTTTATGAACAAATACAAATCCCTTTCTTTAAATTAGGTCTGGAGAAAATTAGTTAGTGTGTGAATTCATTACAATTTTCTTTACCTTTTTTTAAAAAAATATGTGCGTATATTTTTGGTTTGGCTAACTGTAACCTGTGTGGCAGTCAATGCTGTGGCTGGTAGAATAAGTCTTTCATATTTTTTTTACCCCTGTGCTGCCTTTTTGTGTGCATTGCAAGAGAAAAAAATTTGGGTGACACAAATTTGACCACTTCATTGGATCTTTTTGCATCAGCTTTCAACTGTAATTCGTTCCTCTCATGCATGTCTTGTTCATTTTTATCATGTGGCAGTTGCCATCAGGAATTACCAAAGGCTATTTGTGTGTGGACTGTGTGTGGGGCTCGAAGTTTAGCATAGAGAATATTTGTAACAACAGAGGCCTGGGATGCGTTCCAAGGCTGCTTGCAAATGGCCAAGACTGACCACGTTGCTCAGGTTTGCAGCAGTCGTGCGTGCAGTAATGTGAGTATGAGTGAGTGCTAGCATGAGTGGAAAGTCCTCTCACTTGTCTACCGGTGCCTTGAGTACTGTGGTGACGAGTGACAGGCCCAACAGTGGGGGGTCCTGAGATTTCTCTTCCCCCCTGCTGATCGGAGGGCTGTGCCCCAGCGGTTTTTACTAATATGGGTCATGTTGCAGGTCCCTCTGTGAATTCGTCCTCGCACGGCTCCAGGTTTGCCTACAAGTTTCGGGCTTTGGTTGAGGACCTGCTGGGGAAAATTGCGTTCCATGCAAATGCACGAGGAGCAGGTTGCCTCCACTGCAGTTGCCCTTTGTTTTGGCAAGCACATCAGCAAGCGATATTCATATGCAAGGGATACTTCCTCCTGAGATCCCCTTGATCCCAGCCCATCCTTCCCATCGTTTTTGGGAAGCAGGTGGGGAAAAGGCTGGTGGTACCAGGTCTCTGCTGAGACATAGTCCACAGACAACCAACAGGGGAGGGGGGTCTGGTTTCTGGTGACAAGGGATTATTTTTTTCCTGAGTCCTGCCTCCACTACAGATCACTCCTGCTTCAATGACCCACATAGTCTCCCAGAGGAAACTTACCCGGCCATCAGAGGGATATCTGATTCAATGAGTACAACCTCGGGCAGCCCATAGGAGTCTATTCTTTGTAACAACTCTGTGAGTCACACCCTAGGTGCTGGGATCCAAAGCAACACTGGCTGCATAACTCTCCTAGTCCGGCAGAGTGCTATGAGGATGGCGACCCTCAATTTTTGAGTTGTGGTTAGCCCACTAAAACGCACTATTTTGTGCCTCCAGTTTCAAAGGCGGAATGCACTAGTCTCCTAGACAAACAGACACAGCCATGGGTGGGACACCACACGGCTATGCAGGATATCCTTCAGTGTCATCTGGCTCTCGTGGCAGGGGTTGCCTCTGTTTTGGGATGCTGTTTTGGCTGTTTTCATTTGGCGTTTCATCAACTCAGTTACGTAGACTGGACCTCCACCACCTTCTTTCTTTTGAGAATGAAAGGAGCAGTCTCTGTGCAAGGGCAAAAGGAAAAGACCCCAAGCTGAGAAAACATAACGACCAAAGTCGGTACCCACTGGCCAGAAGTAGTCAGGAGGCAAGTGTTCCGGCTCTTCAGGGGAGGGAAGAGTGGCGATGAGGCCCCAGAACGAAGGGACTATGTGGTGGCACCTCTCTTTCTTCGGGTGGTCGCCCACCCAGCTCGCACTGGAAGCATGTTTGATGCTTCTGTCTGTGACGGGGTGGATGGGCATATGTTTGGCGGGAGTCTGAACCTATTGCCTTCTACAGGTCTGCAGGGTCTCACCTCAGGGGAAGAGAGATAACCCCCAATGTAGAACCAACAGGTGTATTCTGGCTCAGAGACAACACGTAACCGATTACAGGACCGATACTCGATTACAGGATCCAGCTGCAATCTTCCTGGCACCAGCCCCCATTTGGGGTGCTAACAGGGGATTCCTGCAAAGCGGAAGCAATCCAACAGGAGATAGACAGTTTGGTTACAAAGGAAGTTATACACATGTTAGAGAACCCAGTGTTAAGTCCGGGCTTCCACTCACAAGTGTTGGTGGTTCTAAAACACTACAGGTGGCTGCGCCCTGTTCTGGACTTAAGACTAAATCAGTATGTGCTTCCTGGAAACACTGAGCAACGTTTTACTCTCTGTGCTTTGTTCCTACTGGTTAGCCTTGCTAGACTTAAGTGATTCTTACCCGCACATACCAATGCACCCAGCGAGTCAGTGACTAATTTGATTTGCCCATTTTGGCCAAGTAGCTGTACCAGGCGGTGTACATATCAACCCATACATGAATGACTGGTTGCTAAACAACCCAAACAAGGGGTTGTTAGCCAAACAGTAAGGCTAACACAGGATGTCCTACATCAGTTGGACTTCCAATAAATCAAGCAAAGTCCCATATAACACAACAGTTGGTATTCCTGGGCATGTAGTTTGACATGGAGGCGGGCTTGGTATGGCCATCGCAGGCCCATTGTCTAGCACTAAGCGATCTAGCTGAATGCCTAGTCAGCATCCCTCTGATAACTGATGCAGATCATCAGAATGATGACCTTGGTTCACTTTGTTGCAGCACTGGGCTCACCTACGGGAACTGGAGAGGTGAGTCACACTATCCGACCAAGCGAGGGATGCCTTGTCCACCTATTGGACAAACATGTTCAAGGAATATGACCAATGCAATGCAATGGAAGCAGTGCACTTAGCACTGATACATTTTCTACCCATAGTTCGAGGCCACAGGCTTGCTTTGCACAGACAACACAGCTATCGTCTCCTATATCAACAAGAAGGGGGAACCAAATCCCCATCGTTGTCAGTCCTAGCAGAGCAAATTCTCCTTTGGTGCCTGGAATACAATGTGGAGCTAACCACACACTACCTTCCAGAGGTGCGAAATAGTCAAGCAGTCGCCCTCTTGCTGTGGCTACATCTCCAGAATGCGAAGTGGCAGATACCCCAAGGGCTAGCCTCCAAGCTCCTGACACTGACACTCTTGCTGACTTCAGGAGCTTAGGTCAGGGACGCTTTGCCTTTCCCCCTTTCTCGCTATTCAACAGTTCCTGGAGAAACTTCGACAGGAGCGCACCTGCACTTTGACGCTGATGGCGCTCAATGGGCCAAGCAAGGCCTGGTTTCCACTTCTGTTGGAAATGTTAGTCGAAACACCAGTTGTGCTTCCAGACTTACCGGATCTGCTGTTCCAACCAGATGGCACAGTTGACTTGCTCTGTTTTTTCTGTGCGAACAGGAATTCCACCAACGCAGCCTATGACTTGAAATTATGAGAGTCCACTGATTGGTGTAGTGGAAGAGAGATTGATTCATGCCATTTCTCTGTTGGCCAGGTAGCTGACTCGTCTATCTGTTTGACGAAATGGGCTCCAATTCAGCGATCATTGGCTATAGGTCAGTCTTGTCACCCACCATTGAGAATTCTTTGGAGACGAGGCTAGCTGATTTTCCTATTATTAGGAGACTGTTTACTTCTTCCCATAATCAGAACCACCTAATTGGGACATGTCGGTTGTGTTGTTCGCTCTAAGCAGAGTGTCCTTTGAGTCTCTCTGATCAGCACCACTCAAATATTTGACATGAAAAACAGTCTACCAGGCCCTCACCTCAGGTAGGTGCCAGTCTGAACTAGGGGTCCGGTTCTTCTCGTACAGGTGGACAATCAAGTCGTGCTGAAGACATAATCGGGTTCCTCATCAAGAATCAAATCCCAGGACATGATCCACAACTGATCGGAGGAGGAGTTGCTTCTCTGAGTTGCTACGAGAGCTGTACTAGGGAGTTGAGGCATGGCAGCAAGCACATATTTGTTTGTTATGGCCAGGGTAAGCAGGACAGACCAGCATCCCAGACTTCTATTGCCAGGTTGATCACTGCAGCCGTGTTGGTTACTAGCTTTGGTTACTGCCCCAGCCCGGATGACCTAAGGGATCCTTGTGCATAGACGATAGAACAGTCTCAGCAGTATGTTTTTATGGTGAGATTTCTCACCATTAGCGCTTCTTTCAACTTTCCAGGTCTCACTTTCGGCCTATGTCCTCATACAGAACCGTTTCGTTTGTTTTTTTGACAGCTAGTTGCCCGAGAATTTGGGTTTGGGTCTAGCATCCTTGGGCATACCGAACCCTGTCACCATTTCAGTATTTTGGCCTTTGTTCCGGGGTTGACACTGGCAAGGTAGGATACCATTTCTTCACTGGTTTCACTGGTAGAGGGTATTATCCCAAACTGGGACACCCTTTTATCTTTTTCAGTTCGCTCAGAAACCCGCCACCTTTCGATGTCAGACTCTGCCTACAGTTCAAAATAACCATCTTGACTGACCAGAGTCTATGGTGAGTAATTAAACGTAGTGAATGACTATTTTGAACTGTATGCATTAATCTGCGATTTAGTCAATGACGGAGAGAGAAATCTAGGTCAGGGGAAGTCCCATGTCCTCAAGATTTTCCTTCACGTCACGGATCACGTGACCGAGGTAATGAGGCGACGCCATATTTCCTTCTTGATCACTTCTGGTGTGTTTTTTCTCTACATCACTACGAAACACTGCGGAAAACAGGGGTGGTCAGGAGGGACCTGAAGTCTATGGTGGGTATGAACTATGTGAATAGACAGGTTGAAAACCCTCTGCCTAAGTTTGGCACATAGATTTCTAAAGATATTGTCAAATGTATCTTCAACATTTTCAATAGCTTAACAGTGTGGTTGTTATTACATTTTATTAAATAAAGTGTTGGTGTGCTTACAGTTTCCATCTGTTATTGCAAGTCTCAACTGAAAACACAGCGAAAAGCACTGGAAACAAATATTTCCCTCTCAATGATAATAAAATATTGTAAAACTGTCTTTGCCATGTGAAGACAATGAAATGTCATTTCTGATCATTCTATAGATGAATGTAATTGTGTTCATAATCTCAATTCTCGTGAGTGCACATCTGGAAATTTTTACTGCAAGTTACCCCTACATGTGCAACAAATATAAATTTGTTTTTTTTCAGGATTGCCTCATAGTTTGTGCTGTTTTCTCGACTTTAGCTGTTTTCACTAGCTTCTCGGCCAGTGTTTAAATACAGCTCGCACAGAGCACATATTAATACATGCTACAGTGATATGCGCCCAAGCATCATTGAATGTTATATGAAGTAGCTGTATCTCCGTGAAGAGACATTTGAGCAATTACAGATCACAATTATATCGATGCAGTGAATGTACATTTTATCATCTTTACCAAAGTGCTTTGTTGTTGAAACACATTTTAAAGAAGTTTGACTTCATCAATTAAAATTTTAACAGTTTAGCATTTTTGTAGAAGATTAAAAATAAATTAACATAATGCCATTGTATAATATAGTGTTTTAATTACACATTTACATATAATATAGAATTTTTTTATAAGGGGTCCAAAGTCCTGCACAACTCAAATATTCAATCACAACATACATTTTCCTAATGTCCTCTGACCTTAGCATACTGTATTGGTGGACATATGCTGATTCTGACATAAGAAATTGAGCTGAATCAATCTTCTTGGCATAAAGTGTCAAGACAGGATCCCAGACTCTGAGGTCATAACTCGTGCTGACCAGCCTAGTATTCACACCATAATGATGCAGTCTCAGTATTGATGGGCAGGACACATAGCTCGCGTGTCACATGAGCGTCTCCCAAGAAAAGTTATATTTGGCGAGTTACAGCAAGGAAAACGCTCCCAAGGTGACCAGAAAACGCGTTTCAGGGACACAGTAAAAGCCGCAATGAAAGCTTTAAACATCAGTCATGGCACACGGGAGCAGTTGGCCCAAGGCAGAGAAACATATCGATCACCTGTTCATAAGGGAAATATGTTAGGCCAACAGGGTTGCTGCTGCTAAAGACCAAAGGTAGGCCAGGAGGAGCAGGGCCAACAACCCTGTAGCAGCTGCTACCATTCCCTGTTCGCGCTGCCAGAAACTCTTCCGGGCACAAATTAGCCACCTGCGGAACCACAGAGCAAGATCACACCAACCCCAGGATAACTAGATGTTCCTTGCCGCAACAACACCACACTGTAATACAATGAATTGGATAATAATACATACCATCATATCACATTCATGCTAAGTCAATACATGACTTACAGCTGTGATATTTTCTAGTGACCTCTTGTTGGCATGAGCTTTGGATTCTGGTCTATATGAGAAGATCATACTTCACATGCATTATGTCTGCTCCCACAAGTGTCATTAATATAACCAAAGAGGCTTTAATATTTAAAAAAAAAAAATTCCCATGTATAATTAGTTTATAAATGCATTTATAAATACTTGACTTTCAACTTTCATTCAAATATGCTCAACAGTCCAAATATGCTCAACAGTCTACTTCAATACCTCACACAGATGACTTAAATCTAAAACGGTTTTGAAGCAAGTCTGTGACAACCCATATAAAGTAGATACAGAAATCTAAAAACAAATTTCTATGTGTTTTGCAAATATTTTGAGTTTATAATTATCTATAATTAGATGTGATGCCATTTGGTGAAAAACGATCACACTTTGGCGAATATTTCAAATTTGGAAAAGTCGCTGTGTTCAAAAAGTGTTTAAAGTAAGTATGGCTACCTTAATCAAATTTGAAATGGATTATGTTGAACTGACTCATTAAATATTAATTTATACTCGCCATGATGTCACCACACCATATCTGGATTGGTCAATTGGAATTCTAACAACCACTTTAAATTTATAAAATTTATAAATGTCTATAACATACACACCTTTCAGACACGCACCATGTAAATGTAATTCTGAAAATCTGTATATACAGATTCTCAGCATTCATTCAAATCCAGATATTTCATGGTGGTTGGCTCAAGATCCCGACATTGTCTACACCCACAATGTGTGTACATGTTTCAAGTGAATATAAATTGCAGCCACCAACTTATTCCAAATTGCTTGTGCTTGCTGATTGATGTTTCACCCATTCATTATAATATTAATTTAAAATTTTGATGGTGCCGAAATTTCATTTCTGAATTAATTAAATTTATAATTGAAGAATTACAGCCAGTCCAAACAACATGACTATGAGTCGGTATGGTCGTCCCCTCTGAAAGGTGTATGTCAAACAGTGATCATCACCAATAGCCCAAGCATGATTAACCATAACCAGCAGGGGAAATATTATGTCATTGTTCTAATGACTGCCAGTTGGCTTTTATAATCAGCCTAAAATCAACCGATGACAATCAAACTGTTATTCGAAACTTGTGCCAAGCCATCATGAAGAAGAACCTGATAATTATCAGTGGCATTGAGACCATGTCCAGCAACGACTCTGTCGTCTACCACTGCTGCTGCACTGACCTCTGGAAAACTGCACATCAGCAAAGGAACACCCAGTATCAAGGCATTGACACATACTCAAAATACTACCACTACTACCACCTAAGACCAAAAAGATGGTGTCTTACTTTGACAGTGTCGTCCCCCTAGTAAGAGCATACTGCTGGTAGGGTGACAGGTTTGGCATCGCTTGAGGACGCTAGACCAGAGCCCAATTTTTGGGATAACTAAATTCTAAAAGGAGGGGTAGAAACAGTTCTGCATGAGGGCATAGGCCAAAAGCGAGACCAGAGAATGTCCGAAAAGTGCTGACAGGAGAAACTTCTGTGCACAAATCTGTAGAAAATCAAATCCCATGGTCTTCCGAGCTGGGTCAATAATCAAAGACTAACCTGCAACAACGGGACCCATCCTAAAAGAAAATTTCTCAATTGATTGCATGTTAGGTGATAATTGATAAGGACATTTGGCTCTCCAGAAGCCTGCACTATGCATATGTTCGAGGGGAGCACCTGACGCAAGAGCTAATGAATTAGCGGTCGCATGAACCTCATGCACTCATACTTTGCTGTCTCTGTAGACCCTCTGCCAAGGATGCCAGTCGATTGTAAACCTCAAACACTGAAGTGATCCATCTAGAAATGGAAGTCGGAGAAGCTGGTCTATCTTGCTTACTCTGGCCATAACCCATAAACATGTGTTTGCTGCCTTGCCTCAACTCCCTAGTACATCTCTCATAGCAACTCAAAGGTCGAAGCGGGCAAATACGCAACTTCTTATGAACCTCCGGGCCGGCAATACAATATGCCTGTCACTTGGAATCGTAGGCTGGGTTGGTGGAAACTATTTGGCAGTCTGCTCAGATAAACCTTCCATCTACATGCATGTAAGTGGTACATTGCTGGGCTCATTGGTAGTGTGCCATCCAGTTGGAACCTCAGATCCGGGATGTCCAGATGCCGGTGTACTCCTGTCAAAGTTCCTCCAGTACCCGGTGAATCAAGGAAGGGAGGAAAACTATATGCATCCATGTGGGCTTACAAGCTCAATAATGTGCACATGGCCCAAGCTCCTGGAGTCAGCAGGAGTGTGACATACATCTGGAGCTTGGCATTCTGGGGAGTGACGAATAGGTCTATCTGGAGGCTACCCATTGGGGTACCTACCACTCTGTGTTCTGGAGTCACCACGACAGGAAGTTCGCTTGACTGTTCTGCACTCCTGGAAGGTGGTGTGCTGTTAGATCCACATTCCATGCACCAATGGAGAACTTGCTCTGCCAGAGCTGACAGTGATGGGGATGTGGTCCCCCCTCTTTGTTGATGTAGGAGACCACTACTGTGTTGTTCATGTTGAGCAAGACTGTGGCCCCAAAATATGGGGAAAAAATGTATCAGTGCTAAGTGTACTGCGTTCAGTTTGAGCCGTTTGATATGGCCATGGCCATGTCATATCCATGGCGAGTGGGTCCAGAAGGACCCCCTACCTGCACATACTGATTTAGTTTGCTTAGAACCAGAACTGGATGCCAGCCACCTGTAGCTTTTAGAACTACAAACATGTGTGAGTAGAAGCCCGGGTCTTCTACCCAGTGTATTGTGCCCTTTGTAAGCAAACCTGTTATATTGCCTCTCACATTGGAGAGGAGATGATAGCAGTGAAATTGTTAACCATGTATCACCACCTGGAGTGCCAAGGGGTCGGTTACCCACTGCTTCCAAGCAAGAATACGCCAATGCAATCTGTGTCTGACAGTGATATGTGGCCACGTGTTTGGTGGTTCTACATTAGGAGTGATCTCTCCTCCACTGAGGAATCCCCTCAGGGTTTCTAAAAAAGCAAAGACTCCCACCGCCTTCCCATCCCCCCTTGTTGCAAACAGAAGCATCACCCCCCCCCAGAGAGTAGTTGCACTTGTCTCCTGGCTGCTTCTGGCCAGTGGGTGCCAACCTTGGCTGTTGCATTTCTCTGGTAGGGGTCTCATTCTCTTGCAATCGGCAGCAGCCAACTGGTTCATGGATTCCACCTGTACCATCTGGTCGGAGGCTTCCAAACTCAGTTCGCCATAAAAACACAGGCTGCCAAAACAGCATACCACTACACAGAGGTAGCCCTGCCAAGAGAACCATATGACACTGTGTGATGTCCTGCCAACAATTGTTGTCTGGTGTATTCGGCCTCTGAGACTTCCTGGAGACATGCAGTAATACCAGTCCCGCCAAACAAAAGTTAGTGGTTACCTGTGTCGTGGAAGGAACTGAGGGATCTGACGGACTTGAAGTTTGGTCCCAGACTCTTCTGGTTCTGGTACCAGATACTGAAACAATCAGATAACGCTTGCTCCAGTGGAAAGAGTTAGTCATAAGGTTACCTCACCCTGGGGTCTTATGACTCCTCCACAGGGAACCAATGCTCATCCATCAACACTGTCTGCGCACCCTCACCACATTCAGCAATCTGCTGGACCAGAGGAGATGTGCAGCCAGTGTTGCATTGGATCCCAGATGGAAGATCCTGGATACGAAAATACTATTGAGAGCGACTGCTGCAGGATTGAGGGTTGGGTATGAACACCCTTTCACATTAAGCAAGTGAGTGATGGCGTGTACGATCAAACCTCTGATCGTCGGGATGGTTCCCTCTGAGAACGCCTGCAGGTTCTTGAAGGGGGAGTGATTCATAGAGGAGGAAGTGCTCTGGGAAAGGTCCCTGGTACTGGCTCAGACTGTCGATCACTGGCTGGCTGGATGCGGGGGAGAGACTAAACCTGTTTTGCTTGGTTCCCGTCCATATCCTGACTGCCAGCCCGCTAGTTGGCCTCAACAGAGACCCTGCACGACCTGCCTGCACCCCACCTGCTTCCCAATCGATGGGGAGATTGAAGCTGTGATCAAGGGCAATCCAAGAAGAAAGCACCCCTTGAATGAAATCGTAGTTTCTTTGTGTGCTTTTTTCCATTTCCAGACCAAGAGGCGTCTGCCATAGAGGCAACCTGCTCCAACTGCAGCTTGTCTACCCGACCTGCATAGAACGAACGAAATTTGTCCTGACTACAAAGAAACTACGATTTCATTCAAGGGGTGCTTTCAACAATATCCCGAATTTCAGAGGCGAACCCTGTAACTGACGAAGAAGGACCCACATAGGGCCCTGCAACAGGCATTTCCCACTTGCCGATGCAGCAACCAAGGTACTGGTCTATGAACTGGAGAACATCTCACCCATACTAGCACTCCTCTCACTCACGCCTCCAGGGCCTCTCAAACTGACTGCACAACTAGACCCAGGCAACACGGTCAGTCTTGGTAACATGAACGCGGTTTTAGAACATATTCCAGATCTTGGCATCCCAGTTCAAACACACGCCCTCATGGCAAAACCCTGAACGCTGTAAGCATTCTAAACACAAGTGAATTTTACTATGATGAATGCAACCTGGAAGGACCTCATGGCAATTCCCGCAAGGCTAAGTAGACATTTGGGGTGACAACACTGGAGGTGACGAGCTCTTCATGGAATGCTTTCCTGTTTTCTTGTCAGACATTTTAGCTACACTAAGAAATTAACAAGGCATGTATGAGTGGAATTAAATTACAGTTTTTTTACACCTAACACAAAAAGGAACATTTTATCCTACCAGACACCACATTTTTCACTTACCAACGGGCACAGAAAATAATACCTCAGAAAACTCAGCTGGAAAAAAACGGCTTACTGAATCGCACTGTTTGGCTGCAATGCACACTAGGTTAGGGGGGAATAGCGAAAGAACATAAGGCAAGATGGCGCTGACTTCTTGAACTTGTCATGTTATACGTTCCCTCAATGCTCTAGCTTTCAGTGGATCAAATCCACATAGACAGGCTGGTTGAAGACTAAATGATTATTATGGAGCGTGATTTCTGCAAGGTAATCGTCAAAGATATTGGCTCGTACGTTCGAGTATATTTTATGTATTTATTATTTGTGTAATTTGTAGTTAGGGTTTCATTGAAATGTCATATTGTCCTTGGTTGCTTTATGTTGTTGTCTTTTGTCAATTTATCCCTATTTTGCATATTTATTTGTACTGAGCTAGGGAGTCTGCTTTGGCTATAAAAGCTATTTGTTTATAAGGAAATGGGGTCTGCTCTTGAACATTGTTAGCTGTTCGGTCTGGTTTGTGTGTTCATTCCGGCGACGTGTTGGAGGAAGCTGCAAGAGGTCAATGTGGGAGCTGAAACGTGGTATGCTTCAATGGGAGACATGCGATGAAAGAATGAAGATTGAAACGATCTGGGAGTCGCGATAAAAGCATGAAGACGACGGAGTGACAGGCCAGCACAGAATGAACCCTTTGATTTGATAAGTATTGTTACTTTTGACTGTTTGTGCTTTATACCGTTGTTAAACGGAAGTATATACTGTTTGCATGTTACTGCTAGCATTTTTGTTTGAGGTGTGGTGTATCACACAAAGTTATGTGACATTTGAATAGGGCATTGAAAATATACTACCGTTCTATCTTACACACTGCTTGCGTTTGGGCGTTTTATTTGTTATACAAGTCGAGTACTAGCGTCTGAACGTAACACATGATCTTTCAAAGACCAAGATATTCATCAGCTTGTAGAGGTCCTTCTGAAAATTGGTGTTGCCTTCTTACGGTTCGATCCAGGGGGGTGGTCAAATTTGAAACTTTTGTCAACTGCATGCCCATTGACATATACAGCTGTAGGTTATGGTAATGGACACAACATAAGTTGGAGACCAGTTTTTCAACCTCTGTCAATGCCATCCAGTTTATACTGATAACCTGACATTCCCTCTTTTATGTGCATATATTATGAATGGGGCTGGACGCTGTTTATGATGGTTCTGGGAAGGCTTGTTTTTACCTTCTTCTTGTATCTCCAGCCTCGCTGTTTGACCTATACCACAGCTTTCTGGCATTTGGTCCTCCAACAGGTCTCCCTGGAGTAGTAGCACTCGCAGAAAAGTTTTTTTCTTATTTTGAGCATGTAGTAAATAACAAAGTTTTTTAATCCAAATGTATTGGAATTTGCCTGCCTTCTTGATCAGTAACAGATATGTTTTTTTGTTGCTGAGGTGAATACATTGAGAGCCACATTGTTTTTCGACCTTCTGAATCTAAGAAATGGGTGAACTCGAGGTCGTCCTGAATGGTGCACATCCATATGGTTCTTTGTGGGTACTAAGGCTAATCAGAGTGACCATCGTAGAAAAACATCATATCATATTTTATTTATGATTTTTCTTCTTTTTCACTGCTGTTGGTAATAAGATATAAAAGCAGCACGCAGTGGATGATACTGAACAATGTCCAGCCAGAGATTCACAACCTTTACAATCACACACCTAGAACCTCTCTGAGTTTATTTCATGAGTATATCCTGTATAGTGAGGAAAGTCCTATCTAAAGCCTCATTTATCTGATTAGCGTGTAGTACTGTCTCCTGCTTGTGATGGAGAGCTGAATCTCCTCACTGTTATCAGCAATTAGCACTGTCTTTCTCAAGTTGAATCTTAAGAGCGAATCTATTCCACAGGTTTTTGGTGAAACTAAAGGTTTGATTTCTCCAAGAAAGCTCTTGCAGGGGGTGCAAATATTATGGTCTTAAGGTATATCAAATTGCTGTCCCACCCCAAGGTTTTAGCACATGTTTCTTCAATTCTTCTGGAATTGGTTCATCAATGATTAATGTATTCATCCATAATCATCACAGTGAATAGGTATATACACTACAAGACCTACTTTCTAAATGAAGTACAGGAAGTTGTGACAAGACTAAAGAAAACTATATCATTAATCTCTTTATATGTCTCAGTCAGATTTTATCTTGGCCACAGGCTTTACAGAGCTATAACTCACCCTGAATTCCCCTGTTACAAGACCTGCATAGTACAAGGAATTGGATTTTGATAGAGAGTTTTCAACCCACATATTCACATAGTTCATACCAACCATAGACTCCGGTCAGTCAAAATGACTATTTTGAACTATAGGCATTAATATGCAATTAAGCCAATGACGGAGAGAGAAATCTAGGTCAGCATTCTTTATTCTATGTTTTTGTCATATTACCTCAAACCCTGCAAATAGAAGTGTGCATGGAATCATGGGAAGAAACGTCATAAAGATGATTGACAGGTCATACTTGTTTTCAACTCTGGAAGGACAGTTGGAATCTTCCAGGTGGTCTTGTGATTTACATAACAAAGGGTGTTTACAACTTTGGAAGGACAATTGGGTTCTACCAGGTGTGCTGTTATTTGAATTACAAAGGATGTTTATAATCTGAGTTTCCTACGTGACACAGCTGCTAGCAAGATCACATTCCGATTGGCTCATGTGGAAACCCAAGTGGTATCACTGAATTTGGGCCATTTATGCCTATAAATCGGACTGGGGGCAGTTGTGGTTCATCATTTCTACTGTGTATCCTGTGTATCCAGGCTTCAACCATCATTCTGTGAGAATTGTATGAACTGCTCTGCGATCTTTTGCTTCAGTGGTGCCCTCCAGAATACCAGCTTTCCTCTGCAAGCAAGACTCCTGTATTTCTTCGTTGTTGTGTTGCAGAAGCCATTGACTGTCATCCATTTCTGCATCCTGGAACTGTGAATTATCACCAATGCCCACTTCCCTGGGCAATCCCCTATTTTAGTGACTTTATTCATTGTATTTTTCTGTGCTTTATTTTTTTGTAATTATTTTGAGAGGTATTAAAGCCAGGAGCTTTAACTCGATATTTTTGTGTATGTGTATTTCATTTTTAAGTCCTATTGTCTTGTTTACCCCCATACTAGCAGTGAAAGAACCCCCTGTCCAGTGTGAGTTCTGTGGGTGGTCCTCTCAATTGCAATAAGAAGGCCTCGCACTGTGACAACCTCATAGATTTTGTTCCACGTCACATAATACGTGACCAAGATCAAGAGGTCAGCACCATCTTGCCTTATGTTCACTCCCTTGTTTTCTCTGTATACAAGGATCAAAGCCAATTGCTATGAAAAGTGGGGTAGTTAGGAGGGACCTGGAGTCCATGGTGGGTATGAACTATGTGAATAGGCAGGTTGAAAACCCTCTGCCTAAATTCACTACATTCAATTACCTACCATAGACTCCGGTCAGTCAAAATGACTATTTTGTACTTTAGGCAGAGTCAGGCGCTGAAAGTTAATGGGTTTCCGTAAACACAGAAATAAAGGAGTACTCAAAATGAAGGGTGTCCCATCCCAGGACAAATTTTTTTTATGACTTCAACTTAGCTAAGATGTAATGTCAAAATGGTGTCTAACCTTGCAATCGCACAAAACTTATGTGCTCACACTTAGTGTCTATGTAGACCCTGTGCTGAAGACGCTAATTGGTCAAAAGTCTCAAACATTGGAGAAGTGATCCACCTAAAAATGGAAGTCAGGGAGGCTGGCCTGTCCTGGCCATAACACATACACATATCCTTGCTCCTCTCAAACTCAAAGCTCAAACCAGGCATAAAAGCAACTCCTCCTGATCCCCCAGGCCGACAATATTGACTAAACAGGGGATGACGATCGGATGTGAATTGTGCCCTGAGATTTGGATCTTGATGTGAAACCTGATTCATGTCTTTAGCACAGCTTGATTGTCCATAAAGGCAACACAACTGTCCGAGAAGACATGGATCCTAACTCAGAACGACACCTACCAGAGGGGAGAGCTAGTAGGAAGACTGTTTTCTACGTCAAATGTTTTCCACGTCAGCAGTGCTAATTACAGTAGTTCAAAGGGTAGTCTGCTTGGAGCTGACAACACAACTGACAAATCTCACGGTGGTTCCCTAGATTGGGGTCTATGCCTCTGATTGTGAAAAGCAGTCAACAGTCTCCTAATAGTAGGAAAATTGGCTAGTTTGTCCTCAAAAGAGTTCTCAAAGGTGGGAGACCTAAAGCCAACAATTGCTGCATATGACAAACCTAACTCGTCTGACAGATAGATGAAAAAATCAGCTTTCTGGCCAACAGTGGAGTGGCATGGATCAACCTCCTTTCCACTACGCCAATAAACGTATGCCCACCACTTAGAGTCATAGGCTGCATTGGTGGAACCCTTATTCGTCCTGACCAGTACATTGGCAGCCCGCTCAGATAAACCTTCCATCTATGCAAGTCCACTGATGGCTTCCATGTATGCAAAAGTGGTACACTGCTGGGCTTATTGGTAGTGTGCTGTCCAGATGATGACATTTCCAACAGTAGTGAAAACCAGGCCTTGGTTGACCAGTTGGGCGCCAACAGTGTCAAAATGCAGGTGTGCTCCTGTTGAAGTGTCTCCAGTACTTGGTGATCAGTGGGAAGGAAGAAAAGGCATACGTGTCCATGTGGGTCCACGGATCGATAATGTGTACATGGCCCATTCTCCTGGAGTCGGCAGGAGTGTCATGTACGTCGGGAGCTTTGCCTTCCAGGGTGTGGTAAATAGGTCTATCTTGGGATCGGGGATTTGGTCCCCCCTCCTTGTTGATGTAGGAGACCAACGCTGTGCTGTTTGTTTGAGCCAATTGATGGGGTGGCCCTGAATCTAATGCAGGGCCATATTCCTTGGGCTTGTTCATCCATTTGGTGCACTCCCCAATCTGTGAGGAAGGCATCCAGGATTAGAGTCATAGACGTGGTGAGTTGGTCTAAGGGAACCTCCTGCCTGAGGTTGGTAATTGCCATCCATCAGGGCAAGGAATCCCTCGCTTGGTCCAAGAGAGTTTTTTGCCTCTTCAGTTTCCCTAGGCGAGAGCGGGGTTGCAGTGGGCAGCTGCACAGTGCAGCTTGGAGAACTACCCTGTGAACTGACGTCATTATCCTAATGATGCACATCTGTTTTTGAAGAGACACAGAGAGAATGTCTAGATGTTCGGCTAGACTGCCTATTGCTAGGCAACAGGCCTGCAATATCCGCACCAAGCTGCTACTGTGTCAAACTCTATGCTCAGAAACACAGTGACGTGTTGGGTTTGGCTAGGACTTCTTTAGATTTACTAGAAATTCTAATTGTTGTAGTAATTCCTGTGTTAGCATTACCTGCTCAGCCAAAATCATTCGTTTTGGTTGTGTAGCAACCAGTCATCTAGGTATGGGTTGATGTGTACCCTGAATTTGAATACTTGGCCCAAATGGGCAAAACGGATGAGTCAATGAATTGCTGGGTGCACTGGTATGTGCAGGTGAGCATCGCTTAATTCTAGTGAGGCTAACCAATCGAAAGGAGACAAAAACTGTGTTTGGTGTCTCCATATGAAACTGATCGAGTGACACATACTGATTTATCTTGCTTAGATCCAGAACTGGAAGCCAGCCACCTGTAGCTTTTGGAACTACAAACACATGTGTGTAAAAGCCCAGACTTGTTGCCGGATCTTCTACCCTGTGTAGGGCACCCTTTGTAAGCAAACTGTCTACCTCTTGCCAGATTGCTTCCACTTCGAGGGGATCCCTGGCAGCACCACAATGGAGGAGGGCATCGACAGAGGAGATGGAGATAGCAGCAGAATTGTGTATTCATGTGCCACCACATGGAGTGTCCAAGGGTCGGCTACCCACTGCTTTCAAGCAGGAATACATCAGCACAAATTTGAATGCGACAGGGATATGTGGCCATGGTTTCGGCAGTTCTACATTGGGACAATCTCTTCTCTGCCAAGGCGAATCTCCTCAAGGTTTGTAAGAGTCGAAAAGCTCAAACTCTGCCCACGCAAAATGCTTGCCCAACCATCTTGTCACAGATAAAAACGTCAAACTCACTTCCCTGAGACGACCATCCGAAAAAGAGGATGATCTATCACATGGTTCCTTCTCCTGGGGAAATGCCGCTGCTCTTCCCTCCCCCAGGAGAGTAGGGGCGCTTACCTCCTGGCTGCTTGCAGCCAGTGGGTGCAGACTTTGGCCATTGAGCACTCTCTGATTGGGATCCCGTCTGCTTGGCCTTGGCAGCAGCCAAGCGTAATAGATTCAAGTGTGCTGGCCACAACTGTTTCTGACTGAGATGCAGGGAAACTCCATGAAACGCGGCCATCCCCCTTTACCTTTCCTGCTGAACAAAAGTTTATCGCAGGAAGCAACCAAGGGATCTGGTTGGGGTGAGAGGTTGGGCTCCAGACTCCATTGGCTCTGGTGTCCAACACCACACCTAGTGGTTAGCGCTTGGTCCAGTGGAAAGCGTTAGTCATTAGATAACTCCACCCTGGGGGCTTAGGACTATATTCTTCTTATTCTTTTGTAGGGGACCAATGCCCGCCTATTGTGTATGTATCCTCCGCCACATTCAGCAATCTTCCAGTTTAGAAGAAGACATTGCCAGTAACTGTCTCCGACTGACGATCCCTGGCCGACAGGAAGGGGGGAGAGACCAAACCAATGCTGTGCCCTGCTCGGTCCCCCTCCAGATCGAAGGCCTGACTGCCATCACCACCCCTGTCAGTCATTTGTGGACTAGGCCTCAGCCGTACCACAGGCCTGCGCCCCACCTGCTTCCCAATCAATGGGTTTGAGCTGGGATCGGGGGAATCCCAGGTGGACGCACCCTTTGAATGCAAATGTTGCTTCCTGGTGTGCTTTTTCCCATTCACCAACCTAGTGGAGGCAACCCGCTCTGCCTGCAGCTTGTTCACCCGACCTGAAAGTGACGAAATTTGTCCTGACAGGTCCTCGAACATCGCTCGAATGTTGGAGGCAAACCCAGTACCAGGTAAGAAAGGATCCACAGAGGGACCCGCAACAGGCCCCATAGTAGCAGTATGCTCCAGGGGCACGGCCTTGCTGTAGCCAGGAATGATTGAGCAGACCTCTGCCTGTAATAGCAGTCTCCAAGGATACCCTCCACTCTCCAATGCAGCACCCCAGGTACTGGTAGATGAATGAAAGGGCTTCCCACTCATACTAACACTCCTCTCACTCACCGGCAGGGTCACCCGAAACAATCATGTGACTAGCCCAAGCTCAGGTCAGTCTCAGCAACATGAATGCGGTTTTGGAAACTATCCCAGGTCTGGGGATTCCAATTCGAGCACACGCCCTCATGGCAAAACCCTGAACTCCGAACGCATTCTAAACAAAGGTGACATTTGATATGGGGGTTCCAAGCCAGGATATCCTGGTGGCACCTAAAGCCAACCTCGGCGTTTATCAATCTAGTAAAACTCGCAAATTACGGCGTCGTTACCGTATTTTTAAAGTTTTAAATAAAATTAATATAGTACCAATAATATATTATTTCCTCTTTTTTACAGTCAGAGAAATGGTTAATGTTAAATGTAACTGGGAATTACCAATAATCAATAATATGCAACAGGTGATACTTTGAATTATGACGACGAGGCCATCGACTGTACGAATGAAAACCCAAGTTATTTTATCCGAATAATAAAACAGGTTTTATAATTGAAAGTGAGCTTATAACAGAGAGCATGAACACACTTGTAGCACGACGAATATCAATAGTATATTCATTGTCATTGCGACCTGTTGTTTTTTTTAGAGAAAAAACCTTGCAACTTAGCATAGTAAATTTCCACAGTATTTCCACATTTACTTTTAAAACTGACTGTGTGGTACCTTCACACTATTTCGCTGTTATACAAGTCGTTAATCGACGCAATTACACCATGATTACTTTGAAATATGCCCGAAACTTAGCATAGTACATTAACAATTTTTACATGTTCCCCTATTTAGTCAGCCGTTAATCTATGCAATTATTACACTAGTGAATTTTAAAAAATCCAACAACCTTATAGTTTATTAATGTGATGAATGCCTTCAGATTCAGAAATATGTATACACACGCGATATAGATCGATTTTAGAATTATTTTCCAATTCGATAGCTGCAGTATTTGCTCAGAAGGTGTCATCTTTTGAACCTGTTGCACATGAGATGGTGCAGATTTTGTTCAGTGAACCTGGTCATTGGGTGACTATTTCCACTATAGGCTATATTGGTAATCAAGTCAATTTTTATGATAGCTTGAATTCTGAGATGAGTGACAGTGTACTTAGGCAGACTTGTGCAATTATGAGAGTTCCAGAAAACACTATAGAGATCAACCATGTTCAAGTTCAACAGGCAGGTGGTACTGATTGTGGATTATTTGCTATTGCCTTTGCAACATCTCTGAGTATGGGAACTGCAGTTACAATGTTAAACCAGGGAGAAATGAGAACACATTTGATAAAATGTTTGGAAAACAAAAAATTTACTCAATTCCCACAGTGTAGGTCATCAGGTCGAGAAAACAAATCTAAAACGATAACCTACAAAGTTTTTTGTAACTGTAGAATGCCGGAATCAGATGCAATGGTGCAATGTGATAAATGTTTTGAATGGTATCATAAGGATTGTGAAGATATTCCAAATAATGTATTTGATGAATGTATTGTACTTGGTATTGTAGCACATGTAAACGAATTAAAAATGTGATTGATTGATTGAATGAAAGAATGAACTACAAGAAACCTTCAATTCCTGAATTAAATTTAAATATTCATAAATTTTATTTGATATAGTTTTATAAAGATTTCTATATATCAGATATATTTATTCATTTCATGTAATGTTCTTTTTGTTTAGTTTAGTTTTAGCGTATAATGTAATTTTTGCCTCCCAAAATCCAACCCTTGGGTCCTCGTCCCGGGAGGTGTTCAACATAAAATAATTTTACTATATTTGTTTGAATTAAAGCTGCTACTATTCAGCATATTCCTTCTTACAGTGAACATTGCATCTGTCATATGTGTATGTATAGCCACAACTATGCACATGGATTCCTGTTATGGAAGAGAAAACAAAATATAGTTTATTCATACAAAATATAGGTTAGTTTATTATTTGAAATTCATTATGGTTCTGTAGATTTTCATTTAAATCATTGTACATGTGTAATAACCAAATGTGAAGCTGTTTGAACATAGCAATGCATAAACATTCAATGATGATGACAACATAAGAATATTCATAGAATGGTGAATGTGTTGTACAGCAAAGTAGTTGGTATATTGTGATAATAATTAAAAGCATTCTAATAATACTGACCCAAGATGATCAGATAAGGAAATCAATGTCCCCGCCTAAATGGGAAAATTAAACCAGTGCATGTTAAATTACAAGGCTATGTAATGATTTCTCAATACATGTTCATGCAGGCTCTACCTAGTCATTTCTGAAGTAATTTGATTTACTATTTTCCAGAGAAATCAAGTAACGTATCTCCTGAAGAAAATTATGTTAATAGTGTATTTTCGTTATATAACGACGCCGTGATTTGCGAGTTTTATTAGATTGATAAACTCCAAGGTTGGCTTTAGGTAAACGTAGTGTTCCAAGTTCCCAACACCGGAGGGCGTACAAAGGTTCCGGCAATGGCTGGTAAAAAATGCGCGAATTAAAATTATTTCTACCGTACACGACAATGAAACCATTGTAACAGTATTTTATCAAAACGCCGACGGTGATTCGCGAGTTTTATTAGATTGATAAACGCCGAGGTTGGCTTTAGGTAAACGTAGTGTTCCAAGTTCCCAGCACCGGAGGGTATACAGAGGTTCCGTCAATGGTTGGACTTCACATTTTCGTATAAAATGCGCGAATTGAAATTATTTCTGACAACGACACCACTGTGAAAGTATTTTATTCAAACACCGGTGGCAAAACAAGTGAAAAATCTGTATATGACGGCCGAAACTACACATAGAACGTCGGTACGTTTACTTCCGGGACGTGGCAATAGCCACATTGTCTCCTGCCACGCCCGTGGCAGTAGCCATATTGTCTCCTGCCACGGGCGTGGCACGAGACACTCCGTTATTATATATACTAGTAGTTTATTTTACCGTAACATAAAGTTTATCTATAACAGAAGTGATTTATTAAATGCAACTCGTAAATCTTCACAATATTTTGTAATGGATCTGAAAAATAAAATGCATTAAGGATCACACAATAAAATGTTGCGCCATACAAAACTGCTACAAATTGAAACATTAGTTTTAGTGTTTTTACATAGCAGAGCTTTTTCTTTGAAAACTTGCGTCACTGAAATCGACAACAGTCGGGGAAACAGGAGCGTTTCTTTTTTTGTGTGTTGTGTTGTTACACAGCGTAGCCAGACGGTCGCCGATGTGATGTCTGTGATTCCGATGTAATGTCTGTGTTTTTTCTTTGAAAAGAAAATTTGCGTCACTGAAATCGACAATGTTCAGCCAATGTTGAAATCAACAACTTGAACATGTCGGAGAACCAGTAGCGTTTGTGTGTGTATGTAAACTTGCGTTGTTGAAATCGTTGTTGAAATCGACAATAAAACAGTCACGGGAGTTAGTCAAAAACAGTCAGTGAAACGGATGCGTCACTGGGTATGTTGTGTAGCATATAACATCTGGAAATAAAATGCCGCCACGGCAACAGACGTGAAAGAAGGTGACAATTGTTGACCAATGACCAGTTTACACCTCGACATTCACAACTGGCCGAGTTGTGCATTTTTTTCTTGGCCGAGTTGAAATCTGGCCGAGTTCGGTTGTATTCTAAATCGTGACTAGTCGTGACGTCACTGGGTCAAATGACCATGATGTCATTCCAAAATGGCGACGTCTTTCGTGAGTATACCATTGAAAGTCAGCTCCGAAGTCGACTTAAATCGGCCTTTCAAAACGTTCATCGAAAACACATATGGAGTCGAAGAAGGCGGTGAAGATTATGGGCAAGCTATCAAAGAGTTCACAAAGTTGAGAACGAATGTCTGCTGCAAAGCGCTCGATAAACACGAGTCGTCGCTGGACTCGCTTCATAGGTAAATATAAGGATCGAGTCCTGTTTCTCGATCATTGACCACTACCGACGATGACACCCACAACAGATAGTTGTCATGTTCAATTTTCAATTCAATTGATGAGCCTACGCTTTTATTTGCATTACCGACAGTTTTTATTTCTTATTAGCAATTTCGATTACAATGGGAGCCAAATGTGTTGCACGTAACCCGGCCATTCATTGCCCAGTACCCAGCCCTGCGTACAGTGCTGTGTGTACGGGGACGCGTTCGGTTGATAGATGTCCCCACCACAGCCCTGCGAACTTCCATAGACAAAGTCCGGGACTTTGAAAAATATAACTTTTTTATAGACCATAGACCATGGAAGGTACTAACGGAAGGAGCCACGACGCCTATCAAGTGGCCACTTAAGCCTCTTTCCTTTTGTTCCAACCCAAATTAATCCTGATAGGAACATTGTCTAGCTCATCTTTGATGTCCATGAAAGTTTGCGATTGTTTACACGAGTAACGAGGGAGCGGAGTATGATATAACCTTTTAATGTGACCGTAAAATATATGCGCATTATGAAACTACGGTTATCACACATGCGCACTGAGTTTGTTTAGGTGTGGAAAGTCAAAATACATATTTCACAACCGGAAATTCAACAGATGAACGTTTGACATATTTCACATGTTTTAAATATTAGCAACTGTAACTATAACAAGATTTCGAGTGCATACAACAACAATTCCTAAGGACTCCTAAAAAATACTATCACAGAAAAAATGTCTAGACATGCTCTTCTTTCGATACTATCTTTTCTGTTGGTGTTCGTCGATGTCCGGTGGTCAAAAATGTTGACAGTTTCGGGCGCCAAACCCACGCACTGACAATGGTACCATTGAATAATGCAATCGTCACAAGCAATCATTGATTAACTCTCATTACCATTACAAATACAAAATTCACGATATTTCATCAGTTCTTCTTTAATCAATGTTATATGTGACAATTTTCCATAAGAGTTCGCCAAGATTTCCAGAAACAACAGCATTCAAACTAAAATTTGTTTTTCAATATTGTACATGCGAGGTTCGACTATCGCTTCCGAACATGCTCCGAATATTACCAAATGCTCGAGATTAGCATAACCCATTGTACAAAGGTGCTAAAAGCTAACAAGAACAATGTTTGTGAATAAACATTGACAAACGATCATGGGGCAAAGCTAAAACAATAGCGTCGTGGCTCCTTCCGTTAGTACCTTCCATGCATAGACAAAGTGCGGGAGCGCACCGTAATTGGTGCGCAAGTTAAAAATAAGTAGTTTCTCAGTCGAAATCGGTTGAAATGACGATAGTTATCCGTAACAACCATTATAAAGTTATCTGAAACTGAAATGTCTTTAAAAAAAACAACTAGTAAAGACGGACAAATTGTAAACGCGTAGGTACCGGAGGAATTATCCACCAAACGCCGCCATTTTTAATTTCATTCATGCAAGAGAATGCGTTTGTTTTTAGAGCAAAGTAGCCGATTTCATCCACAATTGGACTCCGAACTGGGAGTTCTGGATATATCTGGTAATCGATCATCATTTTTGGTACCTGGGCATATTATTTCATTAAAAAAGTTATATTTTTCAAAGTCTCGGACTTTGTCTATGGAAGTTCGCAGGGCTGTGGTGGGGACATCTATCAACCGAACGCGTCCCCGTACACACAGCACTGTACGCAGGGCTACCCAGTACCGTACTGTGTACGTTACAGCTAGGCAAACACAATGTTAAGGAAATCGTTCTCCCGACCTTCCGCCATTTGACACTTAGTGAAAATACGGTGTTATTTCGAAAGGACCGTGTTTTTGTATTTGTTTGCTAACGTGTTTGTCGTAATGCCCGTCGATGTTCACCTGTAATTCACATTAGCGTTAGATGGTTGGACTAGACTAAGTATACGTCTTTTTTTGCAATACTAACACTAGTTCACAGGGCACAGTGGTTGTCTAAAAATCCCGGAACCGGAACGTGAAATTAAAAATATTTGGGCGTATGGGTTGTTCAATATAAGTGATATTGCATTAATGGACTTAGTTTGTATATTATTAATGTTATTTATTTTATTATAATCGCAATTTGTAGTTGTGTGTACACTCATTCTAATAATGTGGATGAAATAATAGGCAGAAAGCATACATGTATGTTTACACTTCACGTCTTGGGTCGATGTGTTACACTTGAGTCCTGTGAGGTCCTTGTTGCTTCCAAATGCTTCCGAGTGCTTCCAGAATCCAGTATTAATTTACCCACTGCATCTGTTTTTTCACAGTATTCTTATTTGCCAATTTTAAATTCTGGAAATTGACAATTCAATATCACATGATGGTTCTTGTGAAATGATTCATATGGTGGTTGAACTATGACCTTGACATACGGTTAATAAATTATGCTGGTGATGTTTTTGGTTTAGGTTTTAGATTTAGGCTAGTCTGCTAAGGGTACTTTTTCTATTTTACCAAGTAGTGAAAAATTGAGTTACAGAAATAGTTGTTATTTGTAAATGGCCACAAGGATCTTGTTAAGGGCAAGAGACCAGTAAGACTTGTTTTTCCTATTCTATTTTCTAGCATTGCATCGCATCTCTTGGCCATGAAATTCCTGGTCTTCAGAACATGCGATAATTGTGATGATGTTAAAAAGTAGAACTCTCTTTGGAAAACAAAAACAAGTCACATGATTGTCTCCCTCCCACAAGATCATGACATCCATTTGTAATTAACTATTACGATAACTATTTTTTAAATTAGTGAAAAAAGTTAATTAGTTAATGCCAGCTAATTGTAAAGATCAAAGACATTTAATTCTGAATGATAACTACAGTGAAAGGCAGAAAACCGTACCTTAGTTAATAAAAAACATATTACTAGTATAACAATTTATGAGGATCGTCAGGTTTCATTCAAATTCATGATTGTTACAAGCGTTCCATATTGTCTATTCTCAAAGACGGACCAGAAAAAGAAGTCAGTAAAAGACAAAACATTTTTTTATTAGCATGGGGGAAAGTTTGTTGGCGTGGGGGAAAACAGGTTTTTATTCGAACATTCATTGTTTATTTTTGTTTGTAATTGGTCCTGGCAACGTTGGGATGATCACGACGAAGCTCCGTCTTTGAGAATGCTCATAACAAGCCTTCAAATGACGTAGCAACTGTAACCGCCCATTTATTCTAAATGAAGAGCTTGATGATTGGATGGAGTTGAACTAAATCATTAATGTTAATTAGAATTCATGATGATGTCATCATATCGTTTCGCATTTGGTCAAATTTATATTAATAAAACATTTATAATATTCCTTTCACTGTACCTAATCTAATCTTCAAACCTACAATACTTTTTTTTTCAGATATTATGACCAACTGATTGCAATTGATGCCAAGTTACCGATCACTGAAAATCAGGTAAAGTCTTGTTGAAATGCAGGGTAGCCTGACAAGTTCGTGTGATTTGCGCCCTCAACGGTGCTCCAAACCATACACACGCCTGACAGAACGATGTAGTGTTTTACTTCCCCCAACGATTTTTTTATCGGTACCAATCAAATTGCAGGAATGTCAGATAGTGACAGCCATCAAAGAGTAACCATTCACAGCAGAGTTTATTTGTTGACCTAATGTGAGTTGCACTCTCTGTGTGTTGTTACCATGACCACCAAAATGAATATTCATTGAACTCATTGCAAGAAAGCATGAATTTTGCGAATTCGGAGTATTGATCTTGTCGATGAGACATGCACTATATTCTGTCAGGCGTTACTAGTAATGGGGTCTGATGCCATTTTGCCGGCGAAGGCGCCACTCACACCTACATGTCAGGCTCAGTGCAGGGTTGTTTAACTCTAAAAAAAAACTTGAGAGTTGTTGAGACTCTCTTAAACAGTGTAATAGAATCACCCCTACGTGTGCAACATACATAAATTTGATTGTTTAAAATTGTCTCATAGTTTGAGTTTGCGCTGTTTTTTCCTGACTTCAGCTGTTTTCATGGGCGTTCCACAGCAGCTCGCACAGAACCCATAGAAATACATAGTACAGTGGTGCACATTCTGTGACGTAGCTCCATCCCCAAAAGTATTGACATTCTCTAAACCTTTTTTTTATTTCAGATTCGTGTTACGTTCACATGGCAAGATGCATTCGATAAAGGGTCATTCTTCGGCGGAGCCAAAAAGCAAAGTGAGTGGTTGCCATGGATACACATACTTTTCTGTATTTTTCTCTTCAGTGACATGGTTGATATGTTTTGATCCCTCTTATTTATCATGAACTGTAGAATACTTTATTTTCACTTGGAATTAATTTTCACTGAACAAATGATTCAGTAAAAATAAAATCCAGTGAATATACCCTTTTTTCTATGTTTTACATTCAATTCGAAAATCAGTAAAAAATAAAATCCCTACAAAACAATTTTTTCGGCGAAAATTAATTCCAACTAAAATAAAGTATTGTACAGTATATAAATTTCAATCACTGGATGAGAATTTTTAAGTATGTACTCCAGTGCTGTGTGGCTCGTATTTTTTCAGTATTCTCCCTTCAATAGGTCTTAACCTTTTCACCACAAGTTCACCACCTTCCTTTCATCACAAATTCACAAAATAGCCCCTTTTATAGTTTGTACTTTACTTGAGAAGATTGGAACATAAATAGTAAAATTTTTTGAGTAAAACGGAAAACAATAATTTTGTGAGTATGGGAAAATTGAAAAATTATGTAGCAGTAAACATTTCACTTGAAACATTAACCCATGTAATCACAGTGGCTTTCATAAACATTTGCCCATGTGTAAACCATCTAAAATGATCAAATAAGATGCTATATTAGTGGCCCTACATATGCAAATTTGCTAATTGTTGTACATAATATTGTTAAAGGCCCATGTCCTGAATGATCGAAGTAGAACATACACTCCCTCAAAAATCTTTGACTTACTTGTTGTAAAAAGAACGAAAATTCGGATCATTCTCAATTTACATGTCGGCATGATAACAACTGTGTCCGTGGTTGATGTTGTCAAGAAATAAGTATAATAACTGACAAGGTGTGATTTCTGTGGGGATGACACGCATATAAATTAACAATCAGTGTGGACGAGAGACATTTTTGTGATTATAAAGCAAACCTAAGTGCAGTTTGCAGTAAACAGTGCCACGCCATGGAAAAAAGTTATCATTTTCTAATTTTTTCTAACACGTTTATTATTTTCTTTCAAAACATCCTCACCGATGTTAAATATATCCATGTTCTAAAATGTATTTGAGAAAAAAATGCATTCAAGGGGCAGTCGTAACTAATTGCCAACTCAATCGATTTGACTTTTGCTGGATTTATTTTTTGTCTGAATGTCACTTCGTCAGATTTTTTTTTCAACCACAGGTAATGCACCAAAATAAAAGTTGAAACGGCTTAGTCTTTTCCACGAAACGAAATGAAACAAAATAAAACGAAACGAAACCCTAACCCTAACCCTAACCTTAGATTTTGAACAACCTCAAACATCGTCACGTCCGTATTTCACAGTGTGAAATTTTCTCAGATATTATTGGGCCAATGAAAAAAAAATGCGAGTTAGGGTTAGGGTTTGGGTTTCGTTTCGTTTCGTTTCGTGGAAAAGACTAAGCCAGTTGAAACATATATTTTCACTACAGTCATACAGTTGAAACATTTGTTTTTACACCAGAATGCTATAGGCAAAGGTTTATGCAGACACTCTCATGAATAAAATACAATGTTAAAAAGCTGTTTTCAAATAATCCATGACTCCAAAGTGGGGTTCTCCAGGTGATCAGCATCTCGTTCGGAATAGGGGTCCGGGCCATGCATAATCAGCTAGTCAATAAACATGAAAATATATCGAACCATATATCAGCACCACCACCGAGTCCATGGCTAGTATATTCATAGTCACATATATTCATATACGGTGTACACTAATATTTAATAAATAATACGATTCATGATAATTTATTATGGATTCAAATAACTGAACTAGTCAAAATATCTCGCCACCATTTTGTCTGGCACACCAAACATACGGACAGGCTTATATGACGAGTAATAGAAAACAAAACCATGTCGTTCATATTCAAATTGAATGAGCATATGACAGTGATACTGACACAGTGCATACCCGCCGTCAATCTACCCAAAAGTACACTTATCGTAACAGGACACTAGCTGGTTGTTGATCGGCTGTAACCCAGTGTTCTCCACAAGGGGTTTCAGGTGGGCGGCCCATCAAGTTTTACGGCCGCCTAGTACACCCGCCCATCAATGTACCTCCAGCTGAAATTATTTGTAAAAAGCTTGCATTGTTCTTCCCAAGCCTAAACAAAGGAGTAGTTGCCCAACCCTTTATTTTGCTATTGTTTCAAGAGTCCAACCATAAACAATGACCACTGGAAGTCTGCAAGCAGTTATTAAGTGTATTCGTGGCAATGTGTCAATCGCCTGAATTCATTGTTGCCACTTATTGCTCACGATACGCAACTACAGTGGTTTCAATTTACAGCTGTATTTTTAATAATCGTCTTCGGATCACGGAAGAAAGAAGTAAATACGAACGAAATGTATATACACAGAAAATAAACAAATATATTAGCAGATTGCATGTAAACTCGAACAAAAATTAAAATTCTAGCCGTATTTACAACGTTCGCTCGATTTTCATCGTGAAAGCAGCATGAAGAAGGCAAACTGGTCATTTTTCGCCTACCCCATTCAACGACCGTTGGCCACCCACCGCTGTTGACGCTGTAACGATTTAGTATCTAAGTTGTAATAGTAGTTTATAAATTAATAAACGCTGCTCAGACTGATAAATATGATCTATAGAAGATAATACTTGGTAATCGTAGTCCTTAATAACTATTAAAAATAGCTAGACGTTTTGAGCAATGGCTATCGATAAAGAGCCATTGCTCGAAACGTCTAGCTATTTTTAATAGTTTCAAATTCAACATGCACACTGTGCATGCAGGAAAAAAAAAATTCTATTTCAATTCCTGCAACGCAAATAAAAGTAACGCTGAGTGGAAAAGCAAAATGGCCACAGAAAATAACGGCTGATATTCGAGACACGTGAATATTTCCATGCTGTAGAAATAAATGTATTTTCTTGCTCTTGGATTCTTGTCATGACTGCGACTCCTTTGTTCTCACTGAATCCACTACATGGATAAGCAGATTTGGATTATAAACTAACTAAATGTTTGGATAAGTTAGCCAGCTCATCATGGGGTACGTTGACTATGTCACGTGACTTTGATTGACAGTTGTGCATTTAGTAACGCGTTGGTTGATCCGTGGTCATATCTGTCATTACTTGATCGAAATCTCAACGTACACGCTATTTGTGACCACAATCGTAATGTCACACCAAGGCTAGTATATTCATAGTCACACCTATCTTTTTTTGGTACGACATAGTGGCCGAAAGTACACTGCAAAAAGCAATTTACTGAAAAATTACCAGAGCTGTGTACAGCAGCAGAACTAATCCCCCTTGTTTGGGGTTCCATTTATAGTCTATATGTCCGTTTAAATCAACAATTTTTGTTGTTCAACTTAAGTGGCCCTAAATTAGCTAATTGTTATACATAATATTGTTAAATCAACTTATTTTTGTTGTTCAACCTGAGTGGCCTTAAGTATGCAAATTAGCTAATTGTTATGCATAATGTTGTGAAATCAACTTATTCTTATTGTTCAACCTAGGTGGCCCTGTATATGCTAATTACCAGTGGCAAAATGTTATGCTTAATGTAATGCAGAAAAATCAATTTATTTTTATTGTTCGTTCTTGGTGGCCTTAAATATGCAAATTACCATTTTTTATGCATAAGATTACCGAATTATCAAGTTATTTTTATTGTTCATTTTAGGTGGTTCTACAGCAGGCTTTGAGAAAGTTGGTGTGTTGTTTAATATTGGTGCAATGCATAGTCAGATTGCCTCTGTGCAAAGTCTGGAAAGTGATGAAGGACTTAAAAAAGCAGCTCGACATTTCCAGGTAGTTGATTCACATTGCTAACATTTTATAGATGTGACTAATTTTTTTATGATTCTCTGGTCTGTTGGATAAGGAGACTCTCAACATGTACATTCCAAAACCTCATCACACAAATACGTTCTGACTGTTTATAGACTACACTTTGCCTCATTATCAATAGACAGTGGCCTGTTGGTGCATTTAACTTAGTTTTACAAATTACAAATGAAGGAAATCTAAAGCCAAATTATTTTTATTTGCGCCTTTAGGTGTCACCACCTGTTCCCTCTTTTCATCACAGATTCACAAAATAGTCTGTTTACAGTCTTCACTTTCCTTCAGAAGATTGAAACAAAAATAGCTAATTTTTTTGAGTAAAAACTGAAATGGACTCAAATTGTCTGTATTTAAACACCTTTCACGGTGGCCAACAGGTCACGTCGAAGAATAGTCTACTCGTTCACACCCCATTCACAATAGTCTCAACCAACATGATTATTGTAATCAGGGATGCCCTCAACTCATTAAATGTCTAAAAATAGAGGGCTGGGCTTATACTCGGGGAGGGGCTTGTGATCAGGGAAGTATGGTAAATTTTTGGGGAAAATTCTGTTTAAAACCATTAATGTCCTAATAATCACCTCGTAATTTTTGATCAGTATTGTATTTTGTTTTTATCACCAGTTGTCGGCAGGTATATACAGTTATCTAAGAGACCATGTATATACGCTCACGCCAACTATCCGGACACCAGACATAGAACCAGATGTACTCTCCACTTTGTCGGCTATAATGCTGGCTCAAGCACAGGAAGTATTCTTCAAAAAAGCAGTCATGGGTGAGTGTACTATGATGCGCTTATGACTTAAAGTGCTTGTGAAATGGCTGCTATTTTCACGCCTAAAATTATCCATTGATACATAAATATTATTAATTTTTATGTTTCTAAGCATAAATATTTTTTTTAAGTGAAAAAATGTGTTTTAAACTCAGTCTACGGAAACTTTATTTTTGTGTATTTTAAAACGAGGCTCCTCATTAGTTTTCTCGTCTTTGACTAAATTGCCACTTATGTACTTGTTCGTCAAGGAAGAATGGACCATAATGAACACATAGTATCAAGTTTGTTGCATGGGGTTGAGTCAGATGCGAAATATGTCCGGTCTGGTGACGCTAGTCACCGTGGTCGTCACCGGAGCACATTTGTACACTGTCGCTGGACTCCGGCATTGGACAAAATCGAATTTGACGGCTGAATCGTCTTGTTATTTAGCAGGTTACTAGACACTATTGATTTATAAAATAGAGAAATAATTTTAAAAAAACGACAAAACACAGTTACTGAATAAATGACTGCCGCGTTGTAATGGGTGAACGCGTCGGGTCATGAGGGGGACAAGTGCTTGAATGGCGGCGTTTAATTGGATAACAAAAATTATTGAGAGCGACTCACATACAGACAAATTCAGAGTGGATTTAGCGTGATTTTCATGATTATGGCATCATATTAAAGAAATACATTGACAGCTCAAGCCCGGATTCTTATTCCGTAAATTATTACGCCGATCAAGCTGCAAGTAAAGGCAACAAAGGTGTGAATTCGACATTCAACACCAATAACCGAACAATTCAGACACTTTTAGCCTGCGAAAATGAAAACAGCCTGAGGGCTGCGTAATTTCCTGTTTGTCCGACGCTTCGTTTTCGTGTCATTATCAAATTTACTGCTACCTTTTTACATAACACGGGTGGTCTCTATAAAGCAATAATCAGGATCGCAAAAAAATCTAATCATTTGAAACACATACTCGACGTCTCTCTTCCTTCTGAAATCCGTCTCAGTGATCATGGGCTGGTCCGGAATCTATTTTTTCGAAAACGTTTTGTATTGTCGGCGTTTCTCGTTAAAACCTAGTTGTTTTGTCATGGACAAGGACAGTTTTTCAACAAAAAAAAAAAAAAAAGAATCTGAGGTGAAGTGGACACTGCATATGACGCTGTTACGAGGAAGTCCAGCCCAACTTTTTCTTGTTATTTTCACGGCTTTCGTCCACCGATTTCGCATCTTCGGACCGATTGGAAACGTGGAAATACCTACACTATGACTATACGCATTACTGCAACCGCCCACAACACAACGTTTAACCATCATAAAAGTTTGTTGTGAAAACAACTTCTAAAAATTCGCTCTCTCAAAAATAAAATTAAATAGACAAAAGAAATGCCTATTAAAAAATGTATATCGTTTAAAAGTACAGTTGTACGTTGAATGACACAGTGATATAAAAGTACGGCCCAGGGGTATGGCTTCCTCTCATATTTTTGCATTTGGTGGCGCACTTTCGGCGAGAGTCGGAAATCCGGAAACAGTCGACCGTTTCAGGATAGGTGGGCTTGGCTACAGCACGGGAAATATCTCAAATTTACTTGGATACGAGTAATCATTTTCAGCAAAAGAATCAATAATTGCCCACTTCAGTGGGACACAGATCTAAAATGGGAAACGTGAGGGTGGGCCCTCAAATAGTATTTCCTTTTCTCCCATCATTTCGCCGACTACCCCAATGACCTAAGTAACCTACTTGGAAAAGTGGACGCGTTGACGAAGGAAACAAATCCAAGTCTCCTTTCTCTTTTACTCTCAAATCTTGGCAGCTATTTGCATGAATCAATCAAGGATTTTTCTAGAAAAAAAAATGCAAGAGGAAGCACTGCAATTCAGCGGCGCCACCAAGTGGGGGAGATAGGATTCTCCCTACCAGGTGTGGAGTTTTCAAATGGAGTTAAAATGGAGCATTCTATGGCTTCTTTGGGGCCAAAATTACTATCAGACAGATCACAGTTGAAGACTGTGGCTACATGTGATCCCTGGTCAATCAGAATTTTATGGTTGGCAGAGGATCTGCTCCCCAGGGTAAGGGGGCGCATGACCATGACATGAGGGCGCTGCGCCCCTGTTCCCTTGTTTAAAAAAATCTCTGACTCACGTGATAGTCAGAAACATGAATATTATTTTGTTGGCCTTACCTGATATCTGGAGGTTGTCAACAAATTTTAAATAGTAGAACACATTTTTCGATATGTAAAATGGATCAAAATAAATAAATTGAACGAGAAAGTTGTTTTCAGCCTTCAGACTATATAACTTGTCTTAATCCGAAAAAGGTTCACTGCTTTAACAAAATCCTCTATAAATTATTTCAAAGACACAACGTTATATGAGGTATATACTTGTCTGTCGCTTTTTTATTTTCATCTAATTATTTGTGTAAATTAAGATCTCACTGTGATGGTAGACCCAACCAGCACTCAAAATTAGTGATCACCACGGAAACGCTTCTCTGGCATACAATGACAACATATAATGTAAAATACTTTATTTTCGCTTGAAATTAATTTTTCACTATTTTCACTGAAGGAATGATTCAGTTAAAGTAAAATCCAGCGAATATACCTTTTTTTCCTATATTTTGCATTCAAGTCATCAAAAATCAGTGAAAACAAATTCCATACAAAACACCAAAGAGTCATTTCAGTGATAATTTATTCCAGCTAAAAAAAAAAATTTCCAAGGTACATCTCAAATTATTATATATATAATTTCAAAAACAATATTCTTCATGTTTTACAGATAAAATGAAGAGTGTTGTCATCGCTAAGATAGCAAACCAAGCTCACGACTTGTACGCTGATGCCTTGAAATCCTGCAATGAAGCCAATGCTCGTGAAACGATTCCCAAGGACTGGTACTCGATCCTGGCGGGAAAGACGCCTTACTTCCAAGGCGAAGCTGAGTATCACCAATCTCTGGTTTGTAAAGCTGCAAAGAACTTTGGTGAAGAGATTTCCAGACTTCGGGTATGTTCTGCATTTAGTGCTTTGTTATTTTGGGATGTGTTATGGGTAGTGTCCTCTTAGGACTAATTTTTTTTTGGATCCAGAATCAAAATGGTTGAGTCATATCAGCTTGTTGACAGCTATGAAGATAAGATCTCAACCTTTTCACCACCAAACTTCCTCGCCAAAATTATTCTATTTTCTTATACATGTATTCTTCAATTTTTCTGGAAATGAACTTTAATTTTGGAGCCACAAGACAAAATTTGTGTAAATTTTCAGTTTTTACTCAAAAAATTTGACTATTTTTGTTCCAATGTTCTGTAGGGAAGTGGTGGTGAAAAGGGTAAAGGGTAAAAAAAGTAGTACTGTGAAATACTTTATTTTCGCTGGAATAAATTTTCGCTGAAAAGGCTTTTTGGGCATTTTGTATGAAATTTATTTTCACTGATTTTTGACGAGTTTAATGTAAAATATAGGAAAAAAAGTATATTCTCTGGATTTTATTTTCACAAAATAATCCCTTCAGCGAAAATAGCGAAAATAAATTCCAAGCGAAAATAAAGTATTCTACAGTATGTGGCTAAAATGTTGTGGCCTCATATTTCTTTGGTTTTTAACTTATTTTGTTTATAAAATGTGCATTTTGTTTTACTAAATTACAAATTCCGTGAATATAGTAAGATGTTTTTCAAGAGAACTATATCGATGTACGTTTTTCGATGCACCAGCAAATTAGCATAACTAGATGCCTCACAGCAATTTCTGCTCATCACTGTTGCCAAATATTGGCTTAGAGGGCGCACTGTTCATAGGATATGTTTCATCTTGTGTACTATTACTGTAAAGGCATTGATTTTTAACTGGAATTTAATTTTGCTATTTTCGTTGATAAGTGAAATCAATAACCTTTAATTTAACTCGTGTTTTGCTGGTAAACTAGTGAGTTTAAAACTCGGTGAATACCGTAAAAACTCGATTAATTTGTGCTAGTAAAAATAATTATTTTTTCAAGTGCGCGAATTAATAGCGTAAAAACGGAAATTATTGGTTTTTGGCGCGCGAATTAAAAAAATACTTTTAGATCGATTCAAAAAGGAGCTGTTTTCATAAATTTATTAGTGATTTGTTTTGTTTTCTAATGAACACGATTACAGGACGTTTTTTAGTGCCTCTGAGATTGTGGCTAGCGACATTCATGGCGTATAGTCAGGCAGAGAACACGCACTGCGTCAAGGACCACGCACCATGTTACACTTGAAATGAAACAGTGAAATGGCAAAGCTCACTCTGTACTCAAAAAACAATGAACACGTTGCTACAAAGTAGCCGTCTGGCTGCACTGCCTTTTTTTTATTTTTCTAGGCATCGCCCGGGCGATGTTATGGCAGATATTACGAAGCCCATCTTGTCTGGAAAAATAACCCTGCGTTGATAAAAATGATCTCAGAAAATGTTTAGAAAAAATAATGTTTCGCGTTGACCAAGTATAATCATGCAAAGTATAAATTCAAAGTGTTTCAATACATTGGTGAGAGGTCGCATTTTACGTGAACAAGAACATGCACTAAGAAGGAAAAGCAAGCCAAAGTCGAAGCGGGGTGCATCATGGACATGACACAACACACGCTGCGACAACTGAGTGATCAATGGTCAATGCAACTTTCCATCACGGAAATTCGTAATCGATGTGCTGACCGATGGATTTTTATCGACTAAGTAATAATCTTGCCCAACATCTGTAGTGTCGTGGGGGAATGATTTTTTTCAGGTCAAATCTTTACCGAACCTAAACTGCTTGCTAACTGAAAGGCTGTGATGACGGAGATCATCTGCGATTGCGGCTACACCAAGTACTGATAACATAACAACTCAAACAAAATGTATATTTTTAATGTCTTCATGCAATATATTCTGAGTTATCCACTTTATTCTGGCCCGCGAATTAATAAGATACAATTTTAAACATGTTTTTGAACGCCGCAAATTAAAAGGATACATTTATGGGTGCGCGAATTAATAGAGACCGCGAATTAATCGAGTTTTTACGGTATGTTTCAAATATAAAAAAAAATGATGAAATACTAGTGAAAATTAATTCTTTTACAGTATATCATGTGTCTTAAAATGCAACAATAAATCTTGTTTGTTTTTCTGGTTACACAATCTAATATTGCCAAATGCCATTGCAATTATGTGAAGCTATTGGCTGGAAATGCAAGTGACATATACATATTATTACATGCCTTCATCCGCCCGCCAATCAAACACACACTTTAGAATAGGAACATCTGGGGATTTTTGCGGTCCAGTGAGCCATGTACGGACCATCGTTAATAGCAACGAGGCGCCGCAATTCTCCGGTATTCTGAGTTAGCCACTCGGTTCAGCGATGGACATCACGTTAACAGTACTTTGCTTCTGATGCGATTTTATAAGTCCATCCATTTCATCTGGTACTTCATTTTCTGGTGCTGGTCCAAGAATTTCATCAAGTTGGCTCTTTTCTATTGGCCGCAACCACTGCATAATATCCATTTCGTCTGCTGCAGCCATTATCGTCTGCAGGTTGTCAAGGGAGCCAGTTAACAGGATGAGTAAACATATCCGTCCGCAGTGCCAAACTTATCGATTAACGCGATTGTATGCACAACTTTGTTACTGCTTGTGAAAAATGTACCTTTTTACCAATAAAAATTACATTAAGATATAATTAAACATTAAGATATAAACCCTGTATTCTTTATGTTATTAAAGGCATGTAATAAAAATATTACTGCCCGAATATGGGCGTTAGTGCCCTTGCACAAGGAGATCATTTGCTCTCCTAACATCAGGCAAATGATCACCTGCGCTCGGGCACAAACGTCCATATTTGGGCAGTAACATATAATAGGATCGCTTTTAAACGCTCACAAAACATGAGGTTCCCTCCCTTGATAAAAATGATGTGAAATATTATTTAGTTATTATTTTATTTGTGTTTTTCTTCTATTCTAGCATGCCAGTGAGCTAATAGAGGCCGCTCACAACCGCGGCGGACTGTCTGTAAGTTTCAAAGACACCGCAGCCAAAATTAAACGTAACTACGATGAATCCAAAAAGGACAATGATTTCATTTACCACGAGAGAGTGCCCGATGTGGGTAGTTTAGCTGCGATTGGCAAAGCTCCCATAGCCAAGGCTATTCCTCCATCTACACCTATGGGTGCCCAATTTACAGGTATGTCAGTCTTGAGTACTTTGTTCTAGTTTGCATTTTGATTGGCAAAGCTCCCATAGCCAAAGTTATTCCTCCATCTACACCTATGGGAGCCAATGTTTATAGGTACTGGAATTCACAAATTAGTAGCCTAGGGAGCTGTAATTAAGGCCTGTCCACCTGTCCCATACAAATATTAGCTGTGACAGATAAGTGTAGAAAATGTCTGTCACTGTGAATAGGTGAATAAAAATGTCAAATTTTAACTATGACGGAATGGGAATAAAGTATAAATACTATAAATTAAGTTTTTGTTTTTTTCATTGTAGATTTATTTGAGAAGCTGGTTCCATTAAGCGTACACCAGTCAGTAACTTCGTTTGAAAACCGAAAAGCTGAGATTGTGAATCGTGAGATCGGCAAATTAAGAAGTAAAACAGAGTTTCTGAATGGGTAAGTGCAGACACCCAGAGCAATACTAGTCGAAGCTTCTGTGAATATTAAACTGACAAGACGGTGGATGTTTTTGAGAACAAGACGGACAGACGGGCGTCAATTTTTTTGGGGGTTATCAGGGATTATTGCAACATTGTTGTGACTATACAAAAAAAGTTATTGGGTGGGGTTATCGGAACACTGATACGGATGTCCCTAGGAAAGTTGAAAGTTACCCATACAAATTGCATCTGCTCCAAGTGGTTTGGTGAGCAAAATCTTGGTAAGCAAGGTGAGCAAAATTTTTCAAGCCAGCAGAATTTAGTTCACCTACCGGGTAATCAGATATCGTAAGTTGTAAACAATGAGTACAATTTTCCTTTGACACAGATTAAAGTGTTGGTCAAGTTTTCACTAGCTCTCGCACATAAAAAGAAATTTTGTTTTAATTTCAATGTTTACTCATCTGATTTGGCAAGCAAAATCCTGCTGACTTTCAAAAAACTCGCCGAATTTTGCTCACTATTTACGCACCCAAATAAAAGTTTTCACTAGCTTTCGCACATAAATTAAATTTTGTTTCCATTTCAATGTTTACTCATCTGATTTGGCAAGCAAAATTCTGCGGAATTCCAAAAACTCACCGAATTTTGCTCACTATTTACGCACCCAAATAAAAGTTTTCACTAGCTTTCGCACATAAATTAAATTTTGTTTTAATTTCAATGTTTACTCATCTGATTTGGCAAGCAAAATTCTGCTGAATTCCAAAAACTCGCCGAATTCTGCTCACTATTTACGCACCCAAATAAAAGTTTTCACTAGCTTTCGCACATTAATTAAATTTTGTTTCCATTTCAATGTTTACTCATCTGATTTGGCAAGCAAAATTCTGCTGAATTCCAAAAACTCACTGAATTTTGCTCACTGTTTACGTACACCAAAATAAAAGAAGTTTTCACTAGCTCCTGCACATAAAAAAAAATGTTGTTTCAATTTCAGTGTTTTATCGACTTTCAATCTCCCAGCTGCAATTGAAGACATCAGCGGCAATAACATACCGCCATCGCTGCTGGAGAAATCACGCAACATGCAACAACAAGGTGGACTCCATGCGCTGGATCAAATGATTTCAGAATTACCTGAACTGCTGCAAAGAAATAAAGAAATCCTTGATGAGGTAAGTTTATAATTTATTTATATTGTAAGATGTTTTAAGATTTATTTGGTATAATACTGTGAAATACTTTATTTTAGCTGGAATTAATTTTCGCTGAAAAGGCATTTTAGGCGTTTTGTATGGAATTTTATTTTCACTGAATTTTGATGAGTTGAATGTAAAATATAGGAAAAAAGTATATTTGCTGGATTTTATTTTCACTAAATCATTCCTTCAACAAAAATAAAGTATTCTACAGTAATACAAATTGTCACTCCAACAGTAGTGGATATATTTTTAGTGACCAACAGAGACCAAAGGTGAAGAGTCTGTTGAGCTTTTTGGTTCAATAAAAAAGCACAACTAATTTGTGTCTAATCAAGGCACAGATGGAGGTTTATTTTGAAAAAGGTTTAAAAAGTTGGCTTTGGTGTTCAAAGTATGGAAAAGTGCTGTGATATGGGATAGATCAATAATACTGTCATATGATGATATTTTTACAATTTCAAATTAGACTACAAATTAAAATCAGAACTAAGATTGTTTTGCACATTTTTATTTTTTTTTTTTTTTTTTTTTATAACTTCGTTAAGTTTGGACTAATTGGCAAAGCATGTTATTCCGAAATTTGTAGAAGTGTTCTCAGAATACATAAAGCATATCCTCGATATGCTGTCTATTGGAGACATTTACCAAACCTTTAAAATGGAATTGTGGGTAATCGCAGAAAACAGTTGGCAGAAAAAACTTGCCTTAAAGTTGACAGAAGACAATTTGACTGAAAATAGGTTGATCTTCCAAGATTGTTTGATTTTTTAATATTTTCACACTTCAACCAAACGTATATTTGAGGAAACTGTCCAATTTTTGTCAAGTTTGTATCCATTACTGCAACAAAAAAAGCAAAACTAAATGGGTACCTGTACATAGCGATGGAAGTGCCGTAGCCAACTGATTAATTATTCATGATACAGTATTACCCATAGAGCCTTGCAACATGTTATTTGATAAAACCTGTCATAAATTATGAAATTATGAACTGATTTTGAATAAACTCTGAAAACCTTGTCTTTTAAAATTACTCTCAATAGTTCTGTGCCGAGATTTCAAGTTTTCATAGAAAATAAAACTTTAAATCTGTTTTTAATATAAATATAAAACTAGTACCAGAAATGTGGACAGTATACTATACAGTTACTGGGTGTTCGTACGTTCTCCACGTAACCACAAGTTAAAGAGCTCCTCATATACCTTCTCTTCAAATGAGAATCTAGCTATTTAATTCAATTTTTGGAGCCCTGTGGTTCATAGCGTACACAGGGCAATGATGAAAATAAAGGCAGAATTTATCAATTCTGTGTGACCATGGTAGTAATAGGAAAAAAATCGCCCACCAGACTGCATGGAGGATGCCCTGTTACGCACTGGTTGCGTTTATGGAAATTACCGATCTCAAACTAATATGGCTGAAGCCACCTAATTAATTATTTATGGAATTTAAAACTACGTAATCTTAATACGCTAAGCTGGGACTGCTAATTACAGTACAAATAGCGACGATGCATGTTTTAACAAAAGGTCAAAGATGGTCCTATTTCCATTCTTATTACTTACATGGTGCAACAATCCCTGGTCAATTTCTTTCTGTTAACCTTTTTCACCAGCAGACTATCTCACCCAAATTCTTTGGCTCTTTGTTTCTTTTATTCTTCGACATTTCTGGAAATTAACCCTAATTTTAGATTCAACATGGCAAAATTTCAATTAATTTTCAGATTTTATTCAAAAAATTTGGTTATTTTTGTTCCAATCTTCTGAATGAAAGTGCAGACTATAAACGGGACTATTTTATGATGGAAAAACGGAACTGGTTGGGAAAATGTTAATGTGCATGCTGATATTTATTTCTTTTGACATACATGTACAATGTAATATGAAAACAGGAGGTTATGTTTTGGGTTTCACACAGTTTGTCTGTTTGTGTATCTGGTAGTTTTAAGACAGCTAAAATATTAAAAGCAATGTCCAGCATCATAATTAATTCAACCTTCAAATACGACATTGTATTAAAGTTGTCTTACACTTAGACCAGATGTTGTTGATGAACAGGAAGACTTCGAAAAATCTATGACTAAGCGAGTCAGTGTTGTGAGCGGGCCGGTCTTCCCAATGGTCAGTGGTGCATATGTGTACCCATGGTAACTGATGAAGTCATGGAGACCTGATATTATTTTATAAATTATAAACAATTTTTGATCAAGCTAACAGAAAAATTCTTATTTGATTTAATATTAACAAACAAATTGTACAAAAATACAAAAATCTTGGTAGGGAAAAATCACTAAATATGTAAGTGAGCAATTTAAGCCCGCTCCCTCCCCAAAAAAGTTGTTTGTCGCAGTTTTTTTAAAAATTTTAATAACAATTTTTAATTATTACACTGACTTTCCCTTGTAGCTGAATTTAATAAGGTTTACTTTAATTTCGTAAGTCAGTCAGTGAAAATCACAAAGTTTTGTAATGGTGAAAATTAACCAGAATACCAGAAAAACCTCTAGGACACGATTCTATCCAATAAATATGCTGTAATTTCTTAATTCTGAATAAAATAGACACAATTTTCTATTATTTAAATTTTTTGATCAATATTTGTCAAAAATTATTCAGGTTTGAATTGTGAAAAATGACAAAACTGAAATTTAAATAAAGCCACACAGAATGTGTGTACTCATTATGCAGGAACTAGAATTACCCATGATGCATTGCGATGTTATTTTCCTAAAGAAATCACATTTTCTCATGAAATTGCAACACAATCCTTGAAATTAGTAATAATTTATTATCTTTTTTTAAAAATTATAGTAAACAATTCTTGCTGAATATGTAATATTATTGGGATTTTTTCTTTTTATCAAATTATTTTCAAAATAAAACCATGACCAGTATTGGGGGAGTGTAGTATATAGGTTAGGTATTTCAATTTTGTTCTTCACAACGACAACGACGATGACATAAAAAGGTTGACCTTGCCTTTTGTTATCATAATAGTTTAATTTTTGGATGCCCTGTGGTTTTCATAGTTGCTGCAGGGCATATATGATAAATTTTAAAAGCAGATTACAAGTAATTACTTCAAATAGACTGTGAATAATGCATGTCTTTGCCTGTGCTCCAAAATAACTAAGTTTGGTAGATATTTTCAGGGCTACAGAAAATTATTCAGAAACTCGTACTGTGTTCACGCTTGTGCTAAAAATTCGGTTTGGAGTGAGGCAGGTGTTGAAACAAGCGTGAATAAGATAAGCGGGCCTAAAATGGCAAGTCTCAACCGGCACCCTGTTCTTACAGAAATGTATTTATTATTTTACATTTAGTGGATTTTACTTATCAGTGAAAAAAGCGAAATTTAAACCCAGTGAATACTTTTGTAATTAATTAATTAATTAATGCATTTACAGTAATAGAATGATCTAAACTGTGTGCATGGCAATTGAACTGCGCCATCAAGTCAAGAATAGACAAAAAGTTAAATAATTCTCAGAATCGCTGAAACACAATATAGTGTAGAATTCTTTTTTTAATTCATTCATTGAGTACCGGTAGCTGAATGAAAGCTTAACACGCTTGGGAGTCAACACAAATGTATTTGTATCTATTTTATAAATAATACTAACTAACAAAGTCACTCATATAAACTAAATCTACAAATAAGTGATATCAGGTGATCACCTCGTATTATTAAATTTAAATATTTACTGTGTTCTAATTAGCGGTAGGATATTTTATAAGCAAAATACAGGAAAATAAAACTTTGTGAATAATTTTGAGTTTTTCTTTTCTAGTAAATTACTTGTTTGTGATTACTCTACTCCAATAACATTTTTTGTTGTTTCCTCATTTTACAGTCTATCAGACTCTTGGACGAAGAGCAGTCGTCAGACGATCAGATGCGAGCACAGTTCAAAGAGCGATGGACTAGGGTACCTTCTCAGCAACTAACTGAACCACTACGGGCTGAAGCGGCCAAGTACAAAGGCATCCTTGATAACGCCATCCAAGCGGATCACATTGTCAAAGAAAAATACAACGCTCACAAAGATGGGTTTATACTGATGAATAAGTCTGAGGTAATAAGTTTTACACTTTCGAAAAATCAATTGTCGTCATTTTATGTCAACATTTTGCACACAATTTACATTGTATACTGTAAAACATGTCTTTTTCACGAGCATGTCTATTTAGCGAATTTAGCGAGAGAACTGATTCGCTAATTCAAGATGTCGCTAATGACTTTATTATAAATTCAAAATGGCCACCAAACAATGTCTTTTTTCTCCACACACACTTTGTAAACGACACAAAAAAACGTACTGACATGATAGATACACTTTATTGAAAAGTAAATTAACACAAAAAAATAAACGTATTTATTGTAGTTATTATTTCATAAATGAAGTGATACTGCTATATTATTACGGAAATTAGTAGTACTTAGTCATTTTTGAGTCCCAATATAAAAGGTTAATGTTCTAGATGTAATGCAGCAACGATATCCGCTTTTTCAAATCCCTGTTGAATCAGTTTTTTATCATTGTGAACAGAATCAAATTACACTTGACAGTTTTTCTTTGTTTTATAGAGGTGATAACTGCGCATTTGTTTTGGCGTGCGACAGACAAGTATTATGAAGACAGGAAATCAACAATGTCAAGAGAGATTCGCTAAATCAACATTTCGCTATTACATCATTTTACCACATTTCGCTAAAATTGCATGTCGCTTTTTCAACATGTTTTACAGTATATTACAGTGGATCTCACATCGAACACAATTGAACATGATAACCATCACTCTACAAATATATTCTTTCAACATCTAAAATTTAGTTTAGGGAACTGATCATTACCACCCAGCCGGTTTCCTGTGAGTTTGACTCGGTTTACCGTACCGGTCGTTGCTTTACCGTACCGGTCGTTGCTTTCCCGTACCGGTCATTGCTTTACCGTACCGACCGTTGCGTTACCGTACCGGCCGGTGCTTCACTGTACCGGCTGGACAATTACCGTACTGATAGGACCAATACCGACTATTTATCACCTTCGATTAATGAATGCATGGTAAACAAAGCCCCGGTTACTGATCGGCGCCCTGCCGGTAACCGTGAGTCATGCATAAATTAATTGGGCATTTTGCAAACAATAAGAATTTTTTTTACCCATTGAAAGTGAATAATTTGAAAAGGACATGACTTGTACAACAGAGTGTTACGTCCCAGTCGACTAGAGGACTCGATGGGTTAATTATTTGTTTATATTTGTCAGTAGCTCACACAGTGGAAAGAAAGTCGGACAACCGTTGAAATACAAATAAATAAATTAGATAAAAAAGTCTTTCTGAAATTCTTCGAATGATCGCCTGTAACGCTATAAAACGACAGTCCTACATCGTAGCTTACCCACGACGTTGAATAAAACGTCTCAACCTGTCGCACGATGATACTTGCATAATGCATTATGTCAGCGTGACTCGCTTGGCCGAGCTCACATGTATTAAAATTTGGGCTTGGGCGTTCGAAAATCTGTTTTGATACTTTGTTGACAATAACATGCGCAACGCGTGCACGTAGTCCAGATAAAATTCAAGTGCGTAAAACGCAATTTGACCTTGCTCTAGGTCAACATTTTTCCATTGCTTTTCGACCTCATTTTGTGATTTTGTTCATGGAATTGACCAAACATATTTACACACCCCCTCCAACAATCCCCAATGTAACTTTATTATAACAAAACAGAGTGTGCAAGTGTGCCGGTATATCTCTTTTTGGAACATGTGTTTGGCCCTGAAAAGGGCTGTTTGGTTTGGGGCAGAATACGATTTAGACTGGAAAGGTCGGGACTTTTTTTTTGTTTTACAAAAAAAAATATAATTACAGCCAATACAAAGTCAGCTTGGACATTCAGTTGTGAGACATAACATACTAGTAATGAACGGTGCCAGCGATAGATTTTGCGAATGAAAGAACAAACTAAACGCAATCAAAGGCGCCGACCACACACGTTGGAAATAAACTAATAAAACGCGTCGCGACGAGAAATCTCGTCAGCATCTATCATTCATGCAAACGCACACACTTGCTATTTTCGTATGTTGAATACGTTGGCAACGTCGTCAAATATTTAGCCCAATCACTGAATAAACAAACATCCAAGCACACGTGCACTGGCACCAGATAAAGTGAAAAAATGAAAACAAAATTACGTCTGCACTGTGCATTTGTAACAATAACCAAAACCATTAGGTTACATGCCAAAACTACAAATATAGGCACTTTCATGGAACTGTTATTTTTGTAATCCACTTTCTCGGCTCAGTTGATTTGAGTGCACTGATCCCAATTTAAAAAAAATAAAAATATCGTATAAAATAAAGACACAGTTCCGTCTGTAGTCATATCCAACATTTGACTGTTCCAAAGTTGAGTTGACAACGACAGGACGCCTTGGTGAAGCTCTCATTTTCACCGTGGACGTACTGGGAGCTCCATGGTCTCACAAAAATCATGTGTAGCATTATCACGCGCAACTTGAATGTAAATATTATGCAATAATAATGGTAAAGTTTAATCTCTGACAAATAAAAAGACGCAACAAATTGACCTGGTGGTGTATTTGACCTCGAAAGCTACCGCATAGCAAAAATGAACAAAATGATTTATAAACAGACTATAACTACAAACTAAACAAATTCTACTCAAATTAATTCTACAGTTTTGCTTTCTCTGGCGATCCTGTGCATAAAACTGAAATTTAAACAGGTCGGCATTTTACCTGTAAACCGGAATATCAATGCATAAATTAACTTGTCAGAAGTGTGAATTGCCTCCTGCCAGTACGGTAACGGCCTTGTCGGTACGGCTAATGACCTTCGGGTACGGTAAAGAACCGGCCTGAACGGTAAAGCAGCGGTCGGTACGGTAAAGCAGCGGCCGGTACGGTAAAGCAGCGGCCGGTACGGTAAAGAAACGCATGCCGCAGGAGACTCACAGGAAACCGGCTTAGTGGTAATGATCAGTTCCCTTATGTTAAATTTGTATTGTCAACAAAATTTAGCAACAGACTTTCCGATGTACCTTTACCTTAATTGTAATCCTCCACCCCACCCCCCAATTCAGTTGTATATGCCCCTCTGGGAAACTGTAACTAGGTATTCTCAAAAGGGCACATACAATTAATTTGAGGGAAAAATAGTGCCAAGTTACCCAAAATTTAGGGCATTCAAGTGAGTTTTGTGAACAATACAAATGTATGCTACTGTGTGCTCATTTAGAGTATTTTTGGTTAATGTGGCCTAATTTATGCATGTTAATGTATGTTAATATATGCTAATTTATGTTAATTTCAGAGTGACTTGGCCAAGGGTATTCCAACTGCTGGTCCAACCGCTACCCCACAAGGCAGCTCTGCAGTCAAAGAACTCAGACAGTTATTAGACCAAGTGAACTCCATGAAAAAAGAAAGAGATGTCCTTGAACAACAAATAAAGGAAACCACATTGGACATGAGTAAGAATTTGTCTGTTTTATATTTGATCGTCTGTGACTGCTATTCGATTTGTGGTTCATTTGTTTATCAAATGTCTGCAGGTTGAGGAAAAAAATCCATAAAAATGTGCAACTTTTGATAAAGACTTGTAGCCAATGAGAAATTATGCCCCATTTGGTCCAAAATTAATGAAGAAATTGTAAAAAAAATACATAAAAATGTGCAAATTTTGATAAAGACTTGTAGCCAATGAGAAATTATGCCCATTTGGTTCAAAATTAATGAAGAAATTGTAAAAAAATACATAAAAATGTGCAAATTTTGATAAAAACTTGTAGCCAATGAGAAATTATGCCCATTTGGTTCAAAATTAATGAAGAAATTGTAAAAAAAAATACATAAAAATGTGCAAATTTTGATCAAGACTTTTAACCATTGGAGAATTATGTTTATCTGGTTCAAAATTAATGAAGAAATTACAGAAAATATAGAAAAATGTGCAAAATTTGGGAGAGAAAGAATTGACTGTTTGAAATCTAAGAGGGAAATGGATACTTGACATATATACATGTATCTAGAATTTGTTATTTCCATGCGATTTAACTCTTTGAGTGTCATTGCTACCTCTTTGTACTATCGATAGATTGTGTACAGTCTGCCCTCCCTACATGGAGTATTGACAAACTTGTTGATCACAAACTAAAAGCAATATGTCTGAAGTTGTCTGTATGGTCCAAAATGATGGCAAATTTCAGTAAAAATTTTATAAAATTTGAAAATGTTTGAGTTGTGCTGTACAGTTAGCACTTACACAGCCATTTTTCTTGATATGCTTTAATAACAGGACCTCGATTCCTAGAAGCGCTGGCTGCAGACGGTGCAATAGATGAAGAGGCAATATCAACACAACAATTAGAACAAACATATGGAGTATTGTCACAACAAGCTAATGAAAGTAGTGAGAGACAAGATGCCTTATTGGCCAATATTGAGGTAAGAATCAGTATTGAGAGACAAGAATCCCGCTTATTAGTCCCCGTTCGGACGAAGTCCGAAAACGGGGACTTATAATTCGGTCTCCGTCTGTCTGTGCGTCCGTGCGTCCGGAGTCATATCTCAGAATCCCTTGGGCCGATTCTGTTCATTCTTTGCATGTGCCTAGTACTTTATTTGGGACATATGCACATGCAGTGGTTTAGAGATTCGATTCAAAATGGCCGACTGGCAGCCATCTTGTTTTTTGTAAAATGTTGTATTTTGGACATGCTTTGTCAGTTGTCATTCAAACTTGGTACATAGATTATACATGTTAGGATGCATGTCCATGACAATTTGTTTCAAAATCTAGTCAAGGATGGCCGATTGACAGCCATCTGACTTTTTGGCCTTACTACTATATTTCCACAATTTATATACCATTTTCATTTGAATTTGGCACATACCGGTACATCATATACATATCAGTGTGTTTCATAATCAGATCAAAGATGGCCGAATAATGGCTGTTTTTATTTTTGGCCATATTACTATTACACGGAACATGTGTTTTGATGTAAATAAACAATCTGTTGTATACGCCACTTGGAACTCAAGCTTCAAGGACACACTCGCGACAACCCCTTCGCTTTAATTTGACGAGCACAAAGAGAACTTTCAAACATTTAACGGGGACTGTGTCATTTTCAGTGACTTGTTGGCTAAGGGAACTGATCATTACCACCCAGCCGGTTTCCTGTGAGTTTGACTCAGTTTACCGTACTGGTCGTTGCTTTACCGTACCAGTCATTGCTTTACCGTACCGACCGTTGCTTTACCGTACCGGCCGGTGCTTCACTGTATCGGCTGGACAATTACCGTACTGACAGGACCAATACCGACTATTTATCACCTTCGATTAATGAATGCATGGTAAACAAAGCCCCGGTAACTGATCGACACCCTGCCGGTAACTGTGGGTCATGCATAAATTAATTGGGCATTTTGCAAACAATAAGAATTTTTTTTTACCCATTGAAAGTGAATAATTTGAAAAGAACATGACTTGTACAACAGAGTGTTACGTCCCGGTCGACTGGAGGACTCGATGGTTTAATGATTTGTTTATATTTGTCAGTAGCTCACACAGTGGAAAGAATGTCGGACAGCCATCGAAATACAAATAAATAAATTAAATAAAAAAGTCTTTCTGAAATTCTTCGCATGTGTTTTTTTCAATATATGTGTGTTATTCACATATTCATGATCGCCTGTAACGCTATACAACGACAGTCCTACATCGTACCTTACCCACGACGTTGAATAAAACGTCCCAACCTGTCGCATGAATTCGATGATACTTGCATAATGTGTCAGCGTGACTCGCTTGGCCGAGCTCACATGTATTTAAATTTGGGCTTTGGCGTTCGTAAATCTGTTTTGATACTTTGTTGACAATAACACGCGCAACGCGTGCACGTTGTCCAGATAAAATTTGAGTGCGTAAAACGGAATTTGACCTTGCTCTAGGTCAACATTTTTCCATTGCTTTTCGACCTCATTTTGTGATTTTGTTTATGGAATTGACCCAACATATTTACACACCCCCTCCAACAATCCCCAATGTAACTTTATTATAACAAAACAGAGTGCAAGTGTGCCTGTATATCTCTTTTTGGAACACGTGATTGGCCCTGAAAAGGGTCGTTTGGTTTGGGGCAGAATACGATTTAGACTGGAAAGGTCGGGACTTTTTTTTGTTTTAAAAAAAATATATATAATTACAGCCAATACAAAGTCAGCTTGGATATTCAGTTGTGAGACATGACAAAATAAACGATGCCAGCGATAGATTTTGCGAATGAAAGAACAAAATAAACGCAATCAAAGGCACAGACCACGTGCGTTGAAAATAAACTCGTTGCAATGAGAAATCTCGCCTGCATCTATCATTCACGCAAACGCACATACATGCTATTTTCGTATGTTGAATACGTTGGCAACGTCGTCAAATATTTAGCCCAATCACTGAATAAAAAAACATCCAAGCACACGTGCACTGGCGCCAGATGAAGTGAAAAAATGAAAACAAAATTACGTCTGCACTGTGCATTTGTAACAATAACCAAAACCATTAGGTTACATGCCAAAACTACCGACTCAGGATTCATCATACACAAATATAGCCACTTTCATGGAACTGTTATTTTTGTAATCCACTTTGTCGGCTCAGTTGATTTGAGTGCACTGACCCCAATTTTAAAATAAAAATATTGTATAAAATAAAGACACAGTTTCGTCTGTAGTCACATATCCATCATTTGATTGTTCCAAAGTTGCGTTGACAACGACGGGACGCCTTGGTGAAGCTCTCATTTTCACCATGGACGTACTGGGAGCTCCATGATCTCACAAAAATCACGTGTAGCATTATCACGCGCAACTTGAATGTAAATATTATGCAATAATAATGGTAAAGTTTAATCTCTGACAAATAAAAAGACGCAACAAATTGAACTGGTGGTGTATTTGACCTCGAAAGCTACTGCATAACAAACATGAACAAAATGATTTATAAACAGACTATAACTACAAACTAAACAAATTCTACTCAAATTAATTCTACAGTTTTGCTTTCTCTGGCGATCCTGTGCATAAAACTGAAATTTAAACAGGTCGGCATTTTACCGGTAAACCGGAAAATCAATGCATAAATTAACTTGTCAGAAGTGTGAATTGCCTCCTGCCAGTACGGTAACGGCCTTGCCGGTATGGCTTATGACCTTCGGGTACGCTAAAGAACCGGCCTGAACGGTGAAGAACCGGACGGTACGGTAAAGCAGCGATCAGTACGGTAACGAAACACACGCCGTGGGAGACTCACAGGAAACCAGCTTGGTGGTAATGATCAGTTCCCTAATATGGAGGTGATATTCAGTATTGAGAGACTAGACTTTCTATTGGCTTCTTTTGAATGATGCCATAATTTTGACTAACAAGACTTCCTATTGGCTAATTTTAAATGATGACTTATTGAGACATAACTTCTGTTGCGGCAAGTTTCAGTATTGAGATGTGGATTTCACATCAAGTAAAGATTTGTTTGAAGACATGAAAACAAATTACTGTAAAATGACTAATTTTCATTGGGTTTAAATTTCGCTGATTTACCATTTCAGGCATATCCAGTGAGTTTTAAATTCACGGTTTTATCATTTAGATAATTGTTCTATGCTAAATTTCACATATTCACTGGGTTTTAATTTAGCGCATTTTCCAATCATCGAAATAAGTAAAATTAAAACCCAGTGAATAATTAACCCTTTCACAGTATGTTATTTTACCGGTATTGTGTTGTTGTTTTTTCTCAGAGAACAAATATGCAGTTTTGTAAAGAGAAACAATCCAATGCTGGTGCTCAGAAACGAGAAGAGATGTTGCGTAAATTAGCTGCTGCCTACGATGCATTCATGGAATTATTGGCAAACTTGAAAGAGGGAACAAAGGTGAGGCAGTATCCTATTGTGAGGGAGTGAGTGAGTTTGTGAGTAAATTTGTGAGTAAATGAGTAATTGAGTGAGTAGATGAGTAAGTAGAAGAGTGAGTAAGTAAGAAGATCAGTGAGTGTGGTGATTGAGTGAGTAGATGAGTGAGCGAGTGAGTGAGTAGATGAGTGAGTGTGGGTGAGTGTGGGTGAGTGAGTGAGTGAGTAGATGAGTGAGTAGATGAGTGAGTGAGTAGATGAGTGAGTAGATGAGTGAGTAGATGAGTGAGTAGATGAGTGAGTGAGTGTGGGTGAGTGAGTCGATGAGTGAGTGAGTGAGTAGATGAGTGAATGAGTAGATGAGTGAGAGTGAATATAGATGAGTGGCCAACTGGGAATGAGTTATGAGGTGATGAATGAGAAATATAAGTGAGTAGATTATTCTTATTGAGAACACAAGTGTTTGAGTAGATGTGAGTGAGCTTTACTAGATGAGTGAGTAGGTGTGAGCATGGATGAGTGTTAATGGGCAATTAGATTGGATGAGTGACTGAGTGGGAATGAATCATGAGACAAGTGGGAAATGTGAGTAATTTTTGATGCAATAAGAGAGAAATATAAGCGAGTCCTGAGGCAATAAAGAAGAAATGTTTGTGAGGAATGAGGCAATAAGTAAAAAATGTTAGTGAGTCATTAGACTAACTGAGAAATGTTAGTGAGTCATTAGACTAAGTGAGAAATGTTAGTGAGTCATTAGACAAAGTGAGAAATGTTAGTGAGTCATGAGACAAAGTAAGAAATGTTAGTGAGTCATTAGACAAAGTGAGAAATGTTAGCGAATCATTGGACAAAGTGAGAAATGTTAGTGAGTCATTAGACAAAGTGAAAAATTTTAGTGGGTCATTAGACAAAGTGAGAATTGTTAGTGAGTCATTAGACAAAGTGAGAAATGTTAGTGAGTCATTAGACTAAATGAGAATTATTAGTGAGTCATTAGACTAAATGAGAAATGTTAGTGAGTCATGAGACAAATTCATGTAGTGAAATGACTGAGTCAGTCTTATTCCTTATCCAAATTTCAATGCTGAGGGCGCTCTCCCATTAAAATTCGGGCAGGGAACCATACCAGTGGTGCGTCTGTCTGTCAGTGGTTAAGTAAGTGTGTTTGGATGGATAAGTGTGGTTGAGTAATAAATAAATAATATGTACAGTAATTATATTTTTGAATATCAATTCATAATAAATAGTAATAATCAATAAACTAATCTAGATGTGTGTTTTAATTTCAGTTCTATAATGATTTGACACCATTGTTGCTGCGGTTCCAAAGCAAAGCCACTGATTTTGTGTTTGCAAGAAAAACGGAAAAAGAGGAACTGATGAAAGACCTGCAACAAAATATTGTAAACCAGCCGACTGGACCTACTCCGGCCGCTCCCAGTCATCATGGAGGACAAGGTACGTGAGATCATCTGAAAGTTCACACATCCTGGTATTTAATATAGCTGCACAGTAACAACTTCCTGGTATCTATTTAGAATTTATTTTAGCGGATTTCACTGGATAGTGAAAAAACAATGAATAATTAATGTATTCACAGTATTTTACCTTTCATACTCACACAAACTACTGTAAAATACTTTATTTTTCGCTTGGAATTAATTTTCATTGAATGATTCAGTGAAAATAAAATCCAGTGAATATACACTTTTTTCTATATTTTACATTAAACTCATCAAAAATCAAGGAAAATATATTCCATACAAAATGCCAAAAAAAAGGTCCTTTTAAATAAAATTAATTCAATTCGAAGATTACAATGTCATGATATCAAATAATCAATAAAAATTAGGGTCACAGCAAAATTTTTTGAGACCCAAAATTTTGAAATGTTTGTGTAATATTTTGAACATTTTCAATCTTATTTTCTGCAAAATAATCAAAATTATCATTTTGCACTGGTTTCTATTGCGAGATTATTACTTCATATCTCAACGTTTTAGTAGATGAAATGGGATGACTAAGTCATTATTATTTCCACGAATCCTAATTTTGTGGGGAAAAAAAATTGAAAAAATTACATATAATTTAGTGAGTTTCCAGGTGCTTCTATAAATTGGGAGGTTATCTCCAATAATGCATTGCATATGTGCAGTAACATGTTCAGTAGTGTAAAATTTAGTTATCTCCCATAATGCACTGCATATGTGCAGTAACATGCTCAGTAGTGCAAAATTTAGTTATCTCCCATAATGCATTGCACATATGTGCAGTAACATGCTCAGTAGTGTAAAATTTAGTTATCTTCCATAATGCATTGCATATATGTGCAATATTACATGCTCAGTAGTGCAAAATGTTATCTCCCATAATGCATTGCACATATGTGCAGAAACAAGCGCATTTGTACAAAATTTGAATTTGGTATCAACTGCCTTAACATGCATTGTATATTTCTGTTGATAGGAGCCAGTCGTCAGCCGCCTCCCAGGCCTCCACCACCATCAGTACAGCAACCACAGTATCAACAACAACAACAACAACCACAACCACAACAACCATATGCACCAGCTTACAGTCAGTATACTCCCCCTCCAATGCCAACCGGATACAATCCATACGCTCCTATGAACTATCCGGCGCAGCCACAGTATCCGTATCCACAGGGGCAGCCACCACAACAACAGTACGGACAACAACAACAGTATCCATATCCACAACAACAACCACCATATCAATATGGAAATCCTCCTTATCCCAGACAATAATTAATAACAAATATCAGTTTAAAATTATGTCATTTCAACAAATTTTATTGCTTTTTCACAAAATAATCTGAATAATTTTTTTTTTCTCTCGAAGTCAGAAAGTCAGAAAACCATGATATGTTTTCTGAGATTGTACGACACAGTGTGAGTGACTTACACAGATTTTTGTCTTCACGATTCCGATGAAGCCCTGGATTTGTTTAAAATATCTATCAGTAAAAATTAAACAGTTTACTGTATGTCCATTTGATTGATATTATAAGAATTAAAAAATATGCCTGAAAATATAAATAATAAATAAAAGCAGTATATGGCACCTTTAAGTTAGATGTAGTTTCTAGGTTCTCACAAAACAATTAAGGTAATTAAAAGGCTTCCCTTATTGAAGTTGTATTCTCACATTGTAGAAAACCTCTAACTGAACTCTCCTGTAGGCACCTAGACTGTCCACAATTAATTTGTTAGTCTACTAAATCATCAAACGCTGAAGGCGTTTACAAAAAATACAACAGGCATTTCAGCGAAGGCCTGAGGACTGTTAATAACGCTTGTGAACAACCTCATGCGACATTATGTGGTTTTCCACTAGTACTGAATCCAATCATTCTCTGTTCAGTACCGGTGGAAAACCACGTAATGACGCCTGAGGGCATTTACAAGCGTTAACCTTCCTCCCACCTCCGGCCTTCACTGAAATGCCTGAGGCATTTCTTTCAAACAACTTTGGCGTTTGCTGATTTAGTTTACTAACAAATTAGGTCTGAGGTCTGTTGACATTCTAGTAAGCACCTAGACTAGATGCTTTCTATTATTATTGTGGGACTTTGTGAAGTCTAAGAGTAATAGATAAGTGAATCGGTGTGGAGGGATGTGGACTGCATACAAGTCATTCTGCACATGCGAGTTCCAATGGTAATCAACCAAAGTCATTGAGACAGCCAATCAGTGATGACAAATTTACATGGTTGAGTTGGTAACTAATAAAATGTTATTCCGATATCAAGCTATGAATTTTATGGCTTTCTTTACGCTATCACATTCTTAAAAATTCAGCAAATTCTACAAATCTAAAACCTAGTCAATGGTATAGTTTTCGGGAATCCAAATTACAAAATAATTAACCAAGACCGATTGTTTTTCAAAGATAAATTATTTTTCAATTGTCCAATTCTAACCTTATAATCTGTAAAGACAGGTTGTTGCCTTGGAAACCAGTGATGTATGTTTTCACGACAGGAAAAGAGCTATTAAGAGCTGTTAAAGGGTGGTGGTCGTTGCGCCACACATGTACGAGAACAAAGATGGCGACTTTGATTTCAAAGTTGTGCAGACCAATCAGTATGTACTAAGATGTTACAAGATTTAAAAGGGCACTTCCAGTTAAGCCTAATCTCACAACAAATTTACTTTCTGGATTAAAATTTCAATGGATAACAAAAGATAGATTAACTTTGTAAACAATATAAACAATAGTGTCCCATGATTCTTTGGTGCAATCCTTGGGCTTGAGCGGTTTCCCTTTTCACCACCAGTTCCCTTTTTTCATCACAAATTCACAAAATAGTCCTGTTTATAGTCTTTATATTCCTTCAGAAGATTCGGAAAATAATAGCCAACTTTTTTAAGTAAAAAACTGAAAATTTACTCAAATTTTGTCTGTTGGTGCCAAAATTAGGTTTCATTTTCAGAAGTATATATGAAAGTCTGGTGGTGAAAAGGTTAATTTCTAGGTGATTGGAAGGTATCGAAGAGTCACTGGCGATAATTAGTTCACGTCCATGCCCAGGTCAAAAATCATACTCGTAATATTCATTAGAAGAGTACACATTGCATTGTGGGAAAATCAATGTTTATCAACACAAATGTCACACATGTTTGACGTGACAACCACGGCCCTTTAAATATAACTGCAATGAACATTACACCTTGCCAGTAGTAAAACCCTATTATTTACAAATAGTTTCATTTAGTTAATAGTACGAGTGTGTCCCATTTGTTATGAAAACCAAAGTTTAATTTGGCTACCATACCGGTAACTCATATTACCAATGTTAAAGCGGGAGGGTTGTCACCTGCACATGCAAAGGCTCATGTGTAGACACGCTATGGCCATCTGAAGCATGCGCAGGTGACGACTCCCTCGCTTTAACCAAATCATTAGTTATTACTGTAAAATCATTTTTATGTTGTTTTATTTTGCAGAGTTTTTTTTATACCTAAGATGAAATTTTCACTAAGAATACCTAGTTCTAAACTAAAGGCTTGACTATAAAAAAATTCTATTGGGGTAATGGCAGAAAGAGGAAAAAAATTCTACATAAGAAAAAAATTCTGACATGACGTGACAACCACTGCCCTTTAAAATACCCAGACTTTAACTGTTACACTCAATAATGTTCTTTCTTGTGTTAACACTGTTAACTGATTTAATTTCTCAACAAACAAAAGTTCCTGAATGTTTTGAGCGTCAGTGACTTTTGCAAAACTGTTGTCTTTACAAATGCCAAAGCGAAAATTCCTATCAGTAAACTAAGCAATTCACCGTAGTTTATTACTTGGTTTACTTGGATGATATGTTATTATTAAGTAGATTAGTTAATGATTTTATTTACAGTACAATTTTTGAATAATGTGTATACAGAGATGGTATGTGAAATTTAAATAAATAATTATTAAAAACGGATTTGGTTTTCTCTCTTCTGTGTTTTTAGCTGTGGTTTCGCACTTTCGATTTTAAAACATAATATTGGATTGAATTATAAATGAAATTTTAATTTCTAACTGATTGTGGACATTGTGTTCTTGGGGTTGACCATAATTAACTCTGAGAGGGCAATGGAAGAAAAACTTTTATTTTAATAGACCATTTTCCGTTCACTGCGAGAATCACGCGTTATGTGTGAAATCGAACGTAAAAACAGGACAAACAAAGGTCATAGCGTCGTAGTCGCGTCAAACATCGCGTGGGATTCGACAAACGCGAAAGTATTTCGGGGACATTTCCATGCTTAATAATGTGCTGTCCACATTTGATGATAGGCAATTTCGATTAAGTAAGGGTATTCAGAAACAATATTCCTCTGTCGAAGATCGGCCGGTCAATGTAAGCTACGAAATAAAGAAATTCTAGTTCAAAATCAAATCGTTCGATTTTTGCGGCAGACGTTCGACGCGCGTCTTTCATGCATCTCGCGAGATCTCGCAATTGTACGGAAAATCACCTATTATCTTGCATGTTTTATGATGAATTTGCTATATTTATATATATATATGTGGTTTTTTAAAACTTTTTTGCTGTTATTTACCCAGCTGGATTTTTTTTCCTATGCAAATTATTCTTTTCAAATTCTGAAATTTCCCCCTCCTGAGTTTCTAATGGTCAGCCCCTTTTCTGAAAAAGTGGCAGCCATATGGGCCATCTTAAAGGGTGGTGGTCATCGCGCCACGTCCTGTTCGATATGGGGCTCATAGCGACGTATACAACACATATAAAATGCATTGTTCATTTACATGAAATTCGAGCACGCGCTGCGCGACAACCACCGTTCTTTAAGTCTTATCTCGCAATAAAGTTAAATCTTTAATTTTGTGTCTACAAACAATGTTTACTTGATCAATGTTCAAAATTCATAGCAATTTGCTTTGATGACAAAATGCAAAACTACTTTTAGATTGTGTCCGATTGGCTACCTAACCATAACACCATAACAACGGTCAGACCAATCAGAAAGCAGCTTCTTTGTTGACATTTCAAATTCTGTCTTCTATATATGCTTTGACTCAACTGCGAAGCAATTCAATTCTCAACAATAGGTGAATTTCCGTTCGACTGCGAGATCTTGCGTATTGCGTGAAAGACTCGCACCGAACGTCTGCCGCAAAAATCAATTTGATTTTGAACATGAATTTCTTTATTTTGTGGCTAACATCGAAAGGCCAATCTCTGACAGGGGAATATTGCGTTCGAATTCCCTTACTTCATTAAAATTGACCATCAAATGTGTACAGCACACTATTAGGCATGGAAATATCCCCCAAAATATTCTTGCATTTGTCAAATCCCACGCAATGTTCAACCCATGCACCTGCATTTCTACCCCTGTATTTCTATCTCTGCATCTGCATTTCTACCCCTGTATTTCTATCTCTGCATCTGCATTTCAACCCATGCACCTGCTTTTCTACCCCAGCATGTGTATTTCTATCTCTGCATCTGCATTTCAACCCATGCACCTGCATTTCAACCCATGCACCTGCATTTCTACCCCAGCATGTGTATTTCTATCTCTGCATCTGCATTTCAACCCAAGCACCTGCATTTCAACCCAAGCACCTGCATTTCAACTCATGCACCTGCATTTCTACCCATGCACCTGCATTTCAACCCATGCACCTGCATTTCTACCCCAGCATGTGTATTTCTATCTCTGCATCTACATTTCAACCCATGCACCTGCATTTCAACTCATGCACCTGCATTTCTACCCATGCATCTGCATTTCAACCCCAGCATGTGTATTTCTATCTCTGCATCTGCATTTCAACCCAAGCACCTGCATTTCTATCTCTGCATCTGCATTTCAACCCATGCACCTGCATTTCTACCCCAGCATGTGTATTTCTATCTCTGCATATGCATTTCAACCCATGCACCTGCATTTCAACCCCAGCATGTGTATTTCTATCTCTGCATTTCAACCCAAGCACCTGCATTTCAACTCATGCACCTGCATTTCAACCCATGCATCTGCATTTCAACCCATGCACCTGCATTTCAACTCATGCACCTGCATTTCTACCCCAGCATGTGTATTTCTATCTCTGCATCTGCATTTCTACCCATGCATCTGCATTTCAACCCATGTACCTGCATTTCTACCCCAGCATGTGTATTTCTATCTCTGCATCTGCATTTCAACCCAAGCACCTGCATTTCAACCCAAGCACCTGCATTTCAACTCATGCACCTGCATTTCTACCCATGCACCTGCATTTCAACCCATGCACCTGCATTTCTACCCCAGCATGTGTATTTCTATCTCTGCATCTACATTTCAACCCATGCACCTGCATTTCAACTCATGCACCTGCATTTCTACCCATGCATCTGCATTTCAACCCATGCACCTGCATTTCTACCCCAGCATGTGTATTTCTATCTCTGCATCTGCATTTCTACCCATGCATCTGCATTTCAACCCATGTACCTGCATTTCTACCCCAGCATGTGTATTTCTATCTCTGCATCTGCATTTCAACCCAAGCACCTGCATTTCTATCTCTGCATCTGCATTTCAACCCATGCACCTGCATTTCTACCCCAGCATGTGTATTTCTATCCCTGCATATGCATTTCAACCCATGCACCTGCATTTCAACCCCAGCATGTGTATTTCTATCTCTGCATTTCAACCCAAGCACCTGCATTTCAACTCATGCACCTGCATTTCAACCCATGCATCTGCATTTCAACCCATGCACCTGCATTTCAACTCATGCACCTGCATTTCTACCCCAGCATGTGTATTTCTATCTCTGCATCTGCATTTCTACCCATGCATCTGCATTTCAACCCATGTACCTGCATTTCTACCCCAGCATGTGTATTTCTATCTCTGCATCTGCATTTCAACCCAAGCACCTGCATTTCAACTCATGCACCTGCATTTCTACCCATGCACCTGCATTTCAACCCATGCACCTGCATTTCTACCCCAGCATGTGTATTTCTATCTCTGCATCTACATTTCAACCCATGCACCTGCATTTCAACTCATGCACCTGCATTTCTACCCATGCATCTGCATTTCAACCCATGTACCTGCATTTCTACCCCAGCATGTGTATTTCTATCTCTGCATCTGCATTTCAACCCAAGCACCTGCATTTCTATCTCTGCATCTGCATTTCAACCCATGCACCTGCATTTCTACCCCAGCATGTGTATTTCTATCTCTGCATATGCATTTCAACCCATGCACCTGCATTTCAACCCCAGCATGTGTATTTCTATCTCTGCATTTCAACCCAAGCACCTGCATTTCAACTCATGCACCTGCATTTCAACCCATGCATCTGCATTTCAACCCATGCACCTGCATTTCAACCCATGCACCTGCATTTCAACTCATGCACCTGCATTTCTACCCCAGCATGTGTATTTCTATCTCTGCATCTGCATTTCTACCCATGCATCTGCATTTCAACCCATGTACCTGCATTTCTACCCCAGCATGTGTATTTCTATCTCTGCATCTGCATTTCTACCCATGCACCTGCATTTCAACCCATGCACCTGCATTTCAACCCATGCACCTGCATTTCAACCCATGCACCTGCATTTCAACTCATGCACCTGCATTTCTACCCATGCATCTGCATTTCAACCCATGTACCTGCATTTCTACCCCAGCATGTGTATTTCTATCTCTGCATCTGCATTTCAACCCAAGCACCTGCATTTCTATCTCTGCATCTGCATTTCAACCCATGCACCTGCATTTCAACCCATGCACCTGCATTTCTACCCCAGCATATGTATTTCTATCTCTGCTTCTGCATTTCAACCCAAGCACCTGCATTTCTATCTCTGCATCTGCATTTCAACCCATGCACCTGCATTTCTACCCCTGTATTTCTATCTCTGCGTCTGCATTTCTACCCCTGCATTTCTACCCACGCACCTGCATTTCAACCCATGCACCTGCATTTCAACCCATGCACCTGCATTTCTACCCATGCACCTGCATTTCTACCCATGCACCTGCATTTCAACCCATGCACCTGCATTTCAACCCATGTACCTGCATTTCAACCCATGCACCTGCATTTCAACCCATGCACCTGCATTTCTACCCATGCACCTGCATTTCAACCCATGCACCTGCATTTCAACCCATGCACCTGCATTTCAACCCATGCACCTGCATTTCTACCCATGCACCTGCATTTCTACCCATGCACCTGCATTTCAACCCATGCACCTGCATTTCAACCCCTTATCTGTATTTCTTCGATGAAACTCAAACTCTCTTGCAAATTACTCACTGGATGCTTAAATAAAAAGACAAGAACTAAATTAAGAATGAGAAAAAATTATTTATATTATACCCAGTAAATACTTTGAATAAGTTATTGTAACCACTTTACAGCGAGAAAAATAACACCAAAAATAGAAATAAAATGTCAATCATATGCAGACAAAAATAATGATGAGAAAGTTTCAACTCAAATTATCAAAATTACATTCTATATAATAATGTACACAAACAATACACATTTGGCAGTGAAAAAAATGGAATTCTAACACAAATTCCTTTGTTTACACCAAACACAGCAACAATGTAGTGCATGACAGACAAAGAATTAGATCACTGAAAGCAAATGATCATGCAGGTTGCAATATTTTCACTGGAATTTCAAGTAGAAGCAGGGAAAGGTGTATATGGTTATCACAAGAATACCACAAAGTAGGCATTCCCCTACGTGTCAGACGATTGAGTACCTTCGTGCCTTTGTACATACTTTCTGGTATTCTCAAAATCTCATATTATGCATTCCCTTATGTGTCAGACGATTGATTACCGTACTGCCTTTGTGCATACTTTGCAGTATCCTCGTAATAACCTCATATTATTTACTGTCAATATATTTCATAAATTACACATGCGATAATTTGTTGACTTTTGCAAAATGTTGTCTTCTTGAATGCTATCAAAATTACAAAAATTTCTAGTACAGTAGCAAAAAATTGAACAGTTTACTGTATATATTGCAGGTAAAAACAATAAAATCTGAAAATTTCTGTTTTCAATCAATCGTCTGATATGAAATCATAAACTGACATGTTTTCAAAGTTTTTTCTTATTTTTCTTCTTGGCGTAACTACGATATCAGCAAAGCTGTAGTTCCTGGAGAAGCTGTTTGAGCTTGGTGTGCGTTTTACAGCAGGACCTACAAATATAAAGTTGTTGTTATTTATACTAGTGTGTGGTATTCCAACTACTGTAAAATACTTTATTTTCACTTGTAATTAATTTTCGCTGAAGGAATATACCTGTTTTCCTATATTTTACATTCAACTTGTCAAAATTAAATTCCATACAGAACACTCGAAAAATCTTTTCAGCGAAAATTAATTCCAGCATAAATAAAGTATTTTACAGTATTTTACATTCAACTTGGCAAAAATCATTGAAAATAAATTCCATACAAAATGCACCCAAAAAGTCTTTTCAGCGCAAATTAATTCCAGCTAAAATAAAGTTTTTCACAGTATCTAACTAATTCAGACCACTGGTCTGAAGTAGAAACACCCAATCTGTAAGAGAGACAACTGTCAACAGTTGATAATATGCATTATAAATTGGTGTATGACCTACCATTGTAATATATAACCTCTCTAGATCTTTCATCAGAGGAACTATATGCTGATTAGGGATGTTATAATCTCCATTATATAGTGGGGTACCCCGTTATAAAGTTTTAAAATCAAACACAACTAATAGATGACTTTCCCGGAAGCTAGAAGATACAGCGTTTCACATGCGCGCACATGCCCTTTTGGGGTGTAAACTTGTACGTGTGATATTGTGCTTCTGGGTGTACTAATCAACGTCACAAAAATGAAATTCCGTTCAATCGACTATCAGCAAACTGAAATGTTTGTTTTTTCAGCTATGACAAAGCTATGTCTCGCTAAGGTGTCTCATGGCGAATGAGGGCGCTCTTCAATTACATTAGCTGACTTTTATATGGAGGCTTGTCACTGACATGAGCAACTGTTAAGACGCTAAAAAACTGGCCATTTTTATGTGTATCTTAATGGCAGAATAGTGAAATTATGCGTGTTTTGTTTGTGTTTGCGCTGGACAACAAGTGTATTTCTGCTGAGAACTTAATTACATACATGCAAGTTCAGCAAATAGGAACAATATTTTGATCTTTAAAACCAGTTTTAGAAGAAATTCACCAAAACACTAACACTATTGTTTATTGAAATCTAATTAGAGTTATAAGACCTGAAAAACAATGCTGAATTCAATATGTGAACAAGGCATTGATGATTTCATGTTGAATTTCATGATGACTGACTTACATATGAAGTCCTTATTCTTCATTTCTTTGATCAATTTTTTTTCTTGTTGTCTTATTTTTTGATGTTTATCGCACGTACCACTACTCCTATCCATCCATTTGTTGTATGTACGACTTGTTAACATTCCACCAACATTGCGACTACAACCTACAAATCAATGCAGTAAATGAGCAAGTCATAAATTTACATCTTGTGAAATTTACACAATCATCTGTATTTTGCTCAATCCTCGGGGGCGGACATCCGGGCATTTTCCACTGCGTGGCAACTCTCGCGGTGAAAACAAAAACTCACAGAAAACGGTACTTTGCGATGCATGGTTGTTGAGAGTCCCCTGAACAGTGTAACAAGTTTAGCCCTACGTGTGTAACATATATGAATTTGGTTGTTCAGGATTACTTCAAAGTTGAGTTTGTGTTGTTTTCTCAAATTTTCACCGGCTCCACCGGCGTTCCACAGCAACGCGCACAGAGTCCATAGAAATACGTGGTACAGTGGTGCGCGTCTTAGCAACGTAGAACGTCTGTGACGTAGCTCCGCCCCCGAGGATACATCTGTACATTTTCTAAAAATCAGGGTAGTAAATGTAATTTACATTAGAACATAGTATAGTCCAATAAAAATCAGAACTGAGAATAATATGAGGTTATTATGAGGATACCGAAAAGTATGCACAAAGACAGTACAGTGGGAGTATTGATCGACGTGCAGTTGAGGTTGATGCGACCGTGTACTGTCTGAGTGCATACTTTCAGTATCCTCGTAATAACCTTATTATTATACATCTTTTCCTCCCAAGGCCACATCATGGGAATGCCGAAATACAAAAAGTTTTGAACAGATTGAGCGAACTTCTTTGTATGGGGTCCAGTCAAACTCTGATACTGCCATGTTGTTGTTATTTATTATTAGAGGACGCTTACACGCGTAATCTTTCCATATTTGGAATTCGCATTTCTATATATGGTAGAATGAAAATACCCAGTGCAATACTGCAAAATTATGGATCGCTGTAACTTATGGCGTAACCGTCATTGGTAGCCTAGTGGTTGTCGCATCAAACTCATGACCGGTAGACCCAAATTTAAATCCTACCTTAAGCTGATCATCAAAAGGGGTCGACCCCTACCCTGGGGGAGTGTGCCACAGACTCAATGGGACGGCCTAATCCACAGGCCGAGATTTATTCACGAACGAATGCGACTTTGGGGGAACCTTGGTTAAGGTCCGCAGGTGCTTGTGTTCGACCAAGCCTGGTTGATGCCAGGATAGTGCATTAAAACTTATGGCGTTACTGTGACAGATTTATAATAACATAAAATACTGCTCAATTAGGTTACTTTCCAAGACGTAGAATAATCTTGATAACAATAGTATACATCTATATTATCATATTCGCTTGATTTGAAGTGCAGAAATCTGGAGTTCACTGATAAAATTGCCTTGGCAGTATAATACAAAGAATATTGAAATGCACTCGGCCAACTTATTGGACATCAAGGCAATCACAGTTTTCATTAAGTTCAAGCCCTGAAGGCACATACATAAGGGAATAACTTGTACGTTTCTTTTTATGCCGTTTCAAAATATTATTATTATAATATAAATTACAGAGTTGAGTCGATCTATGGTCAAAATTAGACATAATTCATTATTCTAGCATACAAAAAACACAATATCTGATTTATATGTGTTTTTATCAGAGATGCACTCCCAGTAAAAAAAAATATGGCATATACCAATATATTAAATAATTGTGTGGCGTGATACTACTGTTTTCAAAACACAATCAATATGCAAGTTATCTTACCAGGACAATGTGTTTGGAAATATCTGATACCAATATTATCTTCACTCTCACTTCTATTTATTCCTAAAGAGTACATAATTACATGTCAATATTGTATCAGTTCATTAATGACAAATTAAGCTATGTATCTATCAGTTTGTTAAAGGTGGCCGCAGCCACATCACCATTCATTATAGGTACCATATGAACGGAAAAGATTGACGATTAATTAGTACCTTTTAGTTTAAAATGTATACAGATTATTGGAATACATAAATGTGATTTTAAATAATGTTGAAAGTCTTGCATAAGCCATAATTTGCATTTTTTTCATGGTTATTGTCTCGCATGAGCCATAATTTGCATCATTTTCATGGTTATTGTCTCGGTTGAGCCATAATTTGCATCTTTTTCACGGTTATTGTCTCGGTTGAGCCATAATTTGCATCTTTTACATGGTTATTGTCTCGGTTGAGCCATAATTTGCATCTTTTTCACGGTTATTGTCTCGCATGAGCCATAATTTGCATCTTTTTCACGGTTATTGTCTCGCATGAGCCATAATTTACATCTCACAGAGAAATATAGAATATAAGTACCATACGCAGGGGTTTTTCTAGAAAAAACTGCAAGAGGGAGCACTGCAATTTAGCGATGTCACCAAGTGGGGGAGATAGGGTTCTCCCTACCAGGGTGTGGAGTTTTTGATAATACTAACTTAAAGTTAAAATAGAGCATTTTATGGTTTCCTTGGGGCCAAAATTGCTATCAGACAGGTCACAGTTGAAGACTGTGGCCACATGTGATCCCTGGTCAATCAGAATTTTATGGTTGCCAGAGGATCTGCTCCCAAGGGTAAGGGGGCGCATGACCATGGCATGAGAGTGCTGCACCCCTGTTCCCTTGTTTAAAAAAATCCCTGCATATGAACATTAACTGATTGGTTGGGAACAAGAGTAACTATTTACAATTAGAATAAATTAAGTCAACTTACCATTTCTGACAGGAGTGACCTGCGAGTGTAATCCCTGCCATCGTGCTACAAAAATCTTTCTGTGTTTTTGTCCAACAGACATGCAACCCCTTCTGTCATTATTCACTGGTCTTAATTTTCTGTTCAGTAATTTAAAACAATCTTACAGATGAGTAATGTGAATATGGACTGAATCGAATCAACAAACAAGTTGTTTAATCTGACAAATAGTAGAAGCAAGGCACTTTTTTTCTCAAAATGGAGATTTCTCCAAAGAATTAACCGGGTCTTGATCCCTCACTCACAGTTAATCACCTGATCTACAGACACCTTTTGACAAACAATGAATTTGCAATGTAATTATCTGTGCACATTTAGAACAGTCAAACTGCAAACACTACTCTCTCTTCAAAGGTAATGTAACAATGTTTATATATGTTTTCATATGGGAAAATGAAGTAAAAGTTTCCTTTATCACAGATATTCTCCTGTTATTTTAATCTTAGACTAATATGTTAACACCTAGATTTTCCAAAAACAAAGCACTGTAATAAATACTAATCAGAAGAATGTTTCCTGATTTAAAAATAATCTCCATTTTAGGGACAAGTGCCTTGCTTTAGGTTCACTTTGAAAATCCTCAGTGCTTAGTACCTCCAAATTCAACAAAAAATAGATATAGGATACGTCTACCAACTTCTTTCAAATATAGTTAAAAATTTCTCTCTGAAATGAGTACAGACACACCATTAACTCACAATGTGCATTTACCAAGTTTTTTTTTTAAATGTTTTTGTGCCAGGTGACAGTTCTGGACATTGAATGTCACTGTTGTCTCTCCTGACTTTTTTCTATTTTGTAAGTGCAAACTGCAAGTGCTAGTGCTGACACATAGTGCATTTTGCCACAGAAGTCATTTCCTGTTTGGGACTACATGACAGGGCAGTGTGGCCATCTCCCTATCAAACGGCAATTTTAATGCGCTACCAAGTTTGAATGAAATCACCTGCGGAGCGCCAATAGACCATGGACTTTTAAGTCACCACATAAATTTGTAATATTGTTGCTAATCCCAAATTCACATGTCAAAACAATTATTCACCTTGGTTGCATTATGGAGACAAATCTTGTTTATGCCATTACTTCCAGTCACTACTACTGTAAAATCTGTATTAAAAGCCGCGGCTTCTATTAAAATGGTACAATGCAACAGAGGAGATGCGGCTTCTATTAAAGCATCTACACATATGCGACCTGGTGAATTTTTGGGTCTTAATTGTTCAAAAAGAATGGGTGCGGCTTCTATTGGGGATGCGGCTTCTATTGGGGATGCGGCTTCTATTGGGGATGCGGCTTCTAATACAGATTTTACGGTACTATTTGTTAGTACTTAATTTATTGATTAATAAGCAAATATAACAGGTTATATTATAATAGACAACCAGTATCAATATCTTGTTTTTACTTAATTTTGAACAAAATTGGTCAAAGTCTGTACACCAAAGACCACAGGATATCAGATTTATGAATGAATGGGACTTAAATTAAATGTTTAAACAGGAATCTAGAATTATTGAAATCAAAATCTTTACTTTAACACTATTCTCAAAATTATGTACAAAACACCATGTGACATCAGACTTGTGAAGCAGTGCTAATCCAACACATCAAATTCAAAACTAAGATCGGGAAGCTTTTACATAAGTGTAATAATTACCTGACAGGTGTATCCATATCATCTGAGACACAGAATGGAAATTTTCTTTTCTGATTCACCATATTACTACTACTTGATCTGGCATGCCTTTGTAAGGTACTTGTAGAGAAAGTTGGCGTATGGTAGGAATCAACCATTTTTGGAGTGCCCAGAGAGACATGTGGGTGGACCGTGTAGTCATCTTTGTTCTTTATTCTTGACGTGTTTACAGTGGCAGCTTTATCATGGTATAGTTTGTGAGGATCTTTTTTCTTCAATTCTGGTGTGTACTTAGAGACACGTTTATCGGAGTGGACATTGTCATCTCTGTTCTTTATCCTTGGTGTATTCTGACCATCAGTGTGGACCTTGTATGGATTTTTTTCCTTCATTGTTGGTGTGCCATGTCTGTTTGGTGTAGATCTTTGGAATGAAACTGATACTATACTGGGTGATGCTGCCATTCTGTGACGTTCTCTACTGTAGTCCGGGGTTTTTTTTGGTGTCTGGGTGATCAAGAATTATTTATGTTTCTGGTTATTTTGTTTTCTAAAATTGATGCACAAAGGTTTTATTTTTATTCTGAAACTGTCATGACATAATATAATTTTTCATTTCAGGGTGTGACACGCACATTTTAAGTCATTATAAAAGATGTTTCGGTCCCAATGGCAAATGTTGGCTACTTTTCAACCGAAAGTTGGACCTACATAAATCTATTATCATCAGGCACTGCTGCACTACAACTGATTGTGTAATTTCAACTTTATTAGTGTTGAATAAAATACTATTATAACTAACCTTATTATGGGACTGCATACAGTTTTCAGTACAGATTTTCTGGTTATGGCATATTTTTGATTTCTCATTATGATTGTGCTGTATACTACAATTCAGACCCTCGTTGCCATAACAACCTTCAGGTACACTCCCTGTTGTATAATCGACACACAGTTTTCTTGCAATGTGTGTATTCCTTCTCAGAGGTATAGTAGGTTTTCTGAACACTTCAACTGGTGGCTGTGAATTCTGGTATTTTTTTGCATGATGTTGAATATCAGATTTTCCAGGTGTCCGTGGCGTTGACGCTCTCCTGTGATGGACAATACTATCATCTTTTATTGGTGTATACTCATGTCTATGGAAGGAAGTCTTACTACCAGTGTTCTGAATAGTGGCAACCTCATCACTTTGTGTAAGAGTGTCTTCTGTACGAAGCGATGTCTGCATATGAACACCCTGGCTTATACCGATAGAGGATGTTTCCTGTTTACTCTCAGACAGTAGAGTTCCATTATTATTTTCAACATCTTTATTTTGTATAGAAGTTTCATCTTTTCTATACATGTCATTGTTTCCAGTACTAGTCACAACATTCACTACGTTTGAGTCAAAAGTAGACTGATTGGTAGTCTCATTGTTTTTATTCTTCACTTCTTTTCTGTTTTCTATTTCTTTATTTCTCCTATCAGTGTTCTAATGGATGTGTAAAAAAACATTTTCAAACGATATAGCAAATTGAAAATATTCAATAAAATAGAAATAAATAAATAAAAATAAGTTATTTCATTATTTGTAAAAGCTTCACTTTTACAGCCTAGATTTGAATGTAAACTTTTCACAGCGGTGTCAATAAAATCTACTGTAAAAGGGTTAATTATTCACTGGGTTTTAATTTTGCTTATTTCGCTGACTGAAAGATGTGCTAAATTAAAACCCAGTGAATATGTAAATTTGAGCATAGAACACATTATCTAAATGATAAAACCATGAATTTAAAACTGAATATGCCTGTAATGCTAAATCAGTGAAATTTGAACCCAGTGAAAATTAGTCATTTTACAGTATTCTATTTCATTCTAGACCTATTCTAATCCAGATCTATTCTATCCTAAATCTATTCAAGATCTATTCTAATCTATATTTATTCTATTCTGGATCTATTTTATCAGCACCATGTCTGAGCAACGATTCTTAAAAATGACTTGGGTGAAAGACCATTTTTATATACTTATATTCTATTCTACTTTAGATAAATTCTATTCTATTCTACATCAATTCTATGACCTTTATATATGAGCAATGATTCTCAAAATGACTTGGGTGAAAGACCACTTTTCTATATATATTCTATTCTCCTTGAGACCTATTCTATTCTATTCCACATCTATTTTATGACCTCTATATCTGAGCAGAGATTCTCAAAATGAACTCAAAGACACTGTGCACCTCAGTAAAAACATGATTTTTTATTTAATGAATCAATGATGGAATTTGATTAGGGATTATTTGGTCGCAAAATACTTTATTTTAGCAGGAATTTATTTTCACTGATTTTTGTTGAATGCAAAATATAGGCAAAAAGGTATATTTGCTGGATTTTAAATTTCACTGAATCACTCCTTCAGTGAAAATTAATTCCAAGCGAATATAAAATATTTTACAGTAAATCAAAAAAGATAAATTCTCATTATCTACAAGTAGCTATTGATCAAAATTTCTGAAGAAAAAAAAAACGAAGGGGGGGGGGGGGGTATGCAGGGTTTTTTTCTTGGTAGCTGACAAATATAAGAAAGTTAAGAAATATAATTGTCTATTATAGCTAACCTGTTCACCACTAGACACTAGGCTGTTTTCTTTAGCTTCTAACCTGTCCAGAATAGTGACAAGCTTGTCAACGTATTTATCAACATTTGCCAGTGGATTTTCCATTTCTCTCACAGCTCTTCTGTCATCATATTTCTCTGCGATATTCAAAGGAGTCTGTATGGAATTCTCATCTGGAAAAGATATGCAATATTTTATGAACTGTTTGCAGTGAAGATTGCTCTGGGTTTATAGATAATGAAGTTGAACTAAATAATAGGCCTTTTCATCGCATGGCAATCATCATGGTGAAAACAAAGGCCGAAAACTCTCAGAAAACAGTGCTTTGAGATGGTTGTTGAGACCCCTGAACAGTATAACAAGATTATCCCTGCATGTGTAACATATATAAATTTAGTTGTTCGAGATTATTTCAAAGTTGAGTTTGTACTGCTTTCTCGAATTTAGCTATTTTCACCGGCTCTTCGACTAGCGTTCCACAGAAGCACGCACAAAGCCCATAGAAATACATGTACAGTAGTGTGCGTCTTAGCAACGTGGAACGTCTGTGATGTAGCTCCGCCCACAAGGATAGATAACCAGGCTGCAGTTTGGTTTACGAAGCATTTCTTTAAGCGCCCTCTAGTGCCAAAGATGTACTTCTGATTAGATACTACAAATGTAGTTTGATTGCTGTTCTGACACTCTTTAAAAATATAGCAGACATTGCAGTTATAACTTACTTGATTTTTAAAAAACGACCTATTCTAAGTTACCATAGACATATCTTTGTTATTTAGTAAGCGTTTGAGCATCAGCTTTTGTCACAAAATAAAATATGCATAATTTTTTCTACATTTTTTCAAAAATGTTGATTGAGACCTGATACAAATAGCAAATTACGTCCATTTTATTCAAAATTAACAAGTCATTGTCAATGACACGTCCCCGTTCCGTTCATATTTGAGTGACATATACATTCAAAGCAGATCATGACCGAAATCTCAGACCACTTTCAGTGGTCTGATCCGAAATGCATCTGCATATGTGTGTGAAGTGTGGTCTTGATCGGTTAAGGCATACCTGTGATATGGATGCTGAACTGTATTCAGTTAAAACCCGATTTGGAAAACAAAACAACGTGATTCAAGGTACCATAATGTACAATGTATGCATGAGGTGTGAACTAAATTCACCCATGGTGAATATGTGCAATTTTGACGAATTTTTGACCTTAAAAGGACTGGCCCAAATGCACAGGCATATGTATGATATAATGTATGATGTGTATGTGTATGTGTATGTGAAGTTTGAACTTGATCTGTCCAGGCATGTCCGAGATATGGATCGAAAACTAATTCTTTAAAACAAAATGGCCGCCAGTCGGCCATTTTGAACTTGATCCGAAGAAAAATTGGTGTGCATCAAGCTTATATTATGTTTAATATATGCACTAAATCTGAACAAAATCCATCCATGCATGACTGAGATCCCGTTCCGGAATTGTGAGAATATGTGATTTTGATGCATTTTCGGCCTTAAAATGGCCATCATTCAGCTATTGTTAAGCGGATCATGAAACAAATGCACATATCTATTTGTGGCATGATGTACCATGTGTGTGTGAAGTTTGAACTTGATCAATCCAGACATGTCTCGGATACGGATCCAGAACTGAATTCTTTAAAACAAAATGGCCGCCAGTCGGCCATTTTGAACTTGATCCCAAAAAAAAATGACGTGCATCAAGGTCCTATTATGTTAAATGTATGTACCAAATTTGAACAAAATCCGTCCATGCATAACTGAGATCTGGGTCCGGAATGGTGAAAATGTGCGATTTCAATGCATTTTTGGCCTTAAAATGGCCGCTATTCGGCTATCGTTAATCGGATCATGAAAAAAATGCATGTGCATATGTCCCATATAATGTGTGATGTATGAGTGAAGTTTGAACTTAATCGGTCTATGCATGTTCGAGATACAGGTGATCATGGACGCACGGACGCACACAGGGCAAACCATAAGTCCCCGAAATCGGACTACGTCCGAACAGGGACTAACAAAAGGAGGTATAAAAAAAATCAAAATCTTTGCATAAAAAATGATGATGATCCACCTGGGGTTAAATTAGTTATTTGTTACTACCATGTTAGAATGTACTCACCGTTAATTTGTACACATGTCTGTAGTAGATAAGTAGATGCTTTCATAAACTCATCATTCTGTATTTCTGTCATATATTTCACAACTAAACTGAGACCACCAGATTCCACAAACTCAAGCTGATTCTCAACTAGAAAAACAATTAGAGAGTGAAAGATAAAATGTAGAGGATTTCTCACAAGTGAACCTATAATATCGTATTTATTACTGAAAAAGTGTAAAATTGAAATTACATATAATATCGTATTTATTACTGAAAAAGTGTAAAATTTCCAAAACTTATCATATACCCAGTATTGCTCGGCCTCGTAATGCTACAAGAAGTGCGCCCTCACATCACGGTAATAATTTCCTGTATCATGTCTGACCCAGCACGTCTAGTTTTCATCAATCAAAACGAAAAATATCATTCTAAATCACGTTGTGTGTTTAAGACCACAGCGTATTAAAATTGTAATTACAACTACCGTACTTCCCCGAGTATAAGCCCAGGGGCCTGAACATGTAAAATTAGGGGGTGGGCTCATACTCGAGGACCACCTTAGAAAAGATAATTTTTTGGTGGGTTTAAAATTATAAGTATCTTCCCAACCTCGATAATTATCCAAATTAAATTTTTCGCTCACAGCGCCAGTCTCTGAGGAATATTACGTCTTTTTGAGAAAAAAATACGAAACGAGTCGTCATTGATTTCAACGACACTTTTTACAATGAAGAAACAAATGTGTTCATAAAAATACACACATTTTTATACAATACGGTTTACATACCGTCTGAATTTATGGTGCAAAAATGGGTAGGGTCTGTGGGAAAACAGTCGAAGGCAAGATCTTTATCATTATCTTCGTTGTGGAATGTTTTCGATTGTATGCAAACTCTTGATACAAACAATTTCCGCCATGGTGTTGTACATCATGATTTGACCTGAACAACTTCCTTTGACCTAACAGGTCACGTCTTTCGTTAACCAATCAAAATGCTGCGTCGTACAGACGAAGTTTCCCGATTATTGACGGAGTAATTTTTCCAACGCAATGTGGAAGTGAGTTACTAAAAGCTGTTGATTCGCAATTTCACGGTCGCCAACAAGTCACATCGAAGAATAGTTTGCTCGTTCACATCCCAGTCAGGATAGACTCAATGGACACGATTATTCGGAAAAGTAAAATGATGTTCAATGACCAGGTTTCACGACTTGACGATCACATTTTTGCTGTTTGGAAAACTACTACTCAAAAGAAATATGGATTATTTAAGTATTGCAACATTCGAGTGAATAACAGAATAGAAAAGGTGAAAACTATGTCCCGTACGCCCGCCATGCACTTAATTAATGCAAGTTTTCTCGTAAAAGCTGGAACCAAACTACCGTACCAATCATGATTTTTATGCAATGAAATACACTTTTTACATGCATATTTTAATAAATGTCGTCGACCCCCGGTAAAAACACCCTGGGCCTATACTCGGGAATGCCCTCAACTTGTTAAATGTCTAAAAACAGAGGGGTGGGCTTATACTCGGGGAGGGGCTTATACTCGGGGAAGTACGGTAAAAGGCACATGATAAAACTTTTACGGACTGGACACAGCATTTGTGTCGAAAGCTTGGGCGCTTCCGCTGCACGACCTCAGGACGTGAAAGCTATATCCAGTCCACAAAGATTAATATAAACACAGTGTACACAAGTTCGAACCCCCGACCATGGCAAATTCTTCACCACTGTAAGCAGATGCACACATCGCATTGCACTATAATTATCCGAGAAAAAGACTCAATAACTTGTATGATAAGGAACATAAAGTGGTGAAATTGATATGTGCAAGTGAAATCTTATACATCACAGACAACCACATAGTTACATAAGGCCAAAAAAAAAAATTGTTTTGTTGCCCTCGGCAACTGGCCGAAAAATATGAAATATCGGGTTGCGTCTTTTTTCCCCATATACCTCTATTTACGATACCCTTAGTTTTCACGAGTTTAAAAAAAAAAAATCCGACCAACCGACCCAATTTTTTTCAATTTTCCAACTTGAGGGCAACATAAGTTGTTGTTTTTTTTTTGGCCTAAAGGCAAGTATACCTAGTAAGTATGACCAAAAAAAGAAAATGGGGACAACTAAAGGAAACTTAGCACAGAAAGATGGAGAGGGAGCTCAAAAACAAAGGAATGACCCAGAGCAGTCACAGACAGAGCAAAATTGGAGATCTCTTGCCAGCAGGCACGAAGAGGAGTGAATGAATGAATTGCCCCCAGGGTCATGTTCATGTTCATGTCCACAAGCAGTGTCTACAAGACCTGGCTGGAACTAATTATAATAACATGTATATTACAAATTTTCACTGAAGGAGTGATTCAGTGAAAATAATACCCAGTGATTATCATTTTTTTCTATATTTTACATTCAACTTGCCAAAAATCACTGAGAATAAATTCAATACCAAATACCCAAAAAGTCTTTTAGCAAAAATAAATTCCAGCTAAAATCAAGTATTTTACAGTATTTTTGCCTCTAAAATAACTTTTTCACCACCATTTCATCACAAATTCATAAAATAGTTTTGTTTATAGACTGCACTTCTCTTCATTAGATTGGGAAAAAATTGCCAAATTTTGTTTGAGTAAAAACTGAAATTTGACTCAAATTCTGTCTATTGGTCCTAAAATTATGGTTCACTTCCTGAAATATTGAAGAAAACGTGCAAAGAAATATGGGTGAGAAAGTGTGGTGGTGAAAAGCCGTAATATTATAACTTACCACAGGAGTCTGTACAGTGTGCTATTGTAAGCACCAGCTGTAGTTTACTATTGATAGATAAGACATCATTGGAAAGTAAACTAAGTAATAATTCCACGGCACCATAGTTGGATATACATTGCTTACTCGTGTCTACGAAAAAATACACAAAACTTATTATGTGCCACTTCTACATCATTGCCTATAGCCCTAACTTTTCAGTTGTGTTGGTATGTAAAATGCCAAGTAATGGCCATGCTCACACGATTCTCATGTACGTGGGTTGGACTGGATATCAGCCAATTCAAACAGCTTTCCAGTTTACACAGAGTTCAGAATAAGCAGGATGTCAATTTTAATACACATGGCTCAGTCTACACAGGGTTCATTTAAGACAGGTTTCTAGTTTACACAGGGTTCAGAATAAGCAGGATGTCAATTTTAATACACATGGCTCAGTCTACACAAGGTTCATTTAAGACAGGTTTCCAGTTTACACAGGGTTCAGAATAAGCAGGATGTCAATTTTAATACACATGGCTCAGTCTACACAGGGTTCATTTAAGACAGGTTTCCAGTTTACACAGGGTTCAGAATAAGCAGGATGTCAATTTTAATACACATGGCTCAGTCTACACAGGGTTCATTTAAGACAGGTTTCCAGTTTACACAGAGTTCAGAATAAGCAGGATGTCAATTTTAATACACATGGCTCAGTCTACACAGGGTTCATTTAAGACAGGTTTCCAGTTTACACAGAGTTCAGAATAAGCAGGATGTCAATTTTAATACACATGGCTCAGTCTACACAGGGTTCATTTAAGACAGGTTTCCAGTTTACACAGAGTTCAGAATAAGCAGGATGTCAATTTTAATACACATGGCTCAGTCTACACAGGGTTCATTTAAGACAGGTTTCTAGTTTACACAGCGTTCAGAATAAGCAGGATGTCAATTTTAATACACATGGCTCAGTCTACACAGGGTTCATTTAAGACAGGTTTCTAGTTTACACAGGGTTCAGAATAAGCAGGATGTCAATTTTAATACACATGGCTCAGTCTACACAAGGTTCTTTTAAGACAGGTTTCCAGTTTACACAGGGTAAACAGATTGTCAAATTTAATACACAAGGTACAGTTCACATATGGTTCAGCTTAGACAGGTTTTCAGTTTATACAGGTTTCCAGCTTTCACAGGATTCAGAGTAAACAGATTGTCAATTTTAATACACAAGGTACAGTTCACATAGGGTTCAGCTTAGACAGGTTTTCAGTTTATACAGGTTTCCAGCTTCCACAGGATTCAGAGTAAACAGATTGTCAATTTTAATACACAAGGTACAGTTCACATAGGGTTCAGCTTAGACAGGTTTTCAGTTTATACAGGTTTCCAGCTTCCACAGGATTCAGAGTAAACAGATTGTCAATTTTAATACACAAGGTACAGTTCACATAGGGTTCAGCTTAGACAGGTTTTCAGTTTATACAGGTTTCCAGCTTCCACAGGATTCAGAGTAAACAGATTGTCAAATTTAATACACAAGGTACAGTTCACACAGGGTTCAGCTTAGACAGGTTTCTAGCTACCACAGGATTCAGAGTAAACAGACTGTCAATTTTAATACACAGAGTACATTTCACACAGGTTACAAGGAGTTCAGTTTAGACAGGTTTTCAGTTGAGATATAATTCCAGTTTGTGTTCATCATGAACAGGATTCCAGTTTACTCAGAGGTCAGTTTACTCAGAGGTCAGTTTACACAGGGGTCAGTTTACACAGAGGCCAGTTTACACAAGGGTCAGTTTACACAGTGGTAAGTTTACACAGGTTTCAGATTACACAGGGTTCAGATTACACAGGGTTCAGATTACACAGGGTTCAGTTTACACAGGGTTCAGTTTACACAGGGGTCAGTTTACAGAGTTCAGTTCACACAAGGGTCAGTTCACACAAGGGTCAGTTTACAGAGGTCAGTTTACACAGGATTCAGTTTGCACAGGGGTCAGTTTACAGAGTTCAGTTTACACAGGGTTCAGTTTACACAGGGTTCAGTTTACACAGCGGTCAGTTTACACAGGGGTCAGTTTATACAGAGTTCAGTTTACACAAGGGGTCAGTTTACACAGGGGTCAGTTTACACAGATGTTACAATACTTACTGTTATCTGTAACACAGGAGTTCAAAGTACTTGCTATATGGATGCCCAACTCTAATTCATTCAATCGATCCGTAGATGATTTCTCATTTAATCCATTTATCAACTTGTCTAAAGTTAATACCACAGTTTTCAATCCACCAAGTAAGCGGAATCTCTCCTGAATGGACACTGAATATAGACAAAATATTTCAGTATGAATGCGTTGCACTTGCTGAATATAAAATTACCTGGTATATAAGCATGAAAGCAATAAGACATGCAGTTTTGGAGATGATTTAAGTAGAGTTGACGATGGAGAACATACCAGTTTTGGAGATGATTTAAGTAGAGTTGACAATGGAGAACATACCAGTTTTGGAGATGATTTCAGTAGAGTTGACGATGGAGAACATACCAGTTTTGGAGATGATTTCAGTAGAGTTGACGATGGAGAACATACCAGTTTTGGGTCATGTTAGCTATTGTTCAACTCGTAATTATGCTAATTGTAAACCAGGCATACTTGTATTCATATGCAGAATGTAATCTGGCATTGTATATAGCTACAGATAATAGTACACAATTTGTAAAATGCCATTGTATTAGCTATATAACTGTACATACATGTATTTTGTAAATCAGACCTTACACCTTGGCTAATACATTAACAAATATAAAACATTGTGCAGCTTTAGCCAAGGTGCAACATCTGCAGTTGATGAAGAGTTCTTCCTCAGCAAGGGAAAAAGTCGCTCAAAAATAGGGCAGAGCCACTAACAACTGAGCTAATACAGCTTCCTATGAGTTCTCATAATATGGACACCTTAAATGGTCATTTTGATTGTCATGTGGTTGCACTAAACAAATGACAATGAGTATATACAACATAAATGATTTTCATAAGGATGTAAATCAACATATGTTTAGTGCTGGCGCTGTGCAACTGCATGATTGCCAAGTGTAATTTACTCTAAACAATGGGGTTAATATCTTGTGGTTCTAATACAAGTTCTGTTTTGTCAACTACAACAACAGTGAGTACTAAAGTTGATAAAATATTTCACTGATTGAAAGAAATATATGGTGACAACTATTTATTCATTCTCTGCTGTGTTGTTGATGCAACAGAAAAATCATACAGTGATATAGTGATCTTGAAAAATATCTTACTATAGTTAAGAAATTTGTGGTAAAATGAAATATACAATTTATAAACAACAAAATAAATGTAATTAGGAAGGAAATCAGGGTCCATAAAATTTCAATGTGTACTGCCTTCAGAAATTACCTACAGCCACGTATGAATTTGTGGTATGGTAAAATGAAATATACAATTTATAAACAACAAAATAAGTGTAATTAGGAAGGAATTCAGGGTCCATAAAATTTCAATGTGTACTGCCTTCAGAAATTACCTACAGCCATATTTCTTGAAGACTTATTTCCCCAGCATTCAACAATCTGACCCAACTTGATATGTCAGATACTAATTTTGACTCAAGATCCCTACATAATCAACAAGAGTTGGCAGAGCCATCTTGATGCTGGGAAAATAAGAGTATTTAAAGGTGTGTTTTAGAGCAATGGATTTGGCGAACAGACAGAAAAGCAATTTCAAAGACTTTGAGTTTGTTTTAATGAAAACTTGAAGTATACATGAGGGTACGTATTATTATTTATTTATTTATTTTGGAAACTCAATTTTTAATCGAAGGAATTAAACTAAATTAAATAATCATATGTTAGAAATGACTACTGTTCAACTCCGGACCTTTAATTGTACTTAGCGTATGTTATTATGACAATCAACCAATTCGAGAAAAACAGTCGACAATGACTAAATGCATGGTCATAGCCAAATCGCTGTTTAATTGAAATAAAAAAAAATCAAAGAAAACAGAGAACTCTAAGACCGGAAGAGAACACGAGCGATGAAGTCGAACAACAGGCATTATGGCAGCCATGTTTGTTTCACCTCGATCAATACAGTAATACCCATGATGCACTATTCCCATAAGAGTGGGTATATGGAAGTTCATAGCCAAGCGTACTGCGGTCAAGAACGGGGTAAGTTATTACGTGACGAGACCATCCCGATTTGCCGTCAATTTCCGGGTTCGGGTGCGTTTCGTACAAGAAGATGGAGTTTCTTCACATCACAAACTATTGGAATCATGCACACGTGTGAGTACTTCGGTGACACATTTTATAGCTAAGCCCAAAATAGTCTATCATTTATTGTGCAACTGTGACCACACGACATCATTCTGTTAACATCCACACATTTTCATAAAGTCTCCATGCACTTTTTGACCTTTCATACTACAATTTACTCCAGAAAAACAATTTTCTTGGTACATTCCTACATTCTTGCATACTAATGAGGGATTCAGACACATTCCAAGCTGAACAATTTTCTTGGACTAATAACAAAGCTTGTCAATCCTTTTCCAGCACTAATGTTAAAAGGCATCTAAAAATATAAACAACAATTTGTTTACAAACCATTATTAGCAACAGTGAGTCCAATGAGTGAGATGATAGGTCTGATAACAGATGAATTCGTGGTTTTATTCAAACAATCCAATAACAAAGGAAATGAAGACATACACAGCCTTTGGTTTTCATCTGCAGGCCAAGGAAAAAATAATTAATAATAATATATTACTGTACATCTGTATCCGTAATGCCATAAGTTACAACGTGCCGTAATTTTGCAGTATTACACTGGGTATTTGCATCCTACCATATTAGGAAATGCGAATTCCAAATATGGAACGATTAGGCACGTAAGTAGGATTTCAACATTCTCATGATGTATCCTTGAAAGGAAAAGATGTATAATATAATAAATAAGGTTATTACAAGGATACCACAAAGTATGCATGTTGGTCGATACTCAGGCTATACTGTCTTCATCCATACTTTTCGGTATCCTCGTACTAACCTCATATTCTCATATATTGTTCTATAACTCATAAACAGTCCTGGGATTTCTATATAGAGCATGTAACATCAAAGATGAATTACTGAACAAATTTTACTATGCCAAGTATTAAAGAAGAAACCACAAAGGCTAATTTCAAACTCCAAGCTCACACAATGAATTCCGAACGTGCATTCCCATTTAGAATTTCTTTAGCATCAACTGTGAAATCTGTATTATTAGCAGCGGCTTCTATTAAAATGGTACAATGCAACAGAGGGTATGCGGCTTCTATTAGAGCATGTACACATATGAGAAATGGTGAATTTTTGCTTCTCAATTGTTCAAAAAGAATGGTTGCGACTTCTATTAGAGATGCGGCTTCTAATACAGATTTTACGGTACCATTGAAAAGTATGAACATGGCTCCCCTTTCCTATTACGAAGTAGTCTGATTATAGCTTAACAAGCATCTTACAGTGAGGACATACAAAAGAATTGGTAGTACACGCGGACTTGACTAGCGACATCTGCATGCCCTCAGAATGTACACGCAGATTGACACACACACAACAGTGTTGTGGCTTTTGCATGCCCGCACAACTCTCCCTCAGATACGCTTTAGAGGAGTCTAAATAAATGGAGATGTTTCAAATCACGATAAAAAGGACTTACCATTAGATGGATTGTTAACCAGCACACAGAGGGCACCAAGTATAGATGACCAGATTGCAAACTGCTGCATATCACCAACAATCTTACCAAACATACCTCGATTCTCAAGATGCTCGCTTGTTGACCTACAGTGGGAATCATATGAGGTTATTATGAGAATCCTCGGGGGCGGAGCTACGTCACTGACGTTCTACGTTGCTAAGACGCGCACCACTGTACCACGTATTTCTATGGGCTTTGTGCGCGTTGCTGTGGAACGCCAGTGGAGCCGGTGAAAACTCGAGAAAACAACACAAACTCAACTTTGAAGTAATCCTGAACAACCAAATTCATATATGTTACACACGTAGGGCTAATCTTGTTACACTGTTCAGGGGACTCTCATCAACCATCGCAAAGTACCGTTTTCTGCGAGTTTTTGGTCTTTGTTTTCACCGCGAGGGTTGCCAGGCGGTAGAAAATGCCCGGATGTCCGCCCCCGAGGATACTGCAAAGTATGCACATAGGCAGATTAACCTTTTCACCACAAGATTCACAACCAAATTTTTTTTGCAACTTTTCTTATATTCAATATTTCTAGAAAAATGAATCCTAATTTTGGAGCCAACAGACAAAATTTGAGCCAATTTTTAATTTTTACTCAAAAAATTTGGCTATTTTTGTCCCAATCTTCTGAAGGAAAGTGCAGACTATTAAAGTGACTATTTTGTGAAGTTGTGATGAAAAGAGGGAACTTATGTTGCTCGAATATAACAAAATGCCAAGAAAAAGTTTTCATGTCCATGTAATCGTTTGCATTGATTGATGTGATTTTAGTATAGTGTGCTAAATTTTTGCTGCGAAAGTTGAAAGAAAAATCGTAATGTACTGTAAAATACTTTATTTTAGCTGGAATTAATTTTCACTGAAAAGACTTTTTGGGTGTTTTGTATAGAATTTATTTTCACTGATTTTTGATGAGTTGAAGGTAAAATATAGGAAAAAAAGATATATTTTATTTTCACTGAATCATTCCTGAAAATTAATTCCAAGCGAAAATAAAGTAATTTACAATATTAAAGGTAATTTCAATGTAAACACACATTTTCCAAACATGGAAGAAATTCTAATGCGCTGGCAACAAATGCTTCCAATATGGTGAAAAATAGGTTATCATCCAAACTCTGAGGGGAGGAACAAAGCAAATTATGTTTTCCTTCAATTTAATTTTGAGCCACATTTTGACATTTTTTTTTCATGATGTTGTTACTGCATTTTTCACTTTCAAAAATGTGATTTTTTCATAAATACATGTATATATTTTTTTCAAATTCAACAATTTCCCTCCCCCAGACTTTCAAATGATCCAACCCTTTACCTGAATAACTGTAGCAGAACATGAAGGCAGTTGGATTTCCTAGCAAGATTCTGACACTCACCTGAAAATAAGCAAAATATAATTATTCATCAATAATTTCTATAATCACATGCATTTCACAACAGTGATATGCATTTTTTCCATGCTGTATTACCATAGTTGTACACTGAATACTGAATTTTTCACTGTATATGTACTACCAGAAAGTTATCTGGAGTTTCTGGGTTTATATACATAACAGTAGCTATTGTTCAATAGGCAATTTTCCTAATTTATCTAAAAGCAAATGACAAAGCATATACAACATAAACAAAATTTATAGTGATATAAATTAAACTATGTTCAGTGCTGCACACGTTGCTATGCATATGCATGATTGTTAAATCGTTTAATTTTTTCAGTTTTTAAATTTTGTGGTATAAGTCAGCAAGACTTACTTGAAATGTGTGTTTACGGACATAAATCCACAGTCTTGTAAATTTCATATGGGTGGCCCTCCCAAGTGCAATTTACTCAACTCAAACCAAATCATTGCATTTTTCTCAAAGATGGAATGATTTGATTTTGAACTTGAATTTTTTTTTAATGTTGAAACACCATCTCATATTATTAGTAAATACTACAAAAAAAATTTGAAATTATTGATAATAATGATACAATCAATAACAATCTTTTTCAAAATTATGAATTTATGAAAAGGCAGTTAATAGCCAGCTTGTAAGTCATGCCAGTCTGTACCATACACAATCTGGACAAGCTAGTAACATGCATCTTTTATATGAGTAGGCATATGCAGGGATGAGAATGAGAATTTAAATTTTCAGCTGAAAGTAAAGTAGCCGGAGTCCAAGCTGACATCATTAACGACTTCTGAGTCTACGTCCAAGTCATAGGTTCTGCTGAGCAACAGGGCAGCTCACTCAGAGCAAACCCAGCCAATCGTGTTAATGGTTACATATTACTTCGAACACTTGAAAACCACTTCGGATTTTACGATTGCACTGAAAAGAGTCGCGAACATGCAGCATTTGAGACACCGCGAGTTTTCCCCCTTCGACCATACACTGGTACAGACTTCTTGCAGCCGACAACAATGACCCGACAGCGTGTTTACTTCCAGTGAATAAACAAGATTTGTATTCGAACCCTGGGGCTTAGAAATCCGCGGATTCACGGAAAATTCCCATCCCTGCATATGTTGTCTTTTATAACTGACAATAAACTATGTTATCATTTCAATCACTTACTATTATTAGAGACCATGCAAGACAGAAAGTAGACAACAATTTTCTTTAATTTCAAAGTTCCATTCATATTTATCAACTCATCATGTAAATACTGGAACAAACTCATATTTGTCAATTGCTTCTGACAAAATACTGCAAAAAAAAAAGTATTTAGAATTAACCTTTCGAGTTCTAAATAAAGCGGGGGAGTAGTCACCTGCGCATGCTTCAGATGTCCATAGCATGTCATTGTTTACAAACAAGTGTCAACCCATGAGCCTTTGCGTTTTTAGCGTGTGTTGTTATCGTTGCTTGGGACTCAATTCCCGCACGTGCACAGGTGATATCCCTCCTGCTTTAAGACAACTTCAGGCACCATCCACAAAATAAATTAATTTATAGTCAGCCCTTTCCCACATGAAATGTTGTGAAAATTTCAAAATTATCTTTGATCAAAAACTAGAAACAATGTGACATTATGTCTGTTTTGTCCAAATAATGAATTCCGTGAAAAAGACAGAAAAAAAGGGCAATTGAAGGCATCAAAACTAACAACCTAGAATTCAGGTAAATATGGTACTGCATCTAAACATATGTTGACTAGTTTTTAAATTGCTTTCATACAGTATTGTATTATACTTGCGGTGATTTATTCATCAACTTCAACTGGTCACTTCATTCCTTCACAAATAAATTCATTTTCAAACTCCCTTCACCATAAATTCACAAAATAGTTCCGTTTATAGTCTGCACTTTCCTTCAGAAGACTGGGACAAAAATAGCCAAATTTTTTTGAGTAAAAACTGAAAATTGACTCAACTTTCATCTGTTGGCTCCAAAATTAGGGTTCATTTCCAGAAATATTAAGAGATACAATTTGGGAGAGAAAGTCTGATGGTGAAAAGGTTAAGACATGTTTGAAATAACATTTCCGTATTTGGTACATCATCATTTCATAAATCATACAATCAATGAAGAAAATTTTTTGAATATTAGTAATTTGAGACAGGCAATTTCTACATTTACCTATCCTAGCTGAAATCTGCCCATCTGGGAAAGGTAGACAGGCCTTAATTTCGGCCCCTGTTAAGGTATTAAATTGTTAAAATATCTTGAACAGGCTTCAAAAAAAATCGAGCTGCACATTATTGACCAGAAAGCAACAATTCAAAGCACTTACAGTATTTGCTATATGAGCTATGAATCCCCAAAAAGCACATGTGAGCAGTGTTCAAACTGAAGGCAGACAACTGGGTCTGAGGCCTAGAAGTTTACAACATACGTGCTCCTTAGGTCTTTTGATGAATTTAATAAATACAAATTTCTCTGTGGGTCATCATCTTTCCATTTTATTTTGTATTCATATATGAAGCAGAAATAGAGTCAATTTATTTAAGTCAATGCAAACCTCAGACACAAAGTTCAATTTGTTAGACGATGAGGCAAAGTTAGCGAAAGTAAAACCAACAAATAATTAAGTATTTTACAGTACAGTTGTATGTAACATTTCCTTTTTTTAAATCAATATTTCATTTGTTTTTTCAGAATAGCATTCGACAATGTTCTATTTAAAATGAATAACATCATCAAAGTTACTATGTTATTACAATATTTTTCAACTTGCAGGCCCTCTTGGCCATCAATATTTCATTTGTTTTCTCAGAATAGTATTCGACAATCAAAGTTACTACGTTAATACTATATTTTTCAACTTGCAGGCCCTCTTGGCCATCAATATTTCATTTGTTTTCTCAGAATAGTATTCGACAATCAAAGTTACTACGTTAATACTATATTTTTCAACTTGCAGGCCCTCTTGGCCATCAATATTTCATTTATTTTCTCAGAATAGTATTCGACAATCAAAGTTACTACGTTAATACTATATTTTTCAACTTGCAGGCCCTCTTGGCCATCAATATTTCATTTGTTTTCTCAGAATAGTATTCGACAATCAAAGTTACTACGTTAATACTATATTTTTCAACTTGCAGGCCCTCTAGGCCATCAATATTTTTCAACTTGCAGGCCCTCTAGGCCATCAATATTTTGATCTCAGTGAGCAAATGAAAAGGTTATACTTACTATTTCTGTCTACGACACATGATAGTGTATATAAGGCTGCTTCTTTGACATCAGTGTGTTTAGTTGATGTGAGCAAAGATTGAATAAATAGTATGCCACCACAGTCCAATAAGCATTCTTTACCTTCATCTACAAGTAAACAAATCATCTCATGTTAACCTTTTTTAAGACTTTCTCGCCCGAATTCGTGAATAGTCAATCACATTTTTCAGAGAAACATTCAACATGTTTTGAACAGTATTTTTCAGGGGGAAAAAAATGACTCTGAGTACATGAAACGAATGTCTATATTCTTCACTTTTTACTTTTAGAGGTCACGGTGAAACCCACAGTGGTTGACTATCTGTGGTATCTTTTTAGGCAGAATTCAATAAAATTCACTATCAAATTTTTTGCTTAGTTTTCATAAATTTTTAGAAAAAATACTCCCGTAAATTAACAGTTTTAAGTCCATTCTACAGGCAGATGACCACCACCTAGACAGGCAGACAACCATCTTCCAGGACATGCAGACCACAAGCAAACTTCTTTGCTATATTCCCTTCAGTTTTTTACACTCATTTAAAGGAAAATGTACTCAGATGAAAGAGCCTTACAAATGTAGAAAAATGCAATTTATAGTTTTTATTTACTTCAATTTTTCACAACAGTGAATACGATGTCACATTTTACCCACAAGCCTTTGCTGGAGAATCAAGATGGTGGACTACATAATACTTACGAAAAGATGAATATCTATAAAATGAAAATGATATACAAAAAGTGTAAATTGCATTCTCATACATCTGTTTGCCTGCACTTCACCTTTAAACTTAAGTCAAAAGTTCTAGCATAAATTGTAAATTTAATTTCAGACTTTCTCGCCCAAATTCGTGAATAGTCAGTCAAATCTTTCATAGAGAAACATTCAACATGTTTTGAACAGTATTTTTCAAGAAAAAAAATGAGTACACCCTTTACTTTTTACTTTTAGAGGTCATGGTGAAACCCACAGTGGTTGACTATCTGCGGTATTTCTTTAGGCAGAATTCAATAAAATTCACTATCAAATTTTTTGCTTAGTTTTCATAAATTTTTAGAAAAAATGCTTCCATAATTAACAGTTTTGAGTCCATTCTACAGGCAGATGACCACCACCTAGACAGGCAGACAACCATTTTCCAGGACATGCAGACCACAAGCAAACTTCTTTGCTATATTCCCTTCAGTTTTTTACACTTATTTAAAGGAAAATGTACTCAGATGAAAGAGCCTTACAAATGTAGACAAATGCAATTTACAGTTTGTTTGTTTTTTCAGTGGATATAATGTCACACTTTACCCACAATTCATTGCTGGATAATCATAATAATGGACTACAATGTACATAATACTATTGAAAAGTTGAATATCTACAGAATAAATTGCATTCTCTCACATATGTAGAGCTCATCTGAGAGCATGTTGTTTACCCATTGAATTGAAACAATGCAGTGATGAAGTTTTAATGTTTATTTTCATTACCACAACAAGATTTATGTTCAAGGTTTAACTTTGTTAAGTAATGCTTTCGAATACATACATTAAAAGTTGATTAGCAGGGTTTTTTCGAAACCAGAGAACAGAGGCGCAGCGCCCTGATACTCTCCGCTGGCACCCTCTTACCGAATTGCCAAATTTCATGTCATAATATATTTTTTGAGCCGCGCACTTCCCTGCTGCCATACAACATGAAATCTTTCTCAAATATATTTTTCTCTGTGAAAACTTCCCAGCAAAACCAGCTGACAATGTGTCTGGATACCAAATACACTACAAGTACTCCAAAAATATTTCAATGGCGATAGATACATCGTTAAAACGATGCAGAAACCTTCGGATACCTTCCACACCTAGTACCCTCGCCCCCCACTTGGCCGCTTCATGAAATCTTTCTCAAATATATTTTTCTCTGTGAAAACTTCCCAGCAACACCAGCTGACAATGTGTCTGGATACCAAATACACTACAATTACTCCAAAAATATTTCAATGGCGATAGATACATCGTTAAAACGATGCAGAAACCTTCGGATACCTTCCACACCTAGTACCCCCGCCCCCCACTTGGCCGCTCCGCTCCCTCACCTGTATGTACTTCCTCTTGTTCATTTTTTCTATAAAAAACGCTGACTAGGATAAACAGAATACCTTGTGAAACAGAATTTCCCCTTTTTACTTGTACCTGGGGTGCACTTCACTGGTACAGGCGTATAAACAAAATATGCGAGATGCAGCTATATTATTACAATAATTGTTGCATCCTGGATGCCTATTTTGCATCAACACAAACTTTGCATTACATGGTCCATAGCACCAAGAGCCAAATGATTTCCAAGACTTTTCCAGACTTTTTCCCAAACTTTCTTGCATTTTTCCCAGGCATTTTGACCCTTGATTCAGGCCAACACCATCACCACCAAAGCTCATCAAAGTTCAAAATAGCAGGTCATATGTGTATAGAGTAAACAGGCCTTTCCAAAATGAATTAATAACTATGAAGATATTTAAAGATCTTTTTATTTTTCAAGTAATTTAAAGACAACTCAAAGACCTTCCAGATCTCAAAAAATTCAGACTTTCAAAGGATTTTTTTCCCAACGTTATGCATTAACCCTGCATTATGTTATCTTCATTGTCCGAACAAGTCAAACTTACCACTATCTGAACATATTTCTGCTATTGTAACCAAAGCATCTTTCAGAGATTGAGGCTGGTTCATGTTACATTTTAAACATTCTAATAACAACCTCAAATCAGTCTTAATACCTGAAAAAAACAAAAAGCAGAATCATGAAATAAGAAATCAATAAATCTAATTTATTAAACTATATTTTTTTTTTTATTAGACGCATAAAATCCTTAGGAAAGGATAAAAAGGGTCTTACAGAAAGAAATTAAAAAAAAAAACTACAATCTAAAAAAGAAAACAAAAAATAAAAACTTTTCTAAAAAAAATAAAACAAGTCAAAAACAATATATGTCAAGCAAAGATATTTAGTTTTTTGAAAGTTTTCCCTCTACTTACATAAATTTTGATGACAGCTGAAAGTGAATCATCATATTTAGCTAGTTTGGCCTACGGGCACAAAAATGTTTTTCAATATTGTTGTGCTCTACTCTATGACAATGTTTTCGCCCATCAAAACATTCCTTTTTCCTTTACTATTTCAGTTAGTTAAGGAAACGTAAGTCAGTCGTTCATTTATCAAGTATTTATTTTGTCTAGAGCTTATTTACCTACTCAAAAGCGAGTAAATTGGAAGAAAAATGTTAGTTGTTCTGTAGAAACTATTATTTCTTACAACAAGAAGAACTGAATCTTTTACATGCACTATGGATAAGAACATAACAGAATAAACAGCATTGTTTTCTGAATAAGATGCCATTCTCCCAAGTATGAATGCTGTGAACTTAAAGCAAGTGGCAGAATGTATTTTTTTTCCATTGTTGGTTAGACTCCCATGGTTGGGATGTGAAGCAGACCATAGAGTTGAACCAACAATCTCTCTGATGCCGGGTAGACAACGCTAACAATTATATTATTCTATGTACCATATTTGGTTTATGAGGAGTGCATGTGCTTATGTTGGCTTGGGTGCAATTTTTATTGATGCTTTTCAAGCCATTTTTTGTGTGCTTTTAATAATCAAAAATACTGTTAGTAGTACTTACTGTTAGGTAACTTGCCCACAGACATCATAACTATACATTAATGTATATAACTGGTTTAACAAGAGAATACTGCAAGATATAAAACATATAATAAATGAGGTAATTATGTATTGTCCAGCCCTTGATTTCATGGGTTCAGGTAAGATAGTGTAGTCCTAGCCCAGGACAAGTGACTCACTTGCTTTTACAAACCACCTAAAAATCTATTTGCAAACTATCATAAGGCCACACTGATTTAATTTTATGGATGACATCCTCTGGAGACCCCAAAACTAATGCAAGAGGGCGGAGAAAAAAAAGTCCTTCAAAAAAAAAATACCGGGTAATGCTGCAAAAACCACAGGACTACGGAGCTGGTATTACGAATTGAACCACAGAACACAGTGTATCAAAAAAACAACAACAAGTCTTTATTTGTGTTGATGTACACATCTCGTACTGTATTACTCTCACAGGTATAACCATTTCAGACAAGCTCTAGTACATGTAGTCATGATGAAGTACCTTCAGTCAGAAACACTGCATTCAAGGTACAGCATGAACACCATTTTCAGTACAAGTCAAGGCGGAATGTACCTATCACTACTATAACTAACAAAACATTGCACTGTGTGTGCAAGCAAATTATCCGAATCAGAAAATGAAAAAAACAAAAAAACAACTTGTTTTCACCTCGAAAGCGTTCTTTGGCCGAGTGTCACAGTGTAAGGCCTGCTTATCGCAATTGAGAGGGCCACCCACAGAATTCACACTGGACAGGGGGTTCTTTCACTGCTAGTATGGGGTAGACAAGACGATAGTACTGGAAATGAAATACACATACACCAAAATATTGAGTTAAAGCTTCTGGCTTTAATACCTCTCAAAATAATTACAAGAAATAAAGCACAGAAAAATACAATGAATAAAGTCACTAAAATAGGAGATTGCTTAGGGAAGTGTGCATTGGTGATAACTCACAGTTCCAGGATGTATTAATGGACGACAGTCAATGGCTTCTGCAACAAAACAACGAAGAAATACAGGAGTCTTGCTTGCAGAGGAACGCTGGTATTCTGGAGGGCACCGCTGAAAGCAGGAGATCGCAGAGCAGTTCATACAAGTCTCACAGAATGATGGTTGTAGCCTGTACCACATGCCAAACAATATCGTAGCAGAACACACAGGAAAGCAAGTTGAAGTGATGGATACCAAGTTGAAATGATCGACACAAACTGTCCTGAGTCTGTCCAATTTATAGGCAGTGACACTACCTGGGTTCCCACATGAGCCAATCAGAATGTAATCTTGCTAGCAGCTGTGTCACGTAGGCAACTCGTAGATCATAAACATCCTTTGTTATTCAAATAACAGCACACCTGGTAGTTTCCAATTCTCCTTCCAAAGTTGTAAACACCCTTTGTTATGTAAATTACAAGCACACCTGGTAGAACCCACTGTCCTTCCAGAGTTGAAAACAAGTATGACTTGTCAATCACCTTTATGACAGTTATCACAATACACACCGTTTCTTCCCTTGATTCCATGCACACTTCTATTTGCAGGGTTTGAGGTAATATGACAAAAGCATAAAAGATGCTGACACTGAGGAACTTCCGCTGCTTTGGTTGCAGTTTTGTCGACTTCAATGCAGACAAAGCAACCGAACTGACTTGTCGCCTGAACGACTTTTAGGCCACCATACACCTCCACTCCTCTCCTATTTCTCTCATCGTTGCAGAAGAAACGCGGGACAGCCACTCTGGACAATATATGTCCTTAAAGTTGTCTGGACGAAACTTGCTTGCCGCTACCAATCTCTCGTATAGCTGTGTAAACGTCACATCTCCCTGGCCGACGTCAATTGCGTACCAGTCTACAACAATCCCTCCGTTTTTCCTCGCGGCAGTGCAATACGCATGTGCAGAAGATCATTTACGACAAAATTGGCATGTTTTGAGGTAGTCCAAAACGAGTTTTACGACAAGCCGGTGCTTTACAACAATATGAGTCGGCAAGTTCCGGACAGAAAACCGATCTGTGGAGACTTGTCGTCAGAGATTTTTTGCTAATGCGCGCACGGATGTCATCCATAAAATTAAGTCGGTGTGGCCGAACTATATCCAGTGACATACAATTCAGCAAGTGAGTTTAAAAGTTAAGGTGCGATTTTGTGACTTGATGACACCCTAAGATGCAAGACAGAGCTAGTATTAACAGTTTTGTGTCAAGTGAAAGTCCAGGAAACAGATGAAGATCACTGCACATAAATGATAATTATCATTATTTTTAAAAGTGTCAAATGAAATTATTATTACTTTTGCAATTATGTTGAAAGCAAAACTTTGAACAACACGTGTTAGCACAAAAGGCCAGTCATGAATATAGACACTGAAAAGTAACAGGAAATAAAGTACAAGTAGAAATTATGAGTATGGTACAAAACAATATAAAATGAGAATAACATAACCAGCTAGACCCCAGCCAATCAACTTTCAAAGCTGGGCTGACACGGTCAATTGCCTTGGTGGCATCTTAAAAGCATCCATACTGTTATACAGTGCTATCATATGAATGATGATAATCCAGATTTATATCTTTTGCATCAAGCCTTCTCTATTTTTTGTTTCACCCCGTCATCACTTCCACTTGTCTTATTTACTCAACAAAACAGGTTTGACACCTGATTTTTAGAGCAAAAAACTTGCTATGTCATCGTAAGTGCCTGAGAAATGAGGCAGCAGTATACATGCAAAGCATAGGTCTGTTTTGTTTTCTGTTTTGTTTGTCACCACTCATACCAAGTTATGGTGAATAACTTTATTCCACAACTTCGTTGTGGTGCTTATTCTACATTTGTGTTCTCACACTGAGAACATTAAAATTGTCAAATAGATAAATAAACACTCAAATCCTGACATGACAAGTCCTTCACTGTATCTTGTTTACAAAGATACGAGTTGATCAGGTCTTTGCGGAAGTAAATAATTGAATGACTTCTTAGTTCTATCGATAAGCTGTTTGATGATATTTGCTAATTTAAGTAAGTACATGTATACATGTAGTAATGTAAGTATAGCCTGGCAAGATTTAAATATATTATTTGAAACATAATTTCAAACTGTTGTGAACTTGCAGTGGTTCGTAACCAGTCTTGTGATTGGTTCTTGACACATTCTGAATAGGCCACGCCTCCGACTGTGCATGGCATTCCGCTGACTGTTAGAATATTCGTAAATGTAGTCAATTTGTGTAGTTTTCTTGATTTATTCTGCAGAAATTGGTAAAATATAGGTAAGGCTTTAGCGAAATTTAAAAGAGCAACTAATATTCTTCAAGCTATTTTTTTCAAGTATTTTTTATAGATAGATTTGTATATTTCTTACACTAGATACCAGCCGACCCCCCCCCCCCCTCCCCCGCGCTCGTAGAGACTGCGTACAGTTGATTATACTAGTAGTTCCTGGGCTCTCTGTGGTAATGACTGCTTCAGACTGCAAATCTAGGATTCTGATTGGTGTACGGGTCTAGCGTGTGATCATTTTTAACGTGTCTCTCGATAGGAGAAATATTTTGCGACTGTTTTTTTGTACTCATGGCCAAAATCGTGTCACTGGTAAGTGGGCGGGGTTGTACTGCGTGTAGCAGGGTCCCGGGTACACACTACCGGGCCCACACCACCGGTTCAGCAGACGACACCGTCACAATAAAAACAAAATTTTAGCGAAAAACAAAATATTAATTTTCGACTTCGTTCAACAGCAGATTATTCATGAAGTTACTAAATGAAATGTCAGAAATTGTTAGTAAACAGCAATCTTTCTTTTTTGAACGACGACAATTGTGGAAAACTTACCGATCAACAGAGTATTCAGAGAGTGTTGTGACTTCTCGAACAGAAACTAAAATATATTCTCTAAAAGGTATGCATATTTCCACGACGATTGTGTATCTGTTGGCATTAGCTATCAATGCCAGGCGATTTGGTTGGTAAATTTAGACAGGTCGTTTCCTAAATTAACTATAATATGAGAAAAATTAAAGATCTGTGCGAACACATAAACGATGCAAAACTCGCGCCAAGTGAGGGCGGTGTTCAATGCTCCCGGCGTCCCTTGCGACGGCTTGTGGCTTGTTTTGAAACTAATAGTAAAAATTGAAAAAAATTAATAATATAATATCTACCATGATCAAAACATTGAAAGTAGAATTTTGTGACTGTAGTCCGAAGTAATTATTTAAAATAACAAAAAGTTTCCGTTATCAACCCTGGAAATATGTGTATCGCTGAGGGCGCACGATTCAAAAACTTGAGAAGAAATAAACAAAAAAGCTGTGCCAAGAAAACAGTAAGTTATTTTTAACCATATTTGCGTCTTTCTGTTACATTTGAAGTGATTCGGAAAAACGATAATGTGCCAACAATTGTGCTGATTTCTCGTTATAGTGTGTGTGTTCCGCTTTGAGCCAACGTTGACATGTCCAACTTTAAAATGAAGCGTGGGCTCACACCGCAAACGTTCCATGAGTGACCCCATTCAGTAGTCAAGTTATCAGGGCGCTGGCAATTAAACAAAAGCCGGAACTTTCCTAACCATGATCTCTTATTTCTTCAGATTTTGTAGTCACTGAATGCGTAACAGCTTTTGTCGAAGATTAATTGGTATGTAACGACAGAGTTCAGAGCTTGGGTACGAGGTACGTCAATAAGTATTGGTGTACAACTATTTCATAACAATGCACATTTCTTTACATGTGATTCAGTCGGCCATTATTCCATTAATCGACCAAGTAGCGATCCATTCAAAGAGAGATTTTTATAGTTGCTTTGAAATAAGTCTGACCTGTTTGTTGGCTGTTATCAATGTTTACAGCTAATTTTTCTCATGCTCATCCGTGATATATTTCATCGTGAAAATGTGCATATGCACTTGAGGTCGTAACTTGTTAATATTAGATTTATTTTCTGTTTCAGTATCACGAATACAAAAATAAAAGCAATTTTTTTTAGTGACAGTTAAAGACGTATGCGCATATTGGTTGTGGTTGAATAAAAATGTTTTCTTATCCTTACTGTGATTTTTTATTGTCAACACTCTATACACGACAGTTACTAAAAAAGACATGTATACACACAGAGAGAAGGACTAAGAGAGGAAAATAACAAATTCAAATCAGAAAAAAATAGAACTTGTAATTTTCAACTGTCTGTGATATCATAAACAATATTACTTATAACTTTTATAATATTATAGAAAAAAAAGATTAATCCGTATTTTATTGTTTACATTAATAAAACATTTAGTATTTTTTTCTATATACAACAAATGTGATTTTTAGTTTATTTGCATTTCTATTGGAGATGCGCTTCTAATAGAACAAATACTGAATTGCAGGTCGTTTAGAAACACAGTGTAAAAAAAAAAATTGTGAATAAATATGCAAATTGATTTTTTATTATAATTGTCAAAGTCAGTGATCTAAGCTCATGATATATTCTATACTGTAAAATACTTAAATTAATTTTCGCTGAAGAAATGATTCAGTGAAAATAAAATCCAGCGAATATACCTTTTTTCCCATATTTTACATTCAACTCAGTCACAAATCAGTGAAAATAAATTTCATACAAAACACCCAAAAAGTTTTTTAAGCGAAAATTAATTGCAGTTAAAATAAAGTATTTTACAGTAATCAGAAATTCTTTTTGTGTTGTTGTTGAGGAAGTCGTGCGTGTTCATACACGCAAACACCAGTGTAAACATCATTCGCTCCTGCATGTTTACAAAACACATTGTATAGTTATACAGTAACTTTATGCAAAACCAGACGTCTGTCAATTCGATGTGGAATTCTGTTCAGTTAAAGCCAGTTTAACTCTACTTTATCAAAGTTGTAAAAAATTGCAGAAATTTTTGATAATTGCAGTTGCTTTTAAATTCTAAACTACCATAAAAAGTTGCAGTATAACAGTCAGGGTAAAAAAGTCACAGGAAATGGCGAACTGGTACAGGTTTCCATGGTTACAAATCTCAGTCAGAGAGGTTGATACATATACATGTATATGATTGGCATTTCAATTAATTACAATTCATTACTTGAAATTGAACAAAACATAAAACAAAATTACTAATGAGAAATTTCAATAAATTTCAAATAATACAATATTCAAATTAATTAGTATGGTCTTGCGTCTTTTTGTTTCCTGTTTCTTTTCCCCATGGGATCTTTTTTTCTTCGTCTTTTTCGTCCATATCCAAATTGGTAAACATTCTCTCAATGCAGAAGTTTTTAGAGGTTAGATCACTCAACCCTTAAGTGTCATATTTTTCCTCATATTTTTTTTTTTTTTTTTCAAATTGAGGTAAATTTGTTAAGATTTTCTGTTACTTTCACTAAATTCAATTTTAATTTTAAAATTTTCATCAACATTCTCTTTGGAAAAAGCAGGCTACAAATGTAAAATACTGTAAAGGGGGTAATTATTCACTGGGTTTTAATTTAGCTTATTTCGCTGACTGGAAAATGCGCTAAATTAAAACCCAGTGAATATGTAAAATTTAGCATAGAACACATTATCTAAATGACGAAACCGTGAATTTAAAACCCACTGAATATGCCTGAAATGGTAAATCAGTGAAATTTAAACCCAGTGAAAATTAGTCATTTTACAGTATTTTGTGATTGATACCTGAAGTTGACTTTGCCATGCAAAAAGTTTAATAAAATTGCTGCAACTTTTTTTTTTTTTTTTCCATTAGAATAAACTACCAAGTACATTTAGATCTTATGATTTGAGAACTTTAACATGCCGTAAAGAGATTTAAATAAAACTTCAAAGATGAGTATCTTCAACCAATTGTATGATGCTAAAAAACAGTACGAAGAAGTCGCCGAGATTGGAACAGGTGCTTACGGAACCGTTTACAAAGCACGAGATCTTGAAACGGGACGATATGTAGCATTGAAGAAAGTACGTGTGCAGACGGGTGAGGATGGAATGCCGTTGTCAACGATACGTGAAATTGCCATGCTGAAACAATTGGAGAAATTTGAACATCCTAATGTTGTCAGGTGAGTTGTTTTGTAACACACTTGCTGATTGGTTGATTGGGTGTTGTTCATCAGAAAGAGACCAATCATGAGGACATCTATATACTGTAAAATTCTTTATTTTAGTTGGAATTAATCTTCGCTGAAAAGACTTTTTGGGTGTTTTGTGAGGAGTTTATTTTCACTGATTTTTGAAAATTTTAATGTAAAATATAAGAAAAAAGGTATATTTGCTGGATTTTATTTTCACTGAATCATTCCTTCAGCGTAAAATAATTCCACTGATTTTTGAAAATTTTAATGTAAAATATAAGAAAAAAGGTATATTTGCTGGATTTTATTTTCACTGAATCATTCCTTCAGCGTACAATAATTCCAAGGGAAAATAAAGTATTCTACAGTACATGTACTTAGTTTTGGGTTTGATCTCTCAGCTGATTGCTCACTAGACAGTGTACACTAGAGTACATTCTGCCTGGACGCATTCCGAAAACCGGGAAATTAATATTTTGCTGTTTCTAGATTGTTGGATGTCTACCATGGTGGCCGCACAGATCTGGAAACTCGATTGACGTTAGTATTTGAGCATATCGACCAGGACTTATCAACGTATTTAGAGAAATGTCCATCACCAGGATTGGGACCAGAAAAAATACGGGTAAGTTTGTCACCGTAATGATGTAATTATCATCTTACTTGTTACAGAATTTGTAAATTTGGTAAAGAAAAATTCATATTTTATAAATAAAAAAAAAATTAAAGAAGCCAGGGGTCACACCATTTTTGATTGTGCCTCAAATAACCTATACCGTTGCATATGGGTTTTTTTTTTGAAGTACTGATTCCAACAGTCAACAATTTTGTCTCAGATTCTCCAAAAAATGTGGATTTTTATCAGATTTGGATGTATTTGAACTTTTGATCATGTAATATGATCAGAGTTTTTAAAAATCTGATGTCTTAAGATTTAATCTACCGGTAATGAGATAAATCTGATCCTATAAAATACTGTGGAATTCTTTATTTTCACTTGAAATTAATTTTCACTGATGGACTGATTGTGCAAATCCTTTTTTCCTATATTTTATATTCAACTCGTCAAAAATCAGTGAAAATAAATTCCATACAAAACACTCAAAAAGTCTATTCAGTGAAAATTAATTCCATACAAAACACTCAAAAAGTCTATTCAGTGAAAATAAATTCCATACAAAACACTCAAAAAGTCTATTCAGTGAAAATAAATTCAAGCTAAAATAAAGTATTCTACAGTACCCATTTAGCTATTGGATCAGTCAGATTGAGTTTCATAGAATGAATCTGAATAAATCTGATTGTGTAATCCAGCCATAGTAGAAGGATTACAGTACGATAGAAATCCTGAGAAACAGACACTGTGAGTTACCGTGGGAACGAACAAGATTATATCATATATTGAAGACTTGGGTCAGCTGTACTTGCACCTTTTTTGTACGTTAACTGTAAAATCTGTATATCATTAAATTTTGTCAATACTTAGTAATTACACCCTGAAGCATATTCAGTCGAGTGAGACCTCCATTTTTAGCACTTATTGAAGGTTTCACACCAGTAAATCAAAGTGTATGCTTGCACATTTGAAAAAGATTGGGCGAATGTTTCAGGGTTCACACGTTAATCAAAATGCAGTACGGTAGTTGAGTTTTAATTCAACTTGTTGAAAAGATTGAATTAACCACTTTGTAATTACGGACCTACACGTATTCAGTCAAGTGAGACCTCCATTTTTAGCACAGAAGGTTTCACACCAGTAAATCAAAGTGTATTCTTGTGTATTCTTGTGTTCATATGTTGGGAAAGAGTTCCACACGTTACCGAAACATTGGTTTTGAGTTAGTTTTAACCCACTGTTGAAAAACTTTAAAAAGTTTAATCCGGTGTCAACTTGAGCTAGTTCAGCTTAAAGTACAAATGCTTGTCTCCACTTAAGAGTTCTGTGTTTAACCCTAAGATAGAACAAGGTCTCTGAGTTAAAACAACGTGACCCCACCACGGTGGGTAGAGCATGAATAGAAATCAACTCAAGAATTCAAACTTAAATATGGAAACAGATCAGGTTTAACCCTATGAATAGAAATACTGTAAAACCATTTATTTTCACTGGCATTTAATTTCACTACTGTTAAATACTTTATTTTAGCTGGAATTAAGTTTCGCTTAAAAAGACTTTTTGGGTGGTTTGTACAGAATTTATTTTCACTTATTTTTGTCAAGTTGAATGTAAAATATAGGAAAAAAAGTATATTCGATGAATTGTATTTTCACTGAATCATGCTTTCAGCGAAAATAGTGAAAATAAAGTATTTTACAGTATTTTAATGTTTTGAGCAATATCTACCAACCTGTGGAGTACTCATAAGGCATGGATATGAGGTTAGGGTGTCCACATCTACCTCCTGATGGTGGGTTGTTTTTGATGATTATCCTGAATTTTGAAAAAAAAATACATTACCCGATACTCCAAAATACTCTTACCATACTTATAATTGTCACCTTGTCTACTTCATAGGACCTATCTCGTCAGCTTGTCTGTGGAGTGGATTTTTTACATTCTCATCGAATTCTACACCGTGATTTGAAACCACAGAATATCCTAATAACTGGACGAGGAGAGGTGAAACTGGCTGACTTTGGGTTGGCGAGGGTTTATGGCTTTCAAATGGCATTAACATCTGTGGTGAGTCAGGGTTTTTTTTTAGAAAAAATGAACAAGAGGGATTATGTGCCATTTGAATGATGTATCTATCGCCATATTTTTTGGAATAATTTTAGAGTAATTCGTGTCCAGACACATTGTCAGCTGGTGTTGCCTGGAAGTTTTCCCGGAGAATAATATATTTGAGATAGATTTCATGTTGTACGGCAGCACGGAAGTGTGCACATCAAGAAATATATTTATGACTTGAAAGTTCAATCGGCAATTTGGTAAGAGGGCGCCAGCCGAGAGTATTTTAGAAAAACTCCTGGTGAGTGGTATTTAACCTTTTCACCATCAGTTCTCTATTTTCATCACAAATTCACAAAATAGTCCCGTTTATAGTCTGCACTTTCCTTCAGAAGATTAGGACAAAAATAGCCAAATTTGTTGAGTAAAAACTGAAAATTTACACAAATTTTGTCTGTTGGCTCCAAAATTAGAATTCATTTCCAGAAAATTGAAGAATTTAACAAAAACATGCAGAATAATTAGGGTGAGCTGTGAAACCATTAAAAGTAAATAATGTAAACTACTTGTGACTCTCCAACCTGTTGAAAAAACTTTTGTCAACTTTCATCTTGAATATATATTTGTTATTTAATTTATATTTTTTTGTCTATATCAGGGCAACACAAAAAAAAACATACTGTGGAATATTTTATTTTCGCTGGAATTAATTTTCGCTGAAAAGGCTTTTTGGGCCTTTTGCTTGGAATTTATTTTCACTGATTTTTGATGAGATTAATGTGAAGTATAGGAAAAAAAGTATATTCGCTGGATTTTATTTTCACGGAATCATCCCTTCAGCAAAAATAGCGAAAATAAATTCCAAGCGAAAGTAAAGTACTCTACAGTATTTGTTGGGGCATTCCACAAACATTTTGAGCGCCAAATTCAACTTGTTCTACCATTCACAAAACAAAACTATCGATAACATTATTTTTTTTAATTATTTTTCCCCAAAATTTTGATCATGACCTTGTAGCCAATAGATTATGTCAGTTTGGTCAAGTTTATTACAAGTTCATAAAAACAGGGAAAATGTTAAATATAAAAAATTGACGAAAATCAGGTTACCGTGTCTTCATATTTTGTTCTTGTTTTCAATAGGTTGTTACGTTATGGTATCGAGCACCTGAGGTATTATTACAGGGTAGATATGCTACACCAGTCGATATGTGGAGTGTGGGGTGTATAATAGCAGAGTTATTTACCAGATTGTGAGTACTTGTTAAGGTATTATTACAGGGGAGATATGCTACACCAGTCGATATGTGGAGTGTGGGGTGCAGGGTTCTCCCCAGGACTTTTTAGCGCCGAGGTCCGCGGCGCTATACCTGTGAATCTCGGCGCTTCACTTGGGACCTCGGCGCTATGTGTTCCCACCTCGGCGCTTGATTTCATATTTGACATGCCAATATCAGATGTGAAAAAGCTTTGTTCGCCACGCCGGTCACTCAAAATTAGTGACCACCAAGGAAATGCTTCCGACGAGGACTATTGTCTGATTGTTGGTATAATTACGTACCGACCGACACGCGTCCTGCCAGTCGTGGATTATAATTTATAAACAATAGACCTACGATACGATACGATACGTACCTACTAGATCGCACGATACGTAGCGGCTAGTCAAATTTGTGGAATTAGCACCTCTTTGTTTGTAAGTAAATACTTTCTGCGATAGACACAGTCTTTAGATTGAAAGCTAAAATTATTTCAAAATCAATTCCACCTCGATATAACATGGTCAAATCGGAGTTCACGATCAGTTCACGCTACTCAAGAAAAAAACAACGTGTTTATTGCGTGATTTGGTAAAATACATTTGAACTGTTATCATTGCGAATCATGTAAAAACTCTTCTTTCAAGATCTAATTTACCTTTTAAAAATTGCAAATCACCTCTTTCGAAAGCTGTCATGCAGTTTTCAATTGAAATCGATGCCAACACATCGTGCTACGACATCGCTTTACTTCCGCAATGTAATTTTTATGATTACTACCATTCGAAAAACTTCGGGTTCTACCGGCATTACCATGCGGCATTTTGATTGGTTAATGGAATTCTTGACCCATCGGGTCAAAGGACACATGCTAATGTTTCACAAACATCATGGTGGGTCTGTTTTTTTTTACCGAAGCGATCAAGTGATCAAAAAAAATCGCTCCCGATAAAAATAAGTCGGATTTTACTTACATTTCATATCAAAAAAAAAAAAGAAGTAACATTTGTTGAGGAATTATTGCTATAACTGGTGTATAACATGGCCAAGTAAGTTATGTCACGTCGTAACTTTGATGATCGTTTTGAAGCTTTATTTGTTCGCTCATTACTGTAATTGTAAACGTTTTAGAAGTTGATGGTATGAATAATAAATTACAACAATACGTCAATTACGTGATCGATTTTTTGAAGGAGAATGTTTTTGGAGTGAGTAAAATTATGAGATTCGTGAACATAAATCTGGCTTAACGTTTTGAATGCGTTTCCTTCAACGTTTTACAAAACAATTAAATTGCAACAATAATGTATTTGTGTTTGTTTTTAGTCTGCAGCATTTGTATTTCGAGAATGTTTCAAACTCTTCTAAATTGTGAAGCATAATGTGTTGATTCCATTAAAAAAATATTTGCCCTATGACTGAGCTCACTAATATTCATAATTGTAAATAAGTTCTGTTAATCAATGAAGGAAAGATATGTAAATGATATGCAAATTATTATGCAAATTAGCCCCGGCGCTATGCATTTTTTCTGGGGAGAACCCTGGGATGTATAATAGCAGAGTTATTTACCAGATTGTGAGTACTTGTTAGGTATTATTACAGGGTAGATATGCTACACCAGTCGATATGTGGAGTGTGGGGTGTATAATAGCAGAGTTATTTACCAGATTGTGAGTACTTGTTAGGTATTATTACAGGGTAGATATGCTACACCAGTCGATATGTGGAGTGTGGGGTGTATAATAGCAGAGTTATTTACCAGATTGTGAGTACTTGTTAGGTATTATTACAGGGTAGATATGCTACACCAGTCGATATGTGGAGTGTGGGGTGTATAATAGCAGAGTTACCGTAAAAATCCGCAAATAAGCGCCACCCTCAATTAAAAGCCACTCAGTGAAAATTTGTTACATTTGACCCTCCATTAAGAGCCACCAAGAGTTGAGTGGTTTTGTCAATAAGAAACCAGAAATAAGCGCCAGCCGCCCGGTTGTTTACAATAAGGCAGACACAAGCGTCTCGTGCCTCACTTCCACCCTGCATTGTTTATTGCCCCACAGAAGGTGTGAGACAAATAAAGAGTATCCCCATAACTTGCCTGATGTCCTATGTAATTGAGAACGGAAGAATGACAGACGAAAGAAATGCACTGAGAGCGTGAATGTGACTGTCAACTTGTCTATTTTAAATTTCTGACACACAATCGACCAATTCACAAACTATTTAGTAGTAACTATGTTTTTTGCCGAAACACCGAAGGACACGTTGAGATATTCATTGCCAATGTTGTCTTTATAACCCAAGTAAAAAACGTCACGATTTTAGAACGCCTTTATCGGAAAATCGGAGGTATCGAAAATACTTTCTCACAGACGGACCGGAACAGGAAGTCAATAGACAACAAAAGATTTTTTCCTTAGCGTGGGAGAAATTTGGTTAGCGTGGGGGGAAACAGAGGTGTTAATCTAGTCCTGGCAACGTTTGAGGGATCGTGACTTAGCTCAGACTGTGAGAATGTAATGATTACGCAGCCCACTCTCGCTGATCGTGATTTTGGGTTATTTTTGGCATTTCATTTAAGACGTTCGTTTTGGGGTGATTCGAGACAAAATGTTCAGGGAAGTGACAAAATAACTGGCATTAATTTGGAGAGGACTCTCTTGCCGAAAAAAATCAAAATTGAAGTCAAATGGATTAGTTCCACAAACTTGCGCGATCAACTTGTCTTAAAGCAAAGCGAAGTCGACGTGACCCGCCTGACCTAAATATTTAAATTAGCTATTTGTGAGAATTGAAAATAATCTGGACTTGTACCAATTAGAAAATGCCTTGTAACAGGCCTGGGCTTTCGTAAATGATATAGTCTCTCCGATTGGTCACAGGAAATTATTTTTAATACATGTAATCGTTACTTTCTCGGTATCGTTTCGTATTTGGTTATATAGGGGTGGGGCTATAGTTTGACCCCGTTTGCCTGGACCGTGAAGTATGTGAATATCATTAACATATCATTATAAGCTGGCTTGATTTTGAAACAGGAAATATATAAACCAAAGCTGTACTCTCAGACGTCTAGCGCAATTAAAACAATGCCCAAGTACCCAAGCTGTAAAAATCTATAGAAAAACGTGTTTTTCTTTATTGTTTTTGCCATAAATACAAATGATTGGGCATAATTTGTTTCATTCGTTCCATGCTCCTGTCGCTGCTGGTCAAATAAATTCTATCGAAACTATTTTATATCGTCAACCTACAGAGGGACTGTGGTCAACCAAATCAACCACCACACCAGCCACAGCCACGCAAGTTATTCCCAGTTTTCAAGAAAAAAAATTGGAGTTTGCCGTACCAGACTTGGTAAACAATTGTACAACGGAAGTACAAGTGTGGGTCAGACCCTGAGAGTGCTACCAAATCCGACTTCAGGCATCGCTACGGATTGTCAGTGAAACATGACTTCAGGCATCGCTACACATTGTCGGTGAAACATCGAATCGTCGTGTACGCTAAGCAGCACGGTCAGCGAGCAGCCGTTCTTATTTATTTGACATTTGTTATTCCCATAACAGTATATTTACAGAATAAATTAATTGCAATGATACATCATTAATAATTATTTGTCTGTTTTGGTTGTGTGTGTGTTTGCCTATCCCTTCCCCATTCACAATGAAAAAGTTTGATCACCCTGGTTTAAGAGCCACTGGCTACAAAGTTGTCAACATGTTACCTCAAATAAGCACCACCCAGAAATGAAAGTGTTACAAAGTGGCTCTTATTTGAGGGTTTTTACGGTATTTACCAGATTGTGAGTATTTGTTAAGGTATTATTACAGGGTAGATACGCTACACCAGTAGATATGTGGAGTGTGGGGTGTATAATAGCAGAGTTATTTACCAGATTGTGAGTACTTGTTGGGTATTATTACAGGGTAGATATGCTACACCAGTCGATATGTGGAGTGTAGGGTGTATAATAGCAGAGTTATTTACCAGATTGTGAGTACTTGTTAGGTATTATTACAGGGTAGATACGCTACACCAGTCGATATGTGGAGTGTGGGGTGTATAATAGCAGAGTTATTTACCAGATTGTGAGTACTTGTTAGGTATTATTACAGGGTAGATACGCTACACCAGTCGATATGTGGAGTGTGGGGTGTATAATAGCAGAGTTATTTACCAGATTGTGAGTATTTGTTAGGTATTATTACAGGGTAGATATGCTACACCAGTCGATATGTGGAGTGTGGGGTGTATAATAGCAGAGTTATTTACCAGATTGTGAGTATTTGTTAGGTATTATTACAGGGTAGATATGCTACACCAGTCGATATGTGGAGTGTGGGGTGTATAATAGCAGAGTTATTTACCAGATTGTGAGTACTTGTTAAAGTATTATTACAGGGTAGATATGCTACACCAGTCGATATGTGGAGTGTGGGGTGTATAATAGCAGAGTTATTTACCAGATTGTGAGTACTTGTTAGGTATTATTACAGGGTAGATATGCTACACCAGTCGATATGTGGAGTGTGGGGTGTATAATAGCAGAGTTATTTACCAGATTGTGAGTACTTAAAATACCCAGAATTTATTCATTTTGCAATAAATTGTACTCCAAGGCAATATAAGAATATTGACCTAAAAAAAGTTTGGGGTCACCAGCCTTTTTTTCGAGAAATGAATGGTTGTATTTTAGCGAAAAATCACCATTTTGACACTATTATAACACTTTTACCACAGGTTACTATGGCAAATATATTATGCAATATCTCAAAATCTAGCCTGGTGACATAGGCTGAAAAAATCATATATTATTAATGATGGAGTATGTTTTATTGTTCTGAATTATTTAAGAAATCTGGATTTTAAAAAGTGTCAAAAAATGCAATTTTTCTTTATCATTGTGTTCTATGGAATTGTAGCAATTCTCAAGAAATATTAGGACACGTTTCTCAAAAAGCTTAACTGTAACACACAAAATAATGCTATTTCATTGTACCATGAGACATTAGCTTCATTATTGTACATAATAAACTAATGAACATTGTCATGCGATTTATGACCAATTTTATCAAACATTACGACTAGGCTTCTACCTTAAGTATTACTGCAACTTGTAATTATGAATCACTATTGTTCGGTTTCAGACCATTGTTTCGTGGTACTTCTGACATTGACCAACTGCACAAGATATTTGAGTAAGTAAGATATTAATTCATACATCATCTTTCTGTGTCTATTACATTTCATTTACGAGAAATGTGTGTGATTACACCTTAGCTCTGGGTATAGAAGAAGAAAAAAGATGGCGGCCAGTTTTCAAAATGCAATTCACACTACATGGTGATGTATCTGCTTCATGAAATTGCTTTTTTTTCTAACTAGATTGATGAATATTTATAGAGTATAATTTTGACATTTATTATTTTACATAATTATTTTCAGTATAATTGGTCTTCCTGCCAAAGCTGAGTGGCCTGATAGTGTATCTGTACCATGGAATGCGTTCAGACCCTCACCCCCTAGGTCATTGAAAAAAATCATTCCTGAGTTATGTGAAGACAGTGCAGATTTATTGCAGGTAAGTTATGGGGACTTTTATGAGTTAGCCATTAAGATGACAGATTTATTGAACTTCAAACCACTAATGTATGACCTCTAAAAGTTACACAAGGTTTTAAAGTTCTGGTACTTTCAGTGGAGAGGGGGGGGGGGTTCACTAATAATGAAGAATTCTTTAAAAATAAAATTACAAAAGAAAGTTGTCATTTCAAGTTAAAAAACGTGGTCAAAATGTAGGGTATACGTTTAGAAATTATTGCTGTTATGGGACAACAATATCTTCAGAAAGTATCAGGATGTGTGACCTTTAGGGGTCATGTAAAGTACCAGGATGAGTGACCTTTAGGGGTCATGTAAAGTACCAGAATGAGTGACCTTTAGGGGTCATGTAAAGTACCAGGATGAGTGACCTTTAGGGGGTCATGCACAGGGCATATTTAGTTGTCAACTGGAAAGGGCTTGTTTGCTGATCATTTTTATCAGTGCGCCCTCTACGACGATATAACACACCACTGACACACAAAGATTTTCTGTGACCCATCAGTAAATAATTGTTCCAAAAACAAAACAAAATGTTTTAATAAAAAAAACTCACAAATTTATATAGTGAAAAACATCATATTGTACTACAGGTATATTTACAAACAATTGCCTCTATACAGAGGTTTATAGAATAAGGGTACGCTACTTTGCAATAATAATAATAATAGATGAACCGGTCACTGGTAGCATGGTGGTTGTCGCAACAGACTCAGGACCCAAGTTTGAATCGTACCTTAGGCTGTACATCAAAAATGGTCTACCTCTACCCTGGGTGAGTGTGCCACAGATAGTGCATTAAATTGCCATCTGATAGAGATGGCCACACAACTATGTCATGTAGTCCCAAACGTGAATATGGCTACTGTGGCACAAATGCACTATGTGTCAGCACTAGCACTTGTAATTTGCACATACGGATAAAAGTCAGGAGAGATACAGGGACATTAAATGTCCAGAACTGTCGCCTGGCTCAAAAACATATTTTAAAATAAAAAATATTAATAATAATAAATGACATAAAAGCAATCGCGTCCTGTGCATGTTAATTAGGTGTACTGTAAAATGACTAATTTTTACTGGGTTTAAATTTCACTGATTTACCATTTCAGGCATATTCAGTGGGTTTTAAATTCACAGTTTCGTCATTTAGATAATGTGTTCTATACTAAATTTTACATAATCACTGGGTTTTAATTTAGCACATTTTCCAGTCAGCGAAATAAGCTAAATTAAAACCCAGTGAATAATTACCCCCTTTGCAGTATTTCCAATATAGTAAAATATGAGCTAAATAAATATAAAAAGGAAAGGACCAAAACAGTCGCATACAAATTGACTTGATTTTGAAGATCCCCACAAAATCAGTCCTGTTAAATGACCAACTGATCGTTGTCGTCGTTGTTAACATTAAATTCGTCATTATCACGATTTAGTGTAATTGAATTGTGCCACCAGTTTACGCTGATCATATAGTCGTGTTGTCTAATCGATACATCAAATGGGTTCTCTTAACATATTTGAGTGTTAGTAAATGTGATAATTACGAAGAGAAAACAATGACTTACATGATAATTATTTTTTCTTCATCATCAGAATTTGTTGACCTTTGACCCATCTCAGCGGAGCAGTGCTCAGGACACACTGTCACATGGGTACTTTAAAACAGAAGACGGACAGTCAGTCATATAGGTGAACAATAGTGGAAGGCAATTGGTGGTAATCATGTAATGTAAGAGTGTCCAATCAGAGTTCTGAATTCATCAACTATGCAAATTAGATTATAATTTATGCAATTTATGCTATGTAAAGTGTTTAATGTTAGACTCTTTCAAAATGACTGTCATTTTATAAGTGCCATTCAGGGTACTCGTGTCTATTAGGGATCGTAAAAGTTTCAGGAAAATTCTGTAGTTGATCTTTGACCAAATGTACTGTGTAAGGCTTTATTAGCTGGGTTTTATTTATTTCGTTCATAGCGTTAATTCTAAACAGGGGTTTTTCGAGAAAAAAAACTGCAAGAGGGAGCACTGAAATTCAGCGGAGCCACCAAGTGGGGGAGATGGGGTTCTCCCAACCAGGGTGTGGAGTTTTTGATAATTCTAAGTTAAAATGGAGCATTCTATGGCTTCCTTGGGGCCAAAATTACTATCAGACAGGTCATAGTTGAAGACTGTGGCCACATGTGATCCCTAGTCAATCAGAATTTTATGGTTGCCAGAGGATCTGCTCCTCAGGGTTAGGAGGCGCATGGTCATGGCATGAGGGCGCTGCGCCCCTGTTCCTTTGTTTAAAAAAATCCCTGCTAAACATTGTACATGTATAGGCATTAAACAATTATGATTAAACAATAGTTTGCATTATTTCCTGTTATAAACGTGTGAATTTGAAATCTAGTGAATATTTTTGCAAAATCAAATTCACTAAAATTAAAGTGGCGATAGTCGTCACACCGTGTCATTCTCTATATGGGACTCGCAGCAATGTACACAACAAGTGTAAAATGTACATTATTTGCTTTACATAAAATTTGCTATAACCTCCACCCTTTAAACTCGATGAATAATTTCCTCTTACACAATCAGTAACGTGGTGCTGCCACCTACCACTTCCGATGTAGCATGGGACTCACATCGAGCATGACACTGTGCAGTGACTGCTACGCTTTGTGTAACTTCACAAAGAAGGCAAATTAGTTTTGTATTTTATTTTTGAAAATATCCTGAAATATTGGTATGGAGTCCATGAAGACAATTTCTAATACAACATTGGTCTGAAATATAACTCATTCTTTGAGAGTCGTCACCAATGTAGTGTCAAAGGTCAAGTACTCTCACATTTATTAAAACTACTTTTTTCAAAATAATTATGTCCAAATAATTTTTATTCTGAATTGAATTTTTTGTATTTTGTGTCATTAGAGTTTTGTATTGTTTTGTATTTTAATATTTTTAAATAGTTTTTTTTTTAAATTGTATGTAAACAGTTTTCCATATTTTTCCCTCCAATGTTCTGAAGGTTGGTGACTTGGCTAACTCAGTATCTTAAGCATGTGACCTTTTTGATATTTCATGCATTGCATCATGGGATAAGGTTGCGCATACAAGTATGTGCATTGCATCATGGGAAAAAGTGGACACATTACAATTGTTTTGTACATTACTTCATGGAAAAAGTTGCACATATGATAATGCACTATTTTCTTCCTGTTTTAGTATTGCATCATGGGAAAAGTTTGACATGACTTTTGCATCTTATAAAGAACAAATTTGTAGTAAGACGTGAACAAAAGTCTGCGTGTCAAGGGTTTATAAGATTAAGGGTCTGCAAGTAATGTGATATGCCATGAAGATCTCACGAGAATTGAAGAATTCACACCAATTGTGAGAATCATAAAATGAAAACCCAGTGAAAAATTGATGCCTTTACAGTATTAAAGCTTCCCAAATTTATTAATCATGTTAATCATTTCCAAGATGAATCAGACAACTGCAATTAAAAGTACTGTGAAAATCCATCACCTAGCAACCAAAAGATAAACATTTTTTTGTTTCTGCCATAAAGTACAATACATGTAGTTCCGGTACATATTTTTTAACTCAAGTACTCAAACTGAAATTTTCACAACTTTAAAAATTGAAATCACAAAAAATTATTAACCATAATAGTTTGTCATTGTGCTGTATTTTTATGTAGTTACATTTTATATATATATATATACAGAAAAAATATTTTTGACAATTATATTTTTGTTTAATCTATAAATAGCCAATTTGCTGCCAAACAAATACAAAAACAATAATTCCTGCCAGTTGAGCTTTTTCAATTTATTTTTTTAAATGATTATGTATAATAGAAAATTTAATAATTTGTAATTTTTTTTCAATTCCTAAAATGGCCAGTAAAGTCAAATTGTTTATTTTACTCAAAATTAACAGCACTTGGAATACAAGACATGATTTGATTGGTTAAAAAAAAAACATTCAACAAACAATCTGCTTTCTGATTGGCTTGAATTGTAGCGACATCAGTCAAGTTATATCTGCGACATTTTTCTGCCAAAATTCTGAAAAATATATGCAAAGTCTTTTAAAAAGTCAAAAGTTTGACACTGTTCAAAATGACTTTTTTCAAATATTTTTCGCTCGACCAGTTACATTCCAAAAAAAAAAAAAACTGCCTCTCCCTCACTGCCACAATTTAGTTGATACATAGACACACGACAAACAAGCTGCTCTCTGATTGGTCCGATTGTTAAATGTTAGGGTTGGGTAGCCAATCAGACACAATCTTGCAAGTAGCTTGGCATTGTCTTCACTGCCATACTGGTGAAAAATGCAATGGAATTTAGTATGTTCTAGCAAATCTGTGTCCTTCGTAATGTACCCTTCCACCATGACCCGAAAGGTCGCACATTCTGGTACTTGTCCACAAAATTCATGTCATATTCGCTGTCAATGGATAATCCCATCATTAAAGTTAAAACGACAATTTTCCATTCTCTGTGAGATAGCGAAAATACCAGCATGTGACCTTTTCGAGTGAAACATATTAGAACTGAAACTCGCGTTGCTTCATTGTATCGTGTTCAATTTTAAAACTGTCAAATATGTACTGCCATATTCAGAAATGTATTTTATTCTTGTAAATTAGAGACTAATGTTATATTTTTCTAAACCGTGATTTCGTGTGTATTATAAGCACACATTGTATGTTGAGAGCGTTTTTGTCTGTTTGTACCAAAAATTGATCAAAACGAACATGGCATGGAATTTTGTTACCGGCTGCTGGGATAGAGAGAACCGACAATAAGTTTTACCCCCTCCCAAGTAGTGTTCTCTTTTCTGACCTGTGTAACCATAACGACGGAGACCAAACTGGAAAGAATGAAACACTGCAAGTGGTAAAACAATTGTTAAATCGCTCTCACTCTCGGTGGCAATTTGAGTCAAAGGTGTTGTCACATTTTACCAGTACATTGTAAGTTGCATTTGTCGAACTTTCGTCCAGGGGCACTGGAGAGATACGTGATAAAAACACTTACTCTATAGCACATACTATGATGCGTTTTTTCGTATGTCCTCTATACAATCTTTTTCACACTCCATCCTTTCACATTGATTTACAATGTAGTGTCCATTACAAGAAAATCGTGGTATATATTGGACCATAAATTTGTAATCAGGTATTCTATGTAAATTGTTTATTCATGTAACTTTCAAGCAAAATAGGTGCATTATTAATTTTGTTATATTACAATTTTCATAACTAAGCATAACATGTAAAATCTATTTTTCTGTAATTTGTTGTATTACAAAATCTTTATATCGATAATAAATATTAAAAACAACATAAGATTAGTTTGTTTTTATTTCAGATACCAACTTTGCGACTTTTTTTTTTGTTATCTCTTGAATGTCATACATTTGGTAATTTCATGCCTAATGGACAGTATTGTATTAGTTCTATTAAAAGCACAAACAAGCCAAAACTCACATTATTTGTATACTGTAGAATAATTTATTTTCGCTGAAGGGATGATTCCGTGAAAATAAAATCCAGCGAATATCCTTTTTTTCCTATATTTCACATTAAACTCATCAAAAATCAGTGAAAATAAATTCCATACAAAACGTCCAAAAAGCCTTTTCAGCGAAAATAAAGTATTCCACAGTATTGAAAAAAAATACTGTCTGGCTTACAGTGTTACTAACGTCCTGTACAATCATATGCATGACTTGAAAGTGTTACAGCCGTTCTGAGAATTATTCGGACAGTCAGTTAGCAAAATGACTCGCAACTTTGCAAAACACTTTGGTCTTTGCCCAATCTAGACTTGTCGGCGCCACTTGAGTGACGGGCGCGTGGTTTGGGATTACTATTTCGTAGGGGTTGTCAGCTTGGTGAATTGTAAGTATTATCTAGTGTGCGTTTACAGCAACCATTCTTTATTTTTTATAATTATATTGTAATTATTTTCAGTAATTTTGGAAATCAAAAATCAATTGTACCTGTTACAAAAATGGACTAAATATAATAACGGTCATTATACCCCGTTGCCATTTGATAGAGATGGCCACACAACTCTGTCATGTAGTCCCAAACGTGAATATGGCTAATGTGGCACAAATGCACTATGTGTCAGCACTAGCACTTGTAATTTGCACATACGGATAAAAGTCAGGAGAGACACAGGGACATTAAATGTCCAGAACTGTCGCCTGGCTCAAAAACATATTTTAAAATAACTGCAGTTGAAAAAGTGATTCGATGTCAGGTGGACTCAGATGGTTATAACACTTTGAATGCATATACAACATATAACCTGTTAATATATGGTAACCAACGCGTGTCGTTTTGAAAACAGCGTTTTACCCGCATCTTGCAAGATAATGGAATGATTCCAATTGTGGGCGTGCCAATACAACGACGCCATCAAGTCTAGATTGGAAAAGACCCAAGTGTTTTGCAAAGTTCCAACATATATTGCTAACTGACTGTCCGAATAATTCTCAGAACGGCTGTAAAAAATGGGGTTTTCATTAGTTGGAATAGTGAAAAAAAGGTCAGGAGCAATTGCTATGGTAATGTATTCATCTATATATAGATTGTCATATTAGCTTGCTTAGTAGTTTGGAAAATGTCGGAATCACAGGTTAATTATTAATTATTGTACCTATTTTGATCATAGAAATATGTAAGCACATGTGCATCCAATAGTGCAAATACAGTAGCACTTCAATCAAAATTGTATACTGGATTATTAAAATGCAACTTGTACCTCTGTTATATACATGAGAGTGCATGTGCTACAACTGTAAAATCTGTATTAGAAGCTGTATTCCTAACAGAACCAACTGAATTTGAAAAATTGACAATCAAAATTCATCATTTCTCATATGCTGTGATAGAAGTCACATCCCTTCTGATATGTAAAAGCAGCATTGTAACATTTTAATAGAAGCTATGGCTTCTAATACAGATTTTACAGCAATAGAGAAAATATTCAACGATATACTGTAATACATTTTATTTTCGCTTGGAATTATTAATTTTCGCTATTTTTGCTGATGGAATGATTCAGTGCAAATAAAGTCCAGCAAATATACCCCTTTTTTCCCATATTTTACATTCAACTTGTCAAAAATCACTGAAAATAAATTTCATACAAAAACACCCAGTCTTTTCAGCGAAAATTAAATCCAGCTAAAATAAAGTATTCTACAGTATGAGACAAATTATGGGTATACATGTTAACCTTTTCACCACCAGACTTTCTCACCCAAATTTCTCTGCACTATTATTTCTTTAATATTTCTGTGAATGAACCCTAATTTTGGAGCGAATAGACAAAATTTGTGTAAATGTTCAGTTTTTACTAAAAAAATTTGGCTCTATTTGTCCCAATCTTCAGAAGGAAAGTGCAGACTATAAACGGGACTATTTTGTGAATTTGTGATGAAAAGAGAGAACTGGTGGTCAAAAGGTTAAAGGTGATAAAATGGATTTGGCATTCAATTTTCAGAGTGAACAATTATGGTGTGTGTGTTTTTTTTTTGGAAGGGGGGGGTGATCAACACAATTGAAAGAAACAGAATCTACCGTTAAGAACAAGCACCTACATTATGCTGAGTAAACCAAAGGCATTGATTCATGATCAGTGAACATACTGGTACTACAGTTATGCGACTGAAATGTTGTGGTCCGCCTAGAATTTATCTTTCTTCAAAATTTCCATAATTATTTTCCATTTTACCATCAAAAGATTTTTTTTTGGTACATCAATAACTGGTGCTTGCATTCTTAAGTGGGAAATTCACACACAAGAATGAATTTTACTTCCAGGTAAGTACCAGGATGTGTGACCTTTTGGGGTCATGAACAAGTACCAGGATGTGTGACCTTTTAGGTTTTACAAGACCTATTTACATAGGAATGTCGATACACATGTCCGTATATGAGTGTGAAGATAGTTTATCCAAAAAGACATTGACACTAATTACACAAATCTAGTTTGAAAAATTGGTGAGTTCTACACTGTTGACTGACAATAAATACATGTATGTAGGTTTTGTGGATGACCTCTAAAGGTCACACATCCTGGCACTTAGAATTACTAAATTACATTAAATTTTTAATTGTTGCCGCTATATTTTTGTGAATGAGTAAACATTTCTTTAAAACAATAGCTGTAATTATCTAAAAAAAAATTGATTTTCAACATTTCCTGTTATTAATTTTTAACAGCCATCACCGAATTGACATTGAAAACATAGCATACATGTTCTATACCACTGTAGTGCATTAAATTAAAAATGATGGCTACAAGGTTATTTCCAGGTCTCTAGAGGGCCCCATCTATTAAAATCCAGTTTTGTGAAGCTAACCTCTGGAGGACTAACTTACCAGAGGCCAATAATGGTGCATGTCATGCATCATAATTTTGTATGGGTCCATCATGTGACCAATGGCAACAACTCAACCCTTAGTTTTTAGGTTTAGCCTCTTGCACAGTGACTTTGCCCATGCAAAAAACATTTTGGTATGATTTGGTCATCTTTATGTGATTATATTTAAAACTTTTATTTAAAATTTTCCGATATTGCTGCTTTAACATCGCTGTGATTTTTTTTTTCATGCTTTCATTGTCATTGAATATATGATACATGTACATGAATGAAAAAAAAAATACAATCAAGAAACAGTCTATAGTTTTGCACTGGTTTCTATGGTGAAATTATTTCAAAATTATCTTGATAGCAGAGGGTGAAAACGTGCTTAGTAGTAGTAAAAGGCATTTTAATGCAGCTTTTCCCTTCCCTCATTGTAGTTTAACATGGCGAAGAGGTTATCCCCTTTTCACCACCAGTTCTCACTTTTCATCACAAATTTACAAAATAGTTCCGTTTGGGACAAAAATAAATTCATTTCCAGAAATATTGAAAAATACAAGATCAAAATGCAGGATAAAATTTGGGCGGGAAAAAATTATGGCGGGAAATTCATTGTTTGTACGTATTGGAAACTGTCATAGGCAACACAATTTAGCAAAGAAATGCCCCTTTTACCGTTTTGAAGAATTATAAATTTAAAAAAATTGTGTCAGGAGAGTTAACCATGATTTATCAGCTCTCGCATAAACGACATTCAACACGGCACACAGGGAATGTACGGCTTTATTTGTACCAGGGCCGTTATGAACCTTAACAGTACCCAAGTTGTCAATAGCACGACACTACTCAAAATGTGGCCATATTTGTACAACCCAATACTAAAAAGTAGTTTCGACAAATCTGTGCATGTGAATAAGTACGGTAGTTCTCTTTTTAGAGGATGTGGTGGCCCTGAAAAGGGCCGTTTGTTTAGTGTATGCAAAGCATACTAATTAAGCACGCTCACCACGAATACGGCGGGCAAGTTGGATGTCTTTGGGCATGATTGTGACACGCTTGGCATGGATGGCGCACAAGTTGGTGTCTTCGAAAAGACCGACGAGGTAGGCTTCGCTTGCTTCTTGCAGGGCCATGACGGCTGAGCTCTGGAAACGAAGATCTGTCTTGAAATCTTGTGCGATTTCACGGACCAGACGCTGGAATGGGAGCTTGCGGATCAAGAGCTCGGTGCTTTTCTGGTAACGACGGATCTCACGAAGAGCGACGGTACCTGGCCTGTAACGATGTGGTTTCTTTACTCCTCCGGTGGCTGGAGCGCTCTTTCGGGCGGCTTTGGTAGCCAACTGCTTACGTGGTGCTTTACCACCAGTAGATTTACGTGCGGTCTGCTTTGTACGTGCCATATTGAATATACTTCTTCTGGAACAGAGGAAATGATATGATTTCGAATCTTGGCGCGGCCTATTTATACTGCAAGGAACGTGTTCTTATTGGCCACAATTCTAAAAATAATAAAATGTGATTGGCCAATAAACGTCATCGGTGATTGGTCGAAATTAACTCGTTCCTATTGGTCAAAATTGAATCAGCAGAATCCGAATTTGTACTCAAGCTCTTACAAATTTCAACATTCAGAATTTTTAAAGTTTGTATTGACATTTATAGCGTCACAACACGTATTTCTCGTATTTAATAGCTGTTAAAAAATTCAGACCGACTGTATTTTATCATGACACGTATGATTTTTTTTAAATCGGTGATAACGCATCGAAATTAAAATATGAACGCTTGTCTAATTTTTTTAAAGTTCTTTATGCGCTTATTTATATACGTTTCTATTTTGATACGTATGAAAGGTATTTTTGAATAACGCTATTTTGCTACTCCAGGCTCGTTTTGCGCCGAAACGTACAAAGTCTGTTGTGACCGTTGAATAATGCAACGCGGGAAAGCAACAATAGATGTATGTGTTTTGAGCCTCCTTGTGAAGGCCGTCGTCGACTGTGAAGGTCACCCATTTGAAAACATGGGACGAGAACAGAAGATGTTTCCGCCCGACTATAAATTTTCATTCATATTTTCCCAATTTTTCTGCTACAGCATACACCCAGTTTGAACCAAATTTTTTGCTGTGCTTCACTTCCGACAATGTTTATTTTTATAAAATCCTCCAGCCCAGTTTTCAAAATGGGGATTCCTTTGTTACAGAATACGCGGGAAGTAACTCAAGATGGACGCCGACCGATCAACAACCATGTGCTGTCAATGTCTAACTATTTCAGCTTTACTAATGTTTGGTGGTTCATTTGTCAATGGTCAATATATGAATTTTATGTGAAACCTCACTAACAGTGTACAAATTTTGTTATTTAAAAGAAAATTGTTCAAAAAAACAAATATTAGTGACGCGGTGCAAAAACCGTCATGTTTGCTTATCTAAAGCAAACTCAGGCAAAGTCCAGTACAGAATAACGTAACTGATACTCTGGGGTGACAAGAAAATGGAAGTTTATTTTACCGCGTTTTGAAGTACAGTTCAGTTCATAAAAATGTTGAAGTGGGCGCAAAATAAAGGCAATTCTGCTGACCGGGGTTTGACCTCATTATTCATGCAATCATTGGATGAAACGTGTCAGCAAATACCCAATCAGTAACGAGGTCAGTAAAAGAGCGAAGGTTTCAAGGTTATATGTAGTGGTTTCTCTCACGTTCGCAATCGATGTATAAATAGGACTAAAATGTGTTCACTGGTATCAGTTGACTTTGATTCAAATTCAGCAATAATGTCTGGTCGTGGTAAAGGAGGCAAAGGTCTAGGAAAAGGAGGCGCCAAGCGTCATCGAAAAGTTCTTCGTGATAATATCCAAGGTATCACTAAGCCAGCTATCCGTCGTCTAGCACGTCGTGGTGGTGTGAAGCGTATCTCCGGTCTTATTTATGAAGAAACCCGTGGTGTGTTGAAGGTGTTCTTGGAGAACGTCATCCGTGATGCCGTCACCTACACCGAGCATGCCAAGAGAAAGACAGTCACCGCCATGGATGTCGTCTATGCCTTGAAACGCCAAGGCCGTACTCTGTACGGTTTTGGTGGTTAGATTTCTACAAACTCAAACCATACAAAACGGCCCTTTTCAGGGCCACCACATCCTCCAAAAAGAGAACTACCGTTACTATGCGTGACTGTGTGTGTGTGTGTGTGTGTGTGTGTGTGTGTATGTATGTATGCTACATGTTTATGACCCAAAATACAGTCATTTCACTATACTATTTTGTTGGTGTTTATTTGTTCGGAATATGTAACCAGGAGTGTTGAAAAAACACTAAAAATAACTGCCATGTATGTTTTTATCACGAACTTACAATTTTTTTTTATAATTACCATTGTCATAAGCAAGTCCACAGGCATTTTCACTGAAAACTCCCAAATGGTACTGTGGGATGGTTGGACTCCCCTGAACAGTGTAACAAGATTATCCCTGCCTGTGTGACATGCATCATTTCTGTTCACAACGACTTCAAAGTTGAGTTTGTTTTTTCTCGAATTTTCACCGGCGTTCCACAGCAGCGCGCAAAGAGCCCATAGAAATGCATAGTGCAGTGGTTCGCGTCTTGTGGCCTAACTCGGCCCGAGGATAGCGTTATATTGGGTGTTTGGCTTGTAGTTTATTCCAGGATATTTTTTTTGATTAGTTGAACGTATGGGATGAAAGGGTTATTCGCTGAATCTTCCCATCAATCCAAGTGGAAAAAAATTTACAATCTGATAAACTCGTTTTTCTCGGCGTGTGTCCATTTATAACCCCCCCCCTCCCCAATTTATACCTCCCAGTTTGGTGTACGCTGCCTTCAGTGGCCAGGAACGTACACAACCCACATCGGTGGCGACTAGTTTGAATCTTGTCCCACATCAAGATGTTACGTAGTTTTGGGGTGGAAGGGAAGTGTTCAGTTTCTGGTGACCGTTTGTCTAATCAAAGTCTCTGAGACAATATAGCACACAACATGATTAGTAAAGATGTCTTCGGTTTAGTTCTTATCTAATGAAAGTATTATGTAACCATTTCCGTGTTCACTTCCCCCCAACCCACACTGGTCTGTATGATTACTAGCAGTGATGTCATCAGCACAAATAAATGACCTATATTTTGAATTATATTGGTTTTTACAATATGTTGAATTTTGAAATAATCGGGTAATTTATGTCCAATGCATTTACATTTAGGGCATTTCATTTGAGAATATATTTTGTGCATTTTTTATTTCGATGATTTATTATATAAACTGTATGGCTACCAAGATACTGACTCTAAATAAAGGATTCTGTGGTACCCACTCGTCTTACTGGACTTTTTATCAATAGCTCAGAAAAACGCGGGAAATTGCCACAATAGTTTTATTGTCTTTACGTGGTAGCTGAATCGAAGCTAATTGGGCGTTTGTTGGCGGCGATTGTTCATAGTAAGAATGGTAGGCAATCCTGAACAATTCAAATAGTGTTTCAACGTAACGTTTACGCGGACGTTTGTTTGTTATTGTTTCCTCCAACCATAATAAAACGTGCATTCATGTTTCTATTTGTGTTTATTAATTTAGTGTAATAATAAGTTAACTTGGACAATGTCCAGCGTTATAATACCATGAACACACACACAAGTCGGGACTTGAACTTCACAGGAGCCACACTCTTGAACCCTATTCTTGGTCTACCCTTTCTCAATTCGTGTTCTAAATTGAAAAGAGCCTGTCATTGCAGCCATTTATACTCTTAGTGCAGAGGCGGTGGCACGATATTTTGCATGAGAGCCGAGATATGTTCCCAACACACACACGAACCCATGTTTGTTTCGTCTGACGTCTCAATCGATAATTTAAACATGGCATGCACATTGAAAGATACAAAGTCCGTGTTGTTGTAGGTTTCATGCCAAGATAGATCGGTTGACAATATAGATAACCACAGTCCCTCTATCAGGGACTGTGAGATAACCCATAACTAATATACAGAAAATTTGAACGGATTTAAGCAATTTTTTTTTTCATAAATATAGGTCATTTCAATTATTTATTCTAGTTAATGTAATGTTGTAGTGCGTACATTCCAAATAAATTATATTAATCTATCCAGCCTGAAAACAGGAAGTGGCGCCATATTCAGACGAACTGTGTGCACGTACGTCTTTACACTATATAGAATCATGGACGTACTGGAGATACGTCCATGATAGAATGCAGACATGTGCATGGAATTCAATCCAATATGACACAGCCTCATACTCAGACGACAACCGAACATTTACTTCACGCGCCTAAATTTATACACGACAGTCAGGTTTCACTTTGGAAATACGACAATCGGTGGTTTATTCATAATTAGCAGGTCGTATCTGATTAACAATTAATTAATGTCAGCGATAAGACTAAATGCCAACGGTATCACCCCAATAAAACATAAATATTGAACAAACATTTAAACTGCAACTGGAAACAAGTCTTGGGTATACAGAAATCACATTATATGATAAGTGAAATATATAAATATATATAATAAAATATGTTAAATTAATATCTGAATCAACAGAATGAGTAATTTCTCGATTGTTCTATTTCGAATAAGATGTGGTGATAAGTCCATTACATGGTTCTTCTCTATACGCAGTGTGCCTAGCGCGTCATTGGTCTAACATCGAAAATGAATAATAATTATTGAGTTCACTGTACATGTAATTAACACACATTTGAGCGCTCACATTCCCGATACGGCATTTCTCTTTTTGGAGGATGTGGTGGCCCTGAGAAAGGCCATTAGGTTCGTGCATGCATAGCATACGATTTATTTTGAACTGGTGTACTTGGTGACGGCTTTGGTGCCTTCACTGACGGCGTGCTTGGCAAGCTCACCGGGCAACAAGAGACGGACGGCAGTCTGGATCTCTCTGCTCGTGATGGTTCTACGCTTGTTGTAGTGAGCCAAACGGGAAGCTTCTGATGCGATACGCTCGAAGATATCGTTTACGAAGCTGTTCATGATTGACATGGCTTTTGAAGAGACACCGGTGTCTGGGTGAACTTGCTTCAACACCTTGTAGATGTAGATACCGTAGGATTCCTTTCTTCCCCTCCGTCTATTCTTCTTGTCACCACCACGAGCGGCGGCTTTAGCCTTACCGCCTTTCTTTGCTGCTTTACCGCTTGTTTTGGGAGGCATGTTGAACGTGAGAAATCAAAGTTAAGAATTACGTGACTACTTAAAGAGTTAAGTATTTATAGTGAGCGATATGTAAATGAAGGATTCTGCACGTTTTAGCGAGCAGCAGAACGAACGCAATAGAAAACACATTTTTTAAGTATACTTAAATATATTGCCTATCTAATGTCGACCTTCTGAATTCCGTTACAAGGTCATTGATCGTGATTGGTCGGTTATGACTCACTCTATTTTAATTGGTTTAAACAGCTGGCAGTCAGAATCCGGGCAATCCGTATAAATAGCACGACTAAACCGCCATAACGGCATTGTTGACTTGTCTAGCAAAACTGATAATTCAATATGTCTGGTCGTGGTAAAGGAGGCAAAGCAAAGGGAAAGTCCAAGACTCGGTCCAACCGTGCTGGTCTTCAGTTTCCAGTTGGTCGTGTACATCGTTTTCTGAGAAAGGGCAACTACGCAGAGCGTGTCGGTGCCGGTGCTCCAGTCTACTTGGCTGCCGTACTCGAGTACTTAGCCGCTGAAATCCTCGAATTGGCCGGTAACGCCGCCCGTGACAACAAGAAGTCGAGAATCATTCCCCGTCACTTGCAGTTGGCTGTCCGTAACGATGAGGAATTGAACAAACTGATGTCCGGTGTGACCATCGCACAAGGTGGTGTACTGCCTAACATCCAGGCTGTACTTCTGCCCAAGAAATCCCACGCCAAATCCAAGTAAATCGTGTGCTAAGCATACACAAACCAAACGGCCCTTTTTAGGGCCACCACATCCTCCAAAAAGAGAACTACCGTACAATGTGTATGTGTGAAAACATGCACAGAATGTGTAATAATATAACACAGTGTTTACAATATAGCAGAAATAATATTATGTTTTTTTAACGTTTTTTTTCCTGCTATATTATTAAAACTACAATTTGTATATTGTTATCACACATTCCGTGCATAAATAAAATAAACATGGACAAAATAATCCCATTTTGAAAAAAAAATAAAGTGTGTATGTGTTTGTATTCTCGTTGCAATAAAGGTAGTCTCTTTCTTTTTATAAATATTCATAAATTTCGCAATTCAATTGGAAACTAGAGGTTTTCACATGTACCAATAGTATCGGAACGCCAATTGCACTCTGTTCGGCATTGGTCAGTTGTATTCAGATGCTATTGCAATGAAGGAAATGACGAATTACACTCGAATTCCAGTCTCCGTCGAATCATGAAAAAGCTATGTATACTATTTTAGCGTGTTTGGCTCAATGCAGACTCTCCATTCAGCTAAGGTGCCAACATTCTTATTGTGAGAATATACATGCTTTTAAATTAGGGACAACTAGGTTGGTGAGATTACTGGTTAGCTAAAACTAACGTTAGTACCTTCCATGGCTAAAATAACGTACTAGTATTTTACAGTACTGGTTACTTGCCGCATTTTTTCGTTATACTGCCCTCAACGATATACACTGTGACATAGCAGAATCACAGTATTTATCGTCGGCAAAAGATTGGAATTGTCCTGCGAATACTGTAAACTCAATATCCGCCAAACCATGAAGCTAAAAGGGACCCACGATTAAACTAAAACCAAGTGTCACTGAGTGTTATCAAATAAAAAAAAATCATGTTTTGCAGTAATTCTGTCTCGTCGCCAGTATCGTCATCAGGCTAGAATGTACGTCACTTCCGTAACAGACATAGAATAACTACAGAACACAGTGATTTTTGTGGATACTTGATACAAAAAATCTGAGAGACTCCATATTGATATCCTGGTTTGAGGACAATACCTTGTGATTTTTTAATTTTTTTACCTAAATTCAAGAGTTTGAAAATAGCAAGTTTCACTATACAAGATACAGTACACTCCTCGCTATATATTCCATTTATTTACCAGGTAACACGTGACCTCTGCAAAATCCACGACTGCTGACACCCGGGTCAGTATGAATTAATTTGCATATCAAAAGTGATTTAGTATAACAATGGGATGAATGTGCTAGCTCTGCTCAAATTGGGCTTTGTTATTTATAAATTTCTGTTTATTTCGGATCTACGACGCTTCGTCGAAAGTAGATTACTGTTTAAGGGACGACGTCAAAAGATCGATGTCAGATAAAAAACGTATTTCCTTTAGTTTGGGGGTGGGGGGTTTTAACCTCAAAAAGTGTTCATCCTACAAAAACGATTTTATTTTTTAATGAAGTCAAAAAAATCTTGGAGTATTTGTAGTTCGTTTTTATTCTATCCAATCATGGACAAAAATAACCGAAAAGGGAAAAAACAGAAAAATGGTTTGGTTCGAGTGTAAATCTGTGCGTCAAATGAGGGGCATTTGTAAAATCTTTTTACACCCACCCGACAACCAACGTCTATGCAATACTACTGTCCGATTATCAATTGGTATTTAATGGTAAATGTAGTCTGACGCCATGACCAATATTTATCAATTAAGTTTCAGTGGGGGTAGGGGGGTTTGGAAAAAAACTAAAGGAATTAAGTTTTTTATCCGACATCGATCTTTTGACGTCGTCCCTAATTGTCAAACTACTACACAATGTAGTACAAATTGATGAAAGTATTGCTCACAATTGCGTCTGATGTAGAAGAAATAATTTTCAGAGATCTGAAGTCAGAAACTCATACACCGTAAAGTAGTACAATACACTACTATTTATTTATTTATTTATTTATTTACTCATTGACTCTTACACAATCCCCGGAGGGAAAGAAAATGGTCACAAAGTACAAGGAGAAATATATATATATAAAACAAAAACAAAAACACAATATACTAAATAACAAATACAATCACTAAATTACTAAAAAATACAAAATCTCTAAAATACAATCTAATATAAAATTACAAAATTGACAGCAGGCATTAAGATGTCAAGTAAGACCCTGCTTCCTGACTTCAAAGCTTTTACTTATGAACTGTGCTACTGGAATAATAATGTTTTCATTCTGTAACAATTCCATGAATTTTTTCTCTGCAGGTTTATTTTCAAATGCTGGGATTATATTATTGAACAGTTTGGCACGCAACTCATTATATTTGTTGCATTCCAGCAGAAAATGCATTTCATCCTCAATTAGACCTTTGTTACACATGTCACAAACCCTGTTGTTTAATGAGATTTTTTTATGACGACCCATTTCAATTTTGAGACTATGGTCACTAAGACGAAATTTGGCAAGCACACTACGCAGTTCAAAGTTTTTTAGCTTGACTAAATATGGCTCAAGTTTTAAATCTGATTTGATTAGCCGATATGTTCTTAGTTTGTTTTTCTCATTTGCTTTGGTGGGGTTATCATTATGGACCTCACCTTTCCATTTTGTTAGAAATAAATCCTTGATGCCCAAATCAATTTGTTTCATTTGTGCCGAGGTTAATTTATCACAGTTGTTAACTGAATGATATAGTTGGATATTGTTTAATAATGATGTCACTTCTAGATACCATTTACTTTTAATGCTTTGGTTAACCACAAAAGCTTCCTTGAGTAACGCATTATTAGAATTCATGGCCCGACTGTAATATTTAATTATTTGTTTTTTTATAAATACGTCTAGGGGGTATCTGCCTAACTCGCTATACATGGCCATAATTGGTGTGTGTTGTGACACCCCTAGTAGATACCGACAATAACTTAATTGAACGTCTTCAATAGGTGATTTAGTGGAGAACTCATCACCCCAAACATCACAACCATAAATGAGGATAGGTCTGATGAGTTTGTCAAAAAGGGAAATTGAAACTTTTATACTTATGTTTTGTATTGAGCCAAGCTTTGCTTTCATTGAAAACAGAGCTTTTTGAGCCTTACGTTTAAGGTTTTTTAGGCCATCCTTAAATTTACCATTGGCACTAATGACTAGTCCCAGATAGTTATACGATTTAACTGTATCAAGTTCGATACCTCCAAGAAAAAATGTATCATTATTCAAACGTCTGTTTGATTTATTGAAAATTAAAATTTTGGTTTTGTCAGTGTTGACAGAGAGCTTCCACGTTTTAGCATACAATGCCAAACTATCAAGACATGTCTGTAATCTAATACCCGGGTCAGAAAAGATGAATTTGCATATAATATGCATATGAATATGATACAATGGGGTGTATAGTTATGTTGATAGATTCAGACACCTCTTATTAGGCTAAGACCATGGACGTACGTGACAAGACGTACCCCGCCCCGCCGTTTTTCCTGCGATGCGCGGGAAACAGTGACAATAATTCCATTATCATAGGATTGAGGCCTTCTATGACTTAATCGACACTGACGCTTCGCACCACGGTTTTAGTAACCGTATTCACACCAAGTTGGTTGATGTGAATTTACGCCGGCCTGCAATTCACACATCTAAAAAATAACGCGCTCTGGAGTTATTAAATTCACACTTTATTAGTAGCGTTCACGCACAGCTCCTTAGCACGGGCTAAGAGGTCAAATACATATGTGTTTGTCTGGTGCAATTTCACCGAGAATATTTTTCAGGGAGTGCGTTAGATTTTTTATTGCGACAATTTATATCCTAGACTCGATTTCCAGTCTGTCCAGAGCGTATGTAGTTGCTGATCCTCTTACAGGAGACTACTGGTACAGGGGTCAGTATAGATCAATTTGCATATTATTTGCATATGAATATGCTATTTAGATAGCGTACGAATTCGCAAAATGTTGGGAGGGGGTATTGTTATGCGGAAAGTTCCAAATACTAGTACCCCTTATTATGCTAAGACGTACGCCGCTGCGAACAAATGAAGGTTTTGCCTACAATGCGCGGGAAACGGTGTCAATACTTAGTAGTTCTGTGATCAGACGATGGGCTCTTTATGCCGAATCCCGGAACTCTTCCCGTGAATGAGTCGTCACTAACGCCTCAAAACGCGGTTTTAATAACCGTATTTACAAGTTAGTTGGTGTGAATTTACGTTGGTCTGTAATTCACACATCCAAAAAATAACTCACCCTGGAATTATTAAATTCACACCTTGTTGCCAGTATTAAAATTCCTGTTTAAATTACTCCGACCACAACCACAGTTAATCGTTCGAGTCGCCCAATTATCATGTTTTTTTTTTTAGTTGGAATGTTATTACTATCAGGGGGAAATCCTCCTTCTCTCGGGGTCCTTCACACTTGTCAGGGGGGAAACTCGTCTCGTCTCTCTATCTCGTCCCCTTGAGGTACGGGGTCAGGAAAGTCACTTTAACTTTACAGTCAAATAAGACACACACAACGAAATACGTTTCAGCTCTCGTCTTAGTCGGTCAATCGAGCACTCTATAAGACACAGCTCCCTGGGGAAAAAATCCCCAAGACTCTCGCAAGGCTGAACCAAGACTCGCCCAAGACTGGACTCTCTCAAGGCTCGCCCCTGGACTGGACTCTCGACTGCTCAGGACTGCACTCTCTCTCTTCTGCGTCTATCGTGCTGTGCTCGTCAAGACCAACTCAAACTCTCTTTATTCATTTTCACAACTCTAACCAATTACAAAGCAGTAAAAGACTCTAGGGCGTAACCTTCAATCATAAAGCCAATCAAACTAAGTACTGAATACGTCATATCTTTTGATTAATCGTTCACTACATTAATAACTACAGATGTCAGAATAGCGACGGTATCTTGTAATTAGTTCCAAACCACTGAGCCAAGTTCCGTCCAAAACTTCAAATAGACCTAAACGATGACAGACATAACACAGCAATTCAGCTAATAATCAGCTAATTAAGTCGGTCAACAGATACGCAAAAACAAATTCATGACATTACAACTAATTTAGCCAATTCAAGAAGGAATAGTGTATATTCTCAAATATAGTCGAAGTTAAAGTAAAGTAAAATATTCTACAATCAATAAACCTTATTTCATGAGTTGCCAAATTTATCCCCAGCGGGTGGCACTCTCTGGAATCATTCCACACTAGGTGAACTAAAGTTTCAACCACTCCGTACTTTTCGGCCAGGTCTTTTTTACTGCCAATACGTCAAAAATGAGTTTGTCTTGTGCACTTTGACCGGGGATATTTTCGTCGGGGAGTGCGTTAGAATGTTTATTGCGACAATTGTTATCCTGGACTCGATTTCCACGAGACTACTGGTACACTGGTCAGTATAGATGAATTTGCATATAATTTGCAAATGATTATGCCATTCAGATAGCGTATCGAATTAAAAAAAAATGTGTGGGTGTATTGTTATGCTGAGACAAAAATGCTTCTCATTATGCACATATACCTCTATAGAGTGAATATGTATTATGCTAAGACATACCCGCTGTGTGAACAAAGGTTTTGCTTACAATGCGCGGGAAACGGTGGCTCAGACTACGATATTCTATAGTGGTTTGAGACGGTAGCAATAGTTCTATTATCAGACGATGGACGCTTTGTAAATCGTCACTAACGCTTCACACCACGGCTTTAGTAACCGTATTCACACTTACAGTCGTATTGTTACATTGTTACTAATTTTACATTGAGTTGCAATTCACAGTTCCAAAGATTAACACACCCGAGAGTCGAATCTGCAAAGTTTTTTTCCCAGCGATAGGAAGGGGACAAGTTTCGGCCACAATTTTCTACTGCTGACATTTCGGCCACGCCTTTTGCAGAAGGGGCAACATTATGACAGAGAATACTTGATCGTGTTTTTTTTTTCTGTACATGTGTATTTATCATCTATTTTGATTCAAATGTAAATTTCCCTTTAGCTGCATGTCTTTATCAACAAATTACGGTGTTTTACTTTGGTAAAATGACACAAAAAAAAACGATCTTCAAATGGTCACTTTTATCTGTATGTTTTGTTTTCACTTCATATCTTGGGTAAGACCCTAATACTAATACTAATATAAATAATACAATTATTTTAAAAAAACAAAAACAAAAAAACTCGCATATGTTCCCCAAATTAGGCGGGAAAATACACATATAAACTGTGTATGGCGCGGCCTTTGGAAAGTTTGTCGACCTATTGATTGTGCACATGCGCTATCAGACTGTTTGATATTTAAATAAATGCCTACGTCATCGGCACTCTAATTTTCAAGGCTGAATATGTGGTCTCTCTCACGTTCGCAACCAATGTATAAATGTGACGAGCCGTTTGCTCAAAGGTATTGCTTGAATTTGATTCAAATACTGTAGTCATGTCTGGTCGTGGTAAAGGAGGGAAAGGTCTAGGAAAAGGAGGCGCCAAGCGTCATCGTAAAGTTCTTCGTGATAATATCCAAGGTATCACCAAGCCAGCTATCCGTCGTCTTGCACGTCGTGGTGGTGTGAAGCGTATCTCTGGTCTCATTTATGAAGAAACCCGTGGTGTGTTGAAGGTGTTCTTGGAGAACGTCATCCGTGATGCCGTCACCTACACCGAGCACGCCAAGAGAAAGACCGTCACCGCCATGGATGTCGTCTATGCCTTGAAACGCCAGGGCCGTACTCTGTACGGTTTTGGTGGTTAGATGGATATAAACTCAAACAAAACCAAACGGCCCTTTTCAGGGCCACCACATCCTCCAAAAAGAGAACTACCGTTACCATGTTTCATTGTGTTGTGTGAGTGTGAGAGAATCGTATGAAACGTTTCATGAACGAGACGTCACAAATATATGTAATGAAAAAACGACTTGTATCGATTATTAAAAACTGTAAATTCGCAATGGGGTCTTTTCATATTTCAAGAAATACACGAGAAGTTTTATTCATTCAAAGCAGAATTTAAATAAATATAACAATTATTCGTGAAAAATTGCAAAAGCATCTAATTTGAGTTGAGGTGGTCAGTTACAGGTTACCCCCTCCCCCAGTTTATATTAATAGTCAATTACTGCGCCCTCTATGGTGATTATTAATATAATTAAGCGCACCATACAATTATTACCTTATCCAAAGACATTAGAAAAAGCTTCATCCCAACGTGATGTTTATTTCTAGAATATTATCAGAACATCATGTTGACCTATATCACGAGCTTTTTTTTGTTAACCGTCCATCGATTATTGAATAGAATTTAGTCTTTCACGAACACAAATAAATTGACATCGTGTGTAACTACCATTTTTTTAATTTATATTTTTAATATTATTTACACTCCCGCCAAAAACCCAATATACACACAACATTTACTAGTAACGGTAGTTCTCTTTTTGGAGGATGTGGTGGCCCTAAAAAGGGCCGTTTGATTTGTGTACGCTAGGCATACGATTTACTTGGATTTGGCGTGGGATTTCTTGGGCAGAAGTACAGCCTGGATGTTAGGCAGTACACCACCTTGTGCGATGGTCACACCAGACATCAGTTTGTTCAATTCCTCATCATTACGAACAGCCAACTGCAAGTGACGGGGGATAATTCTCGACTTCTTGTTGTCACGGGCGGCGTTACCGGCCAATTCGAGGATTTCAGCGGCTAAGTACTCGAGTACGGCAGCCAAGTAGACTGGAGCACCGGCACCGACACGCTCTGCGTAGTTGCCCTTTCTCAGAAAACGATGTACACGACCAACTGGAAACTGAAGACCAGCACGGTTGGACCGAGTCTTGGACTTTCCCTTTGCTTTGCCTCCTTTACCACGACCAGACATATTGAATTACCAGTTTTGCTAGACAAGTCAACAATGCCGTAATGGCGGTTTGGTCGTGCTATTTATATGGATTGCCCGGATTCTGACTGCTAGTTGCTTCAACCAATCAAATCAGAGTGAATCATAACCGACCAATCACGATCAATGACCTTGGTAACGGGTTTTATAAGGTCGACATTAGATAGGCAATATATTTAAGTATGCTTAAAATGTGTTTTCTATTGCGTTCGTTCTGGTTGTTGGCAAACGCGCAGAATCCTTCATTTACATATCGCTCACTATAAATATCGAGCCCTTTGACTGTTCACGTCATTCTGAGCATTACATTAAAGTTCAACATGCCTCCCAAAACAAGCGGTAAAGCAGCAAAGAAAGGCGGTAAGGCTAAGGCCGCCGCTCGTGGTGGTGACAAGAAGAAGAGAAGGAGGGGAAGGAAGGAATCCTACGGTATCTACATCTACAAGGTGTTGAAGCAAGTTCACCCAGACACCGGTGTCTCTTCAAAAGCCATGTCAATCATGAACAGCTTCGTCAACGATATCTTCGAGCGTATCGCATCAGAAGCTTCCCGTTTGGCTCACTACAACAAACGTAGGACCATCACAAGCAGAGAGATCCAGACCGCTGTCCGTCTCTTGTTGCCCGGTGAGCTTGCCAAGCACGCCGTCAGTGAAGGCACCAAAGCCGTCACCAAGTACACCAGTTCAAAATAAATCGTATGCTATGCATACACGAACCAAATGGCCCTTTTCAGGGCCACCACATCCTCCAAAAAGAGAACTACCGTTACTAATTGTGTGTTTGTGTGTGCGGGGGAGGGGGGTATGAAGGAGCACTGGTGTTCATTTTCGTGAACCTCCACAATTAAAAAAAATGATTACAATGTGTGTAGATGTTTATTTTAATGCATCGTTCGTTCATAGCAATACGGTTACTAAAAAAGTGGTAACCATGATGGAAATTACTAGTAGATGTTTTTTAATAATTGAACCCATTATCCAGTGAACATATTCGTTGCATTATGCTAACAAACATGCATATAAACTTAGTCCGTGTTTTCAGTTCAATGATAAATGCAACTGCATTGCTACACGTAATTTTGCCGAATAATAAACGATTTCAGACAATCGTTTACGTGCCACCACCACGAAAAGAGGAGCTACGTATCTGATTCTCGACGAAGTCGAGGCAAAACATGGCCGAAGGTTATAAGAGCAGTCTTCTGATTGGACAATGACTACAATGAGGGGTTGGCCACATTATTGTGTATCGGGTTCAAATATCCGAAGGGTTTCGCTGTCAATTATATGCGCAAAAAACAAACAAACAAAAAAACAGCGAAAATTAAAATTAAACAACCGTACTGTTTCTGATTAACTCAAAACCCGGTGATTTTTTTTCAGGAACCTCAGATCCGCTAAAACGAAACCAGTTATTTCCTTTATTTCCGTTATTTGTTATTAAATGAATATCATCTTGGAGGTGGGGTGAGAGACGCGAACAATAAAAGGTAAAGTTGTGGTCAGGATATGGTTCTATTTTTAGATCAAACATAACAGATTTTGTTCACATTCATGCTTTATGAAATCACAGTCTCTACATTTCCTTTCCATGGTATCACGTGACATAATGTGACAAGACATTGTTTACCTCTAGTATAGTCTATGAGTATAGTCAGTTAGCACTGTTGTCTTGCTATTATAATACAATGTATCAGGGTGGCGGCATGGGGGGGGGGCAGAGGTTGCGGTCTCCCAGCCGAAAAAAATGTTGGAGCCCCCCCCCCCCATCAAATGTTTTCCTCAAAATGCAGGAAATAGTGTTTCCGAGGGCCTAGATTTCAACAAATCTCGCCCCATAATGCAAAATGTTGTGCCACCGCCCCTGAATATACATAGAAGATTTATTTCTTCAGCACCAAGGTTCAATTGCCATTGAAATTTATAAATATGCATAAAATACGTGTTTTTTTGTTTAGGTAGTACGTATACTTGTCCACATCCTTGCAAGCTCTATTTAAAACTACGCCACCAACGATTGTTTACAAACACGTTCGGACATCATCGGAAACCGTCGAAGTAATTCGGGTGACCACGTGATTAATTTAACAGCTTCTGCATAGCATTTTCAGTGGCGTGTCTTTACACCTAACAAAGAGTACTTCGTCAAAAGACAGAAAAAATGACAGATGTAAGTATATTTCATACTCGAAGTTGGTATTCTCAAGTCATTACCAAACCATAGTAGTGGCTAGTAGCATTTGCATGCTTTTTTGGGGGGCAAAAATCGGTTTACAGTGTTGTCTGAAAAATGCACGCCGTTTTCATTATTGGCTTTGTTTGCAGGTGGCGTCGATGTCTGTCATTTTGGAGCTGTTTAAAATTGCTTTTTTTTCAACATTATCTGCATATTTTCCACGCAAATAACTTCCGATTGCGAAAAAACAAAAACAAAATTGTTTATAATTGTTGTTACAAGTCGCAGTAGTTTTTTCCTTGTGTTGCAAAGCTGTTCAGTGCTTGTTCATGCGATTCGGAAAAATTGATCAATTTTCTACATTTTGCGTCAGTGGGTGAAAATAATATTTGCGAACGAGCCACACGAAACAGTTTTCTAATTTCTTCTGTATTTTGTGATATAGAATGTTTTCCTGGATGTACATTTCATATAGTGCTTTGTTTTAGGGGTATATCAACATTCGTTTCGTTTTGTTTCGATTCTGAATTATTGATTTTCCTTCAATAACACATGCGTGGCGACATTCGATTGGTTGACGCTGACTACTAGTGTCACTACCAAAAAAAAAAAACGTACAACGAAGAAATATATTATAAATCTGTTGGGTGGTATTTATAAAAAGGAAAACTAGCACGAGTCGGTGCGATAGATTACCATGTTGTGCATTTCCGTTGGCTTTGTTTGGCTTCAAATTACAACCAGTAAAATATGTTGATCTTCTTTGTTTTGCCTGCTTTGTCTTTGACCCAAGCTGAAGATGACGTTTTTGCACAATTGTCTGATAATTTCCATTGTTTCAGCTCTGCCACAATAGACAAAAAATGCGAATCACGTCCAATGACATTATCACATGTTTCTCACTTCCTTTTTCCATATTGCTTCTTTTGTTGTATCTGGGCTTTAAAAACTCACTCTTTGATGATACTTTCAAGTTCAAGCTTGGCTCTTCTAAAGTCCACACTAGTTCATCAGTCTCTGGGGGAAAATGGTAGTGGTTAGCTATCCCTATATTTTAATTTGTATTTAGGAACTGAAATTCTCCTGCTGTCGCTGATTTGTTTGAATTGAGCTGATTTATACTAGCTTAATTTTGCAGTTGTCTCTTACTGGGACTGTATGTTCTAGATTCTAGGAAACTGAAACGAGACAAAAACAACAGATTTTTCAAGTTAGCGTGGGGGAAATAACGTTGCTAAGTATTATCGTCAGGGAAAGCTATTGTTTAAGCTAGTCTGTGATTGTTTGCTGGCAATATTTGGGGAATTTTGACCAGTTTGTGACATAGGCTTGTCTTAGAGAATACCTTAATTGTACATGCAATTGATGCCCTATAAAACAGTTGAATATTCACTCTTAATTTTAAAACCCTTTCCTGCTTGTTACTGCTTTTCTAGGCATGTAATAATTCTGAGTTGAAGATTTAGTTCAAAAAGCCTGTTCTGTGTCGGTTGTGTCAAAATACTAATTCTAAAATTAATTCTCCAGATCTATGGATGAATGTGTGACAATATTAAGTGAATTAACAAAAAATGATTTTTACACCCTATAAAAACATTCAATTCACTTTTTTTTCCTACTGAGTGTTTGCTCCTTGTAGTCGAGCATTGAAAAATACAAAAAAGTAGAATTTTGGGTTTCAAAGCAAAAAAAGGTGTACAGCATCCTTAAGTGAATTACATGTGCAAGTTGTTGAGGGGGCTGTATATATGACATTTACCTGTAGCTATTTAAACAAGAGAAAAATCCTAATTGGGAATTTGTCTACCACTATTTTTACCGGAGAAGTTTATCAGAGGATTTGTCGAAAACATAACTCTGTAATGGTTAAATACGAAATTAAAAATAATTTCCATTTAGAAAAAAAAGGTTGCTTGCTGTTAAATAAATTATAATGTCGTGTCTTCACAGGAATCTATAAACGAACCTGAGCAGTTGCGTAAGCTGTTCATTGGAGGGTTGAATTATGAAACGACAGATGACTCGCTCAAAGGTCATTTCAGTGAGTGGGGTGAAATTGTCGACTGCGTTGTCATGAAAGATCCAAACACAAAAAAATCAAGAGGCTTTGGTTTTATTACATACAAGCGAGCCTCTATGGTCGATGATGCAATGAGGAGCCGACCACACAAAATTGACGGACGAGAGGTTGAACCAAAGAGAGCCGTCGCTAGAGAGGTAAATATTCTCATTCTTGTTCTGGTAATTGTTTTTGAAAAAAGTGGTGGTTGTGTATATTCTGCAGTTATTTTCGTTTTGGTTCCAGTAATAAAATAGATTTTGAAGATATTAGAGCTTTTTAAAGCACAAACGTAATACATAATCAATAGTATTGTATACATGTTTAATCAGAACAGTAAATTACACCACCACCAATGATTTAAATTACTTTTCAGGTTATTTATAATGTTCTCTCTCCAAATACAGAGTCTACCCTCAAATTCTTTCACTCTGAAAGCTTTGAGGGCATGACTGGTATCTGGAAGAAGGGCTGTTCTGTTAAATTCATGTTTTTTGGCAGGATGGCATGAATATGCATTACTTTTGGGAAATTTTATTTATAGCAAGATTCTTCCCAGAGCATTATTGAGCAGGGCTTAATTTTGGATAAACAATAAAGCAAATTTAGCATAACAACAATACAATGCTATTTTTCTGGGAAGAACACTACTTTTCTCAAAGTTAAATTTGGCTGTTATAAAAATCTTTTACCTAAACATGTCTTGCCATCCTGTTTGAACTAGTTATTTCAATATATAAGCAAATCTAACGCATTATCCCAGATCCGATTTGAAATTCCATTCAGTGACTATCACATGACATGACCACCTGACAAGTCATGTGATGTGATCTATAATTTCTATTTGTTGTGTAGAATACCAGCTGGTCTGGGGTTTCCTTAGTGTTACTAGGTATAGAAAGCGACATGAACTACATTATTGGTGCGAAGTCATCGCATCTTAGATAGACTTAGTTTAGCGAACTGCAATTATCGTGATCTTGCAGCTATTTTTAAAAACACAATCTGTATTTGTAATCCATGCTAGCAGTTACATCGTAAAGATGTTAAAAGACCGACGAGTTTTTAGTCTAATTAGTAGTCAGTTTGCCCTTCATACAAAAACCAAAGAAAATAGAGTGATGTAGAAGTTGTGGGTAGTCAAAACTGCTAACAATGCTGAAAACTATGTACCAGAATGCAATTGTCGTGGCAAATTTGCATATCCAAGAGATGAATTTTCTTCCCTTGGAGCATCTTGAATTTATGGCAATGCTAAAAAACGCGCTAGCTTAGTTGCCACAAGTAATAATTAGTGCAAGTGGCTCAGTGTAGTACTTTAACCGCGGATTATCACATCGCTGGCTGCAAATCTCCACAGTGAATGGGAGGGGGGGGGATCATCAGACGATGTTACAATATAGTATTTACTGTATACTGTTTTTTCTCTGTACTTTCTGTGCTGTATTACGAGTTCAAAGCGAAAGTTAGCAACAGTCTTGTAGTGCTAGACCTAAAATAAATTTTTAGCGACAAAGCTACGTACGCCTGTTGTGCCCTTGCTAGTACATTGTGCATACATTCTACATCACTCTATCCTAATTTCATATTGGATTCAGGGTCATTAGATCAATCAATATTGTCCTAATAAAAAATACCTGTACTATTGCATGCAAAGTTCGTATTTTTATAATGATAATCAAAAAATCATGTTTCATACTAACCCGGCACTTCGTTACATTTTATTGTTACTTATTTTATAAATTATGCAAGTTTTTTAAGCAATAATTGTAGTTCATGTGTTGCTATGGAAACCCTAGACTAACTACTACTGGTATTTTACTTTTCATATCGTGAAGAAGAGCGGTAACTCAAGGGCAAGTATAAATGGTGACTTAGACCACCATATTTTATAGTTCAAAATTGTGACATGTTTCAGTCCTATTCAAGTTTTACATTTCAAAATTGTAACTCGTTTCGTCATATTCCCGGTTTTATTACATTTTGACACATTGAAAAATGTGACACATTCAGTTCTATTCTATTACGACTTGTTAAAAAATTACTTGTTTCAGACCAATTCCGTTTTGACAAATTCAAAGTATTGCAAAGATCATGAAAATGTATTGAATGATATACAATTTTTGTGGGAAAAGGGTGCAAAGTGTCATTTTTCTGAAGATATTTTATTTATTTTGCTCAATTTTATTCAATGTTTCGTACAACATTTTTTGTTTGCAAAACCAAGAAAGTCTAACAAATATAACCACAGGGGAACCAGCTTTTTTAACTGGATGTCTAAACTGGCCAAGTCATTTTTCAAACCTTTGTCTGATATGAAATTACCCTAATACCCTAAGTGGTCTATTTAGAGGCGTGTCTGTTGCTATTAATTATTCATGATATGCAATGTCATGAAACCCAGTAGAAGATGCGCACTTTTGTTAGATTTTACGACCATGTGTGTTATAGTTGTGTAGAACAGATCCGCTCGAAAGCTGCTATTCTTATTGGTTGATGAACAGTTCATGTTACCAATTAACATATTCATCATCCTAAAAACGTGATAACTGTAGAGGGTGGAACAGACCGATAATTGTAATTTCATGTCGACGCTGAGTATTCTAAAGACTCGCTCCAGTCTATACTGTTAGTCCAAGAATGTTATGAAAGAATTAACCTTAATACACTTTCATTGAAATTAGATTGTAATTGATTTCTGGTACGGTCAGTTGTAGTACCACCACTTAGCGTTGAATAAAATAGCTTTCTTCTGTCTTGAATAATTCACTTTTCCCTAGAGAAAAGTAACTCTTTCTAAAGAGCGCATCTCCAATAGTAACGCTTGTGAACTATTGTATGCTAGACCATTCTTTTGGCTATAGACACAATTTAGATTTACTCGTGCACTATTGATAGAGCAAATATTGTAGCTGATTGAGACACCTTTTCACTCGCCTTTTGTAGATATTGGTTTTCAGGAGTTAATTCGCGTCACAGCTATGCATTGAGCACCGACTTTTACTGTAGTTGTGGTCATGGCTTATCCCATCTTATTAGTATCTATCCTTCAAACACATTGGTATCCATTCTTCAAACACATTGGTCAAAAGACTAGTTATAAATAGTACAGTACTTTTATTTTTATAAGGATGCATGTTAATCAGCCAATTTATAATGCAGAGGAAGGTTCTTTTAAAATATTTATGGAAAGAGGTTGCAAAAAAGTAGGCAGTCAAATTTCATGTATTTTAAAATGTTGGTTGTCATGTGTTCAATATGGAACCCATTGTGACATATGCAACATGTGTATAACATGAAATTTGACGACAACTAGTGTTTTAAAACCTGTAGGCAACTAAACACGCTGATGAATGTTTAAAAACTAGTTATTACACTACATATGAATCGGCTAATTACTGCCTTCTCTATGGTATTTGCTGTACTAGCTTATCTTGATAGAATAGCACTCGACTCTTGTCTGGTCAATGTCCATGTAAAAGCACATCAAGCTAGCTCATTAATCTGATGATTGAACAAATGTAATAAGGCGGGATGCCATATGCAATTGACATTATCCTTTTTACCACCATTTTTTCATCGTATCAAATTAACAAAATAGTCCTGTTTATTAAGAAGATTAAGACAAAAAAAACACAAATTGACTCCAATTAGGGCTCATTTTTCAGAAATATTGTAAGATACGAGAAAACAATTTGGGCAAGAAAGTCTGGTGGTAAAAATGTTAACTGATGAATTTATTTATTGTACGAGAGATGACTAAAATGACTTGTGTATTATGTGATCACATGTTACTTAAATTGACCAAATACAATAATGATGTCAATCTAACAAAACTAATTGCTTCCATTTTAGGAATCTGGTAATCCTCTCGCGCACATGCTGGTAAAAAAGATATTCGTCGGTGGAATCAAAGAAGATACGAGTGAAGACCATCTTCGAGACTACTTCAGTAAATACGGCTCCATAGAGTCAGTTGATGTTATTTCCGACAAAGACACGGGAAAGAAAAGAGGTTTCGCGTTTGTGACGTTCGATGACCATGACCCAGTTGACAAGATAGTCGGTAGGTCAGCTTTTATAGTGATTTTAACACGACAAAAAAAAAAACATGCCACCAAATATTTTTTCTACTGTTAAAAAAACTTTGGCAGAGTAAAAGCATTTTAATTTCACTATTCACTGATAAGTTAAATTTTGCTGAATTAAAAAACTTAGTACTACTTCTCAATTTGTGCATTTTCTCTTAACAGGTTTGAAGTACCACACGATCAACGACCACAAAAGTGAAGTGAAAAAAGCTGTCCCAAAACAAGAACTACAGAGGTTACAATTCCAAAACAGAGATGGTGGCCGACAAGGAGGTGGTGGTGGTCGAGGGGGTGGTATGCGTGGCGGTGGAGGCGGCAGCGGTGGTGGTAACTACCGTGGTGGCCGAATGTTTGACAGAAATGGTAAGTTGAATGTAGCTTTTTTACGATTTATAAGTTGATTTGATGGCTTTGCATGTGCATATCTTGTTAATCACATCAGTGAAAACCGAAACATTGTTCAGTTGAGGGTCGCAGTCAGGCTTTTAACCATCCAGCTGTAACCTGTACAAAACTTCACCTGACAGGCAAAATTTCGACAGCCATGTTCAGTTTTGATTGAAAATTACCAGTAAATTACAAAATAACCATGAATAATCAAAAAAAAAATTGAAATAGTAAGTCAATGACTGTAGACTAGCAACTGTTTTTTTTGTTTTTATAGTTTTTTAAACGGGCATTTTCTATATTTTGTTTATAACCTTCCTCATGGTGTTGAAAATGTTGTCACTTCACAAGAACCAAGCACAACACACAATTATTCCAAAAATTTGAATTCACTTCATAAATTATTTTTAGCAAAACAGGCTATCGATATGAACAAATGTAAATGGGAGTTATTGGTACTATTTAGTGCAGTTCTCAAAATTAATTTTATTTTGTTCATTTGCAGACTACAACCAAGGCGGTGGTGGCGGCGGCGGAGGCGGTGGTAACTATGGAAACCGTGGTGGCAACTGGGGAAATGATAACTATGGAGGCGGAAACTATGGCGGCGGTAATACTGGTGGTGGATATAATAACTATGGCAACCAAGGTGGTGGAGGCGGCGGCGGTGGTTATGGCAACTACAACCAAGGTGGTGGAGGCGGCGGTTATGGTGGTGGGTCCGGAGGTGGCTACGATAACTACGGTGGCGGCAGCAGCGGAAATTACAACCAAGGTAGTAATACCTCTAGCACTAGCAGTAGTAGTAAGTTGATTACTAGAGCACTGACTCCACACCCTTCCACCATTAACGTTTTCATATAATGTAAAAAGTTGCATATCAAAACAAAAACTTAAAACATGCAAGAGTCGGTGGTTTCTGGTATGGATCACCCTATCAATTCTATTTTTCTATTTTCTCCAATTGAAAGTCATTTCATTTAAAAAAATGTGATAGATTAACCTTTTCTCCACCATTTCCCTATTTTCATCACAAAATAGCCTATAGTCAGCACTTTGCTCCTGAAGACTGACAAAAATAGCCAAATTTTTGGGGTAAAAATTGAAAATTGACGTTTGTCTGCTGGCTCCAAAATTGAAATTTATTTCCAAAAATATTAGATAAGAAAAGTGCAAAAAAATTTAAGCTAGAAATCTGGTGGTAAAAAGGTTAAATGTAGTTACCAAAAGAAGCCAATCAGAATTTATGTTAAATACAGTGGTGGAAGGGTCAGAAGGCAAAGTTCATTACATCTAAAAGGGAAAAAAAGTCTGTGCAGTTGAGATATGTTTTGAATTTCTGATTTCTGAATTGATGGTGTTACATATTCATACTTGAAGTCAATAACATTTCAAGCACGCAGTTGCTGTGCGAATCGACGTTTCCTTCTAGCAGCTTGAACAAACTCCCTGAAATAAAGTGCTATCCCATTCTGCACTTAAAACGCTCTGCTCTGACTTTTAAAAACTATCAGTATTTCAATTATGGTGCTGTCTATTTCCAGGGTTGTTCTTTTGACCTTTTAGAATTGTTGTCCCATCCCTCCCATTGCTACGTAGGTTGTACATGCGCAAGAAGAATTAACATCGCATCTCTCATGAATCTGGAATTTAAAATTTCTCTGAAGTTGTTCACTTTAATAACTATTTACATTGTTTTTTAGGCTACGGAGGAGGGGGAAATGCTGGTAATGGCGGTGGATACAACGACTTCGGGAATAACTACGGTGGCGGACAGTCGAACTATGGCCCACAAAAAGGAGGCAACTATGGTGGTGGAAGGCAAAGTGGCGGCCCATATGGAGGCAAGTGATAACAAACTAACAACACTGCTGTGTTCTCGCCTAATTTATACAATGATAAAATCAGAGACTGTAAAATAAAATGAATAATAAATAATAAAACAAATGTCTCTAATTTAGGTGGTTACGGTGGTGGTAACCAGAGCAGCGGCGGTGGTGGTGGTGGTAGTGGTAGCGGTGGCGGCGGCAACTACGGTGGCGGCAACAGGAGATATTAAATACCCTACGATATCAAAAGGTAAGCTTTGAGACTTGGCATGACATAGTCCTGGAGATGTAGTAAAACCAAAAAAAGTTAGTTGCCATAGATCAGATCAACACGGTTCCCAAAATGGCGAATGCCATAAAAGCTTTATGGCTCGAAAATGACATGTTTTGTCAGGATTTTAATTTTTTTAACAGAAAATGCATAAAGACCTTAAATTTACTGGATTCCCTCTAGTTCTGGATAATTGTTTGTGGAGGATTTGAAACGAAACAGAATCCCATTTTTTTACAATTTTTTCTTCAGAGGAAGATTTATTTGGTTTAATTTTGGCTGATTAGATTTTGCAGAGATATTTACTAGATTTTTTAACACAACAGCTACTGAGACAATTTCTCCTATTCATTATTCATTTCAACTGTCAAAATTGGAAAGCATTCATTTCGTAGGCAATTTTAATTTTACTAGTTTGTGAAGAAAACAATACTGCATTCTAATGTTAAATTTCAAGGATTCCCTAGTATTGAAGTTATATGTGAAATGAACAAATAAAAAACAAGGCAGGGGGTAATTAAGCAGTCTTCAATTAATGAATGCCGTTAGTGCTACTTCAAATCAAGTCATAAATTTATTACAGCAGACTTGTTAAATCAAAGAATCCAATATTTGTCAGATCTAATCTTTAATTTCTACTTAATTATCTATTACTGCCTTTTCAAATGTTAATGTTAGTTACTTTTTTTTTTATTAGTCTGTCCGTGACTGTTGGTAACCATTGATTTCTCTTATTATGCACGCATTATAGGACAGTCGATAGAAAGGGTCTTACATAGTGAGACAGATTTGCAGAGGATACCCCTATTATAGTCAGTATTGCCATAAACAGGAACCAGTCCACAGATTTGAAGAACGCCCATTATTGCTGAACACAGAAATGTTGAACTATGACCCGATGAGACACTTAGCCAAGATGGCTAGCAGTAGATTTCTCAGTGACATCGTCGGGCGAAGGCATTAGCTGCATTATTTGTATAAAAATGTTTATTCAAGGGGAAATTATGATATAAATTTTCATTTGGGGTTTGGGCGGTTTACTGTCCAACTACACAGAAAAACATTTCTTCTGGTAGATGTTGTATTTATCGAAAGTATCGTTTTACTTGTATAATCATGCTTAGCTTAGTTTTTATACTCTGTGGATTTGTAGGTTTCATATTAGTTTATTAGGAATAAATGCGAATGCCGAAGTCAGTTAGGGGTCAGGTGTCTTTTTAGCTTTAATAAGCCAGCAATTAATTACGCCTTTATGATTCACATGTCTTTATATTTCAAAGAATATCTATTAAAAACCAGAATTTTTATCATAAATTGTTTCGTTGCGCGTTGTGCTAGCTTATTATTGTCGTCGCACAATTAACGTTTGGTCCTATTGTGTGTAATAAGTATGAGAAGCATGCAGTTTGTTAGGTATAGCCCTCTCCTGTATGTATTTAATAGTAGCTCTTGTAAATGAAACTCCTCTGCATTTATACATGGCTCTCCTGTGCAGGAAATTTGCTTGGTGCATCGCACAGGTGCATCATGAGTTTCCTATGCTGGATGATTCATTTTGATGTGGAGCATTACAAGGTTACTTTGCACAGATGCATTGTGGGATTCCCAGGCTGATGATACATTTCGTTCTACAGCATTGCGAGATTACCTTGACCAGATGCATTGTGGGATTCCTATGCTGATTCCTTGTGTCCCTAGAGCCTTGCGGGATACCTTGTACAGCTGCATAATGGTGATTCTTGTACTAAAATTTTCATTATTTCTGGGCCCTGATAATTTACTGCTTGGAAAAAATGTTATTACCTAGAAACCAGTGTTTATCCCTGAAAGCTTTCAGATTATTTTTTGAACAAATAAATTAAAACATTGCTTTACTATCAGGAGTCAAAATACTCTGGTGCACACTGCACTATGCGCACAGATTATTAGCTAGTGCAAGTAAACTCAAAATATAATGTGCACGCTGTGCATGTAGAAATTAACACATTTTCTCATTATATTCACTGAGTCTAAATTAAGTTCAACCAATATTGTAAGATGACTCAAAAAATACAAATTCTTTCATGATCGAGAATCTGTAAATTTTATTAAAACTTTAAAATTGGTGGCCATGCATTTCACAACAAGTTAGTGCAGGTAAATTTCAAATTCAACGTGCACACTGTGCATGCAGGGGAAAAATTCTATTTCAATCTCTGACTATACAAATTAGATTTGGCAGTTTCCTCGAAAAACTGCTTGGAGCTTTGTCGGTCAAAATATATCTCCATTGCAATAACCCCTAAAATATTGGTGCAGTATTTGTAGAATCTTAGACACTCCTTTTTTCTGGGATCCTAGTTAGAAAACTATTTTAAGGTAGAGATGCAGGTTCGTGGGCACTTTGGAGTGACAATTTTTTGTTTTGCTTTTTATTATCTAAAAAGTCTTAGCTATAGACTGTTGAAATTTTGTGGAATTGTGAATAATGGAACATACTCAAAAAACGATTTTAAAATATAGATAATAAGTGCAAAATTACCTCTTTTGAATGCTTAGCAAGATTTAGCAAGGCTGTATAATAAAATAATAAAAAAAACATGGTGAAAAAAAGAAATGACGGGATCTCCATATTACGCACTGTATTTTACTTTTTACAAAACGGTAATACATTTAACTTTGAAACTGTAACAACCATTTTAATTATGAGCATTAGGAAACTTCTTACTGAGTGAATTGTTATGCAAATTAGTAATTATCTCGGCTTCTTTTTAGTGCACATTCCAGAACTTTGAAAAAAAATAGCTCCTAGACTCTTTAACCTTTTGTTTTGAAATTTTCACAAATGATTGACAATGTGTTTATCTTCAAAACGCTGGGAGCATTGTTTCTTGTTGAATAGTGTTACAACAATCATTCAGACAACTAGCCTGGGTGTTAATTTATGCATAAACTTGAAGTAGTGAAATTTGAGCTGCTGCCCTACAAAATTGACAACTGGTAGACAGTTTTCCAGACGGCGTTTTCTTCATAGTAAACAGATGTACTCATAAACCAATTTTGACGGGAAACAGAAGCATGCTTTAGAAGCTAATTTTTTTAAAATCACTTTTGACCAAAAAAGCACATTTCAAACTACAGTATCCATAAAAATAAAATAACAAAACTTTAAAATTCATACAATAAGCTTTCCGAAAATAGAGTTTTGTGGACAAGGGAGGTCATCTCGGTTTCCTAATTAACTAATTAAAATACCTGTCAGGTAAACTGCATCTCTACCTTAAAATGTAATTTATGGATCAACAAGAGATTAAAAAATGCACGATTCAAGCTTTGTGTATAAACTATAAGGGGATAAAAGGTACCAGTAACAGGAAATTTCTTGTGAGCGAACAGGGTTAGAATTATCAATTCTAATTATATCCTAATTGTTTTAATGATCGTTAAAAACATAGGTCAATAAAATGGTCAATATGCAAAATATCATGCATTTTAGATAGGGGTCATTTTGATTTGCCAGTTTTGCATCCTTATCTAAGGCCCATGATTAAAGTAGCGAGCGTTTGATGATGGAGGATATTTTGTACCAGTTCGTCAAGTTGAAAAGTTTTGATGTAAAATGCCCATAACTACTTGTGATGAACAGTTTTGGATAAAGTTGTGGTCTGATATCGTAATAGTGCTAGTTACCTTACAATGAAGGGCGTTAATTTAATCGTATATACCTATTACTGGAGAGGCAGTGGAGGGCGTTAATTTAATCGTATATACCTATTACTGGAGAGGCAGTGGGAGGGCGTTATTAGCCAATAGTTCAGCTACTTGCAGTGAAGAGATCGTTATATAGTTGATACAAGACAAGTTGTGAACAGTATTGATGCATTATAGTCCTAGCTCTTTGCAGTGAAGAGAATTTATAGTCAATACTGGATGAAGTGATGGACTTGTAGCATATTATATAGTGCTAGCTAATAGCACTGAAGAGCTTTAATTTAGTTATATACCTGTATATATACCTGTGTATATATACCTATTACTGAAGAAGTGGAGGGCATTTTAGCCAATATAGTCCTAGCTACTTGCAGTGAAGATCATTATAGTTGAGACTGGACAAGTCGTGAGCTTTAGCATGTATATAGTGCTAGCTACATCCACCAAGCAGCAAAGTTAGTCGTATAGACGTACCGGAAGTAAAAGGCGTTAGACAAATGATCCTAACTACGTTACTCTGCAAAGAAAGTTAGTCAAACCCAGAGGATTTGTGAACAGTATTAACGTATATAGTCCTAGCTACTGGCACTGAAGAGCAATTAGTCGTGTAGACTTATTACTGGAGGAGATGGAGGGCATTATTAGCCAATATAGTCCTAGCTACTGCACTGGATGGAGGGCATTATCAGTATAGCTACCAAGAAAGCCTGGACGGTTAACATGGTAGACAACAAGCTGCGAGGACGTCTAGACATAAACAAAACACTCATGTAGACAGAATAGCGGCAGCAGCAGTGTAGACTATAGACTTGTGGTATATACTATAGCAGGTAGACGAGAGTAGACCAATGGTATGCCACAAGATAGACAGCATAGACAATATACCATGCGATGCAATAGACCAGCTATTGTGTGTAGTATTACACAGGTATAGTGCAACGATAGTGAGTATGAATTAACTTAGTCTTTATTTTGTTGTATTTGTAAGGTTACTTTATCATCAGTTTAAATTAGAACAGAGGAACTCGTGAGAATTAGCAGTAAGGGGAGTTTTAAGCATGCAGGAAAAACATGTTTTGTTTTTGCCATGTGTTATTTGTTATTTTTTCTTTTGTAGATGTGGGTATTCTGCATATTTATTAGTTCTGATCTTAACGCAAGATGACTGATGTCATTCCAATGTTGCTTCAGTCCAGTTTTTGGAGGTAAGTTATAGTTTCTGCAAGGGAACAATGTTAAGTACTTTAAAACATGTCTTTTTTGTGAGCATGTCTCTTTAGCGAATTTAGTGAGAGAACTAATTCGCTAATTTAAGATGTCGCTAATGACTTCATTATAAATTCAAAATGGTGGCCATACAAAATCTTTTTTTCCACACACACTTTGTAAACACAGAAAACAATAATCTGGAGCGCTTCCTTATTACACTTGACAGTTTTTCTTTGTTTTTATGGAGGTGATAACTGCGCATTAGTTTTAGCAGGCGACAGACAAGTATTGTGAAAACAGGAAATCAACAAAGACAAGAGATTCACTAAATCAACATTTCTCTATTACGTCATTTAACCACAATTCGCTAAAATAGTTTGTCACTTTTTCAACATGTTTTACAGTATTTTATTTTTTGATTGCATTATTTATTCTTTTGAATTCAATTTTGTTAGAAATCTGCTATAATTAAATACATGTTTGCAAATGGAAACTTGGTGTACTGTAAAATACTTTATTTTCACTTGGAATTGATTTTTGCTGAAGGAATGATTCAGTAGAAATAAAATCCAGCGTATATACCTTTTTGCCTATATTTTACATTCAAACTCAAAAATCACGCAAAAAGTCTATTCAGTGAAAATGAATTCCGGCTAAAATAAAGTACTGTGGAATACTTTATTTTCGCTGGAATTAATTTTCGCTGAAAAGGCTTTTCGGGCATTTTGTCTGGAATTTATTTTCACTGATTTTTGATGAGTTTAATGTAAAATATAGGAAAAAAAGTATATTGGGCTAATCTGCACTGGCTCGGAAGGTTGTAAATGATTAGCTAGTTTGAATTTGCATAACAATACTGACAATGAACGTGCATTCAACGCCACAAGTTTTTTTGTTTTTTTTAGCCAATCAGAATTCATCTTCCGAGCCAGTGCAGATCAGCAGAGTATATTTGCTGAATTTTATTTTCACGGAATCATCCCTTCAGCGAAAATAAATTCCAAGCGAAAATAAAGTATTCTACAGTATTCAATTTTATTGACTCTTCTGAAATATTTTGCTCTAACTTGCATCTTAATTTGTATTTTTCAGAATCTACAAAATGTCATGACGACGAGTGTTTTACGTAAGCTGAAGATTTCTATTTTTGTAACCATGGAGATTCCCATCCCAGTGCGTAAGAAACTGACACAAGCACTGCCAACTTTTATCTGCTTGAATTTAATAAAATATATTTCCCTATGTTTGTGTTTGTATTATGAATGTTTGGGTGAATAAGAGTTGTCAAGAGACATGAAAAGATAATACGTTGTATGTAAATTGAATTTTTTTTTTTTGTATTATTCCCTGTACAGCTCTTACTGTAAATGCATTTATTGTTTACTGGTATTTCATTCCACTAATTCTAATTTAAATCCTCTAAATCAAAACCACCAAACACGTAAAGCAACCAGGAAAACTAGTCGTTTCCTCGATCTTTTCTTGAAATTAAAACAGTGAATATGCTCAATAGATTGAAATTAAATGTCAGTGAAAAAAAATTCTTTTACAGTAGGATTGTAATATGGAAATTATCAGGACAATTTTCTCCACGATGTTGAAGTTGTTACTGGTACCCACCGTAGAAACTCTTAAATTCAACCACCTAATTACTTGGCTGATTTTAGTAATTTTGTTGACCTCCAAAATTTTGACCTTGTCGGAGTTTGCTTCCTTATTTTTACTTCCAAAATTTAAGTCATGTATGTGGATTTCTATTTTGACGCTGGAAAGTGTGTATAATTTTGTTTGTCATTGCGGTGCAACTTGTATATATATTGAATTTTTACATTTTGTATTAAAAAAACCAGACTGTTCCCCCCCTCCCACCAAAAAAACACTTGGAGGCGGCCGGAATTTTGGAGTTTTTGTGGTGTATTCGACGCTGGACTGGAATTTCTACTTTTTTGCCTTCAACCATGCATCAATAAACTTGCAACATCAAGAAAGACGCGTTTCCATCAGTGAAGTTCAAAAACTATAAACAGATGACAGGTGTTGATTCAATTAAGTGTTGTGAAAAGTAGCCTGGTTACCTTCCTCTTATGAGTCTTTCAACTCCCCCTCCACGAAGTCTAAATTTTATTTACTGTGGAATACTTTATTTTCGCTTGTAATTTATTTTTGCTGAATAATAATTCCGTGAAAATAAAATCCAGCGAATATACGTTTTTCCTATATTTCACGTTATACTCATCAAAAATCAGTGAAAACAAATAACATACAAAATGCCTTTTCAGCGAAAATATAGTATTCCACAGTATTCCAACATCACTAAGAATTGGGTGTTTGAGCTGTGCAACTGTTGGCTAATGGAGCAAGTGCAAGGAACACAACTGTCGTCCTTTGATTAAAAAATTAGCATACTGTAGTATACTTTATTTTCGCTCGGAATTTATTTTCGCTGAAAGAATGATTCCGTGAAAATAAAATTCAGCGAATATACTTTTTTCCTATATTTCAAAAATCAGTGAAAATAAAATCCATACAAAACAACCAAAAAGCCTTTTCAGCGAAAATAAAGTATTTCACAGTATTCAGATTGTTATGACACTATATTTACCAGCCAATCCTAATCAGTCATCTACCGACTGTAATTGGGATCTAGATATGTGCAGACCATCATGGAGATGGAAGATGAATGAAAACCCACAAAATGAAAGGAAGGTAACAGACTACTTTCCGCAATACTGTACCCAGGCTATTGAGAACCCTCCCCGACTTTAGCGATTTGAGTGACTGGATTACTATTGATTGAAAAATAATATTCAGGGTTTCTCTGGCGTCTGATAATCATGTGTAAAGCCCTTGTATATGAAGTAAATAAAGGTCACACATCCTGGCACTTGAGGAAGCCCCTTAAGGTCGCACATCCTGGCACTTGAGGAAGCCCCTTAAGGTCGCACATCCTGGCACTTGAAGCCCCTTAAGGTTGCACATCTTGGCACTTGAGGAAGCCCCTTAAGGTCGCACATCCTAGCATTTGAGGAAGCCCCTTAAGGTTACACATCTTGGCACTTGAGGAAGCCCCTTAAGGTTACACATCTTGGCACTTGAGGAAGCCCCTTAAGGTCGCACATCCTGGCACTTGAGGAAGCCCCTTAAGGTCGCACATCCTGGCATTTGAGGAAGCCCCTTAAGGTCACACATCCTGGCACTTGAGGAAGCCCCTTAAGGTCGCACATCTTGGCACTTGAGGAAGCCCCTTAAGGTCGCACATCTTGGCACTTGAGGAAGCCTCTTAAGGTCGCACATCTTGGCACTTGAGGAAGCCCCTTAAGGTCGCACATTCTGGCACTTGAGGAAGCCCCTAAAGGTTGCACATCCTGGCACTTGAGGAAGCCCCTTAAGGTCGCACATCCTGGCATTTGAGGAAGCCCCTTAAGGTGGCACATCCTGGCACTTGAGGAAGCCCCTTAAGGTCGCACATCCTGGCACTTGAGGAAGCCCCTTAAGGTCGCACATCTTGGCACTTGAGGAAGCCCCTAAAGGTCGCACATTCTGGCACTTGAGGAAGCCCCTAAAGGTCGCACATCCTGGCACTTGTGTACATTGTTATATCTGTACTGTTTATTAATTGCCAATACTATCATCCTCGACAGGCAGGTTTGATACAACATTCCACGGCCCTTCAAGTTTCTGAATAATACAAAAAATAGAAATCCATGCTTGCAAGGCAGATACAAAGTAATGTTGAGGGCGGTATATAAAAATTGGATTCTGTGAATGGATGTGCTGCAAAGATTACCCAGAATGCACTTGTCATTCAGATACGAACCTCCAAACTGTTGTACAAAGAATATTCACTGAAATTCTCCTATTTTTAGACTAAATCATTTTAAATATACTGTATTCTCCCGACTTTTTCAGTCTAGCAACCTCAATCAGGGAAAACAGTCAAAAACTTGTGCTTTGGACTAGTTGTTGAGACTCCTGAACAGTGCAAACGCCTCAGAATAGACAAGTCTTGGAAATAACGCATCAGACCAAGATTTATGGAAGAATTATAAAATTTCCACGGCCACTGCTACACCAGTCTAACTGAAATCATTGAAATTTCACTTATTTTTACCATGGAAACATCAAAGTATTTTATGCAAGCCCATATGCTACTGAAGAAACAAATACTAGCACAGTATGCTTATAAAACATATCGCTTCGTAAGACATTGGTGGTACACTCACAAATAACAGAATGTATTCTATTCTCATTTACAAAAACAATGAAAGAGTCACTACATCAAACGGGTCGACCTCTACCCTGGGTGACTCAATTGGAAGGCCAATTCCACTGGCCGAGATTCATTCACTAATGAATACGACTTTGGGGGAACCTTGGTTAAGGTCTGCAGGTGCTTGTGTTCGACCGAGCCTGGTTGACGCCAGGATAGCGCATTAAAATTGCCTTTTGATAGACAGCTGGCCACACAGCCCTGTCATGTAGTCCCAAACAAGAATATGACTTCTGTGGAAAAATGTGTCAGCACTAGCACTTGCAACATAGATTTTGTGTTTTACTTTGCAAGTTGCTCAAAACTTTGAACATTATAGCACGCAGTCTTAGGTATACTGATTTTCTATGGATATCCCCAGCCACAACTTTCCATCAAACTTCAAATTCAATTCACAATAGCAATGAATAAATTTGGTGCTTAAAGGCCCTGGCAAATCTTCTATTTACCGTATGTATCACACTAGAACAAAACCCGTCCATGAATGCAGATCCTTAACAAATTTTGCATTTCGATTTCCACAGCTAAACCACTATAGTGACCATCCAAGGTACACCCAAACCTGTGTATAGTGACCACCCAAGGTACACCCAAACCTGTGTATAGTGACCACCCAAGGTACACCCAAGCCTGTGTATAGTGACCACCCAAGGTACACCCAAACCTGTGTATAGTGACCACCCAAGGTACACCCAAACCTGTGTATAGTGACTACCCAAGATACAGTCAAACCTGTGTATAATGACCACCCAAGGTACACCCAAACCTGTGTATAGTAACCACCCAAGGTACACCCAAACCTGTGTATAGTGACCAACCAAGGTACACCCAAACCTGTGTATAGTGACCACCCAAGATACACCCAAACCTGTGTATAGTGACTACCCAAGATACATTCAAACCTGTGTATAGTGACAACCCACGGTACACGCAAGCCTGTGTATAGTGACAACCCAAGGTACACCCAAGCCTGTGTATAGTGACCACCCAATATACACCCAAACCTGTGTATAGTGACCACCCAAGGTACACCCAAACCTGTGTATAGTGACCACCCAAGGTACACCCAAACCTGTGTATAGTGACCACCCAAGGTACACACAAACCTGTGTATAGTGACCACCCAAGATACACACAAACCTGTGTATAGTGACTACCAAAGATAGTCAAACATGTGTATAGCGACAACCCACAGTACACCCAAGCCTGTGTATAGTGACTACCCAAGATAGTCAAACCTGTGTATAGTGACCACCCAAGGTACACACAAACCTGTGTATAGTGACCACCCAAACCTGTGTATAGTGACCACCCAAGGTACACACAAACCTGTGTATAGTGACTACCCAAGATAGTCAAACCTGTGTATAGTGACAACCCACGGTACACCCAAGCCTGTGTATAGTGACAACCCAAGGTACACCCAAGCCTGTGTATAGTGACCACCCAAGATACACCCAAACCTGTGTATAGTGACCACCCAAGGTACACCCAAACCTGTGTATAGTGACCACCCAAGGTACACCCAAACCTGTGTATAGTGACCACCCAAACTTGTGTATAGTGAAGGAACCACCCAAGGAACTTCATTAAAATGGTCTTTATATGGAGATTTGATTATTTTGTTATGGATTGCCAACTCATACTTTTGACATACTTGTCCAGAAAATAAGATAAGACTGTTGCAAAAAAAAACAATAGAGTCAGATAAGTTTAAAAATTTAATACTTTAACAGAATTGACACAATTTTTTCTCTTGTTAAATTAAAACGATTTACAGCAGAGTAAAATTAGACTGGGTTGTCTGGTTGACTTGGTAACTTAAATCCCATCAGATCAGCAGCTGACTGAACACTTAGCTCACTTCCCTTGTATTCAGCATGCAATTCCTGAAAAATTTAACAAAAAAACAAAACAAAAATTAAGTCCTTGCATCCACCATCATCTTTGCTAACCAAAGTCTGTTTATTCGATCGTCGCAATGCCATTAAAGTTTCAAAGATCCTGTTCAACAACAATGTTTTGAAGTGTGTTCGACGAGGGTGATTTATAAGAATGAGGGTCCCAATAACTTGTTAGCTCCACTGTCGACTTTGTCGAGCAGAGCTTATCATATGAGTGATCGTCCGTCGTTAATAACTTTTTTTGATTGTAATCCCATCTCAAGGTCACCTTAATACCCTCGTATTGAATAATAATCACCGGTCAATTGTTGTTTTGATATATACTGTAAAATACTTTATTTTCGCTGGAATTAATTTTTGCTGAAAAAACTTTATGGATGTTTTGTATGGAATTCATTTTCACTGATTTTTCACGAGTTGAATGTGAAATATAGGAAAAAAGGTATCTTCACTGGATTTTATTTTCACTGAATCATCCATTCAGCGAAAATTAGTTCCAAGCGAAAATAAAGTATTTTACAGTATTTAATATGTAGAACACCTGGGATGCTTGATTTGTTTCTTAGCCGATTTTTGAAGACTTCCTTAAATGTTGTTTATAACAGGGGATTTTGAAAATGTTTCTACTGTATTTGTCCTATGAGTAGTGCATGCACTTATGTAAATTACAAAGGTGTTTCCATGGTCACAAATAGGTAATATTTCAATGATTTATTTTTCAGCAAATACAATTTTTGGGTTTATATGCATTTCTAGAGCAAATACTATATTTTAATTTTTCTGGATTCATACCTATTAAACAAAATACAGCCATTCAAACTTTTGCTTTATTGTTCGAACAAACCATTAGCTTGACTGGTAAGAACTAATAAGAGTAGGTATTTGGTCCACAATATCCGTCTCTGAACAGAAACTAAAAAAAATCTTTTTTCCTGGTGACAAAATTTTGACTTTGGCCTTCAAAGGATAAACCAATTTGCTGTCACCAAAAGACATTAACTGCCATGTTTACTGAATGTGATATAGAGGGCGCAACACGTTTCAACGTTCAACGTTTCACAAGGCATAACTATCCTCGGGGGCGGACATCCGCAATTTTCTAGACTTAATTTGTTTTGTTTACTTGAGTAAAATTTTTTTTCTTTAGGACCGAAAAGACACATTAAAATTTTCCAATTGTGTATGTTTGTAATGTTGTCATACCAACAAAAGTACCAGGATGTGTGACCTTTAGGGGTCACATGAGAGTAGCCAATTCCCCCTATTTGATCAGATTCAATGGTTTTAAATTCAGTTTTTTTTATTAAAAACATAGGATTTATGGTAATTTTACACGAAGAATTTAGTGAATTTCACTTTTCAGTGAAAAAAACAAAATTAAATCTCTTTAGATCATTGATGCATTACAAAAGTACCAGGATGTGTGACCTATAGGGGTCATGAAAGAGGTCTACTGTAAAATACTTTATTTTAGCTGGAATTAATTTCCACTTTAAACATTTTTTGGGTGTTTGTATGGAATTTATTTTCACTGATTTTTCACGAGTTGAATGTGAAATATAGGAAAAAAGGTATAATCGCTGGATTTTATTTTCACTGATTTTTTCCTTCAGCGAAAATTAATTACAAGCGAAAATAAAGTATTTCACAGTATTTTCATATTTTATCATACTTAATAATAAGTTCAAATTTGCAAATTTCTAGTAAAAACCACAAGATTTACGTTAATTCTTCATGTTAACATGAATTTAGTAGATTTCACCATTCAGTGAAAAACAAAATTAAAAATTAATGCATTTACAGTACCTGATACCTTCTTGCGTTATGGAGTAATGATAGATATGTATTTGCTTTGTGTTTGAGTTCATTTTCTCCTTTACACGTCCTCTCACTGGTCACGTTATGTCTACGATATTCATTGATGATATAGTTGTATGCTAAACTTTTCTGTACTGGTTTCTGTAAGACAATTTGCCCATTCATAAGTCATCTGTGTGAACATCAATGATAAATTGATTTCATAGAGAGGGAAGACTATACTCGAGGGAGGACATCCGGGCATTTTCACCGCCTGACAATCATCACGGTGAAAACAAAGGCCGAAAACTCTCAGAAAACGGTACTTCGGGATGGTTGTTGAGACTCCCCTGAACAGTGTAACAAGATTAGCCCTGCGTGTGCAGCAAATATAAATTTGGTTGTTCAGGATTACTTCAAACTTTCAAAGTTGAGTTTGTGTTTGTGTTGAATTTAGCTATTTTCATTGGCTCTTCGACCGGCATTCTACAACAGCACGCACAGAGCCCATAGAAATACATACTACAGTGGTGCGCGTCTTAGCAACGTGGAACGTCTTGTGACGTAGCTCCGCCCCTGAGAATATGTAGCATTCATTGAAACATTCTGTGTCCAGGTATTTTGTATGAAATATATTTTCATTGATTTATGATGAGTTGAATGTAAAAAATATAAAAAAAGGTATATTCCATTGATTTTATTTTCATTGAATTATCACTTCAGTGAAAATAAAGTGAATATTGGATAAACTCAATCACTTGTCTGCAAATCTTTGTGTGTAAGTAGAGGTATGTAAGGGTGCATAAATACGTCAGTTGCGAGTGGTGAGTTGCGAGTCGCAAGTAGCAAAATGTGTCAGTTGCGAGCGCTCGAAAGTGGCAGTTGCTAGCGCTCGAAAATGGCAGTTGCTAGCGCTAAAAATAGCAGTTGCTAGTGGCGATTTGTATGTAGTTGCGAGTGCTAGCTACATCGGCATTGTGTGAAATAAAATTAAGTCCGATGTCCTAGCCACTTGTTTTCAAGTTACATGTACATGTGTTGAAATGAATTTCTGCATGTCTACGATGCTATTTGTGCGTGTGTGGTACGTACACTAAACTACCGTCCCTCCTGTGTTGAGGGACGGTGACTAAACGTAGCAGCTGCGAGCGAGTCGGGCCGCTAGAACTGTGTGAATAATAAAAATAAGTCCTCGCCTCCGATGTCTTAGCGGCATATTTTCTTGTTGCGAGGATTTAAAGCGGACTTGTACTCTCGTTCCCGTAATCGCCGTTTTTTAACCGAGAAAAATACAAAATCACTGTAAACAGCGTCATATCGTCGGTTCATTCGAAATATCAAATTGACCTTTGTTTGAGTTTTATTTACAGCGGACGGTACAATGCTCTGATTTTAAGTAACAGTGATATTTGTTAGTACATCCATGTTCTCACTAACATTCTTATTTTGCGTTAAAGTGACTGTTATTGAATGTCATTTTTATGTCAGAAACGAATCATTGGAATGCAATTTTAAGGCGGCCCTGTTACACATTCAGAACGTAGGTAGGTGTCATGTTCGGGAAAATATAACAGATAAAACTGATCCCATGTTAGTCCCTTGGTGTGGTATTAATCGCATTGTGGTCTGAGGTCGCGAAACGACGAGACCGACGGCATTTTATCTTGGACCAGCATGCATATTATTGATGAAGCCGCTATGACTATGAGTCTTTATTGTTTGTCAACAGTTGACGCCTTCACAAAAGGTTAAAGTGGCAATCGGTTAAATGCTGAAAAAAGCTAATTCTAAACAGCACAACAACAACAAACGCGATGTGCTGAGGAAGACGCGACATTGCACTTTTTAACGTTATCCGATATTATCGTCTAAAAATGTCTAAGTTAGACAGGTCTGTCTGGGCAACTATTGCAACTGTTCGTTTTTCTCCGATATTATCGATAATATCGTCTAACAATGTCTAAAAAAGTCTAAAAATGTCTAAGTAAAACAGGTCTGTCTTGGCAACAAATGCGACAGTTCATTTTTCTCCGATATTATCGATAATATCGTCTAACAATGTCTAAAAATGTCTAAGTTAGACAGGTCTGTCTGGGCAACTATTGCGACAGTTTGTTTTTCTCCGATATTATCGATAATATCGTCTAACAATGTCTAAAAAAGTCTAAAAATGTCTAAGTTAGACAGGTCTGTCTGGGCAACTATTGCGACAGTTCGTTTTTCTCCGATATTATCGATAATATCGTCTAACAATGTCTAAAAATGTCTAAGTAAGACAAGTCTGTCTGGGCAACTATTGCGACAGTTCGTTTTTCTCCGATATTATTGATAATATCGTCTAACAATGTCTAAAAAAGTCTAAAAATGTCTAAAAATGTCTAAGTAAGACAAGTCTGTCTTGGCAACAAATGCGACAGTTCGTTTTTCTCCGATATTATCGATAATATCGTCTAACAATGTCTAAAAATGTCTAAGTTAGACAGGTCTGTCTGAGCAACTATTGCGACAGTTCGTTTTTCTCCGATATTATCGATAATATCGTCTAACAATGTCTAAAAAAGTTTAAACATGTCTAAGTTAGACAGGTCTGTCTGGGCAACTATTGCAACTGTTCGTTTTTCTCCGATATTATCGATAATATCGTCTAACAATGTCTTAAAAAGTCTGAAAATGTCTAAGTTAGACAGGTCTGTCTGAGCAACTATTGGGACAGTTCGTTTTTCTCCGATATTATCGATAATATCGTCTAACAATGTCTAAAAAAGTCTAAAAATGACTAAGTAAGACAGGTCTGTCTTGGCAACAAATGCGACAGTTCGTTTTTCTCCGATATTATCGATAATATCGTCTAACAATGTCTAAAAATGTCTAAGTTAGACAGGTCTGTCTGGGCAACTATTGCGACAGTTCGTTTTTCTCCGATATTATCGATAATATCGTCTAACAATGTCTAAAAATGTCTAAGTAAGACAAGTCTGTCTTGGCAACAAATGCGACAGTTCGTTTTTCTCCGATATTATCGATAATATCGTCTAACAATGTCTAAAAATGTCTAAGTTAGACAGGTCTGTCTGAGCAACTATTGCGACAGTTCGTTTTTCTCCGATATTATCGATAATATCGTCTAACAATGTCTAAAAAAGTTTAAAAATGTCTAAGTTAGACAGGTCTGTCTGGGCAACTATTGCAACAGTTCGTTTTTCTCCGATATTATCGATAATATCGTCTAAAAATGTCTAAAAAAGTCTAAAAATGTCTAAGTTAGACAGGTCTGTCTGGGCAACTATTGGGACAGTTTGTTTTTCTCCGATATTATCGATAATATCGTCTAAAAATGTCTAAAAAAGTCTAAAAATGTCTAAGTTAGACAGGTCTGTCTGGGCAACTATTGGGACAGTTCATTTTTCTCCGATATTATCGATAATATCGTCTAACAATGTCTAAAAATGTCTAAGTTAGACAGGTCTGTCTGGGCAACTATTGCGACAGTTCGTTTTTCTCCGATATTATCGATAATATCGTCTAACAATGTCTAAAAATGTCTAAGTTAGAAAGGTTTGTCTGTGCAACTATTGAGACAGTTCGTTTTTCTCCGATATTATTGATAATATCGTCTAACAATGTCTAAAAATGTGTAAGTTAGACAGGTCTGTCTTTGCAATTATTGGGACAGTTCGTTTTTCTCCGATATTATCGATAATATCGTCTAACAATGTCTAAAAATGTATAAAAATGTGTTTATAGTGGCATAAACTACTAAAAAAGGTAATTTACCCGGACAGCGATTTGTCGAGAAATAAATGTTTTATTATAATCATCCAGGATTTTTTTTAGTCTGAAAATTATATTCCCTGTATTAGTATTGCCGAAACGTTCGTCCACTGATTATAATTAAAAAAAAATGCGTCCAAGCATTACGTTGAACGTTGAAAACATTCGAAGGGAATGACTTAATTTTACATTTCCCACGTTCAGTTAATTTGAATATAAATTACAGAATTAATTAATTATAAACCTCAACAAATACTTTATCTTTCTAAGTATAAACAAATAATCCTTGACAACTGACAGCGTAACGAAATATATTTACTCAAGAACGATCGGATTGCGCTAGTGGTGGACGTAACAGAAGTACATAACAATGCCATGTATAGTATAAACTAAATGTTTATTTACGTACTTTAATAGATAGATAAAATGTAAAATGTGTTAATGCTACTATTGTCTTAGTGAAAACAGGACAAAAATGTTTAATAGTGCAATTTAGTTCACGACTTGCCGCGTAGAGTATAAATAAAAAGTTTATTTACGTACTTTAATAGATAGATAAAATGTAAAATGTGTTAATGCTACTATTGTCTCCATGAACATAGGAAAATATTTCCATGGCTATTTATTCGTAATGCGGAATGAAGTATAGTTAATTCTTACACGAGTATGTTGGGTTTTTACGTAACGGCCGTAGAGTTGTCTTCCTTCCTTTCGGCTTTATAGCATTTCCCACCAAAAACACCAAAACGCTGGAAACAAGTTAGCAAATACCTCTCGCAGGTCACATTACCGATAAAATGTAATATGACAAGGTTCCCGGTGGGTATGGGTGTCTAACTTAGACATTCTTAGAAGATAATTTCGATATTATCGATAATATCGGATAAAAACGATCTTCCCCAATAGTTGCCCACACATGGTTGTCTAACTTCGGAGAAAAAGTTAGACAGGTCTGTCTGGGCAACAATAACAATGTCTAAAAATGTTTAAGTTAGACAGGTCTGTCTGGGCAACTCTTGGGAGAGTTCGTTTTTCTCCGATATTATCGATAATATCGTCTAACAATGTCTAAAAATGTCTAAGTTAGACTGGTCTGCCTGGGCAACTATTGGGACAGCTCGTTTTTCTCCGATATTATCGATAATATCGTCTAACAATATCTAAAAATGTCTAAGTTAGACAGGTCTGTCTGGGCAACTCTCGGGAGAGTTCGTTTTTCTCCGATATTATCGATAATATCGTCTAACAATGTCTAAAAATGTCTAAGTTAGACTGGTCTGCCTGGGCAACTATTGGGACAGCTCATTTTTCTCCGATATTATCGATAATATTGTCTAACAATGTCTAAAAATGTCTAAGTTAGACAGGTCTGTCTGGGCAACTCTTGGGAGAGTTCGCTTTTCTCCGATGTTATCGATACTATCGTCTAACAATATCTAAAAATGTCTAAGTTAGACAGGTCTATCTGGGCAACTCTCGGGAGAGTTCGTTTTTCTCCGATATTATCGATAATATCGTCTAACAATGTCTAAAAATGTCTAAGTTAGACTGGTCTGCCTGGGCAACTATTGGGACAGCTCGTTTTTCTCCGATATTATCGATAATATCGTCTAACAATGTCTAAAAATGTCTAAGTTAGACAGGTCTGTCTAGGCAACTCTTGGGAGAGTTCGTTTTTCTCCGATATTATCGATAATATCGTCTAACAATATCTAAAAATGTCTAAGTTAGACAGGTCTGTCTGGGCAACTCTCGGGAGAGTTCGTTTTTCTCCGATATTATCGTCTAACAATGTCTAAGTTAGACTGGTCTGCCTGGGAAACTATTGGGACAGCTCGTTTTTCTCCGATATTATCGATAATATCGTCTAACAATGTCTAATAATGTCTAAGTTAGACAGGTCTGTCTGGGCAACTATTAAGACAGTTCGTTTTCTCCGATATTATCGATAATATCGTCTAAAAATGTCTAAGTTAGACATCTCTGCCAGAATTTCATTAGATTTTATTAGACGATAATTATCCGATAATGATTTATATGACATTGCAGTAAAAATAACGCGAGGTGTTTTTGAATACAATTTATATACATGCATATTTATCACACATAATTTTGCTGTTAGGAGTGAATCTACCACAACGGGAAACAATCGTTCCACATTGCGTTTTTTTATGTATGCCCTTTTTGTAATGAAATGCTTTGTTTTGCCAGAGCCCGATTAGTACAGTGTATATAAACAAAGAATATTATTTTGACACACTTGAAGTAAAACGTCAAAAAGCGACATACTCTAAACAACGACAGTGGGTGACTTGATTACGCTTCATTGCGTTCAATATATATTTTTCGCCGGTCATTGTATTCAATCAAGGTCCTACATATTTTTGTGACAACATTATTGTATCCAGTCGATAATTATTCTCTTTCAACAACTGAAGCCGCCCACGCCCCATTGTATTTATTCGACAAGTGCTTTCTGTCAACAAGTGTGTATTCTCACACACTTATTAAATGCTTTAAAGTTTCCATTAAACCACAGAAAAAAACATGCATTATTTCATTGATATTACTGTCATCCTACCGACGACCCACTTGGACTTGGCATATCGACGCAAATCGCACGGACTAAACGCATTTATTTATTATTCATTGTCTGTTTCTGTCCTATAGACACTGGCGCCACGACTTGGCGATCAGGTCATGGGACTGTTATCTCTATTCTGTGAAGACATTCACATTGACCGCGCGTGGACACACATTCAAGATGTGTTTTATACACCTTCGTGAGACTCCATCAGTTTGCTGACTTCGCTGTAGTTATTTTTTTTCTTGTCGTCTCAAGATTGTTGCGAGTTTACAATTACCAAAACGCTTACATTGTTGGTTTAACCATTTAGCTCCATGGTACAACCGGATGCATGTCACACAAGTCTCGATGAATGGAGACACCGGGATTTCACACCTGGAGTCGGCTTCACCTCCATCCCAACCGACCTCGTGATTTAGACGAAACATATTGACTCAGTTCCAGTAGGAATTACATACAATTCCCTCACTTTAATACTTGAAGACGCAATTCAGAATTTCCATGTAATCGCCTGACCGTGAATAAAGGCAATCGATTTATAGCATGTCGGGGCTATCGGCGATTTCGGGTACTAGACATCTCGACCCCCAAAAATCTCGACCCATTTTTCGTTGGACATCTCGACCCACCTACATCTATAGCCACAACAAAGGTAGCGTGAACATTCAGTTGTGATACATGTCAAAACAATCGCTGCCAGTGATATATTTCGCGAATAAAAAACCCAAAATAAATGCAATCAAAGGCGCCGACCACGGGCGTTAGAAATATATAGAACACGTTGTGACACAGTCTCACCAGCGTCTTTCGCTCATTCAAACGAACAGACACACGTGCTATTTTCGTATATTGAATATGATGGCAAGGGAAAAGAAACACCGGAAAAGACAAGTTGTTTATGTGTATTTATCAATCATCAAACTAAACATTCAATGTTATATAGTATAGTAAATTTTATTTGACTCAAATTAATGAATTGGAAATACATTAACCATGGTCAATAATCATACACAAAAAAAAACAATAACAAGAAACACAGATAGGGTCGCGTCGATGCGAAGGGTCGAGATGTCTAGAAATCGGCGATTTCAATGAATAGAGATTTAGAATACCAATACATGTCAACACTCGCAACAAGAAAATGTGCCGCTAAGACATCGGGGGCGAGGACTTATTTTTATTATTTCACATAGTTCCGATTGATCTAGCGGCCAGACTCGCTCGCAACTGCTACGTTAGTACGTCCATGGCTCAGTGTAGCCTCGTAGACATTCAAAATTTCGCTACATTTCAACACATGTAACTTGAAAACAAGTGGCTAGGACATCGGACTTAATTTTATTTCACACAATGCCGATGTAGCTAGCACTCGCAACTACATACAAATCGCCACTAGCAACTGCTATTTTTAGCGCTAGCAACTGCCATTTTCGAGCGCTAGCAACTGCCACTTTCGAGCGCTTGCAACTGACACATTTTTCTACTTGCTACTCGCAACCCACCACTCGCAACTGGCGTATTTATGCATACCTCGTAAGTAGCGTGTCATATTGGCGTAGAGGGTGCGCTGATCTTGATTGGTCTTCTGCTTCATAAAAATATTCAAATCATAGATCCCAAGGTTTGTTGAAAAAAAAAAAATTCTTATTTACTACCTTGTTATGACAATGCCTTAATTCTCTCACTAGATGTCTCAGTAATGTGAGTGTGCTTCCATTTTGTGGCATCGCCATGGCAATAGTGTATTCTGGAAAGATAAGATTTCATGACAGTAAAGATCTTTAGCAAGATAACGGTAGAACAAATAAATATTTTCATTTAGGAGGGAACCATTTGAAATCATTGTTGGTGGATGAAAGATTTGTTAAAAAAATTAAATCTACAAGGAAAAACTGTTGGCAAATTCAAAAATAAAGTATGTACACTGTTGGGAAAAATTCTTTCATGATTTTAAATGAGACCCCGTACAGTGTTCAGTGAGTAGCAAATAAATCGAACATAATACAAAACAGTTTTAAAATCCTTTTCGCCATCAGTAAGACGTCGCGTACTTCTTTCCAGCGTGCTATGTTTAATAATGTAATACAGTAAAGTTATCCCAATTCGCCAAAAGTTTGGATAGAGCATGTATGTAGTACATCCATGGATATATAGAGTCAGTTTCATCATGGAACTATAAACCCCAGGAAGAACAACGAAACTAAGAGGATTAAAAAAACCTTTGTCTTAGTTTATCTTACAGTGCTTTCGCTTTTGTTTCCACAACATTAGTCATACTCCATGTTAGTTGCCGCCGATACGCCCGTATCAACCGCTTTGCTGGAAACGGAAAACTTGAAAAAAATTTTCATATCTGCGCAGTAAAATATTTCGTTCACTACGCATGCGCAAACAAGTCGGTCTGCAGGGTGACCTTCAGTGTATCGGAAATCATGCAACGGGTCGGAGTTTTAGCGAGTTTTCATAATTTTCAATGTCGTTTTTAGATTACTTCTTGTTTTTTTCAACCCTCAAAAAAATAAGGTTGCGAAAGTTTGCGAAACATGGGGTTTGGTATGCTGTTTGTTGTCGAGATATCCCGACTTATTCCGTGTTTCCCTTCGATCGCCAGAAGTGGCAATGTGTTTTTTTTCCCCGTTGAATGTCGCTCATTTATCAGTGTTTTTGTCTTGGCGCCATTGTTTTTTTATGCTATAACCGAAACAACTCGATCACGTGATCTCTCGAAGTCGCCCGATTGACTCCGAAAATGACCGATAGTCGGAGATAAACGTTCATTTGCGTAAATCGGCTTACTTTTAATGCGACGAAATAAACAGTCAAAATAAACATTCGACATCGCGGCAACTATCATAGTTCAAAGGAAACGAAGTCGTTGTTCTTCCTGGGGTTTATAGTTCCATGGTTTCATTAAAATTCTTTTTGCACCATTTTTTTTTTAATTTAGTACGAGTATGAACTACATTTTTTTTTCAATTTTATGGCAGCTCTGTCTTTAATTTGACATTTATTCCGCCGGAGAAGCCAAGATTGTATTATATATTGAATAGTTTTTGTTCCACGGGTACATCGTACATGTATCGTCTTTATTCACAAGTCGTCAATAGCTGCGGTTCCGTAGCTCTTTGGTGCGACCTAGAATCGAATTTCGCCCTAACAATTTCATTTGGACGTCTTTTTTTTAATTTTGTAGTTGTACGTCGAACATAGAGCTACGGGATCTATCACAGTTTAAAAACAGAAATCTGGCATACGTAAATTAAATCGCTTTTGCTTTCGATTACTATGGTGTGACGTACCTTTATTGTGAATTGATTGCTGGATGAATAACATACAAACTTTTGTTTGCAATTTGTGTTTATAAATAAGCAATAATTTGTGATATTTTACAATTACCGCGGAAACCAAGCAAATTACGAGAAAACGGCAGCCATTGACATCCCACACTCCCTAGCACAGAATAAATGTAATCTCGTTTGGCGGTCATGTGATACAGTGGTGGAAGAATAAAACTCACTCTTCCCGTTATTCTAATTGTTCCAAGAAAGCAATCACATACAGTATTTATAATTGTATGATTTTTGTTTAATAATAGAAACTAGTTGCATAAACGCAATTTATCTACTGATTTCGGTCACGTGGTACAAAATTATAGGTCTCGCGTAATTTGCTATAAACTCAGGAATACAAAATGGCGTCCTTCGTCTTGTTATTTTTCTGCGACTCTGTGTACGGTAAATAAAGTCATTTTTTATGACCACCGTCATCATTTCACAGCGCAAATAGGTTCTGGTCATTGTTTGGAAGTAAATAAACATAGTGAGTACTTTCGAAGGTCTTAAAATGTGATTTTCACGACGACCAAATTTGGCATGTGGATTTTAACTGGTATTCAGTCGCACAAGGCCCCATAGCCCTATGGGCCGGCCAGAGTCAGTCACGTAAATAATGCGGTCGGCAACATAGGGCTATGATTCCACAGCTAAAGTCGTCAAGTGAGACTACCGCCTCCGGTAGTTCTTGTTGATTCTTGACGTAGTGGTGTATGACGAGTTTTAAGCGATCACCAAATAACCTCTGATATAGAAAATATAAATATCATAAAACAAATCTCAAATAATCTGTATACTCACATTTGTTTTCCAAAAACGTGCAGTCTCAACAATTTTTTGAGAACACGATCCAGTAAACTTTGACCCGTGACCTAAAAGGCTCGATCACAGCAACTAATAATAATAATCCTTAAATTGACACAATAGACATTAATAACGATTTTTTAAATACCAATATAATAATTATTATAATAAAAATATAAAATAAAATATTTTAAAATCGCAATTTCTGAGATAAAGATTTTGTTTCAATCAATTTCACGACGTATTTTTATGACATTGAGTACGAGGATGATATAAGGTCAAACACATTTTCTTGCACATGTACTTCCGGTTTATGTGTTGTCGACGTGAAACAAGTTTACTGCTGAAAAAGGTAAGACCACGACGAATATTTGGATCAGATTGATAAATATACATACAGATACAAATTGGTGTTCATCTGTATCAGTTGATCTGTATATTTTGTTTTCCTTTCTCCACGAACCTTTGCGGGAATTGGAATTGTTATTGTAAGCGAGTGATTGGAAACGCAGCCGGTGCGGTGCGCTCACAAATCCAGTTCGTCATTCAACTCTAAACATTGTAAACTAGACTTTTTTGAACAATTAGATAATCATATTATCAATTTTTTCGAGCAGTAGCAATATTTCCATTTTTGAGAACATTAATAGCAGGGTTACATAGGTTCTCTGCTCTGACTACATTGACTTATATTTTTATTCCTGGGTCAAATTTATATACCGGCATGTATAAAAGATGGCCCGTATATCATGGTCCTACCGTAAAAGGATGACGTCATTCCATATAGAAATAATGTAACCGGTAATACGTCTAGACTGTAGACAAAAGTCTGCAGGTACTCAACTTTTTGAAGCAAAGTAGGTAGTCAGTTGTTCTAATGTTGCAACATCCAGAGAAATCTCAATAACGAAACCTCGGTGGTTTTAACAATTTTATTGGCAGAGCTCCAGAAGGAGTACCTACACTTTATGCAAATTTTTTAAAATTATGCTAATTTATTCATGACGTAGCAGTTTCTGTGCTCATGAATATTCATTAATTTGTGGCTCAATACATTTTAAAAGGGGCGATATATTATTTTTGGGGGAAGAGTTAGAAAGGGGGATTAGCAATCCTTAGGGGGTCAATACAAAAGAAGGGACCCATTTGGAGAGCAGCCATGCTCCTCGTGTCTGTTGTTGCACGTGACCTACAGCTGTCAACAGTGTTCGTTCTTCGACTGTGTTCGTTCTTCGACGACTTCGACTGGCTTCTATGTGGGGTAGTATTCTTGTGTTCTATTTTCCTGACTTGAGTTTTTGAAACCGCTGTTTATGTTTTTAACGTCTTTCATGTCTTTTGTAGGAGTGTCCAATCCGTGATTCGAACTTGCGATCTTTGAGTTCCCAGCGCACTGTCTTGTCCACTGTACCACGAGTGTCTTCACACAGGAGTTTGGATTTAAGTCCTACTCATAGGAGCACTGTCTTCACTAGCATTCAAAAATCTAACTAAACATACTGGATTCGAACCAGCGATCGCTCACATTGCTGACATAGTACAAATCAACTGAGCTATGTGGGTAGTCATGCAAATTAAATAATTTGTTGTCATATTTAGCTTTATTGCCAAATGGTGTTTGCGAGAAAAAGATGGGCAGGCAAGGGAATCGAACCCAGGTCCTCCTGATCACTATGTAAAGAACAGACCCACAAGACCACAATGGATTAACTGGATGTGTTTGCATTTGATAAGACTATATAGTGTGTATATATATAGAAATACAACATATTTCTATTATTGAGTTACAATTGTCCAAAAAAATTGCCAATTTTGTGTTTTTACTTGTGTAAACTATATGCATGCCATAACCCGTTAGTGTACATCTTGCCAATTGGGTGTTTGCCATTTGTGTTGCCCATACCTGACCCGACCCTAACCCTAATGTCAAGACACGTTCCTGTTAATAATTCCGTTGCCCATACCTGACCCGACCCTAACCCTAATGCCAAGACACGTTCCTGTTTATAATTGCTCAATAATGATACTCTGTTGTGCACTGTCTGCAGGTACTGTAAAATGACTAATTTTCATTGGGTTTAATTTTCACTGATTTACCATTTCAGGCATATTAAGTGGGTTTTGAATTCACGGTTTCGTCATTTAGATAATGTGTTCTATGCTAAATTGTACATATTCACTGTGTTTTAATTTAGCGCATTTTCCAGTCAGCGAAATAAGCTAAATTAAAACCCAGTGAATAATTACCCCATTTACAGTAAGTTGCATTGATGTCAACTGATTAAACAAGTCGCATTTAAGTAATTTCCACTATTAAGGTAGCGAGAAGGGAAATTTTCACTTTTTTCTTGATTTTTCAAAAATTGATAAAACGGTTACTTTAGACCTTGATACATCACCCCAGGTTTACAAAAGATCGAAATTGCGAAATAACGTTGCTCAAATTAGTGTTTTAAAACACTAGCGGAAAAGACTACAACTGCCGTTTCGTGGATATTTGCATAGTGTTTATCTTTGGAAGGAATTAAATGATAAAATCTTATCTGTATACTCTGTTGTTGACGATTCTGATATAACGGGTGATAAGCTTCCAGTTGCAAACAATGCGTGTTTATCTAACGTCCATTGTCAGCATTATTGTCAGTCGAGACTTCGTCGGAGAAACATGGTCATACAGTACTCATTTCGCCCAACCTTCCGCTTTTACATCGACCGCTTATCGCTTAATTTCCGACCACGCGGTCTTGTCCGACCGGAAACCGACCGCATTTTAAACGTTTTTTTTTTTTTTTTTTTTTCGCTCGCTCGCTCGCTTATTGAAAACATTGACCGCTCGCCCAAACACTGAAAAATGGCACATGGGTGGTCGAAATGGTGGTTTTGATAGTGAAGTGTGAACATACAACTAGTATTAACTATTATTACATTCTGAACGACACTTCAAATCTAATAGCTGTATTACACTTGTATCGTGAAAGCAACTGAACTGGGACCTCTTGTTACGTGTTTTGGGTGCTTGTTCTAGATATAATATTTTTATTTTAATGAGACAGTTACGTGAAAAAAGCCTAGGTAACTCCTTTTGACAGAGCAGAGAAACGAGGAAATGTTAGTGATTAATTCCAAAAATAACGATATCGAATCCACATCGGTTCACGTCTGGTAAAATTTGACATTCAATTTTTAAAATTAAGTCACGATCATTGAATGAGCTCGGTCTATACTGTATACGTACCGCAAAAGTGTTCCCACAAAAAATATTTTCGACTAAAAACAGCCACATGCCCTGAAAAAATTGAACAGAGCTTGACATGTATGAATAATTTATTGGGCTTAAAAGAAAAACGTGTCAAATTTAGTTATAGCCAGTGGATGAACAATTCAATGTCCTTCAGGGCTGAAAATCATCGACGCTACTCTGGTTTACTTTATTTCACAACTTGCAGAGAAAACTGCGTGAGCTCTAATGTATCTTAGCCTAGTATTTTCTTTTTGAACTAAGGTCAAATTCCATCAGTTTGTCAAAATATATGTTTTTCAGCGAATAATTTTGAAGCCTGTCACAGCACAAACAACTATGTGAATCGACGCCGGTGATTGGATTGTACGACGACCCTTCAATTAGCGTCAAATATGCTTTGTTACAACATCATTGATTGGCTGAGAGTCACCTGATCGGAGCACGAACTGGGTCACAGAACCATATTTGTCCGTATTATCAACAGGACTTTGCAAAATAACCACACCCACATTTTCAATCTTTTTTAGCGCGGAAGTTGCCAACAAATGTAAAAAAAATCGTGAATTTCATGGATTCGAATAAAATAAAGCAAGCGATTGATAAGGATGATTATTAATATTTTCCCCGATGCTCTTCGAATTTTTTTTTTTATTTCAAGGTAAGAAATGGCTAATTGAAGTTGCATCGTCTTCAATGCGGTTGTTTCACCGCGAACAACTCTAGCTCTGTTTTGGGCATGGTTTAGTTTTGCGATGTAAAATAAAATATATATTAAAATAATAATACTTGATTAATTATTTACAAACATACTGTCATGACAAACATATGTAAAATTAACAAATACACAAAGAGGTGTAATATTAGGTTTTATTTTAGGCTTAGAAATATTTTCTTTCACTCAGCCCATGCATGTAACTGCCATTTAGCTTTACGGTCCTTCAGCATCGGGGGAAAACAACAATAATTATACAAAACACATTGCGAAGACTCAACAATCAGGAAAGAAACCCCAGACAACCATGTCGTACTTGTGTTGAAATACATTTTGTATTTCACGTCAGAATATTGTTTAAAATAAAATATTCAGTCCACGCCAAATCGAAGTCAAAGGGTCAGGTTGCGTGCATATAATTATATATAGTTAAAACAAAAAGTATTTGAACTTTTGTCAGCTGTTCAACATCTATAAAAACCAGAAAGACAATTATAAGACAATGTGAACCTCGGAAATTATTCTGTTAGTCCGAATTTTAAATGCGCGCGAGCGAGCAGGTGGGCGGTGATATTTCGGGGTTTGCGCGGTCGAAAAAAAAGCGGAAATTGTCCGGTTGAATTCAACAAGCGGTTGCAAAAGCGAGAGAAAAAAGGTGATTTGAAAGCAGAAGCGGGCAGGAGGTTGTGCAAAAGGAGTACTGTAACTTTGCACAACTTTCTTTTAAATCGTTTTATTTTCCAAGTCAATATTCTATTTTACTAATACATTTTTTTTCTAACGCAATGGCGAGGAAAAGAAAGAAAGCGTTGACAGACGAGGCAAAGAAAAATCTGCCACTCAGTGTCGCACTCTGACACAGCAATTTTTTTTCAAACATCGGCCATTTTGTTTCACCATGAAAACCGTTTTATTAGATGTCTTATCTGAGATACTTGAAGGATTAGCTTGTTTGTAAACTGTCAGCGTGTACAGTGGGACAGTAATGTTTGTCAGAGGATTATCCCTCGTTGTTCGTTTGCATAACAATGGAAAACCCGAACGTTCCTGCAGTACGGACTCAAATGCCAGCAGTTTTCTTCATTTTTCACGCTCGAGCTTGAAATTATTCATTATCTGACACTCTTTATGAGTTCTATGATATCAGTGGTTAATATGTTTGGCCATTTTTAGTGTATATTTATAATAATGCAGCAAATCTACAGTGTTTTATTAACCAAAACTGTTTTTCGCGTTTTTCTCGAGTTGAAGTTTTGATCGAGTACGACTCATTGGGACCGCCGCCAAATGAAGTGCGTTCGGACTAGGACATTCAAACTCGCAGTTATCGTTCAAAAGATAATGATGGTGCGAAATATGTCTGGGTTTTTAAAGAAAATGCTTTGTCACAGAATAATAGTCTGTTAAAGGTGCCAAGTATGAAATAATTTGGGGACAAAAAAACAAACCTGCATAGAAATCGGAATAATAGGTCTTTTGATTATCGGAGACGCATTTCAATGCACTTGATTACGGACAATGCATAACTTAAATTTCACCAGGAAATTCCGCAGTGTGCTCTCGCAATCGCGTACTTAGTCATTTTTACAAGGTTCGCCATTTTTGATGTCACGTGATAATTATGTAAACAATGTCTGTCCAGTTTGTGCGAACTTGCACCTCTATACTTAGTCTTTTGATATATATAACCTAAATTACTGTTCTGAACGAGACAACAGACAGGGAATGTTTTATTTAAAAACGTCACAAAACCTTCTCGCTACCTTAACAAGTGGTTAAATTGTGACAATAAATGTGTGGACAAATATTTGAGATTAATTTTGGTGTAGACAACTCTCGTTTAATTATTTTACACCATTACAAGTTGTTAAATTGAGAGAATAAATGTCTCAACAAATATTAAATACTTAGTTTGATGTAAACAACTCACGTTTGATTAGTTCCCACAATTACAGGTTGTTAAATTGAAAGAATAAATGTGCGGACAAATATTTTAGACTTATTTTGGTGTAGACAGCTCTCGTTTAATTATTTTACACAATTCCAAGTTGTTAAATTGAGAGAATAAATGTATGGACAAATATTTTAGACTTATTTTGGTGTAGACAGCTCTCGTTTAATTATTTTACACCATTACAAGTTGTTAAATTGAGAGAATAAGTGTGCGGACAAATATTTTAGACTTATTTTGGTGTAGACAGCTCTCGTTTGATTAATTCCCACAATTACAAGTTGTTAAATTGAGAGAATAAGTGTGCGGACAAATATTTTAGACTTATTTTGGTGTAGACAGCTATCGTTTAATTATTTTACACCATTACAAGTTGTTAAATTGAGAGAATAAATGTGCGGACAAATATTTTAGACTTATTTTGGTGTAGACAACTCTCGTTTAATTATTTTACACCATTACAAGTTGTTAACGTGAGAGAATAAATGTATGGACAAATATTTTAGACTTATTTTGGTGTCTACAGCTCTCGTTTAATTATTTTACACCATTACAAGTTGTTAAATTGAGAGAATAAATGTGCGGACAAATATTTTAGACTTATTTTGGTGTAGACAGCTCTCGTTTAATTATTTTACACCATTACAAGTTGTTAAATTGAGAGAATAAATGTGCGGACAAATATTTTAGACTTATTTTGGTGTAGACAACTCTCGTTTAATTGTTTTACACCATTACAAGTTGTTAAATTGAGAGAATAAATGTGCGGACAAATATTTTAGACTTATTTTGGTGTAGACAACTCTCGTTTAATTATTTTACACCATTACAAGTTGTTAACGTGAGAGAATAAATGTATGGACAAATATTTTAGACTTATTTTGGTGTCTACAGCTCTCGTTTAATTATTTTACACCATTACAAGTTGTTAAATTGAGAGAATAAATGTGCGGACAAATATTTTAGACTTATTTTGGTGTAGACAGCTCTCGTTTAATTATTTTACACCATTACAAGTTGTTAAATTGAGAGAATAAATGTGCGGACAAATATTTTAGACTTATTTTGGTGTAGACAACTCTCGTTTAATTATTTTACACCATTACAAGTTGTTAAATTGAGAGAATAAATGTGTGGACAAGTATTTGAAACTTATTTTGGTGTAGACAACTCTCATTTGATTAATTCCAACAATTACAAGTTCTTAAATTGACAGAATGAATGTATGGACAAATATTGACCATTATATTTGTGAGTAAATACCTGTTGTTTAATTAATTTCCACCTCTACAAGGTTGAGAGAATAAATGTGTCGACAAATATTTGATACTTATTTAGGTGTAAGAACTCGTGTTTGACCAACTTCCACCATTGCAAGTTGTTAAAATAATGAAATAAATATACTGGTATCATTGGATATTTGATTTAATTGTGAAACTTTCTAACAAAATGTTAACTGCTGGCTTCGAACCCTCAATCAACAATTCCGCAGACACGGTATAAATTCCACAACACCACAGAAGATATTCGTCTGTTGCCTGAATTGTTTTCGTAATATAGGGAACGCCATCGACACTTTAACAAAACTTACCTTGACTTGGGTCTTGTTTATCTCTTGTCACAATCTGGAAACTGTTGAACAAATTGCGCGTCGTCCAGTTTAAGACGTTAGTTATTTTATTATTTTTTTGCGACGTTCTTTGTTTACTTGTTTACGGTTTGAGAGATTTCAGTTTATTTGATTTACGTTTTTACGGTAGCTCTGAGCGGGACTCGAACCCACTGTCTTTTCAAGCTAATTTTGTTTTATTTTGATGGCACGCTTGTGTACCACGCCACGACGTTGGTCGTTAAGTGGTGTTCATTTTTCTAACTACTCCAGTGTTCCGATGAGTTGAACGGAAAAGCCAAAACGATTGCTGGTTTCTGATTGCTTCGGTTCTGGTGAGTGTGTATCTAGTGTGATTCGAACCCATGTCGTTTGTATTGGGCGTTTTTTTATTTCCCATGTTGGCTACGCCGTAATATGCAACCAGTTCCCCGTTTTATTGTGATTTTGAGTGTTTAATGATGTCTTCCTCACCCGTAACGCCATGACCCAGTTTCAACCACACGGCCATTTTGCAACACAGTTCGTGACCCTCGGCGTCACCCAACTGACTGTATGAGCGTTCTGTTCAACTGTTAAGCTAGGATTTATTACCGTTATTATCATTATATTGTCACGTGATTTGTTTTACCTTATGTGTAATGTCTTAAGTATCTTTATTGTAATTTGTATATACCAATTCGTATATACCGAGGAAACGACCCCGATTGAAGGTCATGTATTTTATGACGTCACCAATTCGTGTGTAGGTACTGCTTCTAGATCTGTGCCATTTTATTTTAACAATTTAACAATTTTATTTTAAAATGTCAACAATGGCCGAGTGGGAATAAGCCATGGTGGCTATCAGGATAATGACTAATGCTCCAGTCAATGTCAACCCCGACCCCTCCCACCTCGGGCGATACTGGATAAATGTGGGGCATTAGACGCTAGCTGCCTATATGTTCATTGAGTACTCTGCTGATAGCAAGCATGGCGGACAGTAGCTGTGGAATCCTAGCCCTATGTTGCCGACCGCATTATTTACGTGACTGACTCTGGCCGGCCCATGTATGTTCGACATACAACAACAAAAAAGAAGACGTCCAAATGAAATTGTTAGAGCGAAATTCGATTGTAGGTCACACCAAAGAGCTACGAAACCGCAGCTAGGCGGACAGTGGCGAGCGGTGGGGAAATGTGAGGGGTTTGTTTTGGGTGGGGATTTGCCTATTTTACAACATTAATTTACAAATCCCCCACTAAACCCCGAGGTGTGAAAGTGGGGGTTGACATTGACTGGAATATAAGTCAGTATCAGACCAGTGTGGTGGTAAAACAAAGCACTGTATCACCACAAAGTTTGTATTTTACGCAGAACACTAATATTACTCTGAGTACACTTTGTTGATTTCCATCTGTACGTAATTTTGTTTACCAATAACAGTCATCTGAATTTTCCCTGTGTTAACACACAGACTGTAAATTTATTCCAAGACAGTTTTCTGTTTTCATCACAAATTCACAAAATAGTCTTGTTTATATTCTGCACTTTCCTACAAAACATTGAGGAAAAAATAGCCAAATTTTTTGAAAATTGACTCAAATTTTGTCTGTTGGCTCCAAAGTGTCCAAGTGTCAGGAATTTCAACATTCATTACTTAAATTATAAATATAAATCATGTCATAAAAAAGGGTCAATTTTGACAGAAATATTATATAACATAATCTTATTTTAGAAGGTGTATATATTTTTAGCAAATTGTCTGAAATGGGTATTTTTTTTCACATTTTGGTTTGTTTGTCTGAAAACGTGTAGAGGTCTGGCTGCCCAGACACCCCTATCGTTTTTTCTTGAGTTCATACCTCATGAAAATTGTTCTTGTGTCTCTCTGTAAACAGTTTTTTGCTATTCAAAGTATTTTGTATGTTTGCTGATAACTCTTTTCTCCAATAACCTCAATTTACTGTAATTTTATTTTTCAGACGTTGCATATTATGTCAAATAAGAATAGGTTTCTGTTGTTGTATGGATCACAGACTGGACAAGCCGAGGCCATTGCTGAGGAAATACAGGAAGATGCTGAGAACCATGGATTGAAAGCCGATCTATTTTGCTTAAGTCAAACTGAGAAAAAGGTAAAGAAATTAACACCATTATATTTCAGCCGATATCACTGTTAAGTGTTGCTTCAGCCTTTTCTCTGGGTGAGTGTGCCATAGACTCAATAGGCAGATACCACAATGACTCACTCTCCACACAAAGAGTGTTTGTCCTGAGCATGCTTCACACCCACACAACTCTGCCACACATAGATTTGCATAATAATAGGGCTATGACACGGTTTTAGGTACGCAAATATTCAGAACGGAGTGAATGCAAAAGAATTAGGACAGATTGCATTTTTGCATGTACTATCAGGGATCTGCCAACGCTGAAAAAAAATGGCTGCCAGGTCAGAGGTCAATGTCTCAAAATACGTATTTTAGACATGATTGCGAAAATAAAGTGTATATATTTTTTCACTTTTATCAAGGCAGAGTAATTTTACAGTGAAATATTTAAAATAAATACAAGTTGAAATAATTAAAGTAGTTAAATCGTAGCAAGTAGAATGGGAAAATGAATATTAATTAGCTCATGAATATTAATGACCTCATGAATATTAATTAGGGACTGGCACTTAAATTAGGCTGGGCAGAACCCTGATTATTATGCAAATCCTTGTGTGGTGTGTGTGCATGAAGCATGCTGGGACCAAATGCCCTCTGTGTGGGAAGTGACAAGCACTTGCAGACCTTAACCAAGGTTTACTGGAGTTCACATCAACTTACCATATATGGGCAAGACAATATGAATAACTCACCATATATGGGCAAGACAATATGAACAACTTACCATATATGGTAGTAAAGTCAATATGTACAACTCACCATATATGGGCAAGACAATATGAACAAATTACCATATATGGTAGTAAAGTCAATATGTACAACTCACCATATATGGGCAAGACAATATGAATAACTCACCATATATGGGCAAGACAATATGAACAACTTACCATATATGGGCAAGACAATATGGCATGGTTCAGTGGCATCAGCATATTGCTTGTAATAGCATGAACCAAACGGTCTTTGCCAGGGCCGCCACACACTTCAAAAAGAGAACTACAGTATTAATGATTCTATGAAATGAAAACAATTTTTACTTGCATATTTTAATAAATGTTAACCCATCCCTTGATAAAAACATCTTGGGCTATAACCAATATCATCCACCTGCACGGTGTTGTTCCATTCGGACATTCCTTCCTCCACAACCTCATGTGGTAACTCTATTCATAACTGTGGATCCCACATGGTTGCGCGTTGGAAAGTTCACTGACCAATAGGAAGCATTGTTACAAATGACTACCAAAACCACTTGGTATTACCACACTCAGCGGTCGCAACGCCGATAAAGCATAATAAAATGATTTACCGTTTCCAGTGCGACTAACAACGCATCAGACTCGGAAATAAGTATAGCTTGAATAGATTTGGTCTGAATATCTGTGAGTTGTACGATGTCTCGATATCGTCGCCACATTGCCCTGATATGAAAGCCAACAAAGCTTCCACTGTGTGCAGCCATATTTGATAGCTTGGCCAAGTGCATTGATGAAAGAAGCAATCTTATTGGCTGTTGATAAACTGATTCTAAACTGTGAGGGCACTGTCACATGCACATAGTGATATTGAAATACTTGAAGGTGATAGTGAAATGCTTTGCAGGACCATTCACCTTGAAAATTCAAGATGATGACCAGGGATTCCTTCAATTCATTAAATAGAGGAATTAATTTTATTTCTTCATCATTACTTAATTAACTTTTTTTATTTTATTTTCAGTTCAATATTGTTGACGAAAAATGTGTAGTCTTTGTCGTCTCAACAACCGGAGATGGTGATCCACCAGATAATGCGACTAAATTTTACAGACGATTGAAAAAGAAGACTTTACCAAATGATCATTTGAAGCAACTCAAATACACACTCCTTGGTAAGCTGTTTTAAAAGATTTCTTAACTTGAATAAAATCAATACCCAATCTAAAAAAAAAAAATTAAAACTATTAGCTTTTGCTACTCAAAACTACCATAACTATTGGAATCATCAATTACTACACTAAACTACCATAACTATTGGAATCATCAATTACTACACTAAACTACCATAACTATTGGAATCATCAATTACTACACTAAACTACCATAACTATTGGAATCATCAATTACACTAAACTACCATAACTATTGGAATCATCAATTACTACACTAAACTACCATAAATATTGGAATCATCAATTACTACACTAAACTACCATAACTATTGGAATCATCAATTACTACTCAAAACTACCATAACTATTGGAATCATCAATTACTACACTAAACTACCATAACTATTGGAATCATCAATTACTACACTAAACTACCATAACTATTGGAATCATCAATTACTACACTAAACTACCATAACTATTGGAATCATCAATTACTACACTAAACTACCATAACTATTGGAATCATCAATTACTACACTAAACTACCATAACTATTGGAATCATCAATTACTACACTAAACTACCATAACTATTGGAATCATCAATTACTACACTAAACTACCATAACTATTGGAATCATCAATTACTACACTAAACTACCATAACTATTGGAATCATCAATTACTACACTAAACTACCATAACTATTGGAATCATCAATTACTACACTAAACTACCATAACTATTGAAATCATCAATTACTACACTAAACTACCATAACTATTGGAATCATCAATTACTACACTAAACTACCATAACTATTGGAATCATCAATTACTACACTAAACTACCATAACTATTCCGAAGTATCCTCATATACCTGAATCATTACTACAATGTTGTCTTTACTCATAGTGGGTTACTGATGCATGCCGTTTTGTTTTTGCGATTTTGATTAAAAATTGGTACATCCTACCCGATATGCAAGATAATACAGTCAAACCTGTGTTAACGGCCACCTGGATATAGCGGCCACCTGCCTATAGCGGTCACAACCGAACAGTCCCTACGAATTTTACATGTAAAGTACCCTGTTTACAGCGGCCACCTGCCTAACGCGGCCAACGGCCACGCTTCAGCGGCCGCAGTGATCAGTTGAACTGCATATAACGGACATAGATCCCGGATGTCTTGCGGACTACTGCCTTCCACCTCAGACAACGAATAAGCTCACAAAGGACAAAGTTAGCACGTTTTCACACCTTTCATTCAACCGATGGCTTCGGCAATTATGTTTTATTCTTGTTTATAATTCAGTTTACCACGGCAAGAACACCGTACCGATGGCTCTGGAACGCCAAAAACATAATTACGAATTTGAAAGTGTCTTGATAAAAAAACATGCTGTCATTAATGTTTTGTTGAAATATGTATACATTGGAATAACTTACAATTTTGTTCAATTAATGAATCGAGCAATCACAATGATGACGACCCGCAAAAGTTGTGTGAGTCGCCGGGACACAGTCACGGTCCCTATGCATGTGGCTGGGGTGAATCGGAATGCCGACGGTAAATCCCCGATCAAATTGATTACCAACAAAAAAAACATAACAGCTCACTTGTTATTTTGTATCGATATTTATTCACTTTGAACTCCTATAAATACCGATAAATACGCATGTAACTGGAACTGATAGCAAAAAGTAAAAAAATCAACACAACGGCCATGCCTGTTTATCCATGGAGCTAGCTCCATGGTTTATCCATCCAAATAAATTATGCTAATTAGCCTTGCGCATGTGCGTTCTTGTTCTTCCGGGGTTATGATAACTCGGGTCAAAAAGTAGAGTCGTTTCCGTTAGCCATGCGTCAGTGTGTATCGATCACTGCGAGGGAATGTGTGTGCTGTATCGTCTCGTTGTCTAAACTAAATTCGTTCAACAATTTTTTTTCGGTCGCTACTGTCTCGGTACATGTAACAATAGATGCTTTTAACAATGATGTTAAATTGACCCCAGTTCGCCGACCCATTATTACCTCCATGGCCGGCCAAAGTGGCCAGGCATATTTCACATGTTTCTATTGTTGCACCAGTACAATAACATGGAAGTCGCACAGATTTCAATTGCGCAAAGTAATGTTTTGATTAGGGATCAACCATTTCGTAAGTGAGGTAGGTCGAGAAGATTTTTGGAAAAAAATGAACGAAATGTTAAGGGAATTGTGATTTGGGAGGGAACTTTCAAGTTGTCACGTACATGTAACTGGAAGGATACAATAGATAAGTGTTCTTTCCGTAAATGTCACGTTGTAGGGATCAATAAATCACTGCTAACTGTCCCTCTCCCTTCTCCTTGAAAGAATTTGCTATAACCCAGAGACATTCCGATTTATTAGAACAGTTACCAGACAATAGATATTAAAAGAAACATACAAATTCAGAATAGCTAAGCAAAGCAAGCTGAGTGATTTCTTTAGTAGGAAATGAGACTCAAACTGCTGCTGAACATGAACTTTACTGTACAAATCTTCAAATAATTTTCATACTACTCATTATTGTGCAATGATCGATTTTAGTTTACATAATACAATTTAAAATCAACATTTTTATTTGTAATAAAGTGTTTGGATACTGTGTACAGTAGTGTAATAGTGTGTCAAATGGGGTTGCGAGATCTGTTTTAATACATTCAGTGCCTAATTAATATTCATGAATAAATTAGTGAACCTGTATAGAAAGGCCACCTGTCTATAAAGGCCAAAATTTCAAAGTCCCTTGGGTGGCCGCTATAGACAGGTTTGACTGTATTGCAATAATGGTGTCAATATTGTGATCAGATCAAGTGTCTTGCTGATTGAACTTCCATGCCTTATTACCTTGCCCGTACCATCAAAGATGGAAGGGAAAGGTATATTAAGGGAAAAATTTTGTCCGGCGTTGTCGTTGTCGTCGTCGTTAATAATTGTTATTGTGTGCATAAGAACTTTACTAATTCTATTCCAAACTTTATCAAACTTGGTCACCTTATTCATCAGTATAAAGTCTTCCCTGAGTTTGAACAACAGATGTCCTGTATGAAAATATCATGCAAAAGTTGAGAAAATCTGATAAAATATTTTGACTGTTTCTACTTGACTGATCACTGGTGATACACATCAAAGGTCACTGATCTCAGTTGAAATATGCATTGTTGTATGTGTTCAATGAAGCAAATGATTTATCTTGTAATAATATCCTTGGTATTGTATCTCAGAATCCCATACTGGGTTTCAAAACCAACTCATGGAAAGATTGCACAGTCTGATACACATTTGCAAACCTACTAATAAAATCTTTACAGAAAACAAGATGTCAGAAAATCAATATAAGCACTCCTATGAACTGGGTGCCTAACTTTGATCAAGATCTGAAGCTAATAGAAAATATGTTTAGTTCAAAGTTATCAAATCAAAAACAATAAATAAAAAATACATTAAAAGCAAAACATTTCATCCACATTTTAAAAAGAAAATTATTCTAAAATATATGTATTCTGTATTTGACAAACAGTTCATTCGACAAATGAAAACTCACAGGAATATGTTTCAGCTATTAGAACAGAATGATAGAGTTTTTATAATACTAGTTTAAAAACGCACTTCAAAGATTGCAGTATTTGAAGATGTAGATTCTCAGGAGGCAACAGTACTGTTGACTTCTCCCTCCACTGGACACCAACTAACTATTTAAGTTGATTTGCATACAAAGCAGAGCTTGCAACATGATAGCTATTCATAGAGGGTGTTTTTTTTTCACTTTTCATATAATACACAGTGTTCTCCCCAGACTTCATGTCGAGCACCATGGTCAATTTGCATAACAATACATCTAATTTGCATAATTATATTTGCATAATAATCAGTTTTTCAATCTACAATTAATTAAAGACAAGATATTTTTATATCTGATGAATTTTATATCATTTTACTGCATTGTATTTTATGTTTTTTGGTTAAATTTATAAAGTCAGCGAGATATCGAAATATGTTGAAATTAATAAATCAATAATTTAAAAAAAATTCTACAATGGCAGTTCGGCACTAATAGTCGGCGATTTTTCATTGCAATATACCTTGTGAGTAACGCCATGATCATCGTAACATTGTCAGCTGACGGCATTGCGTTGGACAGGTATTCACCGCTGCTATTGCGATCATCAGTATTTGACTTTTTGGTGTAAAATACACAAATTGTTTATTAAAACGGTTCATTGACTATTATCATAGGCAATAAATCAAAATCGCCAACGTGATGTTGTTTTTAAACATCGCGGAAAAAACATGCACTCGGCGCCGCCATCTTTGTTACCTCGATCAGAACCCCCCTGTAACCCAGCATGCTTCGGTCACAAGGTTGCAACGTGCATTATGTCGCCTTAAGGCGGTGTTCTTCGCTACTAAGGCACCCTATGAATGGGGTATTTTCAGAATGCAGGGTTGGGTTTTTTTTTAACCCGCCTCGTCTGCTGTTGAATTATTTACACTTTTCTTTCCAATGCGACTTAATTTCACTTGTTTTTTTAATTTTGGGGTAATTAATGTCACCGGCGATTGAGTGACAAAAAATCATGCAGCAAATCATGGTTGATCTTCCCGACGTGCGCCGTGACTTGTTTTGTCCGTGTTTTGTCACATTATTGCCGTTGCGTGCAATGGGCAAATTATTGCTACTCTATTATTTTTTTTTGGATTTGGAGGCTCTGCACCCTTGGAAGACTTCGCAACTTCTTGCAGACTTCTGTTTTTATCACTGTCTTTGTATGGCTAACAAAAGCGGGATTACCTTTCGATCAATACATGTTATTGTTTTAAATTAGTGCAAGACGAGACTGACACTTGTAAACAAAGCAATAAGCATAACGGGCGAGTGTCCAAGCGTCACGGACAAAGGGCAAGCATCACGGCCGAGTGTCCAAGCGTCATGGTACCGTGACGCTTCAGAGGCCTGGGGAGAACACTGATAATACAGTAGTCACACAATGAGGCAGTTCACATTTGTCTCAGTGAATCATTAATTTTTGACAGACACCTGTACAAAATACTTGGACTAAAGCCAGCTAAAATTTTCTGTTATCTTGCATGTTTTATGAATCTATTCACATCTAAATGCAGCACTTTTTTTTTGCAATGAGACATTTGTTTTTATACTAAAATATCTGAATTACTTTGAATAAAGCTGGAAATTATGTCCCTTAAAATAATTAAACAAATAAGGCACCAATGTTTTTGTAAGATATTTACATCTTTTAAGGACATTCGGTAGACTGATTCCCCACTGTTGTTTCAACCCCAAAACTTGTTTGTATTCAAAATTAATTATGACAATGCATATTTATATTGAAACAAACTATGATAATAGGAATTACATTATATAACAAAGGGCAAGGTCACCAGAGTTCAATTATGTTATATTTCTGGAGCCGCGCAGAAACCTTATGGCGTTTCCAGGTCGATCCGCCTGTGTGTGCTCCCTCTTGTTCATTTCTTATAGAAAAAACCTGATAATAATAACAATAAAAATAATGATTATAATAATAATTTATTGCATCCTTATAGTTTCCATTGGTAGACAACAATAAAATGTTAGTAATATAGTATTATTAATAACTTAAAATGTCAGTTCTTTCTGATTTTAAGTAAATTTGTATTCACAAACTTGTCTTATTTTTATGTCTTTTCCTGAACTCACATTATATTAAAATATCTAGACGAGGTGAACTCCATATGAATGAATCTTATTCCTTTTCATTTATGCAATTACATATTTACTTTATTCAGTTATTCATGATATCTAAGGCATTGTGTTTGTTTTTTTTCAAAGACCAGAACTGACATTTTATGTTTTTTTATTTTTCAGGTCTCGGAGATAGTAACTATTCAAACTTCTGCAATAATGGGAAGAATTTTGATAAAAGATTGAACGACTTAGGGGGTCAAAGATTTTACCCATCAGGCTTTGCTGATGATGCTGTTGGGTAAGTACACTTAAACCGCTGCTCCAAAAAGAGATATGAAAATAACATTCACTTAGTTAATGATAATGGATTGTATGTTTCTTTTTAGCTCTGAATGCATTTTGTCAAATATACTGTGAACTTCTAAAATTCAAAGACAAGAAACTTAAGGCTGATAAGAAAAATATCTCTGTTTCTCGTTTACGTGTGGATCATTTCAAACTATGTGCCTCGGACGTTTTTTTTCCTTCTAAAGCACTCCAAAATGCACTTGTACTCGCACTTGTCTCAAATTTCCCCCATTTTAGCTCAGTATTCAAAAAAAAAAATGCCTCATGAAACGAGAAACAGAGAATTTTTTTTCTTGCCCTTAAGATTGCCTCCTCTCTTTGCAAATACGTGTACATGATATTTGTTGATCAAGCTAAAATATGTTCAGATAAAGCTATGTTAGTAAAAAAATATTTTTAATGTATAAATCTTGTCTTGTCTTTCTCGCTCATTTCATTTTGGGAATACTGGGGGTTCTCATCCATCAGACAAACATACCTACAATATACTGTAAAGGGGGTAATTATTCACTGGGTTTTAATTTAGCTTATTTCGCTGACTGGAAAAATGCGCTAAATTAAAACACAGTGAATATGTAAAATTTAGCGTAGAACACATTATCTAAATGACGAAACCGTGAATTTAAAACCTACTGAATATGCCTGAAATGGTAAATCAGTGAAATTTAAACCCAGTGAAAATTAGTCATTTTACAGTACTTTGTGTAACAACACTTCAAGGACAAACAAGGCCCCCTAACTTAGTGAGTATAGTGTATATTGTTTAACTTAATTTCAGAGAATTCATATTTGTACTTGATTACCCATAATCCATCTACAATTATTTCATAGTGTACATCTAGGCCAGGGGATGGTACCTCTCAGATTCGCAAATTGGAATGCAACGTTAGCTGACAGTCAGTTGGAATTATGAATTGTATTATCCACTTCTTGTGCCAATGGCATGCTGCAAAGGCCTTTAACGCTGAGAATAAAGCCAAAACAGTTTAAGCAATGCTGCAAAGTGTTTTACTGTACGCAACAGCTAATGATCTACTGTAAAATACTTTATTTTCATTTTGAATTAATTTTCTCTGAAGGAATGATTCAGTGAAATTAAAATCCAGCAACATTCAACTCGTCAAAAATCTGTGAAAATAAATTCCATACAAAACACCCAAAAAGTCTTTTTAGCGAAAATTAATCCTAGCTAAAATAAATTATTATACATCTGTCACCGTAACGCCATAAGTTACAGCGTACCGTAATTTTGTGGTATTTTACGGGGTATTTTCATACTACCATATTAGGAAATGCAAATTCCAAATATGGAATAATTACGTGCGTAAGCGTTCTCTAATAATAAAAACAAACATGGCTGCTACCAGGATTTGACCGGACTCCATACAAAGAAGTTCGCTGATTCTGTTCTAAACTTTTTGGATTTCGGCATTCCCATGATATATCCTTGGAAGGAAAAGATGTATAATAATAAGGTTATTACAAAGATACCTCAAAGTATGCACTCAGACAGTACGCTGTCGCATCGACCTTCGCTGCACATCGGTCGATGCCACTGTACTATCTTCGTGCATACTTTGAGGTATCTTCGTAATAAACTTATAGTATTTTACAGTAGATCATGAAAAATGCATAACACGCAGACTGAAGATTTATTCCAAGACCTTTTCACCACCAGTTCCCTCTTTTCATCAAAAATTCACACAATAGGCCTGTTCATAGTCTGCCCTTTCCTCTAGAAGATTGGGACAAATATAGCCAAATTTTTTGAGTAAAAACTGAAAATTAACTCAAATTTTATCTGTTGGCTCCTAAATATGTGTTCACTTTCAGAAATATCAAAGAATATAAGAAAAAATTTGGACGAGAAAATCTGGTTGTGAAAAGGTTCAACACACATGATGCATTAAGAAAAAAACATTAAATAGCAAACAAATGAACATCAAGTTGTTACAACTTTACTTTTTTTTTCAGGTTAGAAATAGTGGTTGAACCATGGATAGAGGGACTGTGGAAGGCATTGAGACAAGAATTGAAGATGGATCATAGTAACCATGATGATGTACAAACTGAAAACCTTTCAAAGGAACTGGAAAATATTAAATTGGTTGAAAATGAACAAACTGACAGTTTAATTGAAGTTTCTGAAACAGAAAGAACTAAAAGAAATGAGACTGAGATTGACGCAATTATTCCAAATAAGGAAATATCAAATAGCAACACAGTCAATCAGAACCTTTTGAATGATCAGTCAGTTAACCAATCAGGGATTTCATCTAATACAACCAATGAGGAAACTGTAAATGATCAGTCAGTTGACCAATCACAGACCTCCTCTCATAAAACAAATCAGGAAACTCTCAATAATCAGTCAAAAGCATCAATAGAAATTCAAAATTTACAGGAAGCCAATGAGAAATATGAATCAGCTGTTGACGATAAAAAGACAGATACTGTAAACAGAGGGGATGATTCAGATGTGAGCCAAGCAGAGACACCGATCCCATCTCTAAAAGTATCCACACCACCCCTATCTGAGAGTGGTCTGACCCTACCTCCATCTCCACATCCATATATAGGCATTCAGTACATTTCAGATGCAGCACTAGTAAGTAATTTAACCAGTTTTATCGACACTAGAATAAACCTTATTTGAAAATGGCCGCTGAAATATCGGCAAGAGCGAGATGGCCACAGGACTTGTTTTTATCTCTCTGAATCGTGTTCCACTATTCCCAATACCATAGTTTCCATGGCTACAAAAACAGCAAACGCATCAACGTTAGAAAATGGAACACCATTTAGGGATAACAAATAAGTTTTGTGACTTTCTTAATCTCAATGTCTTGGCGGCCATTTTCCGTCTAAGCTCAATTGTTTTTTAGCTAGCCTGACAAGGTAGCACGATTTGCGCCCTCAACGGTGCTCTAAACCCAACCTACCTGATAGAACGATGTAGTTTTCACTTCCCCCAAGGATTTTTTGTCTGTACCAATCAAATTGTAGTAACGTCAGATAGTGACAGCCATCAATGAGTAACCATTCACGGCAGAGTTTATTTATTTGTTGACATAATGTGTGATAAGGTGCTGGCAAAATTTCGCCTAATGTTTATCATCTTGTTTGTGATTTTTGCCGACAATGCAAACACGGTTTTGATTTAATGAATATTCATTGAAACTCATTGCAAGAAGGCATGAACTTTGCAAATTCGCAGTATTGATCTTGACAATGTGACATACGTTCGGCCGGTGAGGACACAACTCTCGTCTTTATGTCAGGCTATTCTTTAGCTTGCAGACTTTATTTTGAACCAAACAAAATATAAATTGATAATAATGCCAACAATTTTTGTATTCAATATTTTGTAACTAATCCAAAAAAAGTTCTCGCTTCTTGTCCAAAGGAAAATTACAAAATGATGCAGTGACACAGAAAAATGATCGAAAAAAAAAATATTCGTTCACCACGCCAGGCTCGGTAAAATAATACTTCTTTTTGAAAAAATGTGTCATTGATTGAGATTTTTACAATGAAGAAACAAACATGTTCATAAAAAAACATATTTTATTACAATTCGATTTACAAACCATCTGAATTTAATGTAATAATTGGTAGGGTCTGTGGGAAAACAGTCAAAAGCATTTATCATAATCTTCGTTATCAATTACAGGCAAACTCTTGACACTAAGCAATTTTCACCATGAAGTTTTTCAGCATGATTTGACCTGAAACAACTTCCTTTGACCTACCAGGTCTTGGCTTTCCTTAACCAATCAAAATAATGTATCGTAATGACGAAATTTTCCGATTATTGACGATGATTTTTTTTATTGCAGTGCGGAAGTGAATTACCACAATGTTAAAATGTGATCTGTAGCACTGATTGCGATGAAAAAAACACGTTCACGGTCGCTAACAGGTCACATCGTTCACACCCTAGGCCTTTCATGATAGCCTCAAAGTAAACCATGCCCAATAACCTGGTACATGACTTAACGATCACATTTTTGGCTTTTCGAAAGCTACTACTCAAAGAAATATGGATTACTCCAGTATTGCAACATCGGGGTTCATCCTGAGTAAATGACAGAATAGAAAGCATGCGAACCACGTTGTGTACGTTCGCTATGCACTCTGAAATTAATGCAAGTTTTCTCATAAAATCACAAACCAAACTACCGTACCAATCATGATTATTATGAAATGAAACACAATTTTTACCGGCATATTTTTACGTATCTTTGAAAAGTACCCAGATGTTAAATATGCTTGTTCGTTATTTATTCCCCTCCATGAATGGCCTCCATGGTGTTTAATTGCAAGCACTTCAAATGTCTATCCAAGCTACAGTTATAATTAAAACAAAATTAAACCGCTGCAATATTATTTCGAATACAGTTTAGAATATACACAACCATAAATTAAGGCCGCATTGAAGTTTGTTTTAAGATTATTCAATATTACAACAGCAGTGGTTATGTTCAGCTTTTATTAAATTATGCTTTGGAATAAAACATGCATTTGAAGTTTTCTTTGGATCAAGAAAATATTTTCTGAAATATTTCATTCTACCATATGTAGTGCACAGGTTTCAAATGGGTGGGTGCAAAGGTAAGAAGGTTTCAAGTTGAAAAATAAGTTCTAAAAAATAAGCAAGGACTATTTTAATACACCCCATGCTGATTTGACCTAATCAGCAGCTTGCTACCATACTTGTTAATTTTGTTCTTGTAGATGAATTCTGAACTTTGACATGAATTCATTTTTGTAGGATGTATCAACAATACCCTTACAAGGAGGTGCAAACTTCCCATCATGCAATTCAGAGGTAGTCATGGCAACCATAATGTCTGCTGAGAGATTGACAAGTAGTGATGCACTGAAGACATGTTTGAGAATTAAATTGGATATTACAGTAAGTAAAAGTGAATTGAACAGGAGCAATTATCATTGCACTGTCCGTGTGTATGTCTGCCTGCCTGTCCGTCTGTCTGCATGTGTTTCTGTCCATGTTGTTGTCTGTCTTTCTGTTCAAGTGTTCCTAACTAAGCACATTTTGGCATCGACAAATTCTTTTGTTTTTAGGAATAACCAACTTTTTAGAATCTTGTTTTACAAATGTTGTTTCTATATTTTCAGGGGACAATTCTTTCTTACCAACCAGGTGACTCTATTGGGATTGTATGCCCAAATATGGAAGAGGAGGTGGACTTCCTTATTAGAAGACTGTCAATTCTTGACGAAGCTGATAAACCAATCACATTACATGTTTTAAAGGACACCAAAAAGAAGAGGGCATTATTACCAGAATATATACCTGCAGGATGTTCAATACGTCATGCTATATTGACCTGTTTGGATATAAGAAACACACCTAAAAAGGTATGAACAGATTTTCATTTGAATTGATTTAGAATGACAGATACAAGATGTTGATTGGCAATGGGTGTCACATCGCCATGGAAATAACTACCTTCCATTTTAGCGAATCAACGGAATTAATCATTTTAGCGAAATTAACAGAATCTTATTTCATCGGTAGCTGCCCACAATCTCACTGTGAGAATATACTTTATTTCAAATTAATGATATCTTGGATTAGCTAAATTACAGATTAGCTAAATTACTGATTAGCTAAATTACTGATTAGCTAAATTACAGATTAGCTAAATTACAGATTAGCTAAATTACAGATTAGCTAAATTACAGATTAGCTAAATTACAGATTAGCTAAATTACTGATTAGCTAAATTACTGATTAACTAAATTAACATGTTAGCTGTAAAGACATTTTTTACAGTAAATTGTTTGTTTATACAATTTTGAGTGTACGCTAAACAATTTTATTAATACTGTTTTAGTTTACATTGGTGACATTACCACTAACTACAAAATTTGAATTCACAAACTAGTTCTCTTTATAGTCTGCACATTCCTTCAGAAGATTAGGACAAAAATGGCCACATTTTTTGAGTAAAAACTGAAAGTTTAATCAAATTTTGTCTGTTGGCTTCAAAATTAGGGTTAATTTCCAGAAATATTGAAGGAAATATGAAAGAAAATGCAGACAATTTTGGGCAAGGAAGTCGGGTGGTGAAAAGGTTAACCCAGTCAAACTGAGTGTAAAACAGAAACAATTTAAACAATTTTGCTAATTTTAATACATTTGTGATGAGCCAAGTGTACTGTAAAATACTTTATTTTCGCTATTTTCACTGAAGAAATGATTCAGTGAAAATAAAATCCAGCGAATATATCTTTTTTCCTATATTTTACATTCAATAACACTGAAACTATTACTAGTATAAAAACTGTTCTTTTCTAGGCATTACTAAGAATGTTGGTAGACTACACGACAAATACTGATGAGAAACGTCGATTACAAGAACTGTGCAGTCGACAAGGAGCGCAGGATTACGAAAAATGGATACGATGTTGCAGTCTGTCTATTACTGATATATTAGTTGCATTCCCATCGTGTAATCCACCAATAGAAAGACTGTTTGAGTTGTTACCACGGTTACAGCCAAGGCCATACTCTGCTGCAAGGTATTCAGTGTTGTTTTTTTGTTTCTCGGGCCATGCCTTATGTTAGACATTTAACCAGATACATTCTAATCAACTTTCCACGCAATACAATGTAGGGCACATTTACTACTGTGGAGGTCAATATTCAATTTCAATGTAGGACACATTTACTACTGTGGAGGTCAATATTCAATTTCAATAACTGAATATTGACCTCCTCTATAGTAGCTGTATATTTTATTATTCTAAATAAATAAACAAAAATTGAACGTCTGTGTCTGTAGCAGATGACATTTTATTTCATAAACATTATAACTGTGTATGCACAATTATAAAAGAGTTGGTTGTCAGTGGATTTTTAATGCACATTTGTTTTTTAAAGTGACCGATGTAAGGTAGAATGGAGAAATGTTTGTTTTCTGCTCAGAGTATGTTTTGTACTGTGGAATACTTTATTTTTGTTGGAATTAATTTTCGCTGGAGAGGCTTTTTGAGCGTTTTGTGTGGAATTATTTTCACTGATTTTTGATGAGTTTAATGTGAAATATAGGAAAAAAAGTATATTCGATGAATATAATTTTTTGACGGAAACATCCCTTCAGCGAAAATAGCGAAAATAAATTCCAAGCGAAAATAAAGTATTCTACAGTATTGACTTTTATTCACTGTCACATGACCATGTTCTGACCAATCAGCATAACAAGAGCTGCAATAACAAAATTTTAATTCTCTAATGTAATGTTATTTTTTTACAGTTCTCCACTTGCAGTCCCTGGGTGTTTGGAGTTTGCCTTCAACATTGTTGAGATACCTGCAGGAGACGACAGACATTGCGAAAGACGTGGCGTGTGTACAGGGTGGTTGAATAGATTAACATCTCATTTACAAGACGATACGAAAGTTGAGGACAAAATACAGGTGAGAATAGAAAAATGTCATTAAAGTGTGGTGTTCGTCGCGCAGCGCGTGTTTGAATTTCATGTAAATAAACAATGTATTTTACACGCGTTGTATCGGTCGCTATGAGTCCCGTATCGAACAGGGTGCAGCACAGTGACTGCCGCCCTTTAAGGTACAAGCCTACTCATTAATGCAAATATTCAAAATTTATTCATTTTGCAATAAATTGTCACACATGCACCCTTTCTAATATTTTCCTAATTTTTCCAGATACCGATATTTTCGCGTACCAATCAATATTTCCATCTGCCGAGTGACGTCACAACTCCTATCATCATGATTGGTCCTGGTACGGGAGTCGCTCCATTCAGAGGATTTCTACAGCATCGTCAGTACCAACGACAACAGACGCCAACTGAAGAATTCGGGCAAACATGGCTGTTGTTTGGCTGTCGTCATAGAAACAAGGATCACATTTTCAGGTATGAATTATTTTTTTGAAGAAACATTTAAGAATGGTAACCCACTGTAAATTTGTCACTATTTGTTGGAATTGGGTGATGTGATCACTGTACTGCCTATGTGGTATTTTTGCGGTAACCGCATAGTATGCCCTCTGGAAGTTTCTGCATCAGCTTTATGTCCCACTGGGATGCAGAGGATTGAAGTTGAATCGATCACTGGTAACCTAGTGGGTGTCGACCGGTAGACCCAAGTTCAAATCCTACCTTAGGTTGAACATCAAACGGGTCGACCTCTACCCCGGGTGAGGGTAGGCCTATTCCACTGGCCGAGATTCATTCACTAACGAATGCGACTTTGGGGGAAACCTTGGTTAAAGTCTTCAGGTGCTTGTGACGACTGAGCCTGGTGGACGCCAGGATAGCACATTAAAATTGACATTTGATAGAGAGATGGCCGTACAGTCCTGTCATGTAGTCCCAAAACATGAATATGACTTCTGTGGCAAAAATGCACTTTGTGTAAGCACTAGCACTTTGCACACAAAAAAAAAAGTCAGGAGAGACAACAGTGACATTCAATGTCTGGAAAAAGGTGAAGTTATAATCTCTGGCAGCATAGGATATTGTCCTTCACGTATACGATCCCATACTAGTACTTCAGGCATACTTTGCAGTATTCCCATCATCTTTTATTTACTTAATTCCAAAACAAATCTCCAGAAAAAAATAATTCCTTGGAAGAGGATATCTTATTTACATATATAAATATTCATTTCAGGACTGACTTGTCAGAGTTTGTAGACAATGGTACCTTGTCTCGACTGTGTGTGTGTTTCTCACGTGATAGAACAGAGGATGAACCGCGTTATGTTCAGGATTTAATGAGAATACACCGTCAAGAATTAGCTCAGCTAGTTATTGAGAAAAAAGCTGTTGTTTATGTTTGTGGGTAAGTACTATAAATCACATTAATTTCACAATTCTGCAAATTTTGTGAATAATATTTCTGGTATCCACCAACACAGACTGTCCGTCACTTTTGCAAAATTCTGTCTTCATGAAAATTAAATGGTCTACTGTAAGTTTAATCAAGGACTTATAAGACTAAGTGCATCTACAGTCGAGGAGCATTCATTATAGAGGTACATCTACAGTCAAGATGTATCTATAGTTGAGGTGCATCCACAATAGTAGCGCATCCAAGGCACCATATTTGATATGGGATAAGCCAGCACACTATCAACTTGCGACAAATTTTCATGAATGACTATGATAATTCAGGGATGATTTAAAAACCTCCATGGAAACTAGTTCAGTGACTTATTAGTAATGAATGAAGTAATGAATTGTCATAGAGAAAACTTATCGATTATTTAGCAGTTCCTTGGAAGAGGATATCTCATTTACATATATAAATATTCATGGAAACTTTCATGGAAACTAGTTCAGTGACCTATTAATAATGAATGAAGTAATGAATTCCATAGAGAAAACTTATCGATTATTTAGCAGTTCCTTGGAAGAGGATATCTCATTTACATATATAAATATTCATGGCAACTTTCATGGAAACTAGTTCAGTGACCTATTAATAATGAATGAAGTAATGAATTGCCATAGAGAAAACTTATCGATTATTTAGCAGTTCCTTGGAAGAGGATATCTCATTTACATATATAAATATTCATGGCAACTTTCATGGAAACTATGATATATTGAAGATAATATTTGGTAATCGTAGTCCTAAATAACTATTAAAAATAGCTAGACGTTTCGAGCAATGGCTCTTTATCGATAGCATAGAAGCAAGTGTGATAACGTACAGGTAGAACATAGGAACGTAAGAACGCGCATGAACTATAAGTTAGAATCACAAAAAATTCCACAATAGAACAAATAACGCGCCTTAGGTAGTGAGCTCAACAAATGAGTTGAACTGTTTGTTAATACCAAGGGGTTCTCTAGTTCCAAGGCGGAAACAATGGCAACTTTCATGGAAACTAGTTCAGTGACCTATTAATAATGAATGAATCATGAATTGCCATAGAGAAAACTTATCGCTTATTTAGCAGTTCCTTGGAAGAGGATATCTCATTTACATATATAAATATTCATGGAAACTAGTTCAGTGACCTATTAATAATGAATGAAGTAATGAATTGCCATAGAGAAAACTTATCGGTTATTAATCAGTTCCTTGGAAGAGGATATCTCATTTACATATATAAATATTCATGAAAACTAGTACAGTGATCTATTACCGTAGTAATGAATTGCCATAGAGAAAACTTATTGGTTATTTTGCAGTTACGATTTAATGAATATTTGGGAATCAAAAATATGAAATTATTATGATTTATATTGTTTTTGGTAAAAACTGTCATTATAATGTGATCTCGTTCTTGTTTATTGTAGTGATGCAAAGCATATGGCGAAGGATGTCAAAGAAACGTGGACACAGATCATAGCAGATTATTTACATATAAAAACAGAGGATGCTGAGTCGGTTCTGAAAAATATACGAGAAGAGAAACGTTATTTGGAGGACATCTGGACATAGACAGTAAACCGCTTGACCATATATAGTATTATATCTTCAGAAGAAATCTGCATTTCACCCTCATCTTGCATACCCCCCATAATAATAATGGAATGATCTAAACTATGCATGTGTTGCTGGATGGGCGCGGTCAAGTCTAGTTTGGACAACAATCAAAATGTTTTGCTGAGTTGCAAGTCATATTGTTCAAATAATTTTTAGAATGGATGTAAGATAATTTTCAGTTGCACATTTCTGTGTTCTTTGATGTTTTTTATTTAACCTTTTCACCACCAGTTCCTTCTTTTCAAAAATAGCCAAATTTTGAGTAAAACCGAAAATTGATTTAAATTTTGTCTGTTGGCTCCAAAATTAGAATTCATTCCCAGAAATATTGAAGAATATAAGAAAAAAATTGCGGAAAATTTGGGCAAGAATGTCTGGTGCTGAAAAAGTTAAAACAATGAAAATCATTTTGTGCATCCACCTCATTTTACTACAGCGGAATCCATGGCGGTGTTTGAGTATGCAGCCGACGACCGAATATAAATAACGCCCACTCTGACAACGCCATGGACCAATATGAGATACCTTCAGAAGACACCACTCAACAGTTTAACGATGTGCATTATTTCAGATATAGTTATGCGTCCATCCATTACTAATATATAAAGGTCATTATCAGGTCAAGTCATTATATTTATAATGACTTACATACAAAGTACAGAGATAACGTGTTTTTATGGGATTACAAAAAAAAAATATTTTTTAAGTGTCAATAAGTTTTTAATTAATATGTGGGATTCAGGTTTGTTTGTTGGGAAAACCAAAATTTCTTTTGTTCTAATCATGTTGGCGGTTTTAATTACTAAAATAGGGGGAGTAAAAACTTTTGAAAATCATGTGTCCATCAGTTAAGAGTCAATTTCAAAATTTTTATTTTGTGCATTACAGCAATCATGATTATAATTTGGTTTTTTAGTTGCCGAGTGTCGTAAACTTTTGAAAGATGGTGGTTATCATAGCTGCACGCATTCTGTGCATATAAACAATGCATGATTTGATTGGTTGATAAAACCTGTCAACAAATAAGCTGCTTTCTAATTGGCTTGAATGTTATGGTTATGGTTAGGTAGCCAATCAGGCACACCCTTGTGAATCACTTTGACTATAGTGTGGGACCCATGTTGAATGTTCAACTCAGCTATTGTGCGTGTACAACAATGTTAATTTAATTTTGTTTACAAATGAATGTTGTTTTTTGGGTGGGGGTGGGGTAGTTGTGGATAATTAAAACTAGTATCTCACAAGAAACAAAAGCTCATCGCTTAAAGAGCAGTGGTCATCTCGCCATGCTTGCCTGAGATATGGGTCTCATATGAACAAAGACATGACTTTGACTGTTGCGCAGAACGAGTACAAACTGAGACGTTCAAAAGAGTCATCGGCGGTAATTAGTGCAATTAGCACTAAGATCAAAACTCGTATTCATGATTCAATGAGAAAAGCACATTGCATTGTGGGAAAATAAATTTGTATCAACACAAATGTTGCACATGCGCGGTGCAACTACCACTGCCCTTTAATATCCAACCTCACCACCCTAAGTGTGAATTATTTGGAGTAAATCATAAAACGTAATACTGGCATCACTTCTTTCTAAAGGACGATTTACATTTGCTGTACACGTGTTGCCTCCTACTGAAGCAGCTTCAGTTTTTTGACCCTAACCCCCCCCCCCCCCCAAAAAAAACAAACAAACAAAAAAACAACTTTTTTTTGTATTTAAGCAATTTTTTTATTTGGGCTGTTCAATAATAGCATACATTTCTAACATAAAAATGAAACATGTCATATACATACATTTCATTATTAATCCCCGTTCGGACGTAGTCCGAAAACAGGGACTTATGGTTTGCCCTGTGTGCATCCGTGCGTGCGTGATCACCTGTATCTCGAACATGCATGGACCGATTAAGTTCAAACTTCACTCATACATCACACATTATATGGGACATATGCACATGCATTTATTTCATGATACGATAGCCGAATAGCGGCCATTTTAAGGCCGAAAATGCATCAAAATCGCACATTTTCACCATTCCGAACCCGAATCTCAGTTATGCATGGACGGATTTTGTTTAAATTCGGTACATACATTAAACATAATAAGACCTTGATGCACGTCTTTTTTTTTTCCCGGATCAAGTTCGAAATGGCCGACTGGTGGCCATTTTGTTTTAAAGAATTCAGTTCTGGATCCGTATCTGAGACATGCCTGGATTGATCGAGTTCAAACTTCTCACACAGATGAATGATGGCCATTTTAAGGCCAAAAATGCATCAAAATCACGTATTTTCACAATTCCGGAACCGGATCCCAGTCATGCATGGATGGATGGATTTTGTTCAGATTTAGTACAATGTGTTGTACATATGCAGGTGCATTTCGGATCAGACCACTTTCAGTGGCCTGAGATTTCGGTCATGATCTGCTTTGAATGTATACAACTGTATGTCACTCAAATATGAACGGAACAATGACTTGTTTATTCTATGATGTTGGAAAAAAAAAAAAAACTTTGTCTCGCACATTTGTTTTTTAAAGTGACCGATGTAAGGTAGAATGGAGAAATGTTTGTTTTCTGCTCAGAGTATGTTTTGTACTGTGGATTACTTTATTTTAGCTGGAATTAATTTTCGCTGAAAAGGCATTTTGGGTGTTTTGTATGGAATTTATTTTCACTGATTTTTGACGAGTTGAACGTGAAATATAGGGAAAAATGTATATTCGCAGGATTTTATTTTATTTTTTATTTCATTATCATTCTTTCAGCAAAAATAGCGAAAATAAATTCCAAGCGAAAATAAAGTATTCTACAGTAATTCAAATAAACCTTTAATGTATGCACATTGTAGTACTGTAAAATCTGTATTAAAAGCCGCGGCTTCCTTTAAAATGGTACAATGCAACAGAGGGAATGTGGCTTCTATTAGAGCATCTACACATATGAGAAATTATGAATTTTTGGGTGCGGCTTCTAATACTGAATAAAAATTAAACATTGAACATATCTTGTTGTAATTTTGCATAATTTGGTTCAACATAAATTAAAACCGTGTCAGCACATCAATTTTTCTTTGATGAGAGGCAAAATCTTTTTGTTTTTGAAATGCTTAAAATAAATGAAAATGAGTTTGCAAGTGGTATAAGGATCTCACTAGAATTGGAAAAGAGTCAAGTGAAACACACGCCTACATCTCTAGGAATTCTGATTAAATTAGTGAGTCTATTAGTCTTCATCTAAGACTATTTTTGATACTGTAAAATACTTTATTTTCGCTGGAATTATTTTTGGTTGTTTTGTATGGAATTTATTTTCACTAATTTTTGACAAGTTGAATGTAAAATATAGAACAATAGGTATATTTTCTAGATTTTATTTTCACTGAATTATTCCTTCAGTGATAATTAATTCCAAGCGAAAATAAAGTATTTTACAGTAGATCATTAGTGTTGCGAACAGTAAAACACCTTGCTCATCACAAATACATTCAATTTAGCAGAATTGCTTAAATTGTTTTGGCTTTATTCTCAGCGTTAAAGACCTTCGCAACATGCCATTGGCATGATAACGTTGAAGTGGAATTCATAATTCTAACTGACTGTCAGTTAATTTGCAAATCTGAGAGGTACCATCCCCTGATCTACACTGTGAAATAATTGTAGATGGATTATGGGTAATTAACTACAAAATGATTTTAAGTATTTTACAAAGTTTTTGAAAAGTTTTTGAATACAGGAATAGTTTCATTCATGTCTGTTTATACAGTCAGACATTTCCAAGCTCTTGCTGCATTCTATTGGGTAAGAAGTACATTCATTTGAACCATATGGAATGGAATCCTCATTTCAATTTCTCACAAAGTGTGACAGTTTAATGGGATCTCCGTTCAGCAATCAAACCAATTTAAAATGTCCGCTGTGTTCTGTGATGCCATTGGTTAGAAATGTGTTCTATTGACGCGTGTTTGAAATTTCATGTAAATAAACAATGTATTTTACACGCGTTGTATACGTCGCTATGAGTCTCGTATCGAACAGGACGCGGCACGGCGACTGCCGCCCTTTAATCCAATGTTATCATACATGGTTATAACATTTCTGTAATTTCTTATAAAACCTTTTTACTTTTTCAAGGTTGATAACTATTGCATATTGCTGACGAAAACAGAAATATTATTTTGTTCTCAATTCTTGTGAAATCAAGTTTTTGAAAAAAATATTAGGAGAGAAACATTAGGGGTATTCAGCAAGAGGGAGTAAGAGCCATTATGCCCACTGAATTGCCCAAAGCTCATGCCAACAAGAGGGAGTAAACCACTGTACTGTAAGAGCCAATTATGTCATGTGGTATTATTCACCTAATTACTGAATTGCCCAAAGCTCATGCCAACAAGAGGGAGTAAACCACTGTACTGTAAGAGCCATTATGTCATGTGGTATTATTCACCTAATCACTGAATTGTCCAAAGTTCATGTCAATAAGAGGGAATAAACCACTACTGTAAGAGCCATTATGTCATGTGGTATTATTCGCCTAATCACTGAATTGTCCAAAGCTCATGCCAACAAGAGGGAGTAATCCACTGTACTGTAAGAGCCATTATGTCGTGTGGTATTATTCACCCTATCACTGAATTGCCCAAAACTCATGCCAACAAGAGGGAGTAAACCACTGTACTGTAAGAGCCATTATGTCATGCAGTATTATTCACCAAACCACTGAATTGTCCAAAGTTCATGCCAACAAGAGAGAATTGAATAGAAGATTTTCACTACCATACATATGGCCAAAAAACCTATCAATAAAAGCATTAAATATGGACTGCGAATAGGTTGAATTTCAATTGTATCACTCAGTTTGCCAGGTATTTTTGGATTCTGTCTGTTTTCCGAAGTTGCACTGTCAACGGAATAGTCTCTTTCAAAAAACCCACCAACACGCGTGTTTCTTATTCGTCGGCGACCTCTTGCCTTTTCAGTCAGTCTTGGTATCTGGCCATCATCATCATCATCATAACTAGTAAATCCCCACTGTGGATGTCTGGTTGCCACGTGCTCTCCGCCAAATCCAAATTCTGTCTTATTTGGTGTTCGAGATCGAAACCTTCCCATGGTGCCTTGCAGGGTAAATTTGTCAGGACAAAACTGTGGAAGCAGGCAACTTTCATTCTTTCTTCTTTCTCTTATATCCAGTGACATCGAGGTTTCCAACTGCGTGTTAATCTCTTTCAGTGTTTTAATCAGTTGTAAGTCGCTGCTTTTCAACAACAAATTATTCACGCATATTGCTGTACTTGTCAATAGTTCTTCCGATGTTCGGTACTGACGTATTTCATCAGAAATCTTTGCCATCATTTTCTCGGTACCATTTTTAGATTCTGCTAAAAGTCCACGCTCTGCTTTCCTTAGTTGGTTTATTACTTTGTCCGTTACACTCTGGGCGTGTCTTTTGATTTGTAGTTCTCGTTGGGCCTGTTCTCGTGATACTTCTTCAAACTCTTCCAGTGCACTTTTTATGTTTTGTTGCACCTCGTTTTGTTTTTCTTGTAAAAACTGTACACGACTTTCAAAAGCTTTGCGAATATCGTTTGCTGTACTTTCCAATTCATAAACAGAATGAAATAAAGGCGGGTGTCCTGCTAAGAAGTACGACGTACACACTCGGCACACTGCAACTTTACAGGTCAGACAATACAAATCCGCAATTTCGTCTCTGTGTACATCGCAGTGTATTACATTGCCCCTCGTTGTATATTCCTCAACGGTAATAATGCGATGTTCCCGACTGAACGGCAATTTCTGGTGAGCCTTTGTGCACGTTATACACAAGTCCACATCACAGTCCACACATCTGTTGAATGACGGGTTTTCTTGACAACCATGGCAGATATTGTCGCCATGCTTCTTCTCGCTTTCATTTTCAATAACTTCCACTACGTCGCTGACTAACAAAGTGGGCGGAAGCTCTCTGATGTTTTGCGCGTAATGTCGTGTTCTACAGTTCGGGCACTCCAGTCCACCATGTTGTTCCACCCATTTTACCAGACACTGCTCGCAGAACGAATGATGGCACGGTAAAATCTTTGGATTCTTATAGCGTTCCAGACAAATTGAACACGTCAGAATGTCATTTATCCGGTCCACGGTGGAAGAAGCCATGATTATTGAACATCAAAATGTATAACTAAACCGTCATCACGGTGTGCGCGAGAGTATGCAAAACAACAACAGCAGTCTGTCAACAAAATACATATTTTCCCATGTCTATATTCAATAAGTGTAACAGACTCCTTAACAAGGAAATATTCTTTTATGAAGGAAAAGAAATCAATATAGTTAAAGATTTCAATTATCTTGGCTTAACTATGAGTCCAAATGGTAAATTTAAAGATGCAATGAAAAACCTAAAAAGAAAAGGAATAAAAGCCTTATTCTCATTAAAGACCAAAATTGGATCTGGTAATCTGGACATGTCCATACTACTGTCACTATTTGATAAACTTATCAGACCAGTTATTGTGTATGGGAGTGACATTTGGGGAGAAGAAAGCTCTACAAAATCAATTGTAGAGGATGTTCAGCTTACATACTATCGGTACATTCTTGGTATCTCAAAAAATACACCAATCATGGCAATATATAGTGAATTGGGAAAATTACCTCTTGACTCTTTTATTAAGAAACAAATGATAAAATATGCCAATCGTATTGCAAATTCCACAAATACTCTACTTCAAGAAGCATACTATGTCAATAAAATTATTAAAAGTAAATGGTTTAAAAAACTTGATCTGATATTAAATAATATTAACCATTCTTATCTTTTAAATGAAACAAATATTATCTCATTATCAAAATTAAAAACAATTGATGAGAAATTAAAAGAAGAGTTTACAACTGAGTGGAAAAATGAAATAAATAATGACAATAGGAAAAAATCAAATTCTAAAAATAAACTAAGAACCTACAAACTTTTTAAAACCAAAATAGAACAAGAAAACTACTTAACAATTATGAAAAACAGTGAACTTCGCAAATCCTTAACAAAATTTAGACTTGGCAACCACTGTCTGAAAATTGAAACAGGCCGGCATACAGGATTGGATTTTAAAGACAGAGTCTGCAATATGTGCGACAATGACCATGTTGAAGATGAACAACATTTTGTCACAAATTGTCCTCATTACAATGAAATAAGATCAAAACTTTACATTGTAGCTAATAAACGTATACCAAATTTTGACAAATTTAGTAATGAAAATAAATTCATATCATTACTAAGTGACGAGAAAATGTCAATTCCTTTAGCGCAATATTTAAAAAACTGTTTTAATACAAGACAGCAGCACCTACATAAACTAAGCCAGTAATACATTCCTTGTATTCAACTTATTATCTTTTTTTTTTTTTATGCCTTTTTGTTCCCTTACTCTTTATGTGGTTATTTTTCTTTTACTAATATCTGATTTGTAACCCTTTTCATCCCCTCCGAGGGATGTTGTGTGTTAATAAATAAATAAATAGGGGGCGCTCGATGTTTTGGAAAGTATATGATGTAGCGTATCCTCGGGCCATAAACATGGAAGGTGAAAGTAATTATAGTATATCGTGCAAAACCTCCTCTGAACCTTTCAAATACTACAGGGGACAACATGTCGTGTTTTTATCCGTTTTCAAACTGAAACAATTTTACTACTAGAACGGAGCAGTCTGTCGTGTACACGCACTGGAAAACAGCTAACAAGTACATGTATTTCGTTTCTGTTTCCAGGTCTTGCCGATGACCTATGACGTCATGTGAACCGTGCTGTGCATGTATAATGCACAGTCAGCTGGCTGGTTTTTGTGTGGAAAAATCCCTTACGTACGAACACCTAATTACACGAAGAACCTACAATACTAATTAAGCCGGGGTATTTGAAACCGAAATTGTCATCTAAGTGTAAGGCTGTCGCTGATTGGCTGCTGAGCTGGAATGACAATTTTTTGGTTTCAAATACCCCAGGAAAGTGTTCCAGCTGTCTGTGGTATGGTATAATGCTGCCTCTTTTCGCATGTGCATAGCACATTGCGGTCGTCATTTTTTTTTTCAGTCCCCAAAAATGTGAGTCCAACTCGTTTGTTGAGTAAATAGGCGGAAGTGATAGGCAATGGCGATCGGGCTTGAAACAAAAGACTTGAAGCAAAAAAACACAACAAAAGTTATGAATCTGAATTAAAGGGCGGTGGTCGTCGCGCTGTACATGTGCAACATTTGTGTTGATAAACATTGATTTTCCCACAATCCAATGCGCTCTTCAAATGGAAATCACAAGGATGAGGTTTGACCTGGGCGTGACTTGCACTGAATACGGCGGGTGATACCTTCGGATCACCTAAAATTATCTAATTAAAGCTTGGAAATGTTTCAGTTTATACTCGTTGACCTGCGCAACGATCAAATTCGTCATCTTTGTTTATATGAGACCCACATATCTCGCGCATGCGTGGCGCGACGACTATCGCCCTTTAAAACTTTTCTCTCCTCTCCTCTCCTTTTACCTTCCATGCTCCAAGCAACGACAGCGCCATATTGGAATGTTTGGTCGTGTAGACGTACGTCATCTAGAATTTAGTGAAATCTCTCAAAAACCTTAATATATTTATTGGTGGACAACTCCAGATCAAATCGATATAAATGCTTTGAACGGCCTCGTGTTACCCATTTACAGCGTATACGCGCTTCGTCACTGGAGGGCGCGATTTATAGGAATTCGATTCTCAAACGCGGCGGTTGAAGGGAGTCTTACCTGGTTCACATAGATTAGAAATACGCCGTTGTAGGGCCAGTGAGAACACCCGTGTTCGCATTGACTCTACAACGGTGTATTTCGTTTGCGATCACACGACATTAAAAACGCCGGCGTAATTTTACATTAGGCTTGTGTAGCACCCCCTCTGTAGTTAGATCCGTGTTTGAACATATTCGTACCCTATCACCAAGAATATTATTGTCAATTACTTCTTTGAATCTTGATTTCCAACGTTTTACTTTTCGATGACACAGTTCTGTGCGGGTTAAATTTACGGCGATGCTACAACGGCGTAAATGTTACGTGTGAACGAGGTAATTAGCGTCGTGTTTGATGAGGGTCGACGCAAACGTGGAGTCTTAAAACTGTCATGTAGCTACAAAATTAAATCCATTTTTACCAAAATAGGTTTGAATTTATGTATCAAGTACAGTTTGGTACCCTTTTATGTATTCACATTGCGAGCCCTTCATTCAAAAACCTTTTCGAAAACTTTGTTATGTGGTATTATATCCATGCCAACAAGAGGGAGTAAACCACTGTACTGTAAGAGTCATTATGTCATGTGGTATTATTCACCCAATTACTTTGATCATTTTGGATCATTTTTTATTAACTACCTACAGTACTTGATCAAAAGATGAAGAAAATTATTTTGCTTTTATTTCGTGAAAAATGATAAAATAAGACTTTGGCGCTGAAAAGTTTGAACACGTAATCAAAGCTATTGCCTCCATCTTGAATTTTCAAAGTGAATGTTCCGGCGAAGCACTCCACTATATGTAGTAGATGGAGGAATGTCCGAACGGAATAACACCATGCAGGCGGACGGTGCTATTGCCTCTTTAGTCAATTCAATGCCACAATCAACTTACGTCATTATTCAAAAAACGAAACTTTCATAATTTTTTTCATATTTTTCCAAAATTTTTATTAGTTTGTAATTTTTATAACCACATCAGATGTCTCTTTATTCCACACTACTACTGCACCCCACCAACTGTAAATAAATTTATCGAATTACTGAAAACTCAAAATGATGTACTACTACAGCGCTTAGCTGCGTTTGTATTTAATGCTATGAAACTTAGAAGGGAAGCAGCTGAAATATTGTAAATAATTTAAATATTTTGTATTTACTGTTTTGGGCCGATGGCCATGTATCAGTTAATATAGATCCTACTGAAATAGAAATTTTGATCAAGTCATGTAGCCAAAACGAAACTGTGTTTATTTAGTCCAAAATTAACAAAGAAGGGACGAAAAATACACAAAAATGTCACACTAACATTAACATTTTGGCGGAAAAAAACATCCCAGTTAGGAACCATGTGCTCAACCCCGCCAAATCTGATACCGTTCATATCTAACGATGTTTGTCCATTACGAAAACATAATAATGAATCGAGGAACAAAATAATTAACCAGGATATCCCTGTTAGCCCGAGTACTGGGTCATTTAGTGTCTCCTGGTAGGACGATTTAGATTGCTTGTATTCATTGCACCAAACTGTTAATATGTGCGAAGCGGGTGATCAAATATCTTACCCTGTTTGGGAACTGCGCACAGTGGTAGAGAATGAATTAAGTCAAATCTCAACCACGGGACATTCGGGTATTCTGCAACGAACAATAACACAAGAAAAGGTGAGTAGTTATATCATTTCAAAACTCTGCACTCCAGACCGCTCGAAACGGGAATCTGCGTTTTAATACAAAGTTATCACAGTTAGTAAAGTAAATTAACCACTCCTGTTTCACCCATGCATTTCATTGTGATCTCTTGATAAAATAACGACCAGCGACTTGCATTACGAAGTTTAAAATATGACGTCAGTCTGCGGTAGAGAATAACGTAGGAACATGGACACCCACTACTTGAGCAGAATCGTAAAGTTTGAACATGTTTAAAAGGCGGCAGTCGTCGCGCCGCGTTCTGTTCGATATGGGACTCATAGCGATGTATACAACGTGTGTAAAATACATTGTTTATTTACATGAAATTCGAACACGCGCCGCGCGACGACCACCGCGCTTTAATCAATTTTTAGTTTTTATTTCATGGTCACTTGACAATTTTTATCAATTTAAAACTCAAAAATAACTAATAAACAAGATTTTCTGTTTCCGATTTGTAAAATTCATTTGTTTTTATGCAGATAAATTCGAGTTGTTCAAACATGAGTTGTTTAACACACTACATAATTTGTAATTTTATTCAGCATCTTTCAGTCATAATTCAAAACAAATAAAAGGCAAAAATATCAAGAATATAGCAAATTACCTTTATGGCATAATCGGTAACCCGTAATTATCATATTAGTTATCATTTGTGCACATAGAATACATTTTGAATAATTCTTAATATATTTCGAAATTTTCTTGTCAAAATCAGTTGTTTTCATTTGTTTTCCAAAAAAACAGGAAAGAATTTCAAAATGTCGAAAACGGGAACTCTTTATCGTATAGTGTCATCATAGACAAAACGAAGTATAACGGGTACTCGGCGTGCCCAAGAATACAAATAAGTACACCATATGATACACGCATCAACCCAGTTATTCGGATCAATCGACTCAACTTTGAACTGAAAACCGTAATTTTCGTCGATTTTCGACACACACGAACACAAACCCAAAAATTAAATGATATGTCATATCCTAAGAAACAAAAGGATACTTAGAGACTTTTATGAAAATGGTATCAACTGAGCACCGTACATAAACCTGTTTAATATCGAATGTGGTAAACTGGATCAAAACGCGTCAGCACTCGACACACCGCGGCGTCGTCACTGCATGGCAAATGCATGCCTACACCATGTGGACATCTCGATTATCGTCCTATCTAACATCTGATGACGTATTAACCCGATGTTTATTGCACTGTCATGGCAACAAAATATCAGATTGGAGAAAACAAATAATGTTATCAAACAATGATATCTCTGTTGGTCACGAGTTTTCGAATTTACACTAAGCATATACCCGCTCGAAAAATCAAGGTTCTTCGATATTTTCGTTTCCAGGGGGCAACGTTTAAATGCGGAGGGAGAAAATATTATTCGTACACCGTACACACCGTGCAGTGGTAAAGTTTATACACGACACAACACATTTAATTATCATGGCGTATTTTTAAATGACACGAAGGAATACATTTAGTGTTTATCGGGAATCATTATAAGCACTCGAGCTTAATGTAACTTTTGGATTCTTCATCTGTTGCTGTTTTATGTTAGTATACCAAACCTCGTTACTTCCTCAAGCCACTGTTATCTCGCCTCCGTTATCTCTATGCATCCGAATCTCTTCTATACAATACTACACAGTGTTCGACAATAAATCATTTTTTTTTTCTGAAAAAATGTGAAAACCAACAAGCCAAAACTAAAGCTAAAGTGTGTTGTGTGACTTAATTCTACCAATATCGTTATGATAAAAACACTTCCGTTTCAAAACGTCAAAGAAAGGTGTGGTGTATATATAGTTGACGTCACTTAACAAAGGCCGGCGACCCCTGTTGTCCACATGTGTTTCCTGTTTTCGTGTATGGCATTCTTTATACCAATTATGACACTTATCTCTCGTCTCGAATGTGTCGAATCCCCCTCCCCGAGAGGGAGGGGGTCACTAGTGGAAACTTACCAACGTGTATGCAAAGCACCGAACGGATATATTATTATTATTCAAATGGACAACGTTTTCTTTTGACATTTTCAGGAATATTAAAAGGGGCATATTTTTGCTGTGTTGATATAATTTTTGATATATGGCTATTTTAGAACTATTTCACCACGATTTTCAACTAGTGTATATAATAAGAGTGCGTTTTCTTATAAATTTGTTTCAAAGTGTCGGTTTTAGAGGGATTTAGTCCCCCGAACCGGGATTTTCACCAAACGTTGGAGCATCGCATATTAGTGTATAAATATTACAAGTGGTTCCCCGGGACGGTGTCGAATACTCCGAACAACTTGAACTTCCAAGCGTCACAATTGTCGCGCCGCGCCTTGTTTAATCTATGAGTTCCGTGTGGGGTCTTTGGTGAAATACTATTAAACATTGCGTCGTCACTACATGTAATATACATGCATACATCACGTGGACAATCTCATATCTGATGAAGTATTGACCTGGTGTTGATTGCGCTGTCACGGAAACATTTATCTATCGAATTGGAGAAAACAAATAACTAACCGCAATACAACAAATAATGAACAAGGCAGCGTAGAATAAAACACTTGTTCATTCAAGTTATTGCGTTCCGATAGGAGTCACTAGTTCCATAGTAAAAAGAAACGTGTTATGTGTTGTATTTTGTTAAAACTGTCACACAAATAGATCATTTTCCGTACACTGCGAGAATCACGCGTTATGCGTGAAATCGAACGTAAAAAACAGGACAAACAAAGGTCATAGCGTCGTAGTGGCGTCAAACATCGCGTGAGATTCGACAAACGCGAAAGTATTTAGGGGACATTTCAATGCTTAATAATGTGCTGTACACATTCGATGATAGGCAGTTTCGATTAAGTAAGGGTATTTGGAAGCAATATTTCTCTGTCGAAGATCGGCCGGTCAATGTAAGCTACGAAATAAAGAAATTCTAGTTCAAAATCAAATCGTTCGATTTTTGCGGCAGACGTTCGACGCGCGTCTTTCATGCATCTCGCGAGATCTCGCAATTGTACGGAAAATCACCTAATGTCGCGCCGCGCCCTTGTTTAATTTAAGAGTTCCGTGTGGGGTCTTTGGTGAAATACTAACATTGTGTCGTCACTACATGTATTATACATGCATACATCACGTGGACAATCTCATATCTGAGGAAGTATTGACCACCTGGTGTTGATTGCGCTGTAACGGAAACATTTATCTATCGAATTGGAGAAAACAAATAAATAACCGCAATACAACAAATAATGAACAAGGCAGCGTAGAATAAAACACTTGTTCATTCAAGTTATTGCGTTCCAATAGGAGTCACTAGTTCCATAGTAAAAAGAAACGTGTTATGTGTTGTATTTTGTTAAAACTGTCTTTTAAGAGTTCCGTGTGGGGTCTTTGGTGAAATACTAACATTGCGTCGTCACTACATGTAATATACATGCATACATCATGTGGACAATCTCATATCTGATGACGTATTGACCTGGTGTTCATTGCGCTGTAACGGAAACATTTATCTATCGAATTGGAGAAAACAAATAACTAATCTCAATACAACAAACAATGAACATATAGAATAAAACACTTGTTCGTTCAAGTATCTCGTTCCAATCCTCGGGGGCGGACATCCGGGCATTTACTACCGCCTGGCAACCCTCGCGGTGAAAACAAAGACCAAAAACTCGCAGAAAACGGTACTTTGTGATGGTTGATGAGAGTCCCCTGAACAGTGTAACAAGATTAGCCCTACGTGTGTAACATATATGAATTTGGTTGTTCAGGATTACTTCAAAGTTGAGTTTGTGTTGTTTTCTCGAGTTTTCACCGGCTCCACCGGCGTTCCACAGCAGCGCGCACAAAGTCCATAGAAATACGTGGTACAGTGGTGCGCGCCTTAGCAACATAGAACGTCCGTGACGTAGCTCCGCCCCCGAGGATAGGAGTCACTAGTTCCATAGTAAAAAGAAACGTGTTATGTGTTGTATTTTGTTAAAACTGTCACACAAATTGTTATAATGGTTCTATAGATCACAATGTAAATGCGAAATAGCTTTTTTTTCTAAAAAAAAAAAAATAATTCAATAATTATCCCATCCGTCAGTCTTGATACATATTTTTACCCTATGCGACTGGCCATAATTTTAGATATAGTATAATATCTCAGTCTAAGGGACCACATTTTGTATTGTGGGGCTATACTATTCGAGGTTACAAAGCCATGCGGTTAGACCGTGTACTGGGGGTCAATGGTAAAATCGTTGTACTGTAGTAAACATGAAAAAGTCAGCATTGTGAGTCTTTCCCTTGAGGGTTCTAGCCATAACCACGATATCTTACTACACAGTGGTGTTACTGTGTTGATTTCTTGAATCAGAGTAGAGGGGTACACGAGACTTGTCAACCCACGACGAAGGCATTATAGAGGGAACAGAGTGATTGTCTGGTGCTGTAATTAAATTAATTATTCACTGGGTTTTAATTCGCTGTTTTTTATGATAAGTAAACTCTGGTAAATTAAATCCGCGACTTGTTATTACCAGTGTGGTAGGATCGACACTCAATCTGATTAAAATAAGATCCTGGTTGGCTTATTTATTATTTATAATACAATTATCATTTTTTGACGTTACAAATATTTTGCTGCAATAATGGTTTTGTTCGCGAAAGCCACCGAGATCTGAACAACCCGCATGCAGCAATGATTTAACCAGGCAATTTACTCAGCCAATCACAGAGCGTCTTACAAAGCAGTTAAGTTCATGTATATACACCATGTGGACAATCTCATATCTGATGAAGTATCGATCCTGGTATTCATTCCACTAATTCCACTAGCCAACCAGGATCTTATTTTAATCAGATTGGATCGACACTGTGACCCCGTCCAAATCCTAAAAAGCCTTTTCTGCTTATTGGTTCGTTCACACTGTAATTACGTGTCTTGTTTAACCGAACACCATTATTTCGCCTTCCTTATTAATATACTAGTAATTTGAGGAAATTCGTGGGAAAAAAGATTATTGAACGTTTGGTGAGCCCTTGAACTATCATCGTCACATAGCAAATAACGTTTTTTCTTCTTTTTTTTATCAAGATATTAAGTTAGAGTAAGTATATTACAAATAGAGATATGGCAAATATTCTAGATAACAAATCCCAAAAATGAATAGAATTTTGAACATCATCCTTTTTCTAAAAAAATCAATATTGAAGTTGAGGATCGGTGGCTAAGTGATTATCGTGGCCGAGAATTACCACTCGTTTAATGAACACGTTATAGCACTATAATAATATGATGGAAATTATCAGTAGTTACCTTACAGAATCAGAGTTACCGAATTCATATAAACAAGTCGAGACAAGATTTGATATTATGTATCACCTAAATAAACTATGATGAATATGATATGATCATGGTCGAAAAGATAAAATCTCTTATTGAGCTAATAATCATTACGATATATTAAAATGGTTCATTATACTGTAGGCCAATAGACGGAATTTGTCTCTGGCGGTGTGCATGCATGCCTAAACTCTATTCCGGTTCCGGTCGTTACTTGTAGCTATCACGTGGAGAACCAGTGCGCCGGGAATAATATTAGTGACGTGCGTCATGACGTCACAGAAACCACGGTGACCCGATATGACGTAACACGTGTATTGGAATGTTTGCACTCGGAGGGTATTAATGTTTTAGGAAACATAGTATTCATTGATAATTTTCAGAAAATTGAGTTATTATTTGATGGCGCTTTCGGCATAAAGTAATTCGAGGAAATTCGTTGGAAAAAAAGAATATTGAACGTTTGGTTGGCCCTTGATTGTCAAAACAACGTTCTGTCGTGTGGTACAAGACAATATCTGCCATTATACTGAATCCGGCAGTTCATTGACTTTCCGATGACGTGAGTGGGTCCGGTCTACGGGCACTCGAGTAAGACCTGGACATCCAACCTTGAAAAAGATTAGCAACGCGACGCTCGACAATATGCAAATCATTTATCCTTTACTCCGCATGATGCCATCTTTATTTATTTATTTATTTATTTATTTATTTATTTATTTATTTATTTATTTATTTATTTATTTATTTATTTATTTATTTATTTATTTATTTATTTATTTATTTATTTATTTATTTATTTATTTATTTATTTATTTATTTATTTATTTATTTATTTATTTTGTTTTGTTTTGCACTGACTGCGTGACAGTTCCATGCTTCGTGGACTACTTATTCCATTAACGAAACGGCTGCCACGGTCGATTGCCTGAGGCCGGTTAAAGTATATTCGAAACGCGTCTAAGGACTCAGTTCGAAGTCAAATATGACCAAAATGCTTGAATATTTCGCGATTTCTCAAAGTTTTTTGAGTGGTTCCACCTCTCCTAATGTTGAAACACTTTGTGCATTACGATGAGGTTTGATGGCGCGTGACGTCATACATAGTGGCAACGATCTCAATCATGCGTAATGCCTAAACAAACAGGAACACGAATGAAGCAATACACTAAAAACGAACTGCACTAAATTGGTAAGGACAGTCATGTTCTCATCACGCGACGGTGGAGTCAGCTGGAGTGTACGTATTCGCAAAAAAATATTAGGGTCAGAGGTCATCAGATGAGAATGTTGACGTGGTATTTCTACGTCACGTAAATAACATCCTCCGAGTCGACGGGAAGGGGCAGGGGTATATGCTTGGTCCAGGCAACAACTATTCTGAATCGACAGATTCATATATGAACTGGACTATATATGTAAAAAAAATACGCCAACGTCTGATAATATCCACAAAAATAAAAAAATTATGTTAATTGAACGATAATTGCTAAAGTTAATATTGTGTTATATTTAATTGATATATCAGTTAAATAGAATAATTATTTCAATAATTAATGGTTGACTGCTTTGTGTATTTGGTAATTATTCATTTATTAATATAATGGTCGCTTAACGTGGCGTTCTTGTAATACACCTGTGGCTGAAAGACGATGTCCTATTTCACGGCGCGCGACTGGCAGCGTAATTTTCCAATAACCTTTGTTTGTTCATTTCCTTGGCACACATCAAAATGGCGGGTCTTTTCTCATGGCCGGAGTGCGCGTTTGATTACCGTCACAGTACACGTAATGGTACTAACATTCAGGGCACAGATTAAAATGGATAAGGGTAGAGTCGGGGGTAGAGAATCGTTTCGCGACAAAAATGAGATTCCTTGTTCGTTACGAACATTCCTTCACAGAGACGGCGGCACGACATTTTGTATGGGGGTGGGGATCTGGTCACCATCCTTTGCGTCTTTATGGGCGTAATGGGTCGCGCAGTGCCTCTCCCCCCGGGTGCGGCCGCCACTGCTTCACTCATTCGTGGATAGATGAGATGTGATCTACTAGTAACCTGAATACCAGACAACTGGTTAGTTTTCTGACCGGAACCTGAATCACCGCTACTCCCTTTGTTCTGCTCTCTTGTAATTATCGCGCTGTATTTTCCTGTCGGTTTCTCGGAGTGTCCTTTCTCGCGGATGCTAGGGAACCCTCGTTAGTAGAACACGCCACATTCACGTGACCACTTCTACCCATATTTTGCTGCATGCTAGTTAAATCAAGCGTTATCAGTAAAAATAGTAAATCCAGGATTTAGGCCGGGATAGAATGTGTGCACATTTTAGCGAATATAGCAGTGACGATATTTCATGTAAAAATCTGTCTACAATTATTCGTTTTTGTATTACTTTTTGAATTCAGTATCAATCTGTGTTTTTTTTTTCAATAATATGCATAAAATGACATTTTTTGCATCGGTTTCCACATACCACATTAAAAACACATTTCGTCATTAAAAACACACTAAAAATAATTTTAATTTTTAAAATACTTCTAGACATGAACAAATTCGTTGTAAAACACTTTTTATAATTTTTTCAATTTATGTCACCGACCAAAATGTCCAGCAATCTATAGAGGGATTGTGCTTTGTCAGAAATGCTCTAAAAATAAAACTATCAGAATATGCCGTATTCACTCCATTTTTTACACCGATTTTGTCCTGAGTACGCTGACTCCATATTATTTTTTCAATTTTTTTTTTCAAAAAAGATGAGTAACATATGCAAAAATGAAGAATAGTATTACATTATTTTGAGTATTGAGTAATTCTACTTCAAAATCTGACCCAGTGGCTCGACACTAGGCGACCTTGTGGTGGTCACGTGTCTACCAGTCTCAATGAACAAAGGAAACGGCGAGTTCAAACAAAGTCTGTCGGATTTTGCTGATAGTTCACGGGTTCAAACGGTTCACGTAGTTTGGGTGCGTCTGCGCGTAAGTGCAATACAGGTATGACATGCATGTCCCGACCATGTGGACATCCACACCACTGACGGCGTATCTATTCTGTAATGTGATCGATGACGTCACACTGTGGCGCCGATCACACTATCAACGAAAGCATAATATCGAGTTGGAGAGGGAAAATAATAATAATTCTAATATCATATCAGAGATTTATCTGAGAGACGATTTTTTTAAAACCGGAACTTGGTTTCGATTTGAGATGACCTCCGAGTTGGTATCATCGGTAGAAGACGATACACAGGTTCGTCGACAGATTTATCATTATATTATCTTTAAAAAATATCCCCTCTCTTGCATGTGACACACTTATAAAAATGGAACGTAATCATGATTGTTTGAAAAATACAAATATCGCTGTCAATTAAATATTCGTGTTTGCATTGAATAGTGAGTTGTCGCTACAATGTCGCGATCCACGATGGTGTTCATTCTAAATATAAGTCAAAACTGTGGCTTGAATATGTTAATGAAAAAAAAAATACGTCGTGAAAATTATTGATAGCCTATAATTGAATTTTATTCACTCAAGCTTTGTTACAACTCAGAACCAGCCAGTGTTATCGCTATCCAATGTGATTCCGTTAATTTGGCCCAATCACGATCAAGGACGTATCCTCGGGGGCGGAGCTACGTCACGGACGTTCTACGTTGCTAAGACGCGCACCACTGTACCACGTATTTCTATGGGCTTTGTGCGCGCTGCTGAGGAACGCCGGTGAAAACTCGAAAAAAACAACACAAACTCAACTTTGAAGTAATCCTGAACAACCAAATTCATATATGTTACACACGTAGGGCTAATCTTGTTACACTGTTCAGGGGACTCTCAACAACCATCGCATAGTACCGTTTTCTGGGAGTTTTGGGTCTTTGTTTTCACCAAGAGGGTTGCCAGGCGGTAGAAAATGCCCGGATGTCCGCCCCCGAGGATAGTAACTAACCAATCCCGCAAATTCCCGCCACCTTTCAAGGTGAAGTATGGCTGAAAACACACACTGTACGCATTTCAGATGTCCTTACTCTACCGAACAAACAATTGATTTCAATTCGCCCACGTTTATTAGTTACGTCATGTCGTCTGTGCCGAAATAACCTCTCTTAAAATACAGTTTTTCAACTTTAAATACTGCGGCAGTGCATGGATAATGTGACTCAGGTGATCTGTAGCGACTGTCGGTTCTCTCAAATCTCTGGTGTATTTTAGAATTCAATACACGCATAATTCCGTGTGTTCGTTTTATCATCCCGGCGTACAACGAGTAACTCGTGGATTACATTAAGATGCAACGCGCGGAACGGGTCTGAATCGATCGCCACGTTGCTAACAGTCGCCACGGCAACCAGATTTCTGGTACACACGTAGTGTATCTCATCTTCTTGGCATGCATTTCCAAACAAAATTAATTGTTAACAAATTTCCGATCAAACGCAGAGATGAGATTTTCGATGCTAATTTAGTACGCGTTCTGAAAGTATAACACGTAAGACTGTTGGAGTCGAATTCAATTTTTGCTCTACTGAGCATGTTACTGCGCATATATTCAATGCATTATGGGGGAACGCTTTTCATCGCTTATAATGAACAAAATATCATCATACAGGAAACTCGCTAAATTATATGTCATTTAAAAAACCGTTTTAACAATATTAGGAGTTGCATCAGTAATAATATATAGTTGTTAATCCCACAACACCGAGATAAAATCTTAAGATATGAAGAAATAATTTTACCATAGAAAACCAGTGTAAAAATGCAATTTTTCACCATTTTCCGTGACATTTCGGACTCTAGTATCTCGATAGAAATCTCTTAGGTAGCCAGAATTTGTTTTTCATTCTCAGTAACCCGATAGCACGAAACCATAATAATAGAGGTATGACTAACTTGAACGCGGCATATAAAAAGATTATTTATAATAAATCGTTGGTGTTGATCATATTGATTGCACATCGCTGGAATTCCAAATTGTTGAAATTGACAAAATGACAGCGTTGTTAGTTTCAACGTCACTTGTAGTGCGTGTTCGACTATGTAAATAGATTCTGAACTACTGGACGAGGTCTATGATCACTGGAATAATAATACTTGAGTGCACTCAGTATGGCGGGAATCCAGGCTACTGGTGGTATGTGCATTTCGTCTTGTTGCAGTGTTTTCAGTTTGACGTCACTGTGCCGCTGGGGTGAACTTGAAATGGGGTCATTCACAAACATGTCCCGATCATGTGGACATAACGTTGTATCCATTCTAAAATTAGAATTATCACGTCACTATTTCAGAAAATTATAAAATATCGATTAGGAGAGGAAAATAATACTAATTTGTTTTAAAACACTTGGTTTTGGATTTGTGATGAACTTAATATTACCGGCAGAGAAAGTCGCCCAGCCTGAGGTTTGTCAACAATTTTATTATATTATTCTCTTTAAAAATCTCTTGCACGTGGGACACATATAAATGCCACGTAAATTGCTTAAAAAACGTACAAATGTCTCCGGCAATTAAACATTTACCCGATTTTTTAACAAATCTATCGGTTGTCTCTGCAATGTCGCGTTTCATTGTAATTGCATGACACAATGGCAATTTATTTTATTTTGAGTTAAAGAGCGGTAGTCGTCGTGCCGCGTCCTGTTCGATATGGGACTCATAGCGACGTATACAACGCGTGTAAAATACATTGTTTATTTACATGAAATTCGAACACGCGCCCAGGCTGCACGACGACCACCGCGCTTTAAAATTGTCGCAGGAATATTTTAAGTTAAAATTAAACAAATTGTCATTGTGTCATGCAATTGAACCCGAGTATGACGCACATGAAATGAAATGATCGTCGATTTACTTAAATTTCCGATATACGTGTATATTAGAGTGTACACATATTTTCGCTATTGACGACGACTAGTGATTCGTGGCTGGCGCCTGATATCAAGTTGCCACGTGAGGGGGAATGCCTGATTCGCCATCGGGGTCAACAGTCGCCATGGAAACCAATTTCTCTCACGTACGCACTGGTGTATCTTGTCTTGATTTTTTAAACAAAAAATGAGTATTTCAGAAATGACGCTGAAACAATTTCGATTAAGCATATTTATTGGAATTTTCGCAATCACTGGCAGATTAAAATAAGACCATAGTTTAAGTTATTTTTTTTTAAATATGTGGTAAATTAAATATTTACAATATATTAAAAAAATTGGTAAAAATGAAATAATAATAAAATATAAACACATCGCATATTACATCATATTGTAGAAATTCGATGCTGATCTAGATGGCTTGTTTTTAAAGTCGGCGATCACGTCTGTCCACCACAGTCACATGACCAAAACTTACTGGCGCGAAATGACTGTTAAGACGACCGTCTAATTATAAATCTCGTTAAGATTGGCTGCGCATCGCTGAAATTGTTGAAATTGACGAAGTGTCGCGTTTCACAGTAAACATCACTAGTCGCGCGTTTTTTTTCTTCTCCAAGTTGTCAACTGCAACTGTAGGGGATCATGTGAGGGCGTTAGGTGCAAGCCTTTCTGACGTCACTGTGCCTTGAACTTGAAATGGGGTTAAATAGTTCACGCACATAATATCAATGTCAAAATGAGTATATCCATCATACCTATTTGGCTAGACAAAGCTTTCAACTTAAAACAAAATATCTTATTATAGATTACTAAAAATAGTTACCTTTTTAAAGCTTGAAAAAAAGTATTTCGATATTCCATCAATACGAGTTACGTTCTTGTTAGTTACCATGTCAACAGAAATTACTATTAGAGGATAACAATGTTATTTCTTTCATAATCTTAATTTTATTTTTACAATTTTGGAGAGATTAAGTTCTTAAACAGTGGCCCGATATTTAAATATTTTCGGCACGTGTGTGATTATAAGGGGAGTAATCCAGGTAAATTTCGTTCCATTTGCAACGCTTTTCACGCCACGTGGATGTCCCGTAATTTGGAGTATACTTTTTAACTCCCTGAACCAGCGGCGGGATCTATGAACGATAATTTAATGGTTTACAGGAACTGATTTTCGTCGAAGAATCTGAAATTGGTAAATTATTCGTAAAATATTAATTCGATATTTGATATATAATACAAAAGCAAATTAATTTGTGCTGATAGTTTTAGTCGTATGTGTCAAAACATCGCACGTGAGTTATTAAAAATCACATTAAAAAATAAAAAAAAAATATTTTGTTTTACATTAAATTGCATCTATTTTTACGTCGATTTGTTGCTTTATATAAGTGAAGCGAACTTTAAAAAAACCTATGACATCTATATTAATGGCTTTAATGTTACTAAAAATTACGGGACTCGACATTTCATTTACTGTTTTATTTTTTTAATTAGTGGCCCAGTTTTCGTTACCGACTGAAATGTTACGTTTTCGCGAATTGTTTTTATTTGTTGTATACACCTTGCGCCTACCATAAAGCAACGTCAAAAGTTCTGTCGACCGCGTTTTGAAAGTCAATAGTAAAAGAACAGGTCACATAAACTGGATTGAGCTGGAAATGCTGGCCGACTCACGGTTGTACATGGGATACATCTCTAGCGTTCCATGGACTGTGCATGTGGACGCCATGCTCACTGAATAGGTTCGTAATTATTGTACACGCTCATGAATATTTAAATTTGAAGCCAATCAGAATCAAACTAGAGCAAACTCGAATTTCCCGCTTGCTGACATCACCCATCACGCGATAAAATCATGTAGCGGACTGAAAAAAGTCCCAAGGCTAACTACATTTATTGCGTATATTTCATTAATTCTGTAACTTGTTACCAATGGAAAATTACTAAAAATGTTGGCTGAGCAATTTGATTATTTTTTTGTGCTAGATTGTCGACGTTTTTTCTGATATAATAAAACACGCGTGCTGCGTATTAATTTATGCAAATTTTGAAGTGTGCCGATTTTGGGATACGCTAAATACCTAACTTTCAATGACAAATCTTCAGTCAAACATGGCTCCCAATCCTGATCACGATTGTCAGCAACATAGTGAAGGAAAACTTCCCGAAACTCCTCCACCGGAATATGACACAATTGAACACCCTCAGGTATGATGCTCATTTTGTCGTGAAATGTTTTTTTTTGCAATTTGTCTTCTTTTTCAGGCACAACTGAATATATTTTTTCGTTCATATCCTGCCATCTTCATGACATTTCGCGCGGCAATGGATTGTGTTTTTTTTTTTCAAAACTCTGACTGTTTTTTTTTTTTCATTAACAGAATGTACTTAAGGAACCTCCATACGAGTGTGCAGCTGCATCTGCTGCTGCGATGCTTCAATTTAACTTGGACGAAGCCAACGGTGTGCCGTTATTCATCAGCCCTTTCCCGGTTGAATCGAAAATCCCGATCGAACCCGGCGATCTCGCCAACGTAGACAAAGTGAAAGAAGTCGATCATTGGGCCTTGCCAGAGTTGCAGGACAATTCGACAAAGTGGGCAGGTGAGAGATTTTCTCAACGATTGTATTTTTCTTCAAATGATCGTTTTCAAGCAAGTCAAATAAACACTTGCGATTTCTGTGATCGTGGAAATTTATGCAATGTTTATTGTCAAACGTACGAATCCAGCTGAGCCGAGCGGTCAGTTCACCGGCTTCATTCCAATAACACGTCTTAAATTTATTGCTGATTTATGTTACAATTAATCACAGTAATTAGGAAATGAGTAAATTCTGCCTTTTCTTTAGTTTGCTTGCCGTTCACGCCAGCGGATGTGTTTTTGACCGGTATTTTTTGGCGCCACGTGTAGTAGTACGAGGAAATGTTAATTACTGTTCATATGGTAATCATGTGGACCCCATTGAACGCCCTTCGCTTTTGATCTCTTTTCATTCACGATCTCGGACAATCTTGATAATTTTTGTCCTGTTACACCGCCCTTTGCAATGTTTTTGTTTTGTTTGTTGAAGTGAACATTTATGTTTCGTGATGTACTTCGGTGTTTTTAGATGTGAACACACAGCTGATAATCGTTCGATATGGTTCGTGTCGATCACATGTGCACCCGCCCACTTACACATGTGCGTGTACGTGTCAAACGAAAGTGTTCGCAATCAAACTTTCAAAGTTCAATAGTTCGATATATCTGAAACTCGTATCATATTAAATAATTTGTCTGAATTTATTATTTGAACTCTGATAGACTGCATTTTAAATTTTTTATTTAAAATTGGTAAATGCAAAAGCATTTTTTTCATGTTTTTAATTTCAGTTTTTGTTTTTTGTTTTCAGATCTCAGTTGTTCTGGTAAATTGAAACGTGTCATCGTTGATTATTTTGGTAAACTAGTTTGTCTAATTGGTCTCCTCTACCTGTTTATCTGTTCTCTGAGCTTCCTTGGTAGCGCTTTCCGTCTTCTTGGAGGGAAAGCCGCTGGGGAGGCGTTCGCCTCAAACGAAGTTCTCTCCAACCCTGTCTGTGGACTGATGATCGGTGTCCTGGCAACTGTACTTGTGCAGAGTTCCAGTACCACAACTTCTATTGTGGTTTCTATGGTTGCAGCCGAGAGTGAGTATTTTTGTTCTTTATTTACTGATTTTGTTAACGTATACAAAGGTTGACCTGACACCCCACGAATTATAAAATGAAACAAAATATTGTTGTAGAACTGGTAGTTTTAGAGACAGATTTTAAAATAGTACAATTACAGATAATACACAAAGTAAAAAGCTTCTCTATGTATATGTATTTAAAAAATCTGTAAAAAACACTCCCAAAACGTGTATCAACAGAAGTTTCATTAAAAGGCAGCTAGCTTGTCTTGTCTTGTTGAATTTGCTACTTCGTATTTTTAAAGCTCAATCTATAAAAAAAAATGTTGCATTTTTGGCATTTTACTGTCTAAATCCATCCACCTACTTTATAATTTAGTGAAACCCCTCGATGGATACCATATTTGAAACTGCAATGGAACTAACATGTTGGGGAAAATTAAAATAATAATTTCTTGGTAATTGCTGATCTGGTTAATGCGTTTCACGTAACATAAATATTTCTGAACTTAAAATCGTGGCAGCCGCTATGCAAGAATAGATAAAACTGTCTCCTTCATTAATAAAGTGTTTTATTAGCACTGTACGGCTGCCATGCGCTGTGCATGTGGACAGCATGTCATGTCAAGCACAGAATATATATAGCTTAGTGGCGTGTGTAGATTAGTGTAAAAAGCGGATACCGTTTAGCTAGCCTGGTCATGGATTAATTTCCTATTAAATATCTGCTCGGTAAAATAACTGTAATCATTGTCTAATGTGTTTTAATTTATTTGGTGAGATATTCATAATTAAGCCATCAATGCTTGCACAGAATTGTGTAGAATTAGGGAAGTTGTTTGTGATGTCGGTATCTGTGTAATGTAACTGTACGTACATATGCTAAGCAGAGACGTACATATGCTAAGCAGAGACGTGGGGCTTGAACTTAGAGAGGCATTGAAGGCAATTGCATGTCGCCCGAGGAGCTTGATTTGTGCACTTTGGAAAATGCAGTTTTTCTCTACGCCACTGTAAAAGGGTTTTTAATTTAGCTTATTTGGCTGACTGTGGAAAATGCACTAAATTAAAACCCAGTGAATGTAAAATTATGCATAGAACACATTATCTAAATGATAAAACCGTGAATTTAAAACCCACTGAATATGCCTGAAATGGTAAATCAGCGAAATTTAAACCCAGTGAAAATTAGTAATTTTGCGTATATTACTATAAGCCATAGGTAATTTTATCAGATTTTTTGCCTTGACAAAAATGGGTGTCCTCTGAACTCCAATCCCTTGGGATTATTTTAATTATTTGTTCATGTCTATGTAATACTTAACAGACATGAATGGAAATGTAGTTTTAATCATATTTGGGTTGTCTTTTTTTTTTTTAAATATTTGCTGGTAAAATCTACATATCAATAATTACATATAAGAATAGAATTTCCATGATTTTTTTTTTTTCCCCCCCAACCACATGGTTCGGGTCTTCACTTTATTTCTGAACTACATTCATTGATCTACTGAAATATTGTGAATATGCAAATTAAAAATAAATTTCAAATGCTTTAGTCTTGCTTTATGATTTCAGTGCTTGAAATTAACAGGGGCTGTTCAGTTAATGCATTTAACATTTTTTTTAGCCTTCAGCAATCTGTAATATTGAATTTTTTTGATGACTGCCAACGCAGTACTGTAAATATTCACTGAACTTGCCCTGTACAAAAGCATTAAAACCTGATTGCCAGGGAGTGTCGTGTAAATAGAACTTTACAGTGATATTTACCATTAGTTATTGATTATACTAATAATTTATTTATTTTATTTGTTGCAGTTCTCTATGTAAGGCAGGCCATTCCTATTGTCATGGGCGCAAACATTGGCACATCGGTCACCAACACGCTAGTTGCGATGTTCCAAGCACATGATCGAAATGAATTCAGACGTGCGTTTGCCGGTGCCACCGTGCATGATGTCTTCAACTGGTTATCGGTGATATGCCTATTGCCGCTGGAAATCACTACTGGTTACCTATATAAACTGTCAGGGGTCATTGTTCGTAGTATGAATTTGGAAAGTAACGAAGACGCTAAAGTCGAACTTATTAAAATTATCACCAAGCCATTCACCAGCAAGATAATTGAGGTGGGTTGAATCTGTAATTTCAGTTGTGTTGTCATGGTGACTGATTTTATCCAAACATTCTTAGGCAAGGAGAAACAAAATGTACTGATTTAGCGATGCTTTTCAGTTGTTTTCTTACTGTGCTTGGTGTCAATGTTTGGATGTCAAGACTTGTTGCATCTTTGGGAGAATGAAGCTACTGGCTCCTTTTTTACACAACACTTTTAAAATCTGGCGTTTTTCTTGTGATAAACATGTTATTAAATAATTATACTGTAACCATGGCAACATTGATTTAATCTTGTGACTGTTTCTGAAAGACAATTATTTCATACCAGTACCATTAACTTCTCAAAAAATCGTCTTTATTTTTTCCATATTGCAATGATCGATTGCATTCAACATGCCAAACATATCTTCCCCCATGACCTTATTCAAATTAGAGGTCAAACACAGTGGACTTTTTCTGTACATTTTTTTTTTTTTTTTTATACTACTGTTATTTTCCTTTAAATCATTTTAATCGGCTGTTTTTTTTTCTTTTACTGGTATTCGTTCAGTGAAGGAGTTCAGTCATGGTTGCTATGGGTTCAGTCATTGTTGCCATGCATAGTTTCAATCTGTTTGGCATCTTTATTTCACCCTGCATTTCATATCAATTGAAGTAAACAATTTTGTTGTTTTGTTTAATAAAATTGCCGCAGTATTTGCTTATCCCCAAATCATTAACTTTGTGATTGACCAGAATAAAGTCTGCTGTAAGAATTGCAGTTATGTACAACTTGTGGCTGCCTGCATTCCAAGCATACCGAATGTTTCACTGCCTGCTTGACCAATGCATCTTAAAAAGAACCATTATATATAAGGGGGTGTCGGTGGTCATGGAGGGTCACACTGATGTTGATTGTATTTTTATTTTGACTTCAGGTTGACAAGAAAGTTATCACAAAGATTGCTATCGGTGACAGCAGTGCTATTGACGACAGTATGATCAAGCATTGGTGTGAGACTACAGAGGTTACTCGACTGATAAATGTTACCATGGAGACCAACGTGACGTCTGAAATGAGCATTCCTAACGCTTCCAGTGAAACTATGAATGTGACGACACTTCAGAATATTACATCATTAGTGGAGGTCACAGATAAGATACCGCTCACAAAATGTAAGTTTTCGTTTTCGTCTGCTTCTCCTTCACTTCCTAGTCTCGCACATTGTACTTTCCCATTTCCCTCTCGTAAACTCTGAAATACTGTGAACTGCGTAATTTTCCAAGACAAATCACAAATCTGTAAAAATTGCATAATTATTAATATAGCAGTGAAAATAATTATCAATGACACATATTTTGACTTGTATATTAATATTTTGATTATTTCGTTATAGGCTCACATCTGTTCGTCGACACGGAGCTGAGCGACACTATCGTTGGTATAATATTACTGGCTGGAGCGTTGGCTATGTTATGCATCTGTCTTGTATTGATCGTCAAATTGTTACACTCACTGCTTCGTGGACAAATAGCCATCGTCATTAAGAGAACAATCAATGCAGACTTTCCTGGCAAGCTCTCCTGGCTGACCGGTTATATCGCGATCTTAGTCGGTGCTGGTTTGACACTTCTCGTCCAGAGCAGCTCAATTTTCACCTCTGCGTTGACCCCGTTGATTGGTATCGGCGTTGTCTCTCTGGATCGTGCTTATCCCTTGACGCTGGGTGCAAATATCGGCACGACTGGTACGGGCCTTCTTGCAGCCATGGCAAGTTCTGACGGTAAATTAGCCAGTGCCCTTCAGATTGCCTTCTGTCATCTTCTGTTTAATATCTCTGGCATTCTCATTTGGTACCCGATACCATGCATGCGTAAAGTTCCTATCAGAGTTGCAAAGATATTTGGCAACACGACTGCTAAGTACCGATGGTTTGCTGGGCTATATCTAGTACTCATGTTCTTTCTTCTGCCTGGTCTTGTCTTTGCGCTGTCTGTGGCTGGATGGCAGTATCTCGTTGCGTTCGGCGTCCCGATTCTAACCATCGCAACGTTAGCTATATTGATTAGCGTGCTCCAGGTCAAAGCACCGAAATGTCTTCCTCATTTCCTAAGGACATGGGATTTCCTTCCAAAGTGGATGCACTCGTTAGAACCGTTTGATCGTGTCGTTAATCGTATGTTTAGCTGCTGCCGGAAGTGTCCATGCTGTAAAAAGTCTCGCAAAAGCAATTCGTACGATGTCAGTCACATTTCACAGATACCCTTACAAGACTGCAATACGACATTGGACTCCATCAAAATAACATCAGTGTAGCATAGGCTAACTATGGATGTCAATTTTAACCAGTCTGTGTTGTATAATTATAAATTATTTTTTAATATTAGCCATAATATTGTGGCTATCATATTTATGAACCATAAAATGCAACAAAGTTTTGTTTTTTTATTTGCTGCTTGAATGCAAAGAAACTTGGTCTACCTCGAGTATCGATCGCTTTAAACCAGTTTCAACCAGATTTGTGGCTTGTTTGGTGATTGAAAAAACTGTATTTATTTAAGCCCATATTTATACAATGTTGCAGGTGTTTTGGAATTACATGCAGTATGTAATTTTGAAATAAAAAAATAAAATAAAAATATGCTCAGGATTTACTGTTAAGTAGTATTTTAACAGTTTTCTTTGTTTTGATAAAGAAGATGTAGAGGGAGTTAACTAGATTTTATTCTGTTTGCTTGTAAATGCATTATTTTGGTATTTATATTTGAAAATTTATTTTAGAAAGGAAGAAAAAATATATATATATTTATTAAGTACAAGGCTGTATACACTTTCTGGACCAACATGTTCTTTCTATGTGTTTTGATTGGTCCTGTGTTTTGAAAATCAGCCAATGATACTGCTCGGTACATGATTGAAATGCCATATGTATGTACTGTAAAAGGAGGGTCTTGATGCAATTATTGTCGCATTTAATATTTAAATGTCCCCTCCCCCATCCATCTCTTGATGGATGAAATAGACCTGGGCGTTTGAAGGTTGTAAATATTGTATTGCATTTTTTTTTAAGAAAAAATTTAAAAGTGAAAGAATTGAAATTGTCACAGTACAAGCATTTATCTCGCTTCTCTGTAAGGTATAATCTGATTGTATCTTGTAGATAATTTCACCTATTTACTGTTTACCAAGTTAGTGTGGTTCTGTAACTGCCAACAAGATCTTTTCGTCTCTTGCCAGGAATGTTTCGTTAATACTCGAAATCAATGTAAATCCATTGTAACTTATGAAAACAATTAAATGCATCTACATTGAGGGGAGGGAGGAGTGTATGGGTGGGTGTGTGCTTACTTGGATGGAAAATTTGTAGACAAGTGCTTGTGCTTTGACAATTACAATATTGACTACTGTACAGTGAGTTTCAGTTAATTTTAAAGAAATAAACTTATAAAAATGAAATCCAATGTTTCTTAGTGTTGACTACAGCAATGTACTGCCCTGCAATAGGTGATTTTTCGTACAACTGCGAGATCTCGCGAGATGCATGAAAAACGCGCATCGAACGTCTGCCGCAAAAAATCAAACTATTTGATTTTGAACTCTAATTTCTTTATTTTGTAGCTCACATCGACCGGCCGATCTTTGATAGAGAAATATTGCATTCGAATATCCTCACTTAATCGAAATTGCCCATGATCAAATATGTACAGCTCATTATTAAGCATGGAAATGTCACACAAAATACTTTCACATTTGTCGAATCCCATGCGATGTTTGACGCTGTGACCTTTGTCCTGTTTTTACGTTAGATTTCATGCATAAGGTGTGATTCTCACAGTGAAGGGGGAAAATGGTCTTTTATTCCTGTATGCATTCGGGGACCATTACTCTACTGGTTTTCTTTCAAATAGAAAAGTTGCCTGCTCATTAGACAATGTTGAAGATTTAAAATGCCAGTCTTTTGAATGTCTAAGAAACTACAACCTCCCCTCACATATTTCATTTTCCAAATTCACTGGACTGTATTTTTAAAATAGAACACAATTTCTGGACTCCATTAGAAGAGTACAAAATAAGTGCAAATAATTCAAATTTCCTTTGGCTGTATGTTTAAATTATGAATAAAATACTTGAAATTTACATAACGAGCAAATATGGTATTTTGGTCTTAAAAATTGGGTTTGTCACAAAGATGCTAAATCAAAAACAGTGAATGGGCTGGATATGTTTCGAATCGTAAAGTATCGTTGAGGGCGTGCTTCTCGTAACGATCTCTTTCTGGCGCACATGGGGAGCAATTCATGCAACATCCTTGGAGGGTGGAGGTATTAGTACGTCACAGTACGTTCTACGTTGCTAAGGCGCACCACTGTCTGTACTATGTATTACTATGGGCTCTGCGCAAACTGCTGTGGAACGCCGGTGAAAATAGCTAAGGCCAATAAAACAGTTAATCCTGAGCAACCAAATTTATGTTTTTACAGGTAGTGGTAATCTTGTTACACTCTTCAGAGTTGCACACACTCTCCCAAAATACAGTTTTCTGAGAGTTTTCGGCCTTTGTGTTCACCGTGATGGTTTTTGGTTGGTGAAATTACCCGTTTGTCCGCACATAAGGATTTTTGCATTCATTACACTTCATTCATTACACATTCATTACACTTCATCCCAATGGGATGGGTCGGTGGATCAGAAGGGGGGTTACGTTGTTTTTGATTTTGCAATAGGGGGAGGGGTCACCCTGTTTTTGATATCATGAATAGGTGATTGGGGGGTCACCATGTTTTCGAGAATTCACATACGCGCTTATGCATATATTTTTTTTAAAAAATTTCAGAAAAAAAGATAAAAAAGTTAATCGTACAAATGTGTTCTCAATAATAACTATTACCTATATTGCCTAAACAAATTTTAATGAAAAAAAAGTTATAGGATAAATATTTTGGGATTGAAGTTGCCAAATAACTTACTAACAGATTGTGGAATGCGTCTTGAACCCCAATTATACTGTTAAGTTTTAAACACATCCCAAGTCCATGTGCTGCTGATATCAGATTATTTTATTTAATGTCTGAAGTTACCATTGTATTAGATATTTAATGGGAAGACAACACAGCAATTAGTACAAAGAGCTGTGACAGTTTTTGTTCAGCAAATCAAAAAAGTAAAATTTGTGAAAATGCTGACATATAAATTAAAATAAATGAAATAACTTTTAAATATGCATATTCTGCTCTGTAAAATACCACATATTTAAGAAGTTTCCTTTGTTTTCATAAGCTTCGGGTGTAAAAGCATTCCCGGTCTATAAAATATGAAAGATATTTTAAATCCAAATTAGTTTTCAGAGAGTTCAAACTGCCTAGATTCAAATCTTCTTTTCCTATCTTATAAGGGCGTTTATCAAAAATTATGTCAAAATTATGGCAAACCATGATATTTTCACTGCACATATAATACATTTTATAATCATGTCAGAGCCAAAACTGATAATGTTTTTTTTGTTTTTTTTTCGGCGGGGGGGGGGGGTCCAGCATATTTTAAAATATAATGATGGGGTGTGTCACCCACTATTTTTTATTTGATAGGGGGTGGGTCAAATGAGATTTACAGCTGGCAAAATGGAATCTGCGACTCCCCCTAGGCCGAAGTGACCAACTGACCAACCCCTAGTATATTTATCGGGGAGGGGCATCCGGGCATTTTCCCCGCCTGGCAACCATCGCGGTGAAAACAAAGGCCAAAAACTCGCAGAAAACGGTACTTTGTGATGGTTGTTGAGACTCCCCTGAACAGTGTAACAAGATTAGCCCTACGTGTGTAACATATATAAATTTGGTTGTTCAGGATTACTTCAAAGTTGAGTTTGTGTTGTTTTCTCAAATTTTCAACGGCTAGACCGGCGTTCCACAGCAGCGCGCACAGAGCTCATAGAAATGCATGGTACAGTGGTGCGCGTCTTAGCAAAGTGGAACGTCTGTGACGTAGCTCTGCCCCCGATGATAGATTTGAAATTAAAAATAAATAAAAAAAAAATCTCAATAATCAAACTCTAGGAGACGCTATTTACACCGCACTTACGGTAGTAATATTTGTGGAGAAAACTAGCAATATCAACGAATTGCTTGCAGTTGAGGTGAATATATCATTTCCCAGTTTTGTGATGGTTATAGAATCCCAGATTACTGCAATCTAATCATAAACGAAGGCGTGCAAATTTGTTTTAATAAAAAAAAAAAAAAATCATAATATTACCGTTCGCCAGTGATGGCGCTCTAAATAATCATGGCGGACAAATGCGAGCCACCGAGTGATTGGGAGTCGTTTTTTAGCAATGCTTCCTCGCCGCCAACAGATTATGACATGTTGAAAGAGAAAATGCGTTCATTTGTTGCAGATAAATCAACAGACAACAAAATAGTACTGGTTACGGTAAGTTCAGATGCAATTTACTGGTTCGTCCGACTGTCCGACGCAGACTTGTTTTGCTTATAGATGTAGATCAATGCATAGAGGTAAAAAGAAAAGATCAATGGTTCTAAAATTGATGTGATTTTGATTTCTAGTTGGAAATCGATATTATATTGAAAAATAGTGTCCGCATACTGGTCGTCGGTGTGTCTTTTCGGTTACAAAATAAATAAATAATAAATAATAATAATATAATATGTGAGCCCTAACTTCGTTTCAATTATTTTGATCGCGGGTTTGAATCAGTGTCTGCCACTCAACTCCGCCTTAGACTCTGTTACTTGGACTTTTACTGAGAACACATCAAACTCTTAAGACGGAATTAAAACGGTTAAATAACAGTAAACAAAATAAAATACAGTACAATATTATGAACAAACAAAAAACAAGTGAACATCAATCAAACATATCTACAAATCAAAGTTTTGCTGTCTTGTACATTGTAAGTTATTGCCCTCTCAAATTAATTATATATTCCGTACTTAAGGGCATGTGGGTGAGAGTTAGGGTAAGAGATGGGGGTACACTGTAAAGTCTTTCCATATTTTAGTTACTCATTAAAAAAAAAAATCATTTGTGAAAATGGTTGTGAAATTGGTAAAATTTGTCAAGCAAGCTTTATGTAGCGATTTTCTGTTATTGTTGTGAGAAGGGTATACCAAATAAGTGATATTTATCTTGGATTTTTTCGTCAGGACAACAGATGAAAATTTATGTTGCTACTGTTTTTGCCATCCAGGTTCAATCTTTAATCAATGTTAAATTATGTTAAAGTGGGGCTGGCAGGATTAGAGTTAAACGGTGGTGGTCGTCATGTAAACAAACATGTATTTTACATGTGTTGTGTATGTGAATTCTATATTGAACAGAATGTAGCACGACGACCACCGCTCTTTAAATTTTTGTACTTTGTCAAAATCAACAAAATATTCGAAATAAATGGGAAAAATAAATTGTCGGCATCATCAACGGGTTCCTGGAAATCTTGATCCATCATCAAATGTGAAAAATGAACGGGAAAGAAAAACATCGTTCAATGTTCCTGGCAGTCCCGATTTATTCCTGAATGTGAAATATAGTTTGAATGGTTAAATGCACTTATATGAATCGTTTACGCTTGTACTTTGCTGCAATCTAGCACAACATTTATGCAAATAAATGTTCCACCACATTTCTACAATTTATGTAAATTATATAATTATTATCATCATGTTAATTCTTTACTCAACAGACATACAGTGGAGGGCATAAACCTGAGGACATTATAAAAAATGCAAGCTGGCACAAAAAAATATTGATAATCTCAGGGGGAAATTTGAATTTGAACAAATATTAATCAATATTCAAAAATTATGGAACATAAATTAACAAATGAATATATACAGTCCTGGAAGAAACAATTAAAAATTTGTTGAAATAATCAAAATGAGGGAAAGAAATTAAAAACATACCAATTATTCAAAAACTTTGGAATTAAAAAATAAATAAATAAAATAAAAGAATACAACATGAGGAGAATTATGACAAAGTTTAGAATCAGTGAGAATAATTTGAAAATTGAATTAGGTAAAAGAAGTAAAGAATGCAATGAAAAAATAGTCAGGAATGAAATTCACTTCATCCTAAGTTGTGAATTATATGAGGAGGAAAGGAAATTTAGAGAATGTGATATTAAAACAAATCAGAAAAAGGAAAGACTAAATAACTTAAATATCATGTAATTGTAATATTGCATTGGCCAAATATTTAAAAAATATAATATATATATTTATATTTTCTTTTTTAATAATTTCTTATTATATATTGTTTGTTTTGACATGACTATACTGTACCTTCAGATGGTACTTGTTGAGTAATAAAGTTATTATTATCACTATAAACATTTTATAAATATAAATTTTTATAAATCAAAATGGCTGTTAGAAATCAAATTGACTAATCCAGAAATAGCATTGTAACATCATTGTACGTTCGATTTAATATATATTAATTATTAATGAGTTGGTTCAACTCCGTCCAATCAACAAGCACTTCATTTTGAATAAATGGTTGCAGTTGTTATGTCACATGAATTTTTTGGCATGCATTATGGGTATGGACAATTGGGAGATGTTTGAACCAATCACTATCAACCTTTTCACCACTAGACTTTCTCGCCAAAATTATTCTGCATTTTTTTTCAATATTCTTGGAAATGAACCCTACTTTTGGAGCCAATAGTCAAAATTTGAGTAAATTTTCAGGTCTTACTCAAAAAAATTGGCTATTTTTGTCCAAATCTTCTAAAAGAAAGTGCAGACTATAAACAGGATTATGTTGTTAATTTGTGATGAAAAGAGGGAACTGGTGGTGAAAAGATTAAATAGTTGAATTAGAATGAAAGCTGATATTTAAATATTTGAATTAGAATGAAAGCTGATATTTAAATATTTGAATTAGAATGAAAGCTGACGGTTAGTATTTAAATATTTGAATTAGAATGAAAGCTGATGGTTAGTATTTAAATATTTGAATTAGAATGAAAGCTGATGGTTAGTATTTAAACATTTTAATTAGAATGAAAGCTGATGGTTAGTAATTAAATATTTGAATTAGAATGAAAGCTGATGGTTAGTATTTAAATATTTGAATTAGAATGAAAGCTGATGGTTAGTATTTAAACATTTTAATTAGAATGAAAGCTGATGATTAGTATTTAAACATTTTAATTAGAATGAAAGCTGATGGTTAGTATTTAAATATTTGAATTAGAATGAAAGCTGATGGTTAGTATTTAAATATTTGAATTAGAATGAAAGCTGATGGTTAGTATTCAAATATTTGAATTAAAATAAAAGCTGATGGTTAGTATTTAAATATTTGATTTAAATTTAAAGCTGATGGTTAGTATTTAAATATTTGAATTAGAATGAAAGCTGATGGTTAGTATTTAAATATTTGAATTAGAATGAAAGTTGATGGTTAGTATTTAAATATTTGAATTAGAATGAAAGCTGATGGTTAGTATTTAAATATTTGAATTAGAATGAAAGCTGATGGTTAGTATTTAAATATTTGAATTAGAATGAAAGCTGATGATTAGTATTTAAATATTTGAATTAGAATGAAAGCTGATGGTTAGTATTTAAATATTTGAATTAGAATGAAAGCTGATGGTTAGTATTCAAATATTTGAATTAGAATGAAAGCTGATGGTTAGTATTTAAATATTTGAATTAGAATGAAAGCTGATGGTTAGTATTTAAATATTTGAATTAGAATGAAAGCTGATGGTTAGTATTTAAATATTTGAATTAGAATGAAAGCTGATGATTAGTATTTAAATATTTGAATTAGAATGAAAGCTGATGGTTAGTATTTAAATATTTGAATTAGAATGAAAGCTGATGGTTAGTATTCAAATATTTGAATTAGAATGAAAGCTGATGGTTAGTATTTAAATATTTGAATTAGAATGAAAGCTGATGGTTAGTATTTAAATATTTGAATTAGAATGAAAGCTGATGGTTAGTATTTAAATATTTGAATTAGAATGAAAGCTGATGGTTAGTATTTGAATATTTTTATAAAATAAGGTACAGTTTTCTGTCTGAATTACCCAATGGCGGCAGAACTACGGTAAATTCATTTTGTTTATTTTTCAGTCTGGTGGCACGAGTGTACCTCTTGAAAGTAGAACAGTTCGTTATCTTGATAACTTCAGTAGTGGCACACGTGGAGCTGCATCAGCCGAGTATCCTTTCATTTTTTTCATTTAAATCGGGAAATAATGCGGGAGTGTTTTTCCTTTTACAGAAGTGTTGGAGTCAGCTAACTTGCTCACTAATAGACCATTTTCCGTACACTGCGAGAATCACGCGTTATGCGTGAAATCGAACGTAAAAACAGGACAAACAAAGGCCATAGCGTCGTAGTCGCGTCAAACATCGCGTGGGATTCGACAAACGCGAAAGTATTTCGGGGACACTTCCATGCTTAATAATGTGCTGTCCACATTTGATGATAGGCAATTTCGATTAAGTAAGGGTATTCGGAAGCAATATTCCTCTGTCGAAGATCGGCCGGTCAATGTAAGCTGCGAAATAAAAAAATTCTACTTCAAAATCAAATCGTTCGATTTTTGCAGCAGACGTTCGACGCGCGTCTTTCATGCATCTCGCGAGATCTCGCAATTGTTCGGAAAATCACCTATTCGCTAACCACTTTGGTTTTTACTAAAAGTAGATGACGTAGATTTAAAATATTACCCTTCATTCTGTCACCATCAAATGCTAGTAATCTTTAAAAATACAATATTTTAAATAAATTTACGAGGATTTAAAATTGATGCGATTGTCAAAACTATTAAGTGAGTTAGTGAATTAGTGAGCAAGTTAGTTAACTTGCTGCTCCATACTTCCGAAACTTGCTGTAAATTGGAATAAAGGTGAGTTGTACTTCTAGAACCGTTTTACATGTTTTATAATACTCACTTTATGATTTTGGAATGATCAATCTGGGCAAGTGAATTTGACTTCTATGCATACGTAATTTATCACTTGCCTGTTTTACTGGTTGTGCGCAGTGCATTTACGGCTTGACTTTCTGTATTCTCTAAGAATAATAGTCATAGATTCCTGGGAAAACATAAACATTCTAAAACTTCTAGATGACATTAGAAATTAGTCATCACCCATCTCCACTGAATCACGTGATGAGACACCCAGTTGGGTTACACACAACTGTGGATTTTTCTAATTTTGCTATTTTCACTGATAAGTAAAATCTGCTTAATTAAAGCTACTGTATGTAAATTAGCAATAAAACTCATTATTTCCTATTTATAATCGATCAAAGAAAATGTAATGCTAATTTTCCAAATTACACATATAAACTTGTCTGACCTGTTTTTTTCTATGAATGTCTCATTTTCCTAAGTTTTCACTGCCGAACGTATTGTAATTAGTCCCTGTTCGGACAGAGTCCAAAAATAGGGACTTATGTTTTGCCCTGTGTGCGTCCGTGCGTCCATGCATCTGTGCGTCCATGATCACCTGTATCTCGAACATGCATGGACCGATTAAGTTCAAACTTCACTCATACATCACACATTATATGGGACATATGCACATGCATTTTTTTCATGATCCGATTAACGATAGCCAAAAAGCGGCCATTTTAAGGCCGAAAATGCATCAAAATCGCACATTTTCACCATTCCGGACCCCGATCTCAGTTATGCATGGATGGATTTTGTTCAAATTTGGTACATACATTAAACATAATAGGACCTTGATGCACGTCATTCTTTTTTGGGATCGGGCTTGAAATGGCCAACTGGCAGCCATTTTGTTTTAAAGAATTCAGTTCTGGATCCGTATCTGAGACATGTCTGGATTGATCGAGTTCAAACTTCACACACACAAGGTACATCATGTCACAAATATGTATGTGCATTTGTTTCATGATCTCATTACCGATAGCCAAATGGCGGCCGCTTTAAGCCCAAAAATGCATTGAAATCGCACATTTTCACCATTCCGGACGCGGATCTCAGTTATGCATGGACGGATTTTGTTCAAATTTGGTACATACATTAAACATAATAGGACCTTGATGCACGTCATTTTGTTTTCCGGATCAAATTCAAAATGGCCGACTGGCAGCCATTTTGTTTTAAAGAATTCAGTTCTGGATCCGTATCTGAGACATGCCTGGATTGATCGAGTTCAAACTTCACACACACAAGGTACATCATGTCACAAATATATATGTGCATTTGTTTCATGATCTCATTACCGATAGCCAAATGGCGGCCGCTTTAAGGCCGAAAATGCATTGAAATCGCACATTTTCACCATTCCGGACCCGGATCTCGGTTATGCATGGACGGATTTTGTTCAAATTTGGTACATACATTAAACATAATAGGATCTTGATGAACGTCATTTTTTTTTCCGGATCAAGTTCAAAATGGCCGACTGGCGGCCATTTTGTTTTAAAGAATTCAGTTCTGGATTCGTATCTGAGACATGCCTGGATTGATCGAGTTCAAACTTCACACACACAAGGTACATCATGTCACAAATATGTATGTGCATTTGTTTCATGATCTCATTAACGATAGTCAAATGGCGGCCGCTTTAAGGCCGAAAATGCATTGAAATCGCACATTTTCACCATTCCGGACCCGGATCTCAGTTATGCATGGATGGATTTTGTTCAAATTTGGTACATACATTAAACATAATAGGACCTTGATGCACATCATTTTTTTTCCCGGATCAAGTTCGAAATGGCCGACTGGCGGCCATTGTGTTTTAAAGAATTCAGTTCTGGATCCGTATCCAAGACATGTCTGGATTGATCAAGTTCAAACTTCACACACACAAGGTACATCATGTCGCAAATAGATATGTGCATTTGTTTCATGATCCGCTTAACAATAGCTGAATGATGGCCATTTTAAGGCCGAAAATGCATCAAAATCATGTATTTTCACAATTCCGGAACCGGATCTCAGTCATGCATAGATGGATTTTGTTCAGATTTAGTGCATATATTAAACATAATATAAGCTTGATGCATACCAATTTTTCTTCGGATCAAGTTCAAAATGGCCTACTGGCGGCCATTTTGTTTTAAAGAATTTAGTTTTCGATCCATATCTCGGACATGCCTGGACAGATCAAGTTCAAACTTCACATACACATCATACATTATATCATACATATGCCTGTGCATTTGGGCCAGTCCTTTTAAAGTCAAAAATTTACAAAAATTGCACATTTTCACCATACCAGAACTGAATCTTAGTCATGCGTGGGCAAATTTAGTTTAAATTTTTTTTTGGATTGTGTTGAAAATGGCAGACTGGTGGCTATTTTGTTTTACTGAATGCAGTTCAACATCCATATTGTTGCTGCTTTGAGTGTATATGTCACTCAAATATGAACAGAACGGGGATGTGTCATTGACAATGACTTGTTGTATTTTCATTTTATGTTTTTTTTTTTTATACTCACCAACAAAAATGACTGCAGGCTGAACAGCATCATATACACAAGGTGTATTTTTTTTGGTTTATTTACAAAATCTAAAATTCTGATTTTATCATTCCTATTCAATTTCTAGAGTCATATTTGTCTTAATATTTGAATTCAGATATTTTTTAGAAGCAGGTTATTGCGTCATATTTCTACATCGACTGAAATCACTGTATCCATTTACAAGAAGAATTGGCGGGACAAATTTACTAGACTGTTTGCAATTCACAAAGACTGATGACATCCAAGGTAAGCCTATTTACTGTCATTGTAACAAAATAGTCATAAAATGCAATAAAATTCTAAAATCACCAAAATTTTGGTTTTCAGTATATGTGGGGTAGTGGATATTTAAAATACGTGCCAAACAAATGATTTCTCTTTATTTGGGAGGGGGGGAGGTGATTTCAACTTAGAGGTGATTCCATACATACCAGTACGCCGCTTAGGTCAGGATGCTTCAAAACTGGTAAGAATTTCATCAGAAATATATGTTTTTTGCACTTTTTTGCAAATTTCTGTTTACAAGGCAGGGAGGGCGTGAATGCATAACGAAGAGAATACATTTGCAATGCACATGCTTTATACCCCCCTCCTCCCACCCTCCCACAATGCATCATGTTGCATATACAGTACAAGTATAACTTAATAACTTCCAAGCTTGCTATCAGCTTACGTTGCCTTTTCATGAAACCTATAGTATTTACTGTCACCGCCATATTGTTCCAATCACCATAGCAACATTACCAGATAAGTTGCTGACTAGTTTGCAATACGCTCTTGAGATTGTTACAAGATTAGATTGTTATCGTCCATTAAGACTCAATTCCTCTGCACGTGACCCTCAGACAACCTCTCCATTTTAAGGTCAACTTTTTTCATCATTCACAACAATTTTTTCATATTTTTTTCAAAATTTTCATCAAAACATGTAACCAATAAAAGATGTCCAATTGGTCCAAAATTATTTAAAAAATTATTGAAAAATGTATAAAATTAGTAAAATGTTATCATTTTGATGGGGATGAATATGGTTCGCATAGTTTAACATATCGTCTGCTAACATTTATTTTGGCTATTCCTGCAGGTATTCTGCAGGAAATTTGTCATCATTCACAATTTTTCATTATTCACAACAAATTTTTCATATTTTTTCACAAAATTTTGATCAATAAATAAATTTGATAATTGGTCCAAAATTATTTAAAAAAATTATTGAAAAATGTTTAAAATTAGTAAACTGTTATAGTTTTGACATAAATGAATATTGCTCACAAAGGCATTCTGCAGGGGATGTGTTGATTATTTGATGAATTAACAAATTCATATGTTTGTATTTTTCAGTCATATCCAGTGAATCCCGTCAAATTAGTGACGTATTAAAACGATACAAGCGATATAAAAATAATCTTTGTAGTATCGGTTTTATCACGTTATCAGATTACCTTCATCTGTTACAAGCCGCTGCCAAGATACTACAGCCGCTTGAAAAACGTGCAATGCTGTATCTAGCAGCTGCTGTCTCGGATTTCTACATACCGCCATCTGATATGGTAAGAGATTTAGTTTGAGGCATACAATGAGAGTCTTTGTGGTTACCCTGTCTGTGTGTATGTTTGTCTTATCAACGTTGTGACAACTTTCATTTAACTTTACATCCACCAAATGACAACAAACCTACTAAGTGAAGACCCTCACTATTTTTCATAATTTATATTAATATTGAATTTAAATCAAGTTTGCATAGCTTAGGTTTAGTAAAGGGGAGGGGGTATGCTACAATTTATATTAATATAATTGTACCATACATACCTCCTTTACTAACCCTTAGTTTGTAAGCATTTCTTTTTTAAGTCAGAGGATGCATTTCGTTATTTATACTTTTATTTAAACTTAAAGTGCCTGTGCAATGCCCACCCACACACTTCCCATTTTAAATCTGTCCCCCACTGAAATGGGCAATTATTGATTTTTTTGCTGAAAATGATTACTCATATCTATGTAAATTTGAGATATTTCCCATGCTGTAGCCACGCCCACCTATCCTGAAATGATTGACTGTTTCCGGATTTTCGACTCTCGCCGAAAGTGCGCCAACAAATGCTAAAATATGAGAGGAAGCCATACTCCTGGGCCGTACTTTTATATCACTGTGTCATTCAATATACTTTTAAACGATATACATTTTTTGATCAGCCTTTCTTTTTTTTTTTTTGTGTATTTTATTTTATACTTGAGAGAGAGAATTTTTAGAAGTAAACATTTATGATGGTTAAACGTTGTGTTGTGGGCGGTTGCAGTAATGCGAATTGTCATAGTGTAAGTAATTACACGTTTCCAATCGATCCGAACGTGCGAAATCGGTGGACGAAAGCCGTGAAAATAACGAGAAAAGGTTGGGGTGGACTTTCTCCTTACAGCGTCATATGTAGTGTCCACTTCACCTCAAATTCTTTTTTTCGAAAAACTGTCCTTGTCCATGACAAAACAACTAGGTTTCAACGAGAAACACTGACAACTTAAACCTGGCACAATACAAAACGTTTTTGAAAAAATAGATTCTGGACCAGCCCATGATCACTGAGGCGGATTTCAAAAGGGAGAGAGACGTCGAGTAAGTGTTTCAAATGATTTGATTTTTTTTTGCGATCCTGATTATCGCTTTATAGAGACCACCTGTGTTATGTAAAAGGTAGCAGTAATTTTGATAATGATACGAAAACGAAGCGTCGGACAAACAGGAAATTATGCAGCCCTCAGGCTGTTTTCATTATTGCAGGCTAAAAGTGTCTGAATTGTTCGGTTATTGGTGTTGAATGTCGAATTCACACCTTTGTTGCCTTTACTTGCAGCTTGATCTGCGTAATAATTTATGTATGTATGTATTTTTTTAATATGATGTCATAATTATGAAAATCACGCTAAATCCACTCTAAATTTATCTGTATGTGAGTCGCTCTCAATTATTTTTGTTACTATTCAATTAAACGCCACCATTCACACACTTGTGATAATTTTAGGCGTGAAAATAGCAGGCATTTCACTGGCACTTTAAATTAAAAAGCAATTCTAGTTGAATTGCAATGTAATTAAATTCCAATTAAAAGGCAACCCTATATAGAGTAGTGTTTTAATCCAAACATTACTGATATATTACCGTACTTCCCTGAGTATAAGCCCAGGGGCCTGAACATGTAAAATCGGGAAAATTAGGGGGTGGGCTTATACTCGAGGACCACCTGAGAAAAGATAATTTCTTGGGGGGTTTAAAATTGTAACCATCTTTCCAACAACGAAAAATTACCCAAATTACATTTTCGTCTTGGAGAAATATTACGTCTTTTTGATTTCCACAACACTTTTTAAAATGAAGAAACAAACATGTTCATAAAAATACACACATTTTATTACAATACGGTTTACATACCGTCTGAATTTATGGTGCAAAAATGGGTAGGGTCTGTGGGAAAACAGTCAAAGGCAAAACTTTATCGTTAATATCTTCGTTGTGGAATGTTTTCGATCGTACGCAAACTCTCGATACAATGCAATTTCCGCCATGATGTTTTTCATCATGATTTGACCTGAACAACTTCCTTTGACCTAACAGGTCACTTCTTTTGTTAACGAATCAAAATGCTGTGTCGTACAGACGAAAATTTCCGATTATTGATGAAGTAATTTTTTCAACACAATGCGGAAGTGAATTACCGTAATGTTAAAATGCAATCTGATTTCGACAAAAAATGGTGATTTTTTCCCTAAAGCTGATGATTCTCAATTTTCGAAAGGCAAACTGAGGGTGGAAGAAGTATTTAAACTTTTCACGGTCGCCAACAAGTCATGTCGTAGAATTGTTTGCTCGTTCACATTCCATTCATGAAAGTCGCAACGAACACGATTATTCGGAAAAGTAAAACGATGTTCAATGATCAAGGTTCACTACTTGACGATCACATTTTTGGCGTTTCTAAAACTACTACTCAAAAGAAATATGGATTGCTTCAGTATTGCAACATTGGGGTTCATCCTGTGTAAATAACAGAATACAAAAGGTCCGAACCGAAAGGTCGGTCATGCACTTTGAAATTATTACGAGTTTTCTCGTAAATGCAGGAACCAAACTACCTTACCAATCACGATTATTATGCAATGAAATACACTTTTTACATGCATATTTTAATAAATGTCGTTGATGCCCAGTAAAAACACCATGGGCCTATTCTCGGGGATGCCCTCAACCTGTTAAATGTCTAAAAACAGAGGGTGGGCTTATAATCGGGGAGGGGCTTATACTTGAGGAAGTACGGTAAAAGTTAATCCAACTATATTAAAAGATAATCTCATGTGTGTCATTACAATGATGGTAAGACATGCATGTGTGTGTGTGTGTTTGTGTAGTTATATATGTCTGTTCCTCTGATATCTCAAGAACCACTTGTCAGATTTCAAAGAAACTTGATATATTGGATACTTTTTCCATTAAGTTCAAATTCAAGACCCAAATCCAAATCCTACCTTACGCTGAACATCAAAGGCTCGACCCCTACCCTGGGTGAGTGTGCCACAGACTCAATGCACAGACTCAATTCCACAGGCCGAGATTCATTCACTAACGAATGCGACTTTGGGGGAACCTTGGTTAAGGTCCGCAGGTGATAGTGTTCAACTTGTGACGCAAGGATAGCGCATTAAAATGGATATTAAAGCACAAAATATATACGAGCATACAAACTTGATATCTATGTACATGATGAGCCCAGGAATTATCTATACATTCGTCAATCAAACATATTTCAACTAATGCATTACAGAACAAAGTTTAAAGCTTAGAAAGTTTTGATTGCAAGAAAGTTTTGAGCAAGATTATCGCACATATTCAGAATACGCAGTCCAGGTGTAACTTAAAGCGCTGTAGATGTTGTACTGCGTCTTGTTCAACATGGGACCCATAGTGATGTACACAATTCATGTAAAGTACATTTTTGATACATGCTGCATGGCGACTGTAGGACTTTAACTACCGATACCAAGCTGGCTATCACCTGGCTTTGTCTATTCATGAAAAATTGAAGTTATTTAAGCGAGTATCATTGCCAGCAATGTCACTAATATGACATATTTTGGCAGATTAGTCTGCACAATTTAGGTATGCGACAGTTTAGAAAGCTAAGCTAGCTTTAAGCCATCTCAAAGGTAGCTAAATCTTAAGTTACTGTAGAATACTTCATTTTCACTTGGAATTAATTTTTGTTATTTTCACTGAAAGAATGATTCAGTGAAAATAAAATCCAGCAAATATATGGTTGTTCCTATATTTTACATTCATCTCATCAAAAATTTGTGAAAATAAATTCCATACAAAACATCCAAAAAGTATTTTCAGCGAAAGTTAATTCCAGCTAATATAAAGTATTTTACAGTATGCTAAGATCATACTGTATTTTATTATGCTTTGCGAATAAGCTAGGAAACTACCGCAAAGCTGTAACCAGATCTTTGACAGAATTATTTATTTGCATTATATTTCTTGAAATTTTGAAATTTTCCCAATTCACACAAATCTTCATCGCATGTCACATTAGCACACCATAAACCAAATTTGTAGGGTCAATACAAGGCTACTTGAAAGATTGTGCTTGATTGGCTACTCAACACTAATACCTAACAGTTGAGCCAATCAGAGTGCAGCTTGTTTGTCGACAGTTTCTTTCTATAAGGCTACTTGAAAGATTGTGCTTGATTGGCTACTCAACACTAATACCTAACAGTTAAGCCAATCAGAGTGCAGCTTTTTTGTTGACAGTTTCCTTCTATAAGGCTTCTTGAAAGATTGTGCCTGATTGGCTACTCAATCCTAATACCTAACAGTTGAGCCAATCAGAGTGCAGCTTGTTTGTTGACAGTTTCTTTTTATAAGGCTACTTGAAAGATTGTGCCTGATTGGCTACTCAACCCTTATACCTAACCAATCAGAGTGCAACTTGTTTGTTGACAGGTCACTATATAATCACATTGCTATGTTTCCTTCACAGGTTGAACACAAAATACAGTCCAGTCAAGGTGCTCTGGAATTCACAATGCACCTGGTTCCTAAGATGTTGAAGCCATTGGTAACAGAGTGGGTTCCACAAGGATTCGTTGTATCATTTAAATTAGAAACTGATAACACTATACTGTTGTCAAAATCAAGACAAGCATTACAGACGTATAAACACCAGGTAAAATACCACCTGTTTAGCATACATTATAGACCTATAACCACCTGATACCACAATTTATAGACTGGTAGCTACAATATAGATCTGTAACTACATTATAGACCTATAAATACCTGGCACCATACCTTATAGACCTGTAACTACATGATAGACCTATAACCACATGGCACCATACTTTATAGACCTGTAACTACATGATAGACCTATAACCACCTGGTACCATACCCTATAGACCTGTAACTACATTATAGACCTATAACCATATGGTACCATCTTTTATAGACCTGTAACTACATTATAGACCTATAACCACATGGTACCATACTTATAGACCTGTAACTACATGATATACCTATAACCACATGGTACCATACCTTATAGACCTGTAACTACATTATAGACCTATAACCACATGGTACCATACTTATAGACCTGTAACTACATGATAGACCTATAACCACATGGTACCATCTTTTATAGACCTGTAATTACATTATAGACCTATAACCACATGGTACCATACTTATAGACCTGTAACTACATGATAGACCTATAACCACATGGTACCATACCTTACAGACCTGTAACTACATTATAGACCTATAACCACATGGTACCATACTTATAGACCTGTAACTACATGATAGACCTATAACCACACGGTACCATCTTTTATAGACCTGTAACTAAATTATAGACCTATAACCACATGGTACCATCTTTTATAGACCTGTAACTACATTATAGACCAATAACCACATGGTACCATACCTTATAGACCTGTAACTACATGATAAACCTATAACCACATGGTACCATCTTTTATAGACCTGTAACTACATTATAGTTCTATAACCATATGGTACCATACTTATAGACTTGTAACTACATGATAGACCTATAACCACATGGTACCATACCTTATAGACCTGTAACTACATTATAGACCTATAACCACATGGTACCATACCTTATAGACCTGTAACTACATTATAAACCTATAACCACATGGTACCATACTTATAGACCTGTAACTACATGATAGACCTATAACCACATGGTACCATACCTTATAGACCTGTAACTACATGATAGACCTATAACCACATGGTACCATACTTATAGACCTGTAACTACATTATAGACCTATAACCACATGGTACCATACCTTATAGACCCGTAACTACATTATAGACATATAAATACCTGGCACCATACCTTATAGACCTGTAACTACATGATAGACCTATAACCACATGGCACCATACTTTATAGACCTGTAGCTACATTATAGACCTATAACCACATGGTACCATACCTTATAGACCTGTAACTACATTATAGACCTATAACCACATGGTACCATACCTTATAGACCCGTAACTACATTATAGACCTATAAATACCTGGCACCATACCTTATAGACCTGTAACTACATGATAGACCTATAACCACATGGCACCATACTTTATAGACCTGTAACTACATTATAGACCTATAACCACATGGTACCATCTTTTATAGACCTGTAACTACATTATAGACCTATAACCACATGGTACCATACCTTATAGACCTGTAACTACATTATAGACCTATAACCACATGGTACCATACCTTATAGACCTGTAACTACATTATAGACCAATAACCACATGGTACCATACCTTATAGACCCGTAACTACATTATAGACCTATAAATACCTGGCACCATACCTTATAGACCTGTAACTACATGATAGACCTATAACCACATGGCACCATACTTTATAGACCTGTAACTACATTATAGACCTATAACCACATGGTACCATCTTTTATAGACCTGTAACTACATTATAGACCTATAACCACATGGTACCATACTTATAGACATGTAACTACATGATAGACCTATAACCACATGGTACCATACCTTATAGACCTGTAACTACATTATATACCTATAACCACATGGTACCATACTTATAGACCTGTAACTACATGATAGACCTATAACCACATGGTACCATCTTTTATAGACTTGTAACTACATGATAGACCTATAACCACATGGTACCATCTTTTATAGACCTGTAATTACATTATAGACCTATAACCACATGGTACCATACTTATAGACCTGTAACTACATTATAGACCTATAACCACATGGTACCATCTTTTATAGACCTGTAACTACATTATAGACCTATAACCACATGGTACCATACTTATAGACCTGTAACTACATGATAGACCTATAACCACATGGTACCATACCTTATAGACCTGTAACTAAATTATAGACCTATAACCACATGGTACCATACTTATAGACCTGTAACTACATGATAGACCTATAACCACATGGTACCATACCTTATAGACCTGTAACTACATGATAGACCTATAACCACATGGTACCATACTTATATACCTGTAACTATATGATAGACCTATAACCACATGGTACCATACCTTATAGACCTGTAACTACATGATAGACCTATAACCACATGGTACCATCTTTTATAGACCTGTAACTACATGATAGACCTATAACCACATGGTACCATACTTATATACCTGTAACTACATGATAGACCTATAACCACATGGTACCATACCTTATAGACCTGTAACTACATGATAGACCTATAACCACATGGTACCATACCTTATAGACCTGTAACTACATGATAGACCTATAACCACATGGTACCATACCTTATATAGACCTGTAACGTCATGATAGACCTATAACCACATGGTACCATACCTTATAGACCTGTAACTACATGATAGACCTATAACCACATGGTACCATACCTTATATAGACCTGTAACGTCATGATAAACCTATAACCACATGGTACCATACTTATTGACCTGTAACTACATGATAGATCTATAACCACATGGTACCATACCTTATAGACCTGTAACCACATGATAGACCTATAACCACATGGTACCATCTTTTATAGACCTGTAACTACATTATAGACCTATAACCACATGGCACCATACTTTATAGACCTGTAACTACATTATAGACCTATAACCACATGGTACCATCTTTTATAGACCTGTAACTACATTATAGACCTATAACCACATGGTACCATCTTTTATAGACCTGTAACTACATTATAGACCTATAACCACATAGTACCATACTTTATAGACCTGTAGCTACATTATAATCACCTGGTACCATACATTACGAATATTTGGCTTCATTATAGACCCATATCTCACCTGGTACCTTGCATTTGAGCTATTTTGCTGCTCAGTGTGACTTATTAGTCCCCGTTCGGATGAAGTCCGAAAACGGGGACTTATAATTCGGTCTCCGTCCGTCCGTGTGTCCGTGTGTCCGTGCGTCCGTGCGTCCGTCCGGAGTCATATCTCAGAATCCCTTGGACCGATTCCGTTCATTCTTTGCATGTGCCTAGTACTTTATGTGGGACATATGCACATGCAATGGTTTAGCGATTTGATTTAAAATGGCCGACTGGCAGCCATCTTGTTTTTTGAAAATGTTGTATTTTGGACATGCTTTGCCAGCTTTCATTCAAACTTGGTACATAGATTATACATGTTAGGATACATGTCCATGATGATTTATTTCACAATTGGATCAAAGATGGCCGACTGGCAGCCATCTTGTTTTTTGAAAATGTCGTATTTTGGACATGCTTTGTCAGTTTTCATTCAAATTTAGTACATAGATCATACATGTTAGGATACATGTCCCCGACCGTCTGTGAGTTCCTGAGTCTGTCCGTCCGACCGTCCGTGTGTGCGTCTGTCTGTGCGTCAGTATATCCAACGTCATATTTCAGAATCCTGTGGACCGATTCCGTTTATTCTTTGCATGTGCCTAGTACCTTATGTGGGACATATGCACATGCAGTGGTTTAGCGATTCCATTCAAAATGGCTGACTGGCAGCCATCTTGTTTTTTGAAAATGTTGTATTTTGGACATGCTTTGTCAGTTGTCATTCAAACTTGGTACATAGATTATACATGTTAGGATACATGTCCATGACGATTTATTTCGCAATTGGATCAAAGATGGTCGACTGGCAGGCATCTTGTTTTTGTTTTTTTATGCGGTATCTTGGACGTGCTCTGTCAGTTTTCATTCAAATTTGGCACATACATGTACTTTATACATGTTAGGATGCATATCCATGACAATTTGTTTCAAAATCTGGTCAAGGATGGCCGATTGACAGCCATCTGACTTTTTGGCCTTACTACTATATTTCCACAATTTATGTACCATTTTCATTCGTATTTGGCACATACATCATACATATCAGTGTGTTTCATAATCAGATCAAAGATGGCTGAATAACGGCTGTTTTTATTTTGGCTATATTACTATGACACGAAACAAGTGTTTTGATGTAAATAAACAATCTGTTGTATACGCCACTTGGAACTCAAGTTTCAAGGACACGCTCGCGACAACCCCTCCGCTTTAATATGACGAGCACAAAGAGAACTTAACGGGGACTGTGTCATTTTCAATGACTTGTATTGATTAGTGTTTTGACCATGAACAACAGCCTTTCAAGATGGCAACAATTGCCAAAGTTTGTTCTGTTTCTATTGCCCTCTGAATGCTGGACATATGATTACAAGGGCACAAATGCAATTATTTAGTATAAAATGAATATTACTCCCCAATCATTTTGCTTTATTTATTTTATTCTTTTAGATGGTGATTGCAAACATTCTGGAAACCCGGAAACAAGTTGTCATCATGGTGACAGAGGGGAAAGAAGATGTAATCTCTATGACAACAAAAGAAATGGATGATGGGAAGGAAATTGAAGAGAAAATAGTGAAATATTTAGTGAATTGTCATAAAAAATTTTAACAAAAAATGTACATTTCGATATTGTTTATAAAGCTGATACTGAAATAAAAAATTATTTTTGTAATACTGATTTTTTCTGGTAATAATTAACCACAAATGTGTGTCACTTCCTTAAATGCCTATATACAATGCTAGTAATATCTCATTACTAATGCAGATATGCCATACTGTTTTTTGAATATTGTAAGTAATCTCAGAATATAAAATATTCTGTGTTTATGAGTTAGTTTATAGAAAATTACCCATAATCACGTGTTTTCCCATGGTTATATTTGCAGCATTTTTATTTAACCAATCAAATTCGTAGTCATGCAAGAGCTGACTGTGATCAGATATCATTAGCATCGCAATTAGGATTCACTGAAGTGTGGTATAATGACTACAACGTCACATAGGCTAGATAGATGTATTCAGAAAATGAGATATTACTAGCATTGTAGCTAGGAATTAGTCGAGTGGCATATCGCAAGTGGAATGTCGCATTGATTTATGGGTAAATAATGGATATTATTTAACTGTAATCATACACTGGTGCAGTATTAAGGGATATGCATTTGGTGCAATATTGAAGGAATTACACAAAAGATGTAGCTAACATGTCAGATTACCATATATGGACATGTGGCCTAATTAATATGCATAACTGTGATACATTAAAGCACTGCCACAGAGATATGCAGTCGTGTTTTCATTAAATATTTTATAATTGCTATACCATGTCCTCTATGAACCATCATGATCAGTGCTGTTTTTAGAGGCTGCATATGCTTTATTAGAAGAACATGGGCAAGTTGATGGTCTAAATAATCTACTGTAAAACATGTTGAAAAAGTGACACGTGAATTTTGGTAAAATGATGTAATAGCGAAATGTTGATTTAGCGAATCTCTTTTGTCATTGTTGATTGCCTGTTTTCACAATACTTGTCTGTCGCGTGCCAAAACAAATGCGCAGTTATCACCTCCATAAAAACAAAGAAAAACTGTCAAGTGTAATTAGGAAGCGCTCCAGATTTTTATGTTCCGGATTACTGTATACAAATTTCCATTTTGAATTTAGAATAAAATCATTAGCGACATCTTGAATTAGCAAATCAGTTCTCTCGCTATTTTCGCTAAAAAGACATGTTTTACAGTATTTCGACGATTTTGCATACAGCATTCAGATGAACTATCGAACATTCACACTGCGAAATCACCCATACACACACACAGAAAACTTGAAACGTTTTTATACCAGGGCGCCCATGTTTTTAAGGTAATGTCGGAACTTGATATTTGAACATGGCAGGGATTTTAAACAAGGGAATAGGGGCGCAGTACCCTCACGCCATGGCCATGCGTCCTTACCCTGGGGAGCAGATCCTCTGGCAACCATAAAATTCTGATTGACCAGGGATCACACGTGGCCACAGTCTTCAACTTTGACCTGTCTGATAGTAATTTTGGCCCCAAAGGAAGCCATAGAATGCTCTATTTTCAACTTAGAATTATAAAAAAACTCCACAACCTGGTAGGGAGAACCTCATCTCCCCCACTTGTTGGCGCCGCTGAATTGCAATGCTCCCTTTTGCAGTTTTTTTTCCAGAAAAAAAAAACCCTGATTATTGGAATGCACAGGTAGTGATTAAATACTTCATACCACTAATTAACCAATCACTGTTCGTAGTTGTCAAGTTATATTTTTTCTGTCTAAAAACATCTGTACATAGTGTATTGTAATTGTATGTCACTGAAAGTTGTTTCTCGTGAAAATGCATTGTAATGTTACGGTATTGTTTTGTATCACATTATTAGCAGTTTGATAAATCAAAAAGAATCATTGATAAACCACATAAGTAAATGATTGCACATAAATATTGATATACATACTAAAAAATAGCTGAAAACAACCAATCTTTTGTTGTTTTTCCCCCTATGAAATTGGATGTATGAGGGCGCACTTCAATTAGGTGTGTTAGCTGTGTACGTTTTGTCTTGTTTATTGACAAGTACACGTGACCTTTGGAACTGAGAAGTTAATTTGACACTTACAGCGGCAGGTTTTCTGAGATACTAGAATGTAGCCAAAAATTATTAAATCTGTTTTGTACAAATTTGAGCTGGACAAGACACGTTTTTTTTTTTTAACTTGATGCACGAGTGTGGCTAAAACAACTTAGACATTTTTAACTTTGGAAGGGGTTATTTGGTAGAAAAAAATCAAAACAATTATTTCGTCGTCTGCTGAAATAGTATTAGTTGTTTGAAACCTAAACATGGATATTACCAGTATGTGTAATTGTTACCACTTGGTGGCGCTATTCCATATAATAAATAAATAAACAGGATTCCAATATTTTAATGAATAAAATTCAGCGATTAGAATACAAATAAATTGTTCACTCCTATCTACCATATAAGTTTCTATCTATGGTAGGTATTTCTCAATTCACAGCCCTCTGGTGTCCATAATACTTACAGTGGTGATCAAATTATTTCCAATCAAATCGTGGTTTGGGGTCTGGATAATAGGGCGGACAATTAGAAACCCTGCGATGGCAGAATTAAAAAAATGCAAAAATAAAGGGGTGAGAAAAATACTGCAGAGATCAATCACCCCCCCCCCCCATAATCGCACGGCTATTTATTAGGAAAAAAATAGCACGAAACCAAGTGAAGGAAAATAATATTTTGCATAGATTTTTTTTGCTATCACCGCTAGAGGTTTAAAAGGCAGACCATGGAGGCAAAAGAGGTAAAATCTGTCACTTGAAGCTACAATGGGAGTTAAACGGTGTGTGAGAGAGTGGTTCCCACATTCAACACAAATATAATATATGAATGGTGTTTTATTTTACGATTCCAAAAACACAGTCTGCAAAGTGTGCTCGATGGTCAGTGTCTGCTCTCTGGCAGACAATTTCGTGCGACACCCAATCACCCAGGACACGTACATTTGTTCCCTGCACTTATTGATGAGTAGCGCCCTCTAACGACGGGATACTTTTGGGCAATACAATATTGTTAACTATAGAGGGATTCTTCAGGTGGCTGCGTAGTCATTTTGGCATTTAGTAAACAAGGTAAATCTCTAAAAAAAAAACATTATTATTTTTTACTGCAACGTGTATATGCAGTACGAAAACGAAAATGTTGTTAAGGCGCACCACTGTACAATGTATTTCTATGGGCTCTGCGGAAACTGCTGTGGAACGCCGGTCTAAGTGACGGTGAATATAGCTAAATTCGAGAAAACAACACAAATTCAACTTTGAAGTAATCCTGAACAACCAAATTTATATATGTTGCACATGCAGAGGTAATCTTATTACACTGTTCAGGGGAGTCTCAACAACCACCCCAAAGTACCATTTTCTGAGAGTTTTTAACTGTTGTTTTCATTAGTTGTGGTTACCAGGTGGTGAAAATACCCGGATGTTCGCTCCCGAGATTATATATTGGTGTTGGGTATTAGTTCGGCAATGATTACCACGTGTAGGCGACCTGATTGGCCACATGAACCTATCCATCAGCACCAATGTTCATTTCCACAATAAACACATACATTCTTAGCAGCAGCAGCACAATGATGAAACACAGAAAAAAAAACATTTTTTTTTTTTTCATTTTAATTTTTCATCGAACAAAAGTTTTCTTTGATTCTTTTTTCATAAATTCTGCCAAAAACCTGAGTGCATATTTTTAACTGACCCGCGTGGTGACCAAAGTTGGTTTTTCTGGGGCTGATGCCTATGATGAAGGGGTATTCATGTCTCAATAAAAAACATCTAAGGCTTGTTGGCTTCTTTCGAGTATTTGGATTCTTCTTTCATTTCACATGTATCACCTGTATAAACAGAAAAAAATATAATAGTCATCAGTTTCTCACTAACACGTCTCGCGCCCCCAGCAACGACGCGCTACTGTGACGTCAAAATGACGTAGTTGGTTGAAGTCAATGACGTCCAAAGCGACATCTTTGTTTCGCTGTGTATCATATCAAATTTAGTAAATCTTTCATTTTTATTACACATCAACACATTGTTGGCGATGCGGCTGGCTATTCACCTATTTATGCCACAAAAGCGCGCAAGAAAAACTATTAGGTAATGTATTTATACCCTTGCCTATAAATAGCGCCCTCAAGCACTTATATGACGTAAATGGGCGACAACAAGGCCAAGATGTCTGCCTTACCAAGCAGTTCCGTTAATTCGGTGGTGATTGAGTTTTCAGCATCATATGGTGTCATCAAGTCAACGAATCATACTAAAAGTTTCTGTTCGACGATTGTGAATGGACTATATAACAAAATTATTATTCGTTGTGAAGCATTTTCCATTAAAGCGGGAGGGTCATCACCTGCGCACGCGCAGGAATTGAGTCCCAAGCGACGATAACAACACAGGCTAAACACGCAAAGACTCCTGGGTGGAAACTTGTAAACAATGACAGGCTATGGCCATCTGACGCACGTGACGACTCCCCCGCTTTAAGTTTAGTCTGAGGTGCACAAGAGAGGCTTCAGCTGTCTGCTGTATAGCCATTAGGTTAGTCCCTTTTAGAATTTGTAGGACGGTTGTATTGCGCACGTAAGCGAGCGAACTTTTGAAGCAATGCATAACACGATTTATTGTTGTGAAGACAACAATTAAAGGGCGACAGTCGTCGTGCCGCGTCCTGTTCGATATGGGACTCATAGTGACGTATACAACGCGTGTAAGATACATTGTTTATTTACATGAAATTCGAACACGGGCTGCGCGACGACCACCGCGCTTTAACCTAATAGATAAATTATCTCAGCTTTTGATTACGTCGCTTTAATCTCTAGTCGCGCATCAATTACAATTATATTTTGAAAGTTCACTATAGGCTGTCACACTTTTACGCTTTATGCACGTGCGCATAGCTGGTTAGCGCTGAGCTGACAAGAACCGTGCGTTACCGGTTGTTCACACCCAGAGATTAATAAAACAACTTGTGGGTAATATCGTTACACCAGATCGCCAGCTAGTCTGACAAGTTAGCGTGAGTGGCGCCCTGGACTGCTGCGAACCTGCTGTTGGGTGGGATTCGCAGCAGTCCAGGGCGCCACTCACGCTAACTTGTCAGGCTAATCGCCAGTTAGTGCTGATCAGTGAGCGACACTAACGAATAACAATACAACCTTTGCGAACAACATTTCTGTCACAGTCTAATTCTTTCGTCCCAGAAGTACTTTCTGCAAGAGGGCGCTACGAAAACGAACTGGAAGTCATGTGTATTAAACTGTACTCACCAGATTTCTGAAGTTTTACTATAAATTCATTCCAGAATGCACATTCTCTTGCTTTCAATGCGTTACTATTCTCCATTGATAATGAGAGTTGTTTATACGCTAATCCAGGCACTGTAAACAATGGCCAGTCATCGTTATTATCTTCGTCACTTGCAGAACTACGATTAGGATTACTGGATTAAATAAAATCAAAAAGTCATAGATTAATATATTGGTATAGAATCAAGGTATCTAAATGAATATCTGTAAACGCTCATCAATGAAAAATATTTTTGCGAAAATTACTATATTATAAATGACTTCATAAACAAAGAATAAGTACTAAGAAATAATTGTAAACTCATAGTTGCTGTTGACAGAAAGTAAAGTAAGCAAATAACACCGAATTAACGGAAAGGTAAATACTACGTCGAATCATAGTAAACACGTACTGCATGCGCGACTCGTACCGGTGCTCGCGTACGGCACCTAATCGCCTAGCTCCACGCCACTACACGTCTTCCCCTCGGCCACCGGGCATCCCCCAATAACTTTATCTCTGCACGTAATAAGCTCGGTTATTTAGCATCATTTTTTGGGGATTGCCGAGGGGGAGACGTGTAGTGACGTGAAGCTAGGCGATTAGGTGCCGTACGCGAGCGCCGGTTCGAGTCACGAGTTTGATTTGACGTAGTATTTACCTTGCCGTTTATTCGGTGATATTTGATTCATAAACAAACATAGTAGTCGATTTTTACGACATTGCCTCATCCCTTATACGGCATTTTGACGTCACAGAAGTGCTTTGTCGCTAGAGGGCGTGACTTTTAAAACAGAGTTTTCTTATCGAACAAACACGGATATGTTTGCTTCCAGAAAAACTTTTTTTTTTCATTTTACGGTAAATCATCCTAATATTGTTTAAATGTGCTCGAAAACATCATTTTCAACTCACCCAGTTTTGGCGAAATTGGTCCAGTATTTCATGACTGCCAGGGACATCTTTACGTCCTCCTCGCTGATTGGATACTTAAACATTGAGGTTTCATCTCCACCGAGTGCCAACTGCTTCTCAGAAAACAGAGGAATCCCAAACACAAGACTGACGTCATCTCCGTGGTTGGCCTTCCATGTCTCGATTGGCCATAACGTGTTTGTCGGCACATGCGTCATTTGATACAAGTACGTCGTGCGAACGCCCTCAACGTGAGACCGCGCCACCGTGTCAGATGGACACACAAACATCCAATCACCGGCCATTTGACTAATAGCGTCCACGTAGTTCGCTTCGTCGTCGTCCGCGTGATCCCAGTCGACGTACAGTAACTCCAACATGGACAGCACAGCGTCGTTCTTCGCCTCGGGAATAATATGTGGATACATCCCATCATACGTTGTCTTGTTCATTGTTATATCACTCTTATCTTCCGCTTCCGGAAAGAGCCCCACGATGAACACCATTCCCTCGTCCGCCATCGTACCGATCATCAAGTCCACGTCATTGAATGGTCTAGATTTGGCGGTAACCATGGGATCCTCCTTAAGGAAAATCCCGTCCACGTTGGGTAAAAAGGGAAGCATCAAGTCATCCATCCCGGTAACGTTCGCTATAATACCCTAGCAACAGAAGATAACACAGAGGAATTCATTAATCGATTCAGTCACCGATGTTTATTTTTGATACCAACTTCGTATAAATAAAACACTCGTGACGTGGAGAAACTTAAATTGCAATTAGATTGCAACGCAGAATGTCATGAACAGGCTTTATGCAAATTTATAAAACATTCACCCAGGAAGACATTCGCGCTTTGTTCAAACCAGAATACACTGTAACCTTGACATAACAATCACCTTTATAATGAATTTCTTGATATAACGAACACATTGTCTGTCTCTGCTCATAACAAACAAAGTGTTTCCGTATAGTGAACATTTCACTATAAAAAATAATTGTATGTATCTCAAAAAGTTTGTTATAATGAGGTTAGATTGTACGTAGTGTTCAATGGCAAAACAGCGACGCCTAATACTCTGCGTATTTCCCTTAATCATAACTACGACAACCGAGGTGGCTCACAACATGGCATTTTATAAAACCATTTTTACAATTCATTTACATTTTTACAAATCATTTTTATTTTATAATCCCTTTTTAATAACCATTTTCGGTTCTGAAATCGAATTTTAAAACACACTTTCGTTTCTGAGATCTGTTTTTATTTTAAAAACCAAATCCATTTTCGTTTTTGAAATACATTTTTGTTTTTTAAAATCTTTTTTTTTTTTAATTTTTAAAATTCATTTTCGTTTTTGTTGAACATTTGAATATCACTGCTGTACTCCGCCTATCGCACTGACTTTAACTGTTTTTAATTGTTGTTACTAAGATTCTCATTTCAATGTTCAATGATAGATTTTTTTTATTTCTACCAGTGACATTTCCATGGTAAGGCTTATTTAAGTGATTCTTTAGTCGTGGTTCCGCAGCGATTTTGAGGTCAATAAAGGGTTCTTGGCTTCATCGGTTGGCTTGTGATTAGTCAATTTCATCATTCGAAATTAATAATACGTTTATAAATAGTTGACATAAATAACGTCCACGGCCTTCGGAAATACAGTGTACTACAGAAGAATAAAACGACTGTATATTTTCGTTATTTGGGAAAATAAGGGCTTAGCTGGTATTTGAAACGTCTTGTTTTGTTTTGTAGATAATTTATTCGCAAACACTAACACTGGAAAACAAAAAAAGCATTGTTTATTTGGAAGCAAGCATTCAATTTTTGCTGGAACTGTTACTCAATCGTGAAAATCCGTAAAAAATGAAATAAAGAACAATAGTTATTTCAAAACCTTTTTTAAACTGATAAAAGTAAGATTTTATAAATTTGTTTTTCTAGTATCCCTTCTTGCATTTCTATGTTTGTGACGTCACATTTAGTTACCTTTGATGGATCGTCTGCGTCTAAAAACTCCTCGGCTGGTAGAGAACGAAGGCACTTGAGTAAATCCACCGTGTTGTCTTTTTCACATCCAACCACGTGACCAAGACCAGCAGCTACTCGCTTACTTTTAACTGGATCAGTGTTGAAGAAACCTTTAATAATGGCAGTTCCGCTCTATAAATGTCAACGTTTAAAAAAAATGGGCGTAGTCATTTGTTGCACGTATGTTCACATGTAACATTACATCACCTGCAGGTTTCAGTGCCACGTGGCATTCCCGTTCGTGCACGTCATCAATCACGCCATTTTGGATCAGCATCATTCTCAACTCGAGTGATGTAAGCACGAGCATAACCCTGTAAATATCTATCACATTACTACTACCTGGCTGTCAAATGATAAACGTGAAGCTTCATTTCTGCAATGTTTTGCAATATTCATGTATGACGCAGAGAGAAACGTAAAATATCACACAGAAAGCGAATCTCAGTTTATACTGCAGGTTGTCCACGCAATGGTAACTGTTATCCTTTTCACCGCCAGTTCTCTCTTTTCATCATAAATTCACAAAATAGTCCCTTTTATAGTCTGCTATTTTCTTCAGAAGATTGGGCAAAAATAGCCACATTTTTTGAGTAAAACATGAAAAATTTCCTCAAATTTTGTCTGTTGGCTCAAAAAATGGAGTACATTCCCAAAAAAATTGAAGATGATAAGAAATAAGTGCAGACAAATTTGGCTGAGAAAGTCTGGTGGTGAAAAGGTCAAGATACAAGGACCCATCGTAAGTTACCAACATGTCTCAATTGTGCCGAATTGTGACTCCATACTGTTGGAGTTCACAATTTGCGTCTTCGTGGTGACGTCATCAAATGATGTGTACGTACCTGTAGAATGGCTCTGTTGAACAAACCTTTACTCATCTCAGATAGCATGTGCGCATGACAACTAATAGAACCAGCACTCTGACCAAATATGGTAACGTTATCGGGATCCCCACCAAAGGCTATAAATAGACACACGCCACATGATTACAAGCGACGCAGTCGTCACGCAGCGCGCGTTCGAACTCAGCGTAAACAAACAATGTAATTTACAGACGTCGTATACGTGACATGGGACTCATTTCAAACACGGCGCGTCGCGGGAATCTGGCGCTTTAAACTCATGTTTATAAATGCCTTGCGATAAATATATACGCATCGGACAAAACAAGCAACTGTAGCAAATCGTTAAACAAATTTATTAAAGGGCGATGGTCGTCGCGCTGCGCATGTGCGATATTTGTGTTGGTAAACATTGATTTTTCTACATTCCAATGCCCTTTTTTGATGGGAATCACAAGTTTGAGGTTTTACCTGGGCGCGACTTGCACTAATTACCGCCGGTGACTCCTTCGACACCTTCCAATCACCTAAAAAATACCTAATTAAAGCTTTGTTAACGTCTCAGATTGCACTCGTTGGTCTGTTTATATGAGACCCATATATCTCGCGCATGCGCGGCACGACGACTACCGCCTTTTAAAGGATTGGTAAAATTACGTTTAATATATTATAATTTATTCTTATAATTTATCTCCATATTTATGTTTTCAATCACAAATATCATGAATTACAACTTGGAAGGAGGAAAGGGATACAGAGCACGGACCAAAAAAAGTATCATGTTACAACTCATCGTTAGTGCGTAAATGTCAACTTTGGTTATCCTTCTTTTCATTCTAACCAACAAATAAAAATATACGTTATTACTAGCATGGAAATTACAATTGCATGGATTTCGAATTCGCGGTGCGTGACGACTGTAGCACTTTGATTGTAGCACCTTGAAGCCAGTGCTTTTTCAAACTCGTAAGGACACAATTTCAATTACAGCTGTGAAACCTAAACGTGGTGATACCTGCTATATTCTGCTGGACCCAGCGAAGTGCTTCTACTTGGTCAAGAAAACCATAGTTACCGGAAGCTACGTCATCACCTGAGAAAACAAACGTTTACATAGATAATTCAACGTAGGGTGCATACGGCGTCAGAGACATATTTATGCTCTTAAAGCGGGAGGGTAGTCACCTGCGCACGCGCGGGAATTGAGCCCCAAGCGACGATAACAACACACTCTAAAACGAGAAGGCTCATGGGTAGACGTTTTTTTGTAAACAATGACACGCTATGGTCATCTTACGCATGCGCAGGTGACGACTCCCCCGCTTTAAACAAACCTGTGGGTTACCGACATGAATTGCTAAGAAATTCACACATGTGTGAGACCCGCAGTCTTGCTAGCGGAGATTGTCATAAAGTGAAATCGTTGTCTAAGTAAGCCATCAAATGCGCCATTTTGTTCACCCTTATGTGTACCTTCAACCAACTGCGAACGACTCAACGAATTGCTGGCGTAACGGAACAAAATGTGACGTGCATTTTACCTGTGCTGAAAAATCCAAACACCCCAAGTCGGTAATTGATGGTGACAATAATGACGTCATTTAACGCGGATAATACAGTCCCATCATGCAACATTGTTCCAGATCCATAAGTGAGACCTCCACCGTGAATCCATACCATGACAGACTTTTTATCATTCTAAAGAAAACAGAAAGTACAATGATGTATTGTTTTGTTTTCGGAGTAGTATTTCACATTATACACCTTCACTGTAAGTTGCGCCCTCAGCGACTCCGCGCTTCTCTGACGTCAAAATGACGCAGATGAACAAAAGCATTGTCGTTCCAAACGACAGTTATATTTGGTTGTGTAGTCGTTCGTTAAAATTAAGTAATTCATGAAAACATTGTTTTATTATTGTAAACCTACTGGTCAAATGATATCGACACTGTCAACGGCCTTCACTGTGCAGTGGCGGCGGCACCGGTGTGGGGATGGCTGGCGGTAGCCTCCCTCAAAATCAAGCTAAAACCCTTGCATGTCAGCAAAATTAGCCCCTCAAAATGCAGGAAATAGCGTTTCAGAGGGTCTAGATTTCAAAATTGAGCAGATCTCGCTCCATGCAAAATGTCGTGCCACCACCTCTGCCGTGACCAGACGCGTTCGTCGCTAGAGGGCGCTAGGAAAGTTGTAGCTGCATGTAACAGAAAATCTCTAAAACACGGCCCCGTAACTTCATCCCGTCAGCAAATATAGATACAGATGTACACATTTGTATTTTTCTCATCTTGCCATTTTCAAACATGTTATATCGCTTACATACGTTTAGCAAATATGCAATTTTCTGCTTACAACTCTTAGAAATTGGATTTGGATTATATCACAATCTAAATCCTACTTAAGCATGGACAGTATACTGTCTATGCTTTAAGCCAATACATTTGTCTTTTTGTAGGTGCTGAGCTCCTTTGTTAAGTCACAGTCTCTCTATCCCCGGTCTGAAAACGACTATTGTCTAAGGTGTGAATTACCCGCTGTGCTCGGACTGCGCTGGGTATGACTTTCCGCGAAGCATAGTCTCCTGATATTAGAGCATTCTATTGAAACGAACGATTCATTGTTCCCTTCATGTTCTAGTTTTTACAACCGAAAAAAACAGATGTTTTGATAATTTATATAGATTTAGAAGCTCAACACAAGTCTTTAGCCGGCAAGTTTTTCTATAGTGGCATATTGACATTATTATTCGTGAATATCGCACTTAAATTTGAGGGACTCGCAACTTGGAACACGTCTAACAACCTTGACCGGTTGGGCCCTTCTATTCGTCATGTGTTTTAGAAAGATCAATGTTTTTTAGTTTATTGGATATCTTAAACCCAGTTGTAGTTGGTGGATCGGTTCATTGTGCTTGTTTTATTATATTATATACAGTATACGTATCGTATTTAGGCATCACTTTTTTCGATCAAAATAAAGATGGTTTCGCCGATTAATGATTGCCATTCGAATTTTCGTGTCATTATGTTTGTTTCCAAGCATATATTTGGGATGTAGTTTACAATACTGGTGACATCATGTCTCTAAGAATAAGATCCTGCAGTATCAATTCTTTAGCACTGCCAGAAATTGAGTAGGCAGACTTTTTTTTGGCGACAATGAGAATTTATTCACGAGCGCCATTTTGTTTTTGATTTACAAACTTGCTCGACGCGAGTCAGCGGGTTGGCCCACTTTATAGTATGAAAACTACGTTCAACCATAATATTTTTTTTAATGTGAATAGATTTGTACATTAACCTTTTGGTGATGTGGTTAGTTTTTTTTCTCAGATGTTCGTATTTTGACAAATCACGGTAATATGTTCTGTTCAGTTTAAAGTTTGTGATCACAGTGCTAAAGTTAGTGTACGCTCAGTTTCGTGGCTCATTGTCAAAGGTGTGAATGGCTTATTTACCCGTAACCAGCCCTGAGACAATAGACTGCAAAGCGTATCCAGACCGGGGATAGAGGGACTGTGCAGCAAATATTCCTAGTGAATACCAGAGAGGGAACAGCCAACACACTATTACGAGAAAAACATGAAAACTCAATGATTTAGTTACGTTATTACACGTAACATTGGGTTTTGAGGGCCGCCGAGTCCAAAAGACCACTAAATGAATCAAAAAGAATGCGTTAGAGCACAGTCCCTCTATATATATGATAGAGGGACTGTGGTTAGAGACATGTCTATGACAGAATTTGATTTGTCAGTACCATGGAGGTACGTAACCATGTCAGTACGTAACCCATTTTAACACCTTGACTACTCTATTTATATTGAATGTTTATTCTATTGATCTAGCTATTGAGCGAACTGATAACATATGTTCAAAATGTGCACAGACTGGCCCAGGGGGGGGGGATTGGCACGAGAGGGCGCCATTCGATCTGAATGGAACGTTTCGACGTCAGTCGTCCGTAGCCCATCGTCAAAGCAACAACGTCCCGTTTACAAACAGATGAAATAATGTCAGCAATTTCTTTACAGAATAATCCTCAACAAAACTTAGAAACATTTCATAGACAAATACAAGCTCCAAATTTATGTCTATTGCAAAACAATTCAATCGACAACCAGTTTGACGCCACTTGCTGGAGCCCGAGTTCTACGCGTGATTTTATTGCGTTCAAAACTGTTCCATTTCAAACTGCGCATGCACACACACTGTGGTTTCCCGAAATGCATACTAATTAGGTAACTTGTCACTGATAAAAGTCACCGAAAACATTTTGAGCAATTTTGAGCAATAGTACTAGAGTGAAATATAAACGTGCCTCTGCATTCTCCATTAATTTCGTAACTTGCTATGATTATGATAAAGAGAAAACCTGTGCTTAATTTCAACAGTTAGCTGGAGTCTGATCGAAAACGTGTCTCAAAAAATACCTTTACATCATTTTTCCGATAATTTTTTTCAGCTCGTAACAATAGAATCAGTCAATTTAGAACTAACATTTATTACATATGTACTGCAGTTTATTTTGATTCGTCCCTGAAATCAAAATCGGTATTTCCACAACCCATATGCAAATGAGGTCCGAGAGCAAACAAAGTAGTCCCTTCAGGAGTACAGTTTTTCGGAATAAACAATATTTAGAAGTACGATATTTTCCCCTTGGGGTACATGAATATACTTGCCGAGTGACATGAAATTTGAACAACAGTAATGGTACTTTTAGGCAGTCACTTATTTTGGCCCAAACTAATTTGCATATCACCCATGCAATAATGTTTTCGGTATTTTCACGGTCGATATGCAAATGAACATGGTATTTTTATTGGCTACCGAACTATTTTTATTTTGTAAACACATTTTCGTCTGCTATTTTTATCCAGTTCAAATCGTTCAACAACATTTTTGGCATGTCAGGTGTACATCACATGGAATACTACGATTGGGAGAACTTAATGTATGTTGACCACCTGGAAACTGAGTTTTATAAACCTTGAAGGGCTCTCAGAAGATCCACCAGCAGTAAAATCAGCGATTACTATGCAGCCGCAACCATCAGCATCGAGATACCAGGTTTCTGCTGGTGACGTTGCGGCGTTACTCAGTTCCAAATAAAAATTACCAACGCCAAAAGAGCAACATTTTAACCGGTAATCAAGACTCAGTCAATCCACGACCAGCAAGCAACATCACACACGAAGGTGTATCGTGCAGCCACAGTCCATCAACGAAGGACTGTGGTGCAGCTAAGCCACAACCGCTGTCGACGAAAGTCATCCCGTCTGTGGAGTACCGCAGTTGCACGGCATGTTTGCCAATGCACAATTCTGTGGCGGAACTTTTAACTTCAACATAAACTGTGTATCATAGTCGTCCAGTTCAAGTTCTGGTTCTGCCGTGGTCCCAACTAAACGTCAACGAGTTATTTATTCGGACAGTGACTCAGATTAGACGTCTGATTATTTTAATTTCAAACAAACAGTGACACGCGTTCTCCGGGCGCGTTCTACACTGACACGCGCTGCTAGGGCGTAACACTTATATTGGAACATATTAATGGGCAATGGGGTTCCCCGACCTAAATTCCATCCCGGTTTGCACGTTCTTTCTTTAATACGAAATAATCAAGTATGGCACATATGTAATAATAACAGAACCCCACACCCTCCCCGTGGCTTTCGTTGCGTATGGAAGTTATTTTCACTCGAGATGCGGTGTATTCTGCTGTACTTTCACTCGCTTCGCTCGTGAAAGTACGGCCGCAGGATACACCGCATCACTCGTGAAAATAACTTCCATACGCAACGAAAGCCACGGGGAGGGTGTGGGGTTCTGTCATAGTATGCTATCGGAAAGCATTTTGACACAATTTTACTGAAAAGACGAGTTTTTCATTGCTCATGAATATTAATTTATGCAAATAAGACGATTATTTCAACCAACCGTGTCATGCAACTCCCCACCCCCCGGACTGGGCAGCGGGTTATTCTTCAAAGTAAGAAACACTCAAACGTGTGTCCGTCCTGTCTTTTGAAATAGCGTCTGTGACCCGTTAGTATTACCTTTCATTTGGTAAGATTAATACTTATTTTATTTTTCTAAGTGATTCATTGCATATTGCTAACAATGACTCAGAGATGATATGCGTTTATTTATAATAAAACAGATATAATGATGACCTTTGCCCTTGCTAAGTCAACGTAAACACTGATCATGCGCCTACTGATAATATCTGACCTTTTTTAACCTCAAACTGACCTTGTCGGGTCAGCGTACAATACATATCGACTCACCGATGGCTGTGGTACATACACACTCACGTGCAGGCAGTCTTCGTCTTGTATTTTGTCGACTGGTATCATCGGGTTGTCTGGTTGTATGCACGCAGTACGGAAGTCACTAGCATCATACTCCCCTTGCCATGGTGTCTTGGGTTTAGGCGGTGCAAACCTCAGGTCACCGACCGGTGGTTCAGCGTACGGTATACCCCTATAGGCATGTACAGTCCGTGTACCGTCCACGAATTCACTGCTGAATTCTTCCACGGTACCGATTAGTGTACCAGTAGAAATCTCTACAGATGGTCTGTCTGCATTACATGTGGAAATTACTAATAGTACAAGGGGTATTGAAAACACGATGGACGACATTGTTTACACTACACTACAAGACCCAGGACCGAACCACACTGGCTTTATTATTAACAGGACGATTATGGGATGACAGGCGAGCCTCGATCTCGTCAGTGAATCAAAACCAAGATGTTATTACCAAACGCTTCAGCGTGGTATTAAGAGTTTGTTTTCAGGGGTGGATGATACCAAGGTGGGAAATGGATGCACATATGGGGTTAATTCCTTGAATTGCAATATAGAGGGTTCAGGCTGAAATACAATATATAGTGTTTTCATGTTTCGTCTGATATTTCTGTGGTATTCTGCTGCTGTAAGTAATGCACGATTTGTTCCGAAATTCAGTATATTGTGTGTATTCCAGGGTTATTCGTTTTTTGCTGAAAACACCCCTATTTTTTAGTGGCAGAGTTTGAATAGTCTCACTCCCACTGGAAAATCTGCATTGTTGCTTGAATGTGAGTTAATTAAACACATTTTCCAGACCGGCGAAAGAGTATGCAACAGCCAATTTTAACAGCCTGTCACGTGATTTTAGTCTGAATGTCAACAAGAAGAGGCTAGTCCATTTTACGCAGGAGTAATTGGGAGTACAATATGTGAGGGATAGTATCAACAGAGATGTGTATAGTGAAAAGTAATATCTATCCTTCATTTACATCTCTGAGCATTTCTGTTTTAGTATATTGGTTTGAAAATGTTGAACTTGCATGATTTGCAATGTGTTTTTTTAATGGGACTCTCCTATTGATCGAATCCCGGGTTTGAACGAGAACGGCACACCACGTGATTCGTTTGAATACAATGCTGATGGCAAACATGCCGTGTTACTGCGGTACTCCACTGACGGGATGACTTACTGCATGCTACAACTTCGCTTGTGATGTTGCTTGTTAGCCATGGATTACATGAATCTTGATTACCAGTCAAATGTTGCTCATTTGACGTTGGTAATCTTTATTTGGAACTGAGTAACTTCCTGGTACTTCGTACTATGATAAAAATCAGTCAACATACATCAAGTTCTCTCAATCGTAGTATTCCATGTGATGTACACCTAATATGCCAAAAATGTTGCTGAACAATTTGAACTGAATAAAAATAGCAGACGAAAATTTGTTTACAAAATAAAAATACTTCGGTTGCCAATGAAAACCGGTAAAAAACAAGCAATATGTTTTCGGCTGTTATCATGGAAGGGACATGAACGTGAAGCTAACGTCTGTTTATAACTAAAACCGGGCACCTTATACGAGGTTTGCAAAATAACATGGCAGTCATTAGAAGTCACTTTATTTTATTGTTAGGACGTATTCAGCCGTTAAATGTATAATTTCCAATCGTTTTGCGATAGTATTTTCTAGATTGGAAGCAGCATTTACATTTTATTCAAAGTTCAAAGCTGTGTTGGGATTCCGTTGACAGTGGTAACAATGTCGGCGCCGGTGATCTCTTACCAGTGCGCAACGTAGCCAAAATAAAAGGCATGATCATTTGGGCACTGCTATTACAAGACTTTGGCTGTTGCCATGGTAGCGGTGGGTCAGGATTGTTTTTCCAATTAGTGATGGTACGACCTGCCTGTCAAGTATGAACCGTGACAAAATCAGCCAAGCCAAAAAAAAATCACAGAAGAGTTAAAAAGCCATTCCTGCTGAACAGTTACTCTAACTTCGGGGTCAACTTTCTCATTAATGAAAAAAGATATCAAAAATTCAAATAGTAACTTTTTGCCCACACTCCAGCCGAGTACAATGAGCTATGTCTGAGGTGTTGTATCACAGGGAGTTGGACAAACTTGTGTATTTTAATAAAAATGTTATATAACTTTTCTTTTACCCCCCTCCCCTTCCTGGTATCTATTTCAAGTATTTTTGTCAGGTTCAAATCGTTCACCAGCATTTTTGGCATGTTAGATGTACATCACATAGAATACTAGGATTGGGAGAACTTAATGTTTGTTGACCACCTGGAATCTGAGTTTTATAAATCTTGAAGGGCTCTCGGAAGGTCCACCCGCTGCCTGGAACCGCAGTAAAGTCTCCGATTAATATGGAGCCGCAACCATCAACATCGATATACCATGAGGTTTCTGCTGGCGACGTTGCGGCGTTACTCAGTTCCAAATAAAGATTACCAACGCCAAATTAGCAAAATTTAACCGGTAACCAAGACTCAGTCTATCCACGACAAGCAAGCAACATCCCAAACGAGGTTGTAGTGTGCAGCTCACGAGTCAGCGACGACCGATTTCAACGAAAGTCATTCCGTCAGTGGAGTACCGCAGTTGCACGGCATGTTTGCCAATGTACAGATCTGTGGAGGAACTTTTAACTTCAACATCAACCGTGTATCGTAGTCGCCCAGTTTAAGTTCTGGTTCTGTCGTGGTCCCAACTAAAGGGCGACAGTCGTCGTGTCGCGTCCTGTTCGATATGGGACTCACAGCGACGTATACAACGCGTGTAAAATACATTGTTTATTTACATGAAATTCGAACACGCGCTGTGCTACGACCACCGCGCTTAAACATCCACGAGTTATTTATTCGGACAATGACTTAAATTAGACGTCTGATTATTTTATTTTCACACGTACAGCGACACGCGTTCTACACTGACAAGCGTTGCTAAGTCGCAGCACTGTCTTGGAGCATATTAATGGCAATTGGGTTCCCCGATCTAAATTTCTATCCCGGTTTGTTGCACGTTCTTTTTTTAATATGAAATAATCAAATATGGGACATGTGTATAATAACAGAACCCCACACCCTCCCCGTGGCTTCGCTCGTGAAAGTACGGCAGCAGGATACACCGCATCACTCGTGAAAATAACTTCCATACGCAATGAAAGCCACGGGGAGGGTATCTGTCATAATACTTCATTATCACTGAAAACATTTTTCCCCTGAAATAAATTCCAGTGAATATGCCATTTCCCTCATACTATATTGAGACACAGCGCAGTGAAAATTAGATTCACATGTAATGCTTGAAAACATGTCAGCAAAAATAAATTAAGTGAAATTCTACGTGACTTCATAATAGTTGGAAATGAACACATTACACCCGACCCTACCACTCCATATACAATGTAAACTACACCCCAAAACATCCTTTCACCCACAGTTACTACCGTGTTTCACCAGTGTATTCTATTTGACGTCAGGAGAAATTGAAATAAACAAATTAATTATAATTTCAGCCTCTAGTTGACCACTGATTAAATAAACTACCTCGTCTTTATGTCAACTTGCAGTTATTCGTTGCCTACATCAGTGACTTCAAAATATATGTTTCAATCCCAGGAATTTCACTCGCTGTTAATTGCATGGGAGTGGCAGTCTTTAATGAATTTCTATTGTCATGTCAATTTCTTGCGATTACTCGAACATTAAGCTGTAACAACATACCGCCTAGGTGCTGTAATTAAATCCTGGTGTAAGCACCATATGAACTATGAACAATGCATGTGAAGCCAGCTGTGGGGTATATTCAATCCTATAGATTTCTCATTGTTTGGTAACTATTTGCTGCAAATGCAACAAAAATCAATATAAAAAATATTACCCACACAGTATTCTACAGGTTACTTGTCTTCGTAGATATCCCTTTGCACGTTCGCTATTTCGAATTGTTGCTTAGTAACTTTGGCGGCCATATTGGGAATCCCCACTCGAGTGACCCAAATAGACTATGTTCGGGTTTTGGACACGTCACAATTATCATTTTGTCATCCTTGTTCGAAGTTTATTGTTATAAAATAACAAATATAATCATAAACGTATTCATTTTATTTAACACCGAGTGTTTCCAGGTAAATGTTCGACTTGTAGTACCGTGAACACCTGGAAATGTTCAGTCGCTTTGAGAATATTTCGGTAAAAATGCGATTTTGGCGGCGCGCTTCTTGCCCGAATTTCGAACGAGCCTGTACCGTCGATGGCGTTTTTGAAGAACAATCCACGCGCACCTGGAACTCGCATTGAAATATTATGTACACCATCTTCTAACGGTGGCATAAGATGACACGTGTCTAAATATAGTTCATGCCATCCTACCCCTTTCACTCGGCCTAATTAGTTAAAATTAATTAACTACCCTCTTCTTGTCACTATATAACGAGAGGTTCGTTATAATAGTTAATGTATGTGGCCATTTTCACTATTTTAGCTGAAGCAATGAAAATAAAATCAAGTGAACATATCTTTTAGTATATTTAATGTTCACCTTATAACAACTTTCTCTCGCTTATGAATTCAAGAATTTTAATAAGAGCCACAAGAGGGGGGGGGGGTACAGTTTTACGGGAAATAAAAAGGGCTTTTTACAATTTACAAGGAAAAAAAGACGTATTTACAGTTTACAGTGAAATTTGAATTTTGCAATGAATTGTGTCATCTAGTCATTTCACAGTTTCGAAAATGTAATTTCCCTGGATTATTCTTTACGACTTTTTTCATTCGGATGTAAATTCTTGTACGTACCGAGAAAAATACATATTTTTACAGTGTACGAAAAAAAATATTTGATTGATTATACGTTGTATGGAATTTATTTTTTCAATTTACGTTGTACGAACAAAAAATATATTGCAATTACGTTGAACGAAAATAACCCTTGCTCCCCCTAATAATATTAACATATACCTAATAAAAAATCTGTGAAAATAAACTTCATACAAAATAGCCAAAATGCATTTTAGCGTAAATTAGAGACATTAAGATGCGCATACGAGAACGGGACGAGAACGGATACGTCACTGCTTTGTGCATGACCTCCGCGCGAACCAATGACGTCATCGGTTGCCTGGTTGTTCGGCAGTCGTTTTGAACGTGATCAAGGTGACTGACTCGTAGTTGATTTCCGAGAGCTTTTCTCGCTGTCAATTTTGAATAATTTTCATTGACATTGATAAAACGTTTTATATTAGAGTGTTTTTGAATATTTATGATGAAATAAGAAATATTGGATGCATTTTAGCTGACATTTATACCCACTGAAAACGCATGATATTGATCTGCTGAAATAGGATTCGGCAAACAGACCTAGGACCTCAGCAGAGTTGATGGAAATAGTGAGAGCTCTGTCAAATGTCTGTGAACTAACTACTAATTCTGATTCCGGACGTGAAATGACATACAAAATTTTATTAGGTAGTTATTGTTGCCCATTGAGAGACGGATTGACATGGTTCTGGTTTCAGTTACGTTCCCGTTGTGGGCGCTTGTACTTAATCGTTTTCTGACACCCGAGAACGTAACGCAAACGAAATTAGAACATCACGTTACGTTCCCGTTACGTACGCAAATCTTAAACTCTCTATTAATTCTAGCTAAAATAATGTAGTAGATGAAATGTAGCATTTAAATATTGGTACGCATACAAGTTTTTCTCTATTCTCTTTCCTCAACGTGTGCCTTAAAGTGTAATCTTTAATTGATGGAATCTAGAGAAACGCTATCCCGATTGCTGGAATACATGCAATTGTAACAAAACTGTATCCCTTCAAATCGACCCACTTTTTAAAGCGAGATGATCGTCACCTGCGCACGGGAATTGAGTCCCAAGCGACGATAACAACACACGCTAGAACGCAAAGGCTCATGGGTAGACGCTTGTGTGTAAACAGTGACACGCAATGGTCATCTGACGCATGCGCAGGTGATGAGTTCCTGTTGCTATGAGTCCCATGTCGAACAGAACGCGACGCGACGCGACGACCACCGCCCTTTAATCAAATCATATAAACCGATGCGAACGAGGCTATTGTTCATCTGTCGTTCGGGACGGACATTGAAATCATGTTTTCCTCGTCATCTATTTTCGTTGTAATCGTGCTGATTACCACTGTCTGTAATGCAGACAGACCAACTGTAGAGATCTCTACTGGTACACTAATCGGTACTGTGGAAGAATTCAGCAGTGAATTCGTGGACGGTACACGGACTGTACATGTCTACAGGGGTATACCGTACGCTGAACCACCGGTCGGTGACCTGAGGTTTGCACCGCCTAAACCCAAGACACCGTGGCAAGGGGAGTACGATGCTGCCGACTTCCGTACTGCGTGCATACAACCGGAAACTCCGATGTGGCCTTCTGACAAAATACAAGACGAAGACTGTCTGCACTTGAATGTGTACGTACCACAGCCACAGGTGAGTAACTCATTGGGAGGTCAAACGGAGGTGTACGCTTACGCAATAACAAAGGGAGTTGCAATAACCTAAGCGAAATTTTGATAACAATATATATAAAAATCTGTTTATAACTGTTGTATCTTTGACTTTGCTATGGTTTCTTGTACTTTTATTCATTGAGTAGGGGTTACATAATCACATAATCATGACCTTTTCAGCTAATCACATTACGTCATGTATGTTGTCATGAGCTGATCACGTGTTACGCAATACAGAGTGGCACTTCACCGCTAACCTACAACCCGTCAACTTGTGTGTGTGTCTCCATCTTTATTCTGATACGTGAGTTTTCACGTATATTAAGTTTACTTTGTAGCAACGAGCTACAAAAGTAAAAGAGTCTTTTTAACAAGGAACACCGTGGTAAGATTTGGAGAGGGTTTTTAAAAGAAAAAGACAATTTAAAAAAAAAATAAGCAAAATTCCAACTGAAAATTGTTTCTTACGGTCCCACCCCAACCTGAACCTCGATCCTAACAATCCAGCCACCCAATGTATTTGCGGTAATCGGGTAGTCAGTATGTGTCATGAAGTGAGGCATATACAAAGTAGGGCAGGGTTAGGTTGAGGGTTATGGAAGAGGTGTCCTAATCAGCTCCCACCAACTCCCTGTGGCGATATTGGTCTTTGTTACAGTGATCACGTAAATAAAAAAGACCATTGCTACCTTCTTATTATTTTGTGGTTTTTTTACAGGACAGGGGTACCACGACTTTGAAATCCAGAATTCAGATTACTGACTTATTCGTAGTATAAAATCGTGAATAAACAACAATTTATTGACTCATAACAATTTCTAAACTGTGATTGCTCAGTCTGACTTTAGTTAGGGTACTTTTCAATTCTTTATTTTTTAGCTTAATTAAGTAGTTTTCCAAAATGAAGTTTGTTTTAAATTTTTTGTAAGTCCTCAGTTTGTTTTTTGTATTAGTGTTTTGTCTGTTATCATCATTAATTGAGTTAATCTAGTGCTTTATAAATACATTTTTTATTTTATCATATATCCGTGACATTTGTGACGATTTTAGCTCTATATTGTCAATATCTGATAGTGTTGTATTTGTAGATTTCAGTACTGAGTTAAGTTCATTGTACCACTTACTTTTTATAGTCTTGTTAAGTAGGAAGGCTTCCTTAATAATGGGGTTTTGAGTTTTGTTTAGGTGGTTTGTATATGTTATTAACTGTTTTTTAATGAATGAATCGATAGGATATCTACCCAACTCACTATAAATTCCCAATTTCGGAGTGTTTTTTGAAACGCCTAAGATGAAGCGACAAAAGCTGAGGTGTACATCTTCTATAGTAGAGTTGAATGAACTTTCTTCAGCCCATACTTCACATTCCATATATAAGAATTGGTCTTATTAGTTTATCAAACAATGATAACAATAATGAGGGACTGAGGCTTTCATTATGACCTAATTTGGCTTTCAAAGAGAATAATGCTTTCATTCCTTTGTATTTCAGATGTTTCATAGCCGCTCTAAATTTTCCATTAGGGCTGAGAACAATACCTAAATAATTATAATTTCTCACGATGTTAATCTCATTCCCTTCAAAAAAGAATAAATCACTGTCATAGAGTTTATTATTTTTATTAAAAACCATAATTTTTGTTTTTTCTGTGTTCACAGCGAGTTTCCATTTCTGTGTGTATTTTGAGACATTATCAAGAGCATTCTGGAGGCCACTTTTGGATTTAGAAAGAATAATTATATCATTTGCATACATTAGACAGCTGATTGGTGTGTTATTTAAATTTGGTGGATCACATGATTCATGGTCCAGGGTATTAGTTATTTCATTAATAAAAATGTTGAAGAGTGAAGGGCTCAGATTACACCCTTGCTTAACACCCAGTGTTGAATTAAATTGATTGGTTAGTCCATCTTTCATTTTTATTTTATATTTTATATTACTATACATACACTATTTTAATAATTTGATACATTTTACCTGTCACCCCACTGTTTAATAGTTTCCAGAATAGACCATCATGCCAAACACTATCAAAAGCCTTTTTCAGGTCTACAAAACAGGCATAAATTTTGTTTGTTTGCTTTAGCTTCTTTTTTTTTCATTCACTGTATTTTCATGCTGATTGTTGTTGGTGTGTTTTTCAATAATAGTTTTCAATATAAATAGGTTGTCGGTTGTACGACGACCTTTTCTGAAACCAAACTGTTGGTGAGACAAAATGTTATTTTTCTCAATAAAAGTGGTTAGCCTTGTATTAAGGATACTTGTAAATAGTTTGCCAAGGCAACTGGAGATTGCTATTTCCCTGTAGTTTGAGGGATTTAATTTAGATCCTGCTTTATGTATGGGTATTATTAAACTTGTATTCCATGCATGTGGGAAGATATTTGCATTGTAGATAGAGTTAAATATTTTTTTAATAGGTTTGATGAGGTAATGTTCACCGCATTTTAGCATCTCATTACAGATTTGGTCTTCTGCAGTTGATTTGTTGTTTTTCAATAATCTGATGGCTTGTTTAATTTCATTTTCCTGTATTGGTCCATCCAAATCAGTTTTACTAGCATCAAGTCCCTTAATTTCCCTATTTCTAAGATCTGATATAATACCGCCTTGTTCTTCTGTATTTTTACCAGGTTTAGAATTTAATAGATCTTTGAAGTGTGTCAACTATTTATCTGGTGCTATGCAATCAGTCTCTGACTTTCGTGTATTCGCGTCATTGTTGAGTTCACTTATTTTTTTCCAGAATGATGAATTGTTACCTTGAAGACTCTCAATTTCATTAAGCTGGTGTACTTTATTTTTTTTGTATTTGAGGATTTTTTTAAATTGTTTACGTAATTTTGAAGAATTTACCTCTAACAATAGGGTCATTAGGAAATCTCTGAATTAATTTAGTATGCATTTTAAGTTCATTACGTAATAAATGGCAATCTTTATCAAACCATATTTGGTTGTTTGTTTTTTTATTTATTTTATTTTTTATTATTCTTTTGAAGTGGATTTTTTTAAGGTTTTTTTCTGCCAATTGACATAGAAGTGAAGAGAAATCTGATACCATTTTGTCAGAGTTCTCATGGTTTGCCGACATAAATGTTTTGATTTCTTTACATTTTGCTAGCTCTAAAGCAGATAAAAATGTATTTTTTGAGTCACTGTCCCAAATATATTTAGTTGGTAAGGGATCCAATCTATTACTATGATTTCTTTGAGAATTATTTGGGAGGTCTGGATTTAAGCATAAAGATAGGATAATGGGACAGTGATCCGAAATGTGGGTTAATCTATCAACTTTGAAATATTGTACATAATTATAAATTGATTTAGAAATGACCCCAAAATCAAATGTACTGCAACCATTGGGTGAATAATAAGTGTATTTACCTGCCGAGTCCCCAACTCTCCTGCCATTTACAATTACAAGATTACATTCAATACACATTTGGGAGAGTTTTCTACCAAATTTGTTAACACAGGATTTTGAGACACTATCCATATTATTACGTGGTTCAAAATTATCATTCACATAATCCAAGGAAGCGGGATGTGTTGGTTTATGTCTTCATTAATAATGTCAGTTAATTCTCTATTCTAGAATTAAAGTCCCCTAACAAAATGACGTTTCATTTAGTGGAAAAGTGGAGTATGTCCTTTTCTAGGAGATGAAAAATATCCGTATCTGTTTTTTATGAATAATAGAATTCTCTGGTGGTATGTACACACATCCGATATAAATATCCTTCTGTATTTTAAACAAATCTCTATCAAGCTTACACCAGAGAAAGTGGTTTGAACAGTTACTGACTTTGTGTATGTAGTTGTTATATTGTGCTTTGTATAAGACAGCAACACCCCCTCTAGAAACTCTCTGCTTACTAATATCTAAATTTCTATCTTGTCTAATAATTTCAAAACTATTTAAGTTACTAGGCAAAATAAAAGAACTATTACTATTTAACCAAGTCTCCTGTAAACAAATACAATCTAGAGATAAAATGAAACTGGTAAATTCTGTGTTAGAAGTTTTGTTAATTAACCCATTAACGTTCCAACTGCCTAATTTAAATTTAGATGTTAATGGGAGCATACTAAAATTATAAAAGAAAATCAAAACACAAGAATCGTCTCACTTTGAATTGAAGATAACTTGGGAAAGATACTAGATATTATTATCAATATTCAAAATTCAGGGTACTTACGACAAGTGATCAAATAATTAATTCAATTTCAGGACAGCTTGGAAAGAGTTCATAAAGTCAATGAATTTTTCGAATTTCGAGAACATGTCTGAGGAGTTCATTGTACTGGATTGCGAGCGGTGTCTTGAGCATGTTGCTGGATACTGTTCCGTCTGGCGTTGGTGGCGCTCTTGATAGTTGTTCTGGTTGCGGTAGTTATCACGGCCTTCATTGCTGTATTGGCGTCGAAAAGTGGGCGGCTTTCTGGAAGAACGATTGTTGTAATAAACTGGTCTGCTACTGTTTGTAAATGATGTACTTTCTCGCACTTTATTCTTCATGGTTTGCTTGATGTTACGTACAAGACTAGCGGTTCCTATCTTGTTGATGTGAATGCCATCTTTGGAATACATGTTGCGCGATCTTGATAAATCGTCATGATTAATCAAAGTAATAACATTATCATCGCGTTTATCAACATATTCTCTCATCAGCTCATTGAACCTATTTATGTTCGTATTCATTTCCTAGTCATTGTTGTGACGTGATAATACTTCAGAGAAAATCACTTGTGCATTCGGCATGTTCTTACTAATAGTGTCTATTATTTGAATTGCTAATAGTTGACACTCGTTAGGTGACAGTCCTTCACTCAAATCATTTGTTCCTAAGTGTAACACAACGGTGTCAGTAGAATTAGATGTAATATCTCTAATGACTTCAGATGTACGCTTGAGTGTGTAGGTCTTTATATGATCTACTGAAGTACGTGGGAACATGCGAGTAACTGAGATGTTGCGCGTTAGAGAATCGCCAAATAACAGCCTCGTTGCAGTAGTGTCGTACTTAATTGAGACCTCCTCTGGCTAATGTAAACTGTTGGAGGATGACGTACTAGGGCTATTTGTCGGCTTTTCGGTTGTTGAGGTAACTGGTTTGCTGATTTTAGTATTATCGGGGGACTTCGCGTGATCATCAACGCAATCTTCGACAATTGTAATGGGAAATGAGGTTGATGTAGGAATATCAGTTGGCCTGTACGTAGATTGTGATTGTTTGTCAAGATCTGTATTGCTATTAGCATCTTGGTTCAGAAGCGCAACACAGGAATCACATTTCCTATTCACATCTTGCAATTTATTGTTCACTTCTTGTAATCTTGCCTTGCTCTCAGACTCGGATTTTTCTATTAATGATTGGAAGTGCTCTTTCGTGGTTATTAGTCTGTTTTCATATTCGGTTATTTTTTGCTTCATTGACTCTTCCATTTCTGACATCATAATTTCGTATGTACTCTTCCACTTTGTCTCTACTTCTTCAAGCTTCAGTTTCGTTGAGTGTTCTATATTTTTATATAATTATTGACTTGTAAGTCAACAGCGGTCTGGACAGCTAGATTTTTGTTGTCAACTAATTGAAGTATTGAACTTATTGACTTCTTCAGCTGGTCTACTTCCCCTTTCACCTGCTTATTGACTTCTTCAGCTGGTCTACTTCCCCTTTCACCTGCTTATTGACTTCTTCAGCTGGTCTACTTCCCCTTTCACCTGCTTATTGACTTCTTCAGCTGGTCTACTTCCCCTTTCACCTGCTTATTGACTTCTTCAGTTGGTCTACTTCCCCTTTCACCTGCTTATTGACTTCTTCAGCTGGTCTACTTCCCCTTTCACCTGCTTATTGACTTCTTCAGCTGGTCTACTTCCCCTTTCACCTGCTTATTGACTTATTCAGCTGGTCTACTTCCCCTTTCACCTGCTTATTGACTTCTTCAGTTGGTCTACTTCCCCTTTCACTTGCTTATTGACTTCTTCAGCTGGTCAACTTCCCCTTTCACCTGCTTATTGACTTCTTCAGCTGGTCTACTTCCCCTTTCACCTGCTTATTGACTTCTTCAGTTGGTCTACTTCCCCTTTCACCTGCTTATTGACTTCTTCAGCTGGTCTACTTCCCTTTTCACCTGCTTATTGACTTCTTCAGCTGGTCTACTTCCCCTTTCACCTGCTTATTGACTTCTTCAGCTGCTCTACTTCCCTTTTCACCTGCTTATTGACTTCTTCAGCTGGTCTACTTCCCCTTTCACCTGCTTATTGACTTCTTCAGCTGGTCTACTTCCCCTTTCACCTGCTTATTGACTTCTTCAGCTGGTCTACTTCCCCTTTCACCTGCTTATTGACTTCTTCAGTTGGTCTACTTCCCCTTTCACTTGCTTATTGACTTCTTCAGCTGGTCTACTTCCCCTTTCACCTGCTTATTGACTTCTTCAGCTGGTCTACTTCCCCTTTCACCTGCTTATTGACTTCTTCAGTTGGTCTACTTCCCCTTTCACCTGCTTATTGACTTCTTCAGCTGGTCTACTTCCCCTTTCACCTGCTTATTGACTTCTTCAGCTGGTCTACTTCCCCTTTCACCTGCTTATTGACTTCTTCAGCTGGTCTACTTCCCCTTTCACCTGCTTATTGACTTCTTCAGCTGGTCTACTTCCCCTTTCACCTGCTTATTGACTTCTTCAGCTGGTCTACTTCCCCTTTCACCTGCTTATTGACTTCTTCAGCTGGTCTACTTCCCCTTTCACCTGCTTATTGACTTCTTCAGCTGGTCTACTTCCCCTTTCACCTGCTTATTGACTTCTTCAGCTGGTCTACTTCCCCTTTCACCTGCTTATTGACTTCTTCAGCTGGTCTACTTCCCCTTTCACCTGCTTATTGACTTCTTCAGTTGGTCTACTTCCCCTTTCACCTGCTTATTGACTTCTTCAGCTGGTCTACTTCCCCTTTCACCTGCTTATTGACTTCTTCAGCTGGTCTACTTCCCCTTTCACCTGCTTATTGACTTCTTCAGCTGGTCTACTTCCCCTTTCACCTGCTTATTGACTTCTTCAGCTGGTCTACTTCCCCTTTCACCTGCTTATTGACTTCTTTAGTTGGTCTACTTCCCCTTTCACTTGCTTATTGACTTCTTCAGCTGGTCTACTTCCCCTTTCACCTGCTTATTTCACCTGCTTATTGACTTCTTCAGCTGGTCTACTTCCCCTTTCACCTGCTTATTGACTTCTTCAGCTGGTCTACTTCCCCTTTCACCTGCTTATTGACTTCTTCAGCTGGTCTACTTCCCCTTTCACCTGCTTATTGACTTCTTCAGCTGGTCTACTTCCCCTTTCACCTGCTTATTGACTTCTTCAGCTGGTCTACTTCCCCTTTCACCTGCTTATTGACTTCTTCAGCTGGTCTACTTCCCCTTTCACCTGCTTATTGACTTCTTCAGCTGGTCTACTTCCCCTTTCACCTGCTTATTGACTTCTTCAGCTGGTCTACTTCCCCTTTCACCTGCTTATTGACTTCTTCAGCTGGTCTACTTCCCCTTTCACCTGCTTATTGACTTCTTCAGCTGGTCTACTTCCCCTTTCACCTGCTTATTGACTTCTTCAGCTGGTCTACTTCCCCTTTCACCTGATTATTGACTTCTTCAGCTGGTCTACTTCCCCTTTCACCTGCTTATTGACTTCTTCAGCTGGTCTACTTCCCCTTTCACCTGCTTATTGACTTCTTCAGCTAGTCTACTTCCCCTTTCACCTGCTTATTGACTTCTTCAGTTGGTCTACTTCCCCTTTCACCTGCTTATTGACTTCTTCAGCTGGTCTACTTCCCCTTTCACCTGCTTATTGACTTCTTCAGCTGGTCTACTTCCCCTTTCACCTGCTTATTGACTTCTTCAGTTGGTCTACTTCCCCTTTCACCTGTTTATTGACTTCTTCAGCTGGTCTACTTCCCCTTTCACCTGCTTATTGACTTCTTCAGCTGGTCTACTTCCCCTTTCACCTGCTTATTGACTTCTTCAGCTGGACTACTTCCCCTTTCACCTGCTTATTGACTTCTTCAGCTGGTCTACTTCCCCTTTCACTTGCTTATTGACTTCTTCAGCTGGTCTACTTCCCCTTTCACTTGCTTATTGACTTCTTCAGCTGGACTACTTCCCCTTTCACCTGCTTATTGACTTCTTCAGCTGGTCTACTTCCCCTTTCACCTGCTTATTGACTTCTTTAGTTGGTCTACTTCCCCTTTCACTTGCTTATTGACTTCTTCAGCTGGTCTACTTCCCCTTTCACCTGCTTATTTCACCTGCTTATTGACTTCTTCAGCTGGTCTACTTCCCCTTTCACCTGCTTATTGACTTCTTCAGCTGGTCTACTTCCCCTTTCACCTGCTTATTGACTTCTTCAGCTGGTCTACTTCCCCTTTCACCTGCTTATTGACTTCTTCAGCTGGTCTACTTCCCCTTTCACCTGCTTATTGACTTCTTCAGCTGGTCTACTTCCCCTTTCACCTGCTTATTGACTTCTTCAGCTGGTCTACTTCCCCTTTCACCTGCTTATTGACTTCTTCAGCTGGTCTACTTCCCCTTTCACCTGCTTATTGACTTCTTCAGCTGGTCTACTTCCCCTTTCACCTGCTTATTGACTTCTTCAGCTGGTCTACTTCCCCTTTCACCTGCTTATTGACTTCTTCAGCTGGTCTACTTCCCCTTTCACCTGCTTATTGACTTCTTCAGCTGGTCTACTTCCCCTTTCACCTGATTATTGACTTCTTCAGCTGGTCTACTTCCCCTTTCACCTGCTTATTGACTTCTTCAGCTGGTCTACTTCCCCTTTCACCTGCTTATTGACTTCTTCAGCTAGTCTACTTCCCCTTTCACCTGCTTATTGACTTCTTCAGTTGGTCTACTTCCCCTTTCACCTGCTTATTGACTTCTTCAGCTGGTCTACTTCCCCTTTCACCTGCTTATTGACTTCTTCAGCTGGTCTACTTCCCCTTTCACCTGCTTATTGACTTCTTCAGTTGGTCTACTTCCCCTTTCACCTGTTTATTGACTTCTTCAGCTGGTCTACTTCCCCTTTCACCTGCTTATTGACTTCTTCAGCTGGTCTACTTCCCCTTTCACCTGCTTATTGACTTCTTCAGCTGGTCTACTTCCCATTTCACCTGCTTATTGACTTCTTCAGCTGGTCTACTTCCCCTTTCACCTGCTTATTGACTTCTTCAGTTGGTCTACTTTCCCTTTCACCTGCTTATTGACTTCTTCAGTTGGTCTACTTCCCCTTTCACCTGCTTATTGACTTCTTCAGTTGGTCTACTTCCCCTTTCACCTGCTTATTGACTTCTTCAGCTGGTCTACTCCCCCTTTCACCTGCTTATTGACTTCTTCAGTTGGTCTACTTCCCCTTTCACCTGCTTATTGACTTCTTCAGCTGGTCTACTTCCCCTTTCACTTGCTTATTGACTTCTTCAGCTGGTCTACTTCCCCTTTCACTTGCTTATTGACTTCTTCAGCTGGACTACTTCCCCTTTCACTTGCTTATTGTCTTCTTTTGTATTGTCTACAATGTCCTGTATTTCATGTATTTTAGTATTAATTACTTGTTTATCTTCGTTATTCGAATCCACAATCTTTGTATACTTGTTTTCTAATAAGGTGATTCTTCCATTAAATTGGTTTGTAGTCTTCTGTATGCGCGTAAAATAGTCTGTTATGATTGATGACGACTAATTATTTTGTTTGGATGGCGTTGATTTTAATCTCCCTTTTAAAGATTGTTCGAATATGTTCTTTGTTTTGCCTTCAATACTCGGAGAGCTCGTTGGACTCATTACTTGAGTCCCTTTATAGTCATCAATGTTTTTTTCGCTACCAGATTTGTTGTCACTGTTATTTTCAGCGACTGATTTGTCGCCTGCTGCATCAAGTTCACTGGCAATACATGTATCGTTGTTACATGTTACAGTGGAAGCATCATTTACTGAAGTGTCGGTGCACACAGCAGCGGAAATAAGAAATTTCTTAGCTTCTTCTTTACTGTGAAACCCTTTAAATAAATGGCTAGGATATTTATCAACCATCTTGTGGCATTCATCCCAGGTTGTCACGATACCTGTGGATCGGCCTTTTGCGACGGCATACAAGTTTTTACCAGATTTCTTTGTCTTAGATTTCCTTTGTGTGGAGCTGACCTGCATTTTGATTTCGTCATTCTCGTACAGAAACATCGGATCACGTACCTCCTTGCGTATTCTTTTTTTCTTCGGCCATTCTATCAGCAGCGAATTCAATATGTTTTTATAGTTGTTTCTAGATATACAGAGATGTGGATTTCCCAAGTTACCAACACAAAAACAAAACTTATTACAGAGCACGAAGTGTGACTGTGTTTATGGCAGCCATCTTTATCTACCTGTCTGTGCAGACACTTCGGGATGCACTGCCCTATGTAAATACATGCCATTGATTCCGCACTTCGGACTTAGTACGGTTACACATGATATGGTCATATTTATTAGTCAAAACAGTTAGAGAGGACAGTCTGGTACATATCATACATGGGAAGAGTTTCCAGAAGTTTCCAAATACGCCCACAGATGTAACCTTTAACCTCTAACCTTTCACTGGGTCCACGGTATTGTAAGAATGGACTACTAAGTATATATTTACACTTGGTCTACCACGGCCTACTCAAACAACGGCATGGACCGGAGCCTCCAGCAAAATGGAGTGGCTGGATGCGAACAGATTCTTGATCAAACAAGTGCCTGTAAATGTATTTGTGTACGGAAAATCAAAATTATATTATCCGTGTTTCATTTGACGACCAAATATAAATATGGCGCACTCAACCGTGGGCCCAGCGCTAGGTCCCTGATAAGAGATTTCCCAAGATATAATAAGGCACTGACGAACGGTTCAATATTAGTGATGCTTAAATAAGATGAACAATTTTATCAATTTCAGTGCAATAGCACACATGTAATGCCTGGATTTATGAACCCGCTTAAGTATTGGGTCCGGAACAATGATGTACGATACTGTCAACAATGAGCGAGGTCATCGTCGTTACCATTAATCAAATATTATTTTATGTTGTCAAAACTGTGTACACAAAGTCTACTTTTGAAAACTGCTGATTTACATTTTGTTTACCGGAAAATTATCCTCGTCTGTTCTACTACTTGGCAAGCGAGTCATACAGTTGAACGGTTTTTATTTCAATATTGCAGAAAGATAACACGCCTGTAATGGTATGGATCCACGGAGGAGCCTTCATTATAGGATCCGGAACGAGGCTGTACGATGCAACCATACTGTCTTCATTGAATGACGTCATTGTAGTCACCATTAATTATCGATTGGGGGCGCTTGGATTTTTCAGCACAGGTGAATATTTTGACAGCGGATATGAAATATTTGTAAAATAATAAATAACTTTACCGCCCACTGCGAAATCTCGCGTAATACGTGAAGTGGCAGATAGAACATCTGCCGTAAAATAGAATGATTTTCATTCAGAGTTTGCAAATCCGATATAGGGGTAACATTCACCCAGGTCAATAAATATGAGATAGCATAATGATTTGATGTATAGGTAATGATAAAATAACTGTAGAATATGAATTTGAGCAGGTTAACAGATTAAGATCGATTTTTAAATAATAAACACTAACTTACAAAATGAATGTTTTGGTATTTGTATAACCCGTTAAGTGAACCTATAAAACATGCCACATATTACCACATTGTTCTCGTTGACAGGTGATGACGTAGCACCCGGTAACTATGGTTTCTTAGATCAAGTAGAAGCACTCGGTTGGGTGCAACAGAACATTGCAGGTACGAGAGCAATAACAATCATTAATACTGTTTTCTTGTGTTATTTTTTAAGCATTTCAAAATTTGTAATTATTGGTCATGTTTCTACCTTTGTTCAGTTTATTTTGTACCTTTTTGTTTAGTGAATTTTATGTTGCCAATGTAAAAAATAAATAATTTCTTTGTATAGCTTTTGGAGGAGATCCAAATACTGTTACATTATTTGGCCAAAGTGCGGGTGCCATAAGTATACATTATCACGTGTTATCTCCAATGAGTAAAGGGTTGTTCAAACGAACTATTCTGCAGGTATGTGATACGTACAAATATGGATTCACGAAAGCGTCCTTCTTGTATAGTTTAACAGTAATGAACGACCCGCCATACCATAACGGTTGAAGTCTCACTTTGTGCGACGTACATAGAGCACAAGGTGAGCTTAAATCAATTGTGGGCTGGTGAAGAGTTCATTATTGTTATTATTTTATAGTACTGTCAATACCAGTGGATTTTCTGCCATTGAAAAGCAGAAAAGTGCATGGTGAACAGAACAGTTTCACAGGCCCCTGAATCAGCATAATTTAAAACCTCGTACTGCAAATTCGTTTTCACAATCTAATATGTCAAACTAAGAAAGACACTGGTTTTAATCCATCAAATATTATCATATTTTAAATAATTTACATTGCGAGTGGACGGGTGACTTATGTGTGGTCTAAACTAACACATATAAGTTACCTCCGGGCTAACATTATTTCACCCACACGATCGGGCAAAATTTATACTATGGGGTCGCCATCTTGAATACGGCATGAAACTAAATGAAGAAAGTCTCTTTATTTAGTTTCATGTTTCTGTACGCTTTACGATATTGAAATCCGTTGTTGTTGGCAGTAGACCATTTTATTATGATGCCGATTTTAGTATTAATTACTTGGTACCTCACAATTTCTCTTCGTTTTAAATAGCTGCTCTTTTCTTCGTTTCCGAACACAACACAACACAACACAACATTGCATTCATATCCATGGTACGGGGCCTTGTTACCCAATAATGGTATACATTATCGCGAATAATCTGCATCATCAAATTCATCGATTGTACGTCCGATAGTTTTAAGACAGTGGACGCGATGACGGGAAAGAATGGAACCACGAGAAGCAAAAATCAAGTCTTTTTTTCACAATCTGTCAGCGGCCATTCCAAATGATGGAATTTTGTTACTATTACTTTTACAGAGTGGCACGGCCACAATAAAGGGATTTATGGCGCAATCCGATGATGCATCTAGGACTAATATAATAGCGAATGGCCTTGGTAAATTTGTTGGATGTGAAAAAGACAACAGTAAAGAGTTACTTGAATGTCTTCGTGCTGTACCAGCGGACGAGTTTAGAGATGCGTTTTACGTCACAAAGGTGAGTACCAATCCGACGACCACTCATGAATTCTCAGTTCACGTGATATTATTATTTATAACGTCACGAAATTGCAGGCTCGTTCGCGGTTGGTTAACGACAATGTGCACGGTCACAGATATTCCACGAATTCGTGATGCTGTGTGAGTACATTCACGACATTTGTTTTCAGACAACTGCATGTTGGGAAGCATCAAATGTAAACATACGACGTCACAGTGCGACGGCCTATATCATTTATCTGAAATTGTTTCAGAGAAGCAAACCAGTAATCAAAATGTAGAAAGGTGACAAACAAACTGCACTCTGATTAGTCTGACTGTTGGGGTCGGGTAGCCAATCAGGCGCACACTCACTGAAAAGTTACAACAAAGTAACGCTGTTTGAGTTGAACGTATCAATATCGTCTGTTCGCATTTAATCTACGCTGCGCACTGAAAGGCGTTTCATTGTTAGGACAGTTCTATTTTAAAGCGGGAGGGTCGTCACCTGCGCACGCGCGGGAATTGAGTCCCAAGCGACGATAACATTGCATGCTAAAAACGCAAAGGCTCAAGGATAGACGCGTGTTTGTAAACAATGACATGCTAAGGCCACCTGACGCAAGCGCAGGTGACGACTCCCCCGCTTTAAGTAAAACATATAAACGATTTCATTTATGTACATATCTATATCGCTGATATATGTTCTTCTTAGAGCTCTAATTTTTTAAAATTTATTTTTATCAGCTCGCCATTGCCAACATGACCAAAATTAAAGATATGATGATACCATTTCCACCCACTTTGGATGGAGAATTTGTAAAGGAGGATCCTTTGAACACAGAGACGAAATTCAATGGCGAGGAACTGATGATTGGTGCCACGACTGATGAAGGATTCATGATGTACCTTCCATTATTTCCGGTTCATGACAGCGAGTTCACTGTGAACAAGACTATGTATGAGGCGATGTATTCCATGCTTATTTCAGATAAGAACCAAGCTGTTTTAGACGCAGTTAAACTGATTTACGTTGACTGGGACCACGCTGATGAGGAAGATGCCAACTACCTCTCAGCGTTATGTCAGATGGCAGGGGATATGATGTTCGTTTGTCCAAGTGACTTAGCTGCACGTGCTCATTCCGCACAAGGAATTAACACGTATTTGTACCAGATGACGCACGTACCAGCAACTACATTATGGCCTGTCAAAACTGGTACATCACTGCATGCAGATGACATCCAATTCGTCTTTGGTTACCCTCTGCTATCCGAGATGCAGCTAGTTCTTGGTGGTAACGAGAAGACTTTATTTAAGCAGACGCCAAATGAAAATGATATTCAGGTGTCTTTACAAACTATGAAGTACTGGACGAATTTTGCTAAAACTGGGTGAGTTTCTGATTTCTAAAACACTGAATCCACTACGCTAATTAACCACAGAAGTTAATGCATTACACTGATTAACCTTATAAAGCTAATCATTATATTAGTTAACCACAGAAGTGAATCCATCACATTATTTAACCGTGGAAGTGAACCCATTATATTATTTAACCATAACCATACATATGCACAACAGTCTGTTTCACAATCTGATTCAAATGATGGCCATGTGTGTGCTGACAAATCATCAAATTCAAACGTTTCTGGCATTCCAGATCTGGATCTTGGATGTTTACCGATGGATTCTGTTCAAACATTGTAAATTTATAGGAGCTTGATTTGCGTCATTTAATTTTTTAGATTTGATTCAAAATGACCGACTGGCGGCCATTTTTAGTGAATGGGGTTCTAGTGTCTAGTGACATGCTTATGTTCAATTTTTGTATATATATTATAAATCATGTCATAGATGTACAGATATATATTGGTTTGACGATCTGATTCAAAATGGCTGAATGGTTGTCATTTTTGTGCTGACAAATCACCGAAATCAAGCATTTCTACACAGGATCTGTGATTTTTAAAGGAGAATTTTGTTAAAACTTTGTACATACATTGAACATTATCGGATCTTGATGCACGCCATTTTGTTTTCCAGATGGGATTCAAAATGGCCGACTGGCGGACATTTTGTTTTAACTAATGTGGTTCCTGAGCCAGCTCTGTGATACGAATTGACTGACGATGCTCAAACTTGTGTATATATCATTTCACATATAATATATGACTACACGCTATGCCAACCTGTACTGTTTAATTTTCTTCTCACAAGCACAACGCTTAGAGGAAACGTGTTAGTTGTCTAATTACCTAAAACGATTGCAATATATGCACGGGTTTGTGGTGATAAACAATAGATTTAACTGATTGATTGATTGATTGATTGATTGATTGAATGTCCAATAGTAACACTTTGTATTTATTCCAGTAATCCTAATCGTAGTTCTGCAAGTGATGACGATAACAACGATGACTGGCCATTGTTTACAGTGCCTGGTTTAGCGTATAAACAACTCTCATTATCAATGGAGAATAGTAATGCATTGAAAGCAAGAGAATGTGCATTCTGGAATCAATTTGTAAAAAAGCTTCAGCAATCCGGTGAGTTGACAAAATGTAACAAAGTTAATGACATAGTTAATCAGTCTTTTAGCTTGACTATTATAAAATGTGGTTTTATTTTGAAATTGTTATTTATTAGTACATTTAACTGTACCAGTAAATAAGAAAACAATTTCTGGCCGATCTGTCCTACAAAATCGATGCGTGTGCAGTTGTTTCATTTTAATTTTAAAATTGTCATTACATTGGTCTTTTATATACATTTGTTAAAAAAAAAGTACCTAAACCAAAAAAACTACGCACTTGTTTTGACTGACGCGCGCGGTGAACTGGAAATATGACTGGTTTATTTATAGACCTTGGCTAGCTTTCACTGGATGAAGTTCTCGCCAAATAATTTGATCAAGTATAAGTAATAACATCTGTATTTGATCTTATAATTTCTGATTCCTGAATTGATAGCGTTTGTGGCTTGATTCCAACAAACCCGATGGTAGGACATATTTTGAATGTCCTATGCGCATGGATTAGCGGTGTACTACGACTTGCAGTTGAACAACTCTCACGATCATATTTACTCAGTGAAACACACACGCACCATCTCCTTTCAATTTATTTTCTCTGCAAGAAAACATCCATGTTTCCCAACTGTCTTATATAGTTTTTATAACTGTCCCTTTTTGAATCCATCCAAACTAACTTCAGGATCTTTTGTCTTCTTTATCGATTTGTCTGTCCGTTGTTCGTTTGACCTTTCATATTTTTGTCCCAACATCTTCACGCATGCGCAAAAATCGCGTGTGATGGTAAATTCGGGAATCAGGAATTGAATGTAGAGTTGTATATTTGTAAAAAATATATATAATGGTTACCGAGATATTAAATTCAAATGGCCGTCGAGATCTCGCTTATAGCGAGAGAGTCACAAATATTTTTTTGTCCATCAAATAGTGTAGTGTATTTTTTCCCGTCGTCACGTCCACTGTTCCCAATAATTCCCATGGTCACAGTGGACGAGATGACGTACGAGATTTAAGAGGCGATAATAAAGAAGTCGAGTGGCTTTCTCGTTATCGACGAGATATCAGCGGATATTTGTGTCTAATGTAAATTCTAACTATCATTTCATTTATCTTTTTTTCAAAGGTGATACATGTGTCAACAAAGAAGAATCTAAATACTCCGAAGAAGCAAACAGTCCTTAGAAATATCCGCATATCTCTCGAAATGATTTAGATTTAGAGCACCAATGGTGATTATATAGTGTGGTTTTGCTGGAAGAAAACATGAAATAATGTGAATGAAGGATGTTGTTGAAAATAAAATGGCTATGTTTGTTAATAAAATAATTTGTTAATATAATAGTGTGGCATCCATTAGTTCTTGTTATTCTTATTAATGAGGTATTAAATGAAAAAGCTTTGTGTAGTGTTCAAATATTTGCGATGTTTAACAAGTTGCTTTGCAAGTATTTGACAGAAGATCAATACAATATTGACGCCTACTTACGTCACATACGCGTTTCCTCGCTAGAGGGCGCTGTTTGAAATGCAGTTGCTTCAACAGAATATCTTTATAATCATTTACACACAGAATCTATTCTATTTTTATCTTGCGATCCGCCTACATGATAGTTTAACACTGTTTATATTGTACGCGCTCTGTTGGATTTTTTCTCTGTCTCATTAAATATTAGAATTTACGAAAGTGACGGGGTGACTATGAACCCCTTATCAGACGTTGTAAGCTAAGAGTAATTAAGCTCCGATGAAGTGTATTCTCGGGGCGGACATCCGGGCATTTTCATCGCATGGCAACCATCACGGTGAAAACAAAGGCCGAAAACTCTCAAAAAACGGTACTTTGGGATAGTTGTTGAGACTCTCCTGAACAGTGTAACAAGATTACCCCTGCGTGTACAACATAGATATGTTTTTTCGTTTAGGATTACTTCAAAGTGGAGTGTGTGCTGTTTTCTTGAATTTAGTTATTTCACCCGCTGTTCGACTGACATTCCATAGCAACTCGCACAGAGCCAATAAAAATACATGGTAAAGTGGTGCGCGTCTTAGCACCGTGGAACGTCCTGTGACGTAGCTCCGCCCGAGGATCATGATTGGATGACATTTTTTTTATACTAGTACTCTTTATCTGGAAAGATTTGGCCAGCAAAACAATTATGGTGGTAGTTACAAGAATCTTGCTGTGTGCATAAGAAAATCAAAATGCATAATGAAACCAATTCCTGTACAGCTTTTCAACAACATGTAACAGTGTAATTGAAATTCAAATCAATATTTACATACTCATTTGCATATTTTTCCAAACAGATATTGTAGTGTATAACCTGTTCAATTACACAACGCACAAAAACTTACAAAATTGTTGTTGTAAATTGACTTGTAGTATATTACTATATTACTTGTAGTAATTGATCTAATCAACTGTAACTTTGTTAGCCTACAGATTTACAAGCATAATGTAAACATGAAATCCATAAACTAAATAGCACAAGTGAATGTTTAACAAGGCATTACGTTACCCAAAAAAATCCACTTTTTAAAAAAGACCATTTTTGGGGGGAAGATGTTGTTCTATTTGTGATAACGATTCATTGGATGAATTGTCAAATTCATTAAAAGTGGACTAAAATAAAATAAATTACTGAGACAAAGTAATCAATTAACAATCAATAATAATAATAATAATAATAATAATAATAATAATAATAATAATAATAATAATAATAATAATTTGATATAAATGAAACTACTTGCGTTAATATCAACTGCAACTTCTTTATTTGTAGTCCTCATACTATACAAACAGTTTTCCTTCTTGCCTGACAAACAAAATTGTGTATCTGAGGTTTGTATTTACTTAAATCAGCTAATTTTTATTCTTTTTGTTGAGGGCAGCCCATCAAGAAATTCATCATTCATATACAAACCGGCTACGATGCTTCAACCTGAAAGTGAAAACATGCTTCTTATCCTCACGGGAAGTGTTTGGTTGTTGAACCTCGGTAACCTCAACTGTGTCAGCATTCAAAATATGCTAATATATGTTAATGAGGTCGCGATGATAGTCTGCCAGTGTTTGCACAGTGCATGTTTGGCGTACAGTGTGACCACTATTTTTTTTTATTAGACGCATAAAATCATTAGGAAAGGATAAAAAGGGTCTTACAGAAAGAAATTAAAACAAACTACAATCTAAAAAAGAAAACAAAAAATAAAAACTTTTCTAAAAAAATAAAACAAATCAAACTATGTTGATTTCAATGTAAGGGAGGGGGGGGGGGTCAGAGGTCAATGATCCAGATTCTTGACCTCAATACTTGTGTATGTTTTGTTTTCTTTATCCACAAAACACACATAATTTAAGCTGCATGTTACCAAGGCAACACATGATCTCCTGCAAAATGTATGTTTTCCTTATATTTGAGAAACATGAATTCAATCGTTCAACAATACTATAATTTGTACAGGTTACTAGTATTCACGTAAGTACCACGTGATTTATTTTAATGACGCATTCACGACCTTGCAAGTCAATGTCGTACACATTGCACTTAGCGAGTGACATCGTCTTGACATCGGACAGTTGTTTTGACGGAACAAATAAACGAAGTCAAATAAACCGATGAAAACGAGGCTACGACTCATCAGCCGTTCAGGACGGACATTGAAATCATGTTGTCCTTATCGACTGTTTTCGTTGTAATCGTGCTGATTACCACTGCCTGTAATGCAGACAGACCAACTGTCGAGATCTCTACCGGTACACTAATCGGTACCGTGGAAGAATTCAGCAGTGAATTTGTAGATGGTACACGGACTGTACATGTCTATAGGGGTATACCGTACGCTGAACCACCGGTCGGTGACCTGAGGTTTGCACCGCCTAAACCCAAGACACCGTGGCAAGGGGAGTACGATGCTGCCGACTTCCGTACTGCGTGCATACAACCGGAAACTCCGCCGATTCCCACGGACAAGATACAAGACGAAGACTGCCTGCATTTGAATGTTTATGCACCACAGCCACGGGTAAGTTAACGAGGGATAACATCAAGGTCAATAGGAGGTCGCATGGGAGTTGACGCGCTAAAGTTCTTTGTTGTAAGAACCACGTAAATAAGAATACTGTTGTCATATTAGCCTTGGGCGATTACTATGAGGGGATTCGCACATTTAAAGTAGTTATTCACAGTACAGAATCTGGGACGTTCAAAGTTTGAGGAGAGTTCAAGGCACTACATAAGGACGCTGTCGCCGGCGCTGTCGCCACGGTTAATTAGACTTTGGATGTCTATATACAATGGCAGTTATTAAAGCGAGAGTGTCGTCACCTGCGCACGCGCGAGAATTGAGTCCCAAGCGATGATAACAACACACGCCGAGAACGCAAAGGCTCATGTGTAGACGCTTATTTGTAAACAATGACACGCTATGACCACATGACGCATGCACAGGTGACGACTCCCTCGCTTTAAACACATAGTTATTAATATATTTCGTAAACTTACATATTGTGTTTGGATGGAGGGTCATCTGATTAATATTCGATGTGGGAACAAAAGTTGGAAACGCTTCTGCAACTACAAGAGACGTGGATGGGGTTAACGAGATTTAAGCAACTTCGGGGTCGTCAATCTACTTATGCTTTCGATCAGATTGGCGGGAGATAATAAATAAGCTAATAAAACAAATTATAATAAATTATGGAAGGAATCGCTTGTATGCAATTTACCCGGGATGGGATGCGCTTATGTGTAACAAATCAACCCATGGTGCATTGCGGCTTAATTATTGCGTGCAATTGTCGACGATACTGTTGTTATTGAATGATGTCATTGTAGTTACCCTTACCTTTTGAAGTTTATTGTGTACCTGAAATTTTTATTTTTAACAAACATTTGTTAACCGGAAAATCATTCCGCCTACTGTACTACTGTCCACATTTTTTACAGTTGTAATTTCAACATTTCAGAAAGACAACACGCCTGTAATGTTCTGGATCCACGGAGGTGCATTTATTATGGGATCCGGAACGAGGATGTACGATGCAACCATACTGTCTTCATTGAATGACGTCATTGTAGTCACCATTAATTATCGACTGGGGGCGCTTGGATTTCTCAGCACAGGTGAATATCTCATATATAAAATTTGGTAGCGAATATGACATATTTGTAGGGTAATTATTGTGCACTGGTTTTAAAAAGCCGCGAATCTCTATGGGTCTCATTCCTAGACTATTAAATTGTTCTGAAAATGTGTGGAAGATGAGAAATTAACTGTAAAATATGAATTAAGCGGGCAACTTCAATTGGGCTAGATTTGTGAGAAATATATACTCACTTAGAGGGCTTTGTTTGTCATGAAAGTAAACATTGTAGGTATGTTTATCAAAGACATAAAAACCCTTAGTTCTGTCAAAATGAAATGTGAAGTGCTGGCACAGAATATCTACTTTTAATATTTCACATATATGTTAGTTTCTTCCTTAACTTATTGATATTTGTATAACACGTCAAGTGATCTAACAAACATGCCAATGAGTTTTCTCGTTTGTTGACAGGTGATGACGTAGCACCCGGTAACTATGGTTTCTTAGATCAAGTAGAAGCACTTCGTTGGGTTCAACAGAACATTGCAGGTACGAGAGCAATAACGAACTTGTAATCATTTATAATATTAAAGTTTACTAGTAATATTTTGTAAGCCTTTCAAAATTTGTATTCATTCATTCATTCATTCATTCATTCATTCATTCATTCATTCATTCATTCATTCATTCATTCATTCGTTTGTTCGTTCATTCATTCATTATTCATGCCATTGTTCAGTGTCTTTTGTTTCTTCTCTCTCAGCTCTTACTGTCTGTATGAATTGCGCATTACATCATTCGTTGTCACATCGCGCATGCTCAGTCCCAGTTTTGAAATTCACTGTGTTTAGTTCAGCAGATGTTCGTGCTTTATATTGATTGATTATTAGCTTTTCTTTTATAATGTTTTATAGTTTACTATAAATTACAAAGAGATGAATGCAAAATTAATGAAATTCTTTTTTTGCGTAGCTTTTGGCGGAGATCCAAACACCGTTACCTTATTTGGCGAGAGCGCGGGCGCCATGAGTGCGCATTACCACGTGATGTCTCCAATGAGTAAAGGGTTGTTCAAAAGATCTATTCTCCAGGTATGTGGTAATATAAACATAGATCATAAAAGTGAAATTATTTTATTGTACAAACTATCCCCGTATTTTACATTACGTGACGTCATTGATTATTATGATTACTCTATTGTATTCTGAAAACATTTTAGCATCAAACTTATCGGTGAGGAAATAAGTATACTCCGGTGTTGCATGGTTTGTGACGTAAAACTAAATGTATATTACAAACGAAGACGGTCTGATGTCTGTGTACTCCCAATGTCCTTATTACAGAGTGGTACCGGCGTAATAAATGGGGTTCTACATACCGATACATCTAAGACTAACAAGATAGCACATGGTCAGGGTAAACTTGTTGGATGTGAGAAAGACAACAGTAAAGAGCTAATTGAATGTCTTCGTACTGTACCAGCAGACGAGTTTAGAGATTCGTCTGACGTCACAAAGGTGAGAACCAATCCAGTTCACGGTAAATTACATTCGGATACGTCTTTAAATGGTAGGCTCGTTCGAGGTTGGTTATTGACGAGGTGCATCATGGACTGTGATCCGTGCATACATTTATATCAAGTTACTTGACTTATTATCAATGTAACACAGGCATTCTCGTTATTAATTCCGCTGTCGACTTTGTCGTCCGTCGTCTGTGTCAACTTTTTACTTATTCGACTTCTTCTTGAAAACTACAATTGTTATTGCTTTGATACTTGGTGTGTACTAGTATGTACCTTGGGCAGGCCTCTCTCAGATATTTTTCATTTCGTTATGATATCTTCAATTGTCTAATTTTGATGAATATTTTTGTTATTTTTGGTAAAAAGTGTATATTTTCGACTTCCTGTTGAAAACCGAAAGTCTGATGGCTTTGATATTACGTACATAGGTACTACATGTGGACCTTTCTCAGATTTGTTTAATTCAATTCTCTAATTTTGATGGATATTTTGCCACTTGATTTATCGTCAATGTAAGACATCCATTCTCTTCATTATTGTCAGCTTATGCAATAGCGCAACGATTACGAGTTAAAGCGAGAGGGTCGTCACCTGCGCACGCGCGGGAATTGAGTCCCAAACGACAATAACAACATACGCTAGAACGCAAAGGCTCATGGGCAGACGCTTGTTTGTAAACAATGACACGCTATGGCTATCTGACGCATTAAAACCAAAAACAACTACCAGAGAACGCTGTCATTCAGCGCGTTGGACGAATCAAATCAAATGCGAACAACATGCGTAGATGACAACGGCATTTTTAACTCTAGATGATTTCCATTGTTGTGGCTTTCAAATGATGCACGTGATTAATGACCGTTTGTCTGAATCAAATGACGTTATGCATATTCATGAGATAATAATTAGCCTCTCATGAATATGCATGAGTTCGTTTGATTTCAACACAGATTTGCACACGTATTTCGATGATCTTATAATTCAAAACGACTTACAAATATACAAATTAGATCATTAAAACCTTTATTAGGTTTGAACACAATTTTATTCTTTCATAGCCCTGAAATTGCACAGTACGAGGTAAAATTATCGATTGAAAAACAGGGTAAAGCAGCTGTTTTGTTTAAAACATTCAGAAAAATGTGGATAACCTTTTCTATGCACCGGAACTATAACTCGTACAGCGTCGCATTTACAGGCTTCTATTAGTAGATCTAGCTATATTTGTGTTTACTTATTAATGCTGTATTCCTTTAACAGCGCACTATAGCGAACGTGACAGGAATTAATGATATCACGATGCCATTTCAACCGACTTTGGATGGAGAATTTATAAAGGAGGACCCTTCGACGATCAGAACTTTTAATGGCGAGGAATTGATGACTGGTACTACGGGCGATGAAGGATTGTTCTTTTTCTTCTCATTATTTCCTAACGATGACAGTGAGTTATCAGTTAACAAGACTCTGTATGATTCGATGTTTAGCATGGTTATTCCAGGAAAGAACCAAGCTGTCTTAGACATGATTAAACTAATTTACGTGGACTGGGACCACGCTGATGAGGAGAATGCCAACTACCTGTCACCTTTGAGTCAAATGGCAGGAGACGTATTTTTTGTTTGTCCATCTGACGTAGCTGCCCGTGATTATTACGGTGCGGGACTCAATACCTATATGTACCAGTTGACACACGCCCCGGCGAAGTCAGTCTGGCCTTTCAAAACTGGCAAGCCACTTCATGGAGATGATATTCTATTTGTCTTTGGTTACGCCCTGCTATCTGAGATGCAGCTAGTTCTTGGTGGTGACGAGAAGACATTATATAAGCAGACGCCAAATGAAATTGATATTCAGGTGTCTTTACAAACTATGAAATACTGGACGAATTTTGCCAAAACTGGGTGAGTTTCTGATTTCTGGATTCTCCAATTGACTCAATTTTATAGATTTTTTCTATAATTTGTTTGTTAACTTTGCATACCTACCTTGAGCACACATTTTGAAATTGAAAATGATGAATCTGAAATAATTATGTCGGAATTATTACTACCGATGTCTCACTACCGATAATAAAGTAACGCATACATGGGGACTAGGTCGGTTTCATACTGATAGCTTGCACGTTTTGAAACTGGAATATCCAATAGTAACATTTTGTATTTATTCCAGTAATCCTAATCGTAGTTCTGCAAGTGATGAAGATAACAACGATGACTGGCCATTGTTTACAGTGCCAGGTTTAGCGTATAAACAACTCTCATTATCAATGGAGAATAGTAATGCATTGAAAGCAAGAGAATGTGCATTTTGGAATCAGTTTGAACCAAAGCTTCAGAAATTTGGTAAGTTGATATTATACCAGGCATATTACAAACATATAAAACTGCAACACATCCAATTCCACCTCTAAAACACAGCTAAGCACTTCACTGTCGTACGCAGACGCGAAACGCAACACCCCACACTGTCTCAAACCTACAATGACTACCAGACATAGTTATCAAGAACAAGCAACATGAAACGTGCATCCTCATTGATATGACAGTAGCATCAGATAGAAACACTTCTGTGAAACTGGCTGAAAAGTTGTCCAAGTACAAAGATCTTGAAATTGAAATTGAAATCAAATCAACAAAATGTAGGGAATGACAACTAGAACAGTACCAGTAGTGATCGGGACACTAAGGCTCAAAAAGAAGGGCCTGGAAATACACACCAGCAAAATTCCTGGAGATATTAACATCTTGGAACTCCAAAAGATCTGCATCTTTGGAACGGCCCACACACTAAAAGGAGTAATATCAACATAACATTTTCCCTTTAGCGCCAAAGATCCATGGAATTGGTAGACGTAAATCAAATTATGACGATTTATTATCCTGCTAAACGAATCGCATTTTGTATTGTCCAACAGTCCATGTGTCACATGGTCGTCATGTCAATCAACTGAATGCGCAATTTTAAAGATACTTCAAAATTGCGTTTCTTTTCAAACAGCTGTTAGGGAGTAGACATGTTGTACTGCGCTGCATGGTTACATGATATGACGCTCATGGCTAATAAGAGTAACATCTGTACCTCACAATTATCAGGCCGACGTCATGCATGTGCGTGACTTGTTTTACGTTAAAAACCCTTAGCGGAGTACGCCATCACCTATGTGAACGTGATTCATTGTAAATTGAAATTAAGAACTCGGCGAAAAAAAAAATCAACACGACTCTATTCATTTCAAGTTTAGTTTCCTTACTTGTTTGTAAGAATCGAACGTCCGTATGAATGTTTAGTGACGTCATTTGTAAAATCATATTCAGATGTGGTAATTTCCAGGGAAATGTCAACTTCAAGAATGAAGATGTTTTTTGTTTTCTTTTCTCTAAAGGTGAGACATGCGGCGCGAAAGAAGAATCTAAATACTCGGAAGAAGCAAACACGCCTTAGCAATTTGCAGTATTATTTAGTCGCCTTTTTCTGCATTAGTAATATCAATTTGATGGGCGTATGCATGGCAGTCGAACAGATTGTATTACATACTGCAAGCAATACAGAGTAGTGATACGTGTTTTTTCATAATGCTTTAGTGTTACCTTGCATGTGACGATTGTGTAATATTGATTTGAGATTGTAACTCTTGATATAAGTGTATCCACTTTATGATTTTTAATTAAATATTCATTTACCCAGCACTTGTCAGTCAGTGTGAGTTATTTATATGTTATTTACGATTTGTGTCACGTGATATTTTCGTATTAACTCTCTAAGATCTGACTTTGTCGGCTGAACACCATCCAATCACTTGATTGTGATTTAGACTTTACGCCAATATAGTAGCTACTGTTTGTACATTGAATAGACGGAAATGTGGTTTCTATATTCACATGACCTAGTTAGAAGTGAAGTGACCTGAGGTTTGCACCACCTAAACCGAAGACACAGTGACAAGGGCAGTGCGATGTTACCGACTTCTGTGCTGCTTGCATAAAACACAACTCCACACTGACACCATTCGAAAGAATACAAGACGAAGACCATAATCATTAGAGTGTGCATATATCACACCTACATGTAAGTTTGCTATTATAATAGATAAAGATCACATGAAATATTTTCTGTTCATGATATTGGAGGGAAGCCATGAACTGACTGCTCGTCTAATTATTATATGTCATATGTAATATTCTTAGATATAAAAAAGAAATAACCCCCCCCAAAAAACTCCCACTATGTAGTAAACTGAATTTCTTGGAAGCATGAAAATAAATATTAATGAAACATCAATTAAATCCGAAGAAGGCATATTCATTGGCTACAGCGATTTTCATGAAGACTCTACCTTAATTTATCAAAATTTATAAAATATTCATAAAACATCTATCTTTAAAAAATCTATTACTTCGTGGAAATCCAAAATAGAAATAGATTACACATAAACGAAGAAGGCATATTCATTGGCTACAGCGATTTTCATGAAGACTCTACCTTAATTTATCAAAATTTATAAAATATTCATAAAACATCTATCTTTAAAAAATCTATTACTTCGTGGAAATCCAAAATAGAAATAGATTACACATAAACGATACTCTTTCTACATTTCCTGCTTAAGGACCAACATTTATTATAGAAAATCACTTTTCGCAATTTTAAATTTAAACATATATTGTGATTTTGGAGTTCATATTTGGCATAAAATTGCCAGATACATCTTTATTTAAGGACATTTATAATTTATGGCTGACCCATTCACAGCTGAATTTCAATCACGTGACTTTCCGTTCAACTGCGAGATCTCGCGAGTTGCGTGAAAGACGCGCCACAAAGATTGAACGATTTGATTTTAAACTCGAATTTCTGTATATCGTAGCTAACATCGAATACTGCGTTTGAATACCCAAATGTGTACAGCACATTATTAAAATATAGGAAATATGGAAAGCATGGAAATATCCCCCAAATATTTTCGCACCACGACGCTATGACCTTTTTTGTCCTGTTTTTACGTTCGTTTTCACACATAACACGCAGTGAACGGAAAATGGTCTTTTATTTTAACCTTCTTTGCATTCATACTGCCCTCAGTGTTCATACTAAAATGCTCTTGTTTATGTCACAATACTTTGCACCATTTTAATATTATACCCGCGAAATGCAAGTACGTTACAGGGAATTGGGCCATTTTAGATTAGTCAGCCCTCGGGGAGGGTGTTATGATATGCACATTTCTGCAAAATTTAGAGAACGCCCACCGTCTTTAAAATTATCAAACTCATGGCCCATATGTAAATTCTTAATGGTTTTCGAGGATACAGATTCCATAGTCTGGACTTTCCACACCTTTCCACTCTGTCTGATCTACTAACATTTGTGGATAAGTAACCATTACTATATTGGAACTGATGACCATTGAAATAAGTCTCTACTATCGTCAGGCGCGAATCTGTATGGTTTAATGAAGCCAATATTTTGAAGAATTAAAAATTTCTAAGTCTGTCGTCATTTGAGACAACTTCAAATTGAATACAATTTTCCAGTTAGTCTGAGTCCATGCGTATTTCATTGGAATGTGAATTTCACGTGGCATGGCAAGTCATGAATAACAAAACTGTGTGAATAAAACAACAACAAAACATATTCACACTGTTTTCATTCATATTATCTTGGTACATTGATTTGTCACAGAAATTTAAGATGTATCATAAATCAATTAAAGAAAAAAAACAAACACGTTTGCATTTTCACCCTTTATTATCAACCCGATGAAGAAGATCAATTTTCCATATAATGCATTTACAATGACTTACTTAATATTATTCACTATATATGAACTACATATTTGATATTATTCATATTTAGTCAAAATTGACATTACAAGCCCAAGACGATAGAAACCTAAAGTTATAAAGTATATAATGTAATATCTTCAAATATATCACCAGAAAATGATACATAGCTCTTATCATGCTCATTTCATCCGTAGGTACCATTGATAATTCTCTCTGAAAGAAAAGACAAAATGTCATGTGTCAATATACATAATGTGTGCTGTTGTCTAAGTTTGTTGGTGTTCATTGTGCTACTGACTTCACCAAATTTTAGTTGTCAAACTAAACTAACAAATGTAATTCTGTTCCTGAATATGCAAATTGTTTCTGATTCCTGTTCACAATTGTATGGTGAAAATCGTTCAACGTTGTGTCGTCGACTTTTTATATCTGATACGCCTTTTGCAATGTACAGTGTTGACTGCATTGAATGGCATTTTTATTAGTCACCCAGAAGGAATAATAGGTAGGTGATAGTATAGTAGGACTGTCAGGGTGGTTACCCAGATGTGTTTATACCAACATTGAAAATGTTGACTGATTCGAAAACAATATGTATATACATATATGTACATGTAAATAATTTGTATATCAAGAACAATACAAATTATTTATCCAATTAAATTGGATAACGTTTTTTTGGTAATCTGATTTAAATATATCGTTGTATTGCATATTGCTTTCCAGACTGCGATTCACTTGCAGTCTTTGTGTCGTGTCATGAACACTACTACTAGGTGGCTGAGTTGGAACAAACTCACCTTTGTACATGTCAGCCTTTTGTTGATATTTCTTAATTTCTGTCTCAATTGTGTCTAGCTCTTCTTGTGCACTTGGATCATTTGAGTTTTGCATTTCCAGAGCGTTCTTTTTTTCAACCCACATTCGTAGATCTGACATAGCATCGTGATATGACTGGAGTTTTGACAGGTTATCGTAGTACATTCGAGTTATTTGATCAATCGAATCATCGGAGCTTGAATGCGGGGCATCAAGAATAGCTATCGATGATTAAAGTGAAATAGAAAATGTTTGTTTCAGCCAACAGCAAAAAAAAAAAAAAAAAAAAAAATTGGTATGTGTGGAACATCGCCTGTCACCGAAAAAACAATTGATACAAAAACAATGGAATGTTACTGACCAGACAATGCCTGTTTGATATCTGCATCATGCATTGATTGCTGCCATGATTGCAAGCTTTTGTATAACCTAACCATCTGAGTAATAGCGGGATCTCCATTAGAGATGGACGCATCAATTCTGTGTCCTTGAGACAACCTATCCATCGCATCCTGTAATTTATTCGATGGACCTGTATGTAACACAAACAAACAAATAAACAAGAGAATAAATATTATATTTATTAGCACCTAGCAATATGCGTAATACATTTCCACAAAGTTTGTTACTCACTCAAAAAATTTTAAATATGAAATATTAAACGTCTATGTCGGTACAAACTGTCAATAAACCACAGTGTCAAAAACAAACTAAAACAGCATGTGATGTCATCGTTGTATTGCAGTGCAACACAGTAGTGAATTGAATCTGCTGCCGTTTATGAATAAACCAATAGTCAAACAGATACACAAGCCAAGATATTGACAAAAGCCAATCAGTGATGATTACAGCTGATGATTGGAGTTTTTTTTCATTAATGAGAGACATTGTATTACTGATCGTAATTCCTCGCCGCAGATTTGAAATAAGCTGGCTTATACGTGCCAATATGTAGAAATTAATTGAACAGCCAGTATATACGTAGATGACACCACTTGAAATGTGGGTGTTGTTTTGGTCTACGCCCTCAAAACATCCCTCTGTATCGTTGTGTTTCTTACACCTACACAACTATGTTCAAACACATCTGATAGACGTTACACTTGTAATAATCTATGTGTATATAGTCATTGGATACGTTATAAAAAACATGACTGGGTAGGTATGTTTGTGCATGAACTGTTGACAATATAAAATGGAGTCGATAGAGTGCTTAAATGTGGTTTATGTGGATAGTTGTATGACGAAAAAAGTGAATTAAATGATCAATATGATGACATAGATAAGTATATGAATTGGCGTATGACAGTTTATGTTTAGGTAACAAAAGTATTAAATCTACTTACGTAGGGGTGATTCCATAGAAAATATCTGTAATGATCAAAGACACTTAGGTAAAAATGATATCACCTAATTGCGTAATAACATGACAAAGGTGCATGATGTCAACATACCCGATAACTACTCCTCACAATTTGAAACTCCATAAAGTTTTCAGAACACACTTGCAAACAATAACCAATTTCAAATCTAGAGAACAAACTGATTGTTATACAACATATTCCGTTTGTTTAAAATAAGCATGATATTAACAACTATCCAAACCATTATCAGATGTACATAGTGTGTTAGTAAATAAATAATTTCATCATATCCTGAATGGTTCACTCATCTTGGTGGTTAATTCAGCCTCAAATTAACAGCGAAGTTTATTAGGAATTTACCGGCGATTAAAATGCCATCCTTCTAAACAATATCAGTTTCGTTCATCAAAATCGAACAAACATTTAAAAAACATAAAGAGTGCAAAATTAATAATTTAACAAATGGAATGAATGGAAGACTAGCAAGGAAATAGTTTCCCACTGTATTTGTCTTACTCATTCGAATACGAAAACTAAAAAAGTAATACGATTAAATTTTGTTGGGAATTCCTTAAGTTCACTTTTTTATTTAGAGAGCTTTCCAAGTATATACTATAATAAGTGAATTTCACAGTGAAAACAGTGTTTCATGAAGGTTGTCAATTGCACATATTTCTTCTCACATATTCAGATATACATTTATTTCTCAATAAAACGTAAATGTCACTTGGATAAAAAAATATAAATTCCAAGATTTGAATTATTAGTCATGTAACATAAACAGAAACACGTTTATTATTTTTTTTAAATCGGCCTCGTCGTGGAATAGAGACTGAAGTGTGCAGATGGGAATGCAACGAGTAACCCATACTTATACATGTATGTATTATTTTTACTATCCGCATCTGGGTATTTTATTTGCATATCATCAAAATGATTATCAACACAAAAAGAAGTACATAAATGGGCATACACCAATCAAGATAGATGTCATTTTTACTAAAATAGGAAAGATGTTAAGCTTACTTGTACTGATGGTTATGACATAACAGAGTGGTGAGGTTACGGGATTTTGTAACACCTTGTAGATTAACTTCACTATCCAGGTAATCAATAAAAAGAACTACTAAAAGTCTCTGCTGAATCCCTATCCCGACTTGCCGTTAGATTAATATGTTTACATTTATTTAAATTATTTGTATTTCAACAATAATTTGTCTAATATCTAACTTTTTTTGCGTTGCCTAGATCGAACAGATGTTTCCATGGCAGCCAATAAACAAATGTCGATATATAGATTATCGCACGATTATGTTGATCTTTCGAAAAAAAAACACAATGCAAGTTTCCCTAAGCAATCCCATATTTTAGTGACTTTATTCATTGTATTTTGAGAAAAACAAATAACAAACTCTTACAAACTCAAGCCTGCTTATAAATGTTGCAATCTAGCACGAGAAAACAGTTGTTTCAACACAGTCAATGGTTTAAGTTATAGATGGACGCTGATTTAGATATTGATGTAGCCTTCACACTGAGTGATTGCATTTATTCTAATCTATTAATGTGGGTTAAGAAGCAACGCTGTTTATGTTACAAATTTATTGATTGTATATTTCATTTACCTTCCGTTCTAAACATCATTCTTCTGTGAGCGTGAATAGCTGTGTTCCAAAGCTAATTTAACCAAAGCTACTCACACAAATACATGTTAGGTTAATCATTATCAAGAATGTATGACTGAATATAATATTCCTGCGTTAATTCATTTAATTATTTAGACTATGTAGCCACGTTGGGCCTATAACCTTATGTTATATGCAGTATAGCCAATTTGTGCCTAAGAGTGTTTGACCACTATCCGATGTTTTTACTTCTGCTCAACAGATGGAAATGAAATTGAATATCTAGAAATGAATTCTCATTGTATACATACCCTCATGGGAACAGCTACAACACAACTTGCAGCGATGAATACCATCAGTAAACGTAACATTCTTCTTATCATTGAAGCAGCCTTGGTTATCAGAGATTTTGTCGAACTGGAACGTTTAATGCAGGATCACACAACTGCCAAACAAGTCCATTTGCCTGAATTTTATTACATCTTGGAATGAGCTGTCGTGTTTCTATTGGTTGGATTATATGATTTAATTTTAGTCAGGTACATTGCAATTATTTTACTTCACAAATTATTTTTGTACAAATACATTGGTTATTCCGGATCCAGGACATTCCGGGGAAAACATGTTTCATACATTTTTGTACCTATTTATCAATTTCAAGTTTGCTGGTGACGTTTTGGAACAACACCCAGGTTTAGTGTCGTTTTGGCAGATTGTCCCCTGATTTTAATGGCACCCCTAGCAAGGTGTAATAATGGTTTGCTCTGCGAGGACAGAAACCGCATGTTTCCTAAAAATAGTACTGTAAAAGAGTGGCTACATACAATATTGGTTGCATCTTTTTGGATGAAATAAATCCAATGGTAGTCAGGGAATCAAATTGGGAATTTTCTGGTAAGGATTACGATATTACATTGATCTAATAAAGTAACAAAAGGAGTGAAGAGTCGATTAAAGTGGTGACACGGCATGATCTGCATGCCTCCAAACCATTATTATTATAATCCCTGCGTTTTAATAAAAAATAATTTATTACATTCAGCCGTTGAACGTTCCCAGGTAGAGTAATGTTTATCACCCGGAAAGAAAAAGTGTCAATCAGCTGACCATTTGTCGGAAATTTAGACTCATCAGTTTTCATTGCTGCATTATTAACATAATGGTAATTATTCATCGAAAACTAAAAAATTAAATCATTCATTGCATAATATAGGAATAGGAAAATGCTGTTTGCAGTCAATTTAAGAACAATCGTATTATTATCATCCGAATATTGACGAAATGAATCACTGTGAATACATTATGATTTATTGTCTCATATTTGATGTTGTCTGTATCAAGTGTAACACCGTCATTTACAACAGGTGTATAGAAAGCGATCTGTGACTAAAAAACCGTGACATATACCTTATAAGTTATGGTTGAAAGAAACTTACATTGAACGGATTGGCCATATGCAGTTCACCAAATTATCTCAAGCTTAATTAATGTGGGATGTGCTTTCTCCATATTTGTAAATGTGTGACATATAATTTCTCTGTGGTACTCGATTGTGGAATCCCACTGAACACTATATATAAATCCTACTTAGTTTGTATCAGATACACAGACTCCATAAGACACCTTACAAGCAACGATATTCTAGGAAGGTCTAGTCGATGTAAGACCAAGCGGTTGTCACATTATCAACAAACTTCGAAGAATGTACTTATTCGATACTGTGGAACTGTTTATAAAACTAATGGAATTAATCAAATGTGGATTTGAACAATTTAAAACAGTTGATGGATATTAATGTTGAACAAAGATCGCATGTTATGTTGTGTATGTTTATTTGGTCATATCTCCAATAGAGTTGTTATCACTACCACCATTTTCCATTGTGTTTCGTCATACCCATATTGCTGAACACACATACTGACGCATGTCTATAAACCTGGTGTTAAACTGACTGGTATTAAAGACCATATATTTCTTAAATGCAGTTAAAATCGTAGGATATGCATATAAATAAGTGGCACGTGTTACCAACAATGAATTGTATTGACGTCAGAGTAGGCTTTCCAAAATTTAAACACATGTCATCTTTCCAATGAAGTTGAAATTTATAATTATTGTATAATCATAATTTCCCGGAAGGTTAACGGAAATAAATTTGGCATGTTACTTGAAAACTGTGGAAAACAAAATTACATTCTTCACTGACATTATGTTGAATGGATGTCGCAATTGTTTTGCAGCCTCCAAAACAAGACAATATCGTGTGGCTTGCATACTTGTATTTAACGATCACATTTTTTACAACTGAATTTACCTATATTTAACCCTGATCGCATATTTAACTCTCATAGTACCAGTGCCTATCAAATTACACATATATCATCAACAGACTTGTCACGGCACCATATTGCACTGTAGTGGGTAATTGTGAAATCATACTTTATTTGATAAAATGACGGAATCTCAATGCAAAATAACAGCGTGTGATATAAACTGAGTTTATTGACAGCCACATTTAAGACGTTTCCAATGAACGAAACGTTATCTCAACTGTCACGATGAAAGTCCTAGAACAACGCATATTTTCAATATTTATTTGTAAAGTTAACAGGAAATCATATGTTTTATGAAATCTGATATGTATTCACAAATTTACTAATAGTGTATAACATCTAGTGATTAATTGGGGTTATTAACAAATCTTTGCCACTGATCAACCTGAAAGAGCTCTGAATTCATTGAAGTCAACCAGAGCGCCTGCAGCGTTCAGCGCAATAACATGATTCACTTAAACATATATCATTCCAGAAACTACCAAAGTACAGATATCATGCAAAACATATAGGAATAGCCACATACATATTTGAAAAGTAAAAACATTGCAAAAACAAATACACAGGCATATCAATGTTAACTTCCTAAGATCTTTATTTACTGTAAGTAATCCAAAGTAGAACGAAATCAACGATATATGGTCCGCCATCTTTATTTTAATATTGGATGCAACCATTTTCTTATGCGGGACCATGGTCCATAACATGAGGGGATGTTATCAAACAAAGTATGACTTCACAATTACCAACTACAATGCAATGAGGTGACGTGACAAGTCTGTTGAAGATATATGTGTAAATTGATAGGCACTGGTACTAGTTAAAAAGGGATAAGAACAGCATGACTTAAGAAAAATGTCTTGATCAATAAGAGACTAAGTTATAGGAAAACATTATTTATATTATCAGTAGACCAATAAATGAATTTGACAGTGTTATCCAAAAACTCGATCAAAACAGCCATCAAAACAGTATTACTTCCCTGTCAAATTAGTGGTTCATGCTTATTTGAATCCGAACAGGCCAATTCTATCACGCCTTGCTTGGCTCAAACTTATATGCGCGATACTGGTTGGATTTTGTTGGATGAATTAAATCCAATAGTAGTCCGGGACTCAAACTGAGAATTCGCTGGTAAGGATTACGATATATGACATTGATCTAATAAAGTTACAAAACGCTTCGACGCAATGCAATGCATGATGGGACGGTCATGACCCCCACTATATCTCCCTACTTTATGAAATTCAAATACATCTGTTATAAGTTTCTCATTCATGTACCGTAATAATAATTGTTGGCAGCTTCATTTCAACTCGATAGCTTTGATAAATATTCAACACTTTTACAAAAAATTACAAAACTAATAATTACTAATACTGCTCTCAACATGTAACTAGAACTGAACACGTAAATACGGGGCGGCAGCTGACGTCAATCACATGACACTGGGTTATTATTTCAATACAGTGTAGTGAGAGTCGATTAAAGTGGTGACACGTCATAATCCGTATGTTGCACAGCCAGCCTAAACAATCTATTATTGTTATACCTGTGTTTTAATAAAAAATAATTTATTGCGTCCAACCGTTGAACGTTTCCAGGTAGAGTAATGTTTATCACCCGGAAAGAAAAAGTGTCCATCAGTTGACCATTATTCATCGAAAACTAGCTAATGAAATCATTCATTGCATAATATAGACATTGGAAAGCGATCTTTAACTAAAAACAATGAAATATTCCTAATGAGTTATAGATTGAACGCAACTTACATTAAACGGATTTACTGTATACAGTTCACCAAATTATCTCATGCGTAAATAATGTATACATATATTGTATTAGTAAATATATAACATATAATTGTTCTGTGGTACTTGGTTGTGGTATTCCACTTGTCATCATTCTTTATTTTTATGTTTTTGTCATATTACCTCAAACCCTGGCAAATGGAAGTGTTCATTGAGTCATGGGAAGATATGGTGTGCATTACCTTGTGATAACTGCCTTAAAGATGACTGACAGGTCATACTTGTTTTCAACTCTGGAAGGAAAGTGGAACCTGCCAGGTGTGCTTGTAATTTACATAACAAAGGTCTTTACAGCTTTGGAAGAAGAATTGGAATCTACCAAGTGTGCTGTTATTTGAATAACAGGGGATGTTAAAATCTACTGAGTTGCCTATGTGACACAGCTGCTAGCAGGATCACATTCTGATTGGCTTATGTTGAAACCCAGGTGGTGACACAGAATCATGCCTATAAATTGGACAGACTCGGGTTAGTTGGTATCCATCATTTCAACTTGGTGTCCGTCACTTCAACTTGCTTCAACTGTGTGGTCTGCTACGATATTGTGTGACAAGTGATACAGGCTACAGCCATCATGTTGTGAGACTTGCATGAACTGCTCTGCGATCTCCTGCTTTCAGCGGTGCCCTCCAGAATACCTGCATTGCTCTGCAACCCAGACTCCTGTATTTCTTCGTTGTTGTGTTGCAGAAGCCATTAACTGTCGTCCATTAATACATCCTGGAACTGTGAGTTATCACCAATGTACACTTCCCTAAGCAATCCCCTATTTTAGTGACTTTATTCATTGTATTTTTCTGTGCTCTATGTTTTGTAATTATTTGGGAGGTATTAAAGCCAGGAGCTTTAACTCGATATTTTGGTGTATGTGTATTTCATTTCCAGTACTATTGTCTTGTCTACCCCATACTAGCAGTGAAAGAATCCCTTGTCCAGTGTGAGTTCTGTGGGTGGCCCTCTCAATTGCGATAAGCAGGCCTTACACTGTGACATTTTGGTGTCAGAAGTGGGATTGTGATTCTGATTCGGATACTGATTCTGATTTGGATTTTATTGTCAATAATCTCTTGACTAAATTGACAGTTTCGTAACTGCTTAAGGTCTAGAGAACACGGTGTTGTCAGACCAGCTTGCACTGCTAGGTAGACATTAAATTGCTTTATTTAATAATACTGAAACTTAATTTACACCTTTTCAAGCATTGATATTGTTATCGAACTTGAAGAGTTAGGTAGTATATTAGGGTATAAGGGAGAAGAGCTGACTGAATTTGTGAGGACAGAGCGTGAGAAGAGAGAGCGTGAGGAGAGGGATGGGAGAGCAGCCAAACGTGAGGCTGAAAGATAGAAAAATGAACGTGAGGCTGAAAGGTTGAAAATTGAATGCCAGGAAAGAGACAGAAAACGTGAGGCAATAGAGAGAGAGGGTGAGAACGAGACCGTGAAGAGAAAGAAAAAATAAGACAGCATGAACTTGTGTTCAGATTGCGTGTGGAAGCTAATGGTCAAAATGGAGGCTTAGAACAGCTGGCGCAGTCCATTGTTAGTTGTAAGGGTTCAAAGCGATTTGCTGAAACTCAGAAATGGTCGCGTGATAGTTGGGTTATGAATATTAGTGCATTATTGACAGGCAAAGCATTGTAAGTGTTTTCTGCATTGTCTGCAGAAGAGTTCATCGATTACAATGCTGTAAAGGCAGCTTTATTGAAGCGTTATGATATGAATGATGAAGGTTATAGCAAAAAATTTCGAACTAGTAGGGCAGAAGGTGGAGAGAACATTTCGCAATTTGCAGCTAGATTAAGTAGTTATTTTGACCGCTGGATAGAGCTATCTGAAGTTGGTAGGAGTTTTGATGGAGCTAAGGATGAGAGATCAATTGATGAGTACTTTTGGTAATGAGTTGAGTTTTCAGAGGTGAAAGGTCATCCAAGTCAGTTAAAGAAATGGCTGACTTAGCTGATAAGTTTAGAGATGCACGTAGAAAGTCAGAAAGGTACAGGACAGGGTCGATTCGGTCAGTCTAAGCTAAAGTTAGGCTGATATTTTTGTGGTGATCCAAATCATTCTGCTGTCAGTTGTCCTAAGCGTTATAAAAGTTTCCAGCCTCAGATTAAGTCATCTGCGTTGTTGACATGGATCAAACTAGTAATGATTCACAAGAAGTCAGTGCTACATGTGTAGTTCACGAGGTCACAGATGATTACAGGGAAGAAATAGAGTTGAAATGTGGCCATGAGCTGCCAATTATTTGTTTTACAAGTGTTGCACCAACTAATAGGATGGTGAGTGGTATGCCTGTTGTTCAAAACTTTATTGGTAGTACTGAGGTAGAGGTCCTGCGTGATAGTGGGTGTAGTTCAATTGTAGTATGTAGAGTCAGACATGTGTTGTGATGGATGATACATGTCGGAAAGCCCCAGTAGATATACCATCTATAGATACACCCTACTATGTTGGTGAGGTCCAGGCACTGTGTATGAGGACCCCAGTGTATTGTCGGTAATATTAGTGGAGCTAGGGAGCTCAAGACTCTGATATTGGTTGAAAGCTAGGTTTAGCTCACGAGGTAGGACATGGTGAGGCGAGTTCGCCCTCGGGTGGTGAACATAGTACTCCTTCGAGTGATGGGACTAGTGTCCCCTCAGGTAATGAAGGTTGTACTAGTAGTCAGGCTAGTGTGCCCTATATAGATGAAGGTTGTTCTCCAGGTGTTGAGATAAGAGAGCCTTTAGTTAGTGGGAGTCGTTGTGAACCCTCCAGTGATTTTAATCAGGATGATAGTGTTGATGTTGTACAGGTGGTACAGACTAGGGCTCAGAAGTTAGCTGAGAAGGAGCCGTTACATAGGCTTATAGTTCCTGTGTTTAGGGAATTGTATAATGAGGTTAATACGAATGGTGTTAAGAAACCTATTACTGTGGATGCAGTGCAAGAGGCACAACAGTCTGATTCCACATTAGAGCGTGCTAGGAAGTTATTGAGTACAAGCGAGGAGTTGATCACAGGTCGTAACAATCGGGCAAGGTTTGTGATGGAGTTTCAGTCATCTCATGTTGATAGAGGACGAGTGTGTTCTCAATTAGTTGTACCATTGTAATACCATGATCAAGTACTAGCACTTGCTCATGAGTAAGTTATGGCAGGTCATATGGGTGCTATGAAATAAATAAGTTTATTCTCCTTATTATAACCAATACAATAATAGAATCAAAAACTAAATACAATGCAAGAACATAAATGAGAATATGATCGGAAAATAGCAGTCAGGTGACTGCTAATCTAGTCCGTTCCCATCTTCTTAAATAAATAGTCATAATAATTATTTAATATGATTTGTCAAAGAAATAGAGAAAAAATATATAGATATGTATATACATTTTTATGTACAAGAAAACACTACGTTAACTATGTATGCAAAAGATATTTTTTGTATTCTTTTTTAAGTATGATTCTGGACTGTATAGATCTAATATGAGTCGGAATTTTGTACCATATTTTCGGGCCAATATATTTTATACAAAATTGACCACATCTTTTTTTAACTTTTGGAGAGAAAGATTATATTTGTAGTTTTGTCTTGTGTTATAATTGCGTTCAATCTGCGGGAAGTAGTTGTGAAAATTGGTGGTAATCTATCACAAATTGCATCATGCACTAAAGTTCCAATTTGCGGAGAGTGTTGTTCATAAATACACTGTGTTTAAACAAAGGTGCTTAGGGTATTTTGTATTTTGTAAAGGCGATAATGCGAACAATGTGTTTTTGTATACGTAAATTTTTTTGCGAGTGACAATGATATGTATTTCCCCAAACCTTTAATCCATAAGAAATGTGGAGAAGATTAAATGTGTTGTATAGCAATAGTTTATCCATAGTTATTCCAATGTAATTAATACTACAGGTTTCATTTAATTGGTCACCTTTAAGGTTGAATTCACCCTCAGTTTAGATTTCTTATGTGTATTGGCAATAGATCGGAATTAATAGTAAGATTATTTGCATCACACCACAATACCACCTTTTGAAATTCACACTTCAGAGCGTTATGTTGATTTGGTTAGATTTGTTTTGAACTGTGTGGAAAATATTGGAGTCGTCAGCATATAATCTGAAATTAAAATGGTCTGTGGATTGTGGTATGTCATTTATGTATAACACAAATAGTATGGGCCCTAGAATGGAACCTTGGGGTACTCCACATGTAATTGGCAATGTTTGGGATTTAGTGTTATAAATACAAACATACTGATTTCTTGCTGTCAGATAACTTTTAAACCAGGACAAGGCAACCCCCCCTTATACCATAATGTTCAAGTTTTGCAATTAAGATACCGTGGTTCACTGTATCGAATGTTGTCGAAAAATCTATCAACATTCCAATTGTGGCATTACCCTTATCCATTTCAAATAACAAATATTGAATTAAGCTAATGAGTGAAAGTTTGCAGCTATATTTTTCCCGAAAGCCATATTGGTCTTTGTACAGTATATTATATTTTTGTAAGTAATTCATCAGGCATTTATTTACATTTTTTTCTATAATTTTACTGATGATTGGTAGGATAGAGATAGGTCGAATGTCCCCCATATTTGTTGTATCACCTTTTTTATAGAATGGGATGACTCGGGCCTTTTTAAGACAGTCTGGAAACTGTCCTGTGGAAATTGATAAGTTTGTAATATAACATAATGGCTGCAAAATTTCGCTCATAGCATGCCTTACCAGTTTTGCACTGATTCCCTCCCAACCTGCCGCTTTGTGAAGATCCAACCTGATAATTTCAGTTTGGATATCATGAACAGTTACTGGGCGTAGGAAATTTTATTGGGTAGCTCGTTCCCCTGGAAAGTTGTAGAAAATGTTGTTATTATTTGAAGTTATTTTATTGGCTAACTTTTCGCCAATTGTAACGAAAAACTCATTAAAGTCATTCGCAATATTTTCCAAATCTGTGTGTATAATTGGTGCGCCAATATAATCCAGCTTGACTTCTTTTGGTATAACTAATTTTGATTTGGTTTTGCCAATGAGTTCATTGATTACTTCCCAGTTCTTGTTCAGATTTCCTTTATCAGAGTTTAATAAATGTGTGTAATATTGTTGTCGGGCTTTCCGTAGTAACTTTGTCAGAATGTTTCTGTATTTTTTAGTTTTCTTGTAATTACATTTAATTATATTGCCAAATAAACGATGTTCTGTTCTAACCGATTTCCTAATTGCCGATGTTATCCAAGGTTTATCTTTGCTCCGTTTTTTGTTGACTTTTTTTAATTTCATGGGTGCATGGTCATGACATATTTAAACAAATTTCGTTGAATTTAGCGGTCGCCACATTAACATCCTAACAATCCAACACTTCAACACATGTTTCTGCTCTCAAATCAGATCTAAATGAGTTCATATGGAATTTGGAGAAATCCCGGGAATACATATAATTGTTATCTTTATAAATTGGCAGTAGAGGGAATACTGCAAAAACTGGCAGCTGATCAGAAAGATCTAAGATAATAGTACCTGAAGAAATACCTGTTTTGCTTATATCAGTGTATGTGTGATCAATAATTGTTTGACTAGTTTTTGTTATTCTTGTTGGGGTTTTGATTAAGTGAAAACATGACAGTGTATTGAGAAGGGAATTTACTTGGGGGTTAGAATTGTTATTCAGGTCAATATTGAAATCTACAACTAAAATACAGTCTCATTCAGTGTAATCTCAGAATTACTGATAAAACTGTCAATTTGTGTAGCTTGGGATCTATACAATACTCCAACGATGTATTTGTGTTTGCCAATAGAAATTTCTAAAAACAAAGACTCTGCATTATTGACACGAGATCAAAACAGAACACCTTAGATTATTTTGAATGTAAATGCCTAACCCCCACCTCTTCTACCATCATCTGTGCAATTTGTTTCTAAAGAATAATTTGTTAAACTGTGAATATTTTTGCTTTCATTTTGCCAGATTTCAGTAAGTGCAACGATACTGAATTGATGTTTTATATAATTTTCATAAAATAAATTAAAATTGCCATAATAGTTAATTTAAAGAGATCGAATAATAATATGAGATATAGAGAATGCGTCGAGTGCATTGGAGAATTCAGTATTGAACTGGGAAATGTGATATGACGAACAGTGAATATTGAATAATTGGTGATCATTATCATCTTCCATGGTTAGTTATATGTATAAACAGTATAGGATATTTACAAGTAATTTCAACTATATAATATTATATTATATATTATAATATGTGGTGTACCTTCTGCCTTTCTAACATAGACCATTTCTTGTCCACAGAAATCTGTAATTTGTAGCTTTGCGTTTAGCATTGGCCAATTTCAGTAAATTTCCACCAGTTGGTGTCAGATTTACATTGATATATTTTACTCTTTTCTCTATACCCTAGATTGTATGTGGTTATCTGATTTATTTTCTTTCGGTCCCGGTACACTTCATCTTTTTTTTCGTCCAGCGAATTTAACAATTATAGGTCTTGGCCGAGGTTTTGTATTTGTTGCGCCATTTTTTCTGGTGGGACAATCTTTCCTATTCTGTGGGTGATTTCAATATCCCTTGATGTCACATTTGGAACAATCTTCTGTATAACTTTAAGTGATATTTAATTGGTACTTTCAGTTGTATCTTCGGGTATGCCATGTATCTCGACGTTGTCTCTTCTACTATACTGATTTTGTTCTTCACTGGTCTTTTCTAAGACAGTAATATGCTGAACAAGATTCGCGTTACAATCTTCAATTTTTTGAATTTTTGATTTTCCATAATATCATTAAGAAAGTCCAATGAGGCCTTAATTTCTCTCATACTGAGTTCATTTATACAGCTTAGTTGACAGCTGATGTCATCCAAACGATCTTCAATTGTTGTTGGCAGTACATGAGTTTCTTTGCCAGGAGACATACGCTTTTATGACGCTTTTTACAAAGAAATGTGCCATTCTCCACTTGACTAATGCCCCGAGTAGTACCACAATCTTGGCACGTTTTTGGCATTGTTCTAACAATAGACCTTTGAATGGAATATGATAATGACCAACGTAGAACAAAGAGCAGTACTTGATCACAATGACAACTAAACCGGTGCAAGTAAAACTTGATTTACGTGGAAATCGTCAGCAGATATGGCACTGAAAGTTGGTTATACAGACTCATCAGGCTTTATAAAAGATGAACATGTGATTGTCCGAGATATGGATTCTATAATAGAAAGCAAAATACTACAGATAGAATAGCAACTCAGTTTTATTGGCCTGGTATGCAGAATGATGTTATTAGATATTGCAGGTCATGTGATATATGTCAGAAGACCACTCCTAGGGGTCGTGTTAGCAAGGTACCATTAGGCAATATGCCCTTGATTGAAGTTTCATTTCAGATGATAGCTATGGATCTGATTGGTCCGATCAGTCCCGCGACTGAGAGAGGTCATAGGTACATTTTACCTGTTGTAGACTATGCTTCACGATACCATGAGGCAGTAGCGTTAAAGAAAATTACTTTTGAAGTAGTTGCAGATGCTTAAGTTAGTATATATAGTAGAGTTGGTGTACCCAAAGAAGTTTTAACTGATTTAGGGACACAATTTGTATCCGAAATTATGAAGGAAGTGAGTAGAGTGTTGTCTATTAAACAATTATCCATATCACCCAGCATGTAATGGTTTGGTTGAGCGGTTTAATGCTACTTTGAAAAGTATGATGAAACGTATGTGTCAAGAACGAAGGATTGGGATAGGTATCTGTACTGTTTGCCTATAGAAAAACTCCTCAGGAGAGTTTAGGGTTTTCACCCTTTGATCTTATTTATGGTAGAACAGTGAGGGGCACAATGATGATTTTAAGAGAGTTGTGGACAAAGGAAACCACTACACCAGAGGATAAAACTACATACCAGTATGTCCTAGATTTGCGAAATCATCTTGAAGAGACATGTAAATTGGCTCAAGCTGAGTTAGCTAAGGGATATGATAGGAAGGCCAGGGATGGGAAGTTTCAACCTGGTGACAAAGTGTTAGTGTTACTTCCCACTGACCACAATAAGTTGTTGATGCAAATGAATGACAGGGACCATATGTAATTAAGGAGAGAGTGTGTATGATGGATTACATTATGGATGTAAAAGGCAAGGTGAAAATTTTTCATTCTAACTTATTGAAAACATATTACGATAGAGACAAACTGAATGACAAGAAAGTGGTTACAGGGGTGATGAACTGTGTGTGCCCTGCAGTTGTTGAATATGATACTACTGACAGTGATACAATACTGTGTGATAGTGGTGAGGTTTTGCATTGATTTTCGCAAACTCAATAGCATTACAATGTTTGATGCAGAACCAATGCCATCACCTGAATATCTATGTTCACGATTAAAAGAGGGTCGGTACTTCACCAAAATTGATCTAATCAAGGGGTACTGGCAGATCCCCATGAGTGAGCGGGCTAAAGAAAAGACAGCCTTTCGCACACCTGATGGTTTATTTCAGTTTTGACGCATGCCTTTCGGGCTTGTGAATGCACCAGCCTCTTTTTCCTGTATGATGCATATTTTATTGGTAGGTCTCGAAGGTAAAGTTGAGAATTGAATTGATGACATTTTAATTTATTCAAAATCCTGGGAGAATCATGTACAGATTGTACTTGACGTTTTTGTTCGGTTAAGGAAGGCAGGATTAATCGCAAGACCTTCAAAGTGTTTCTTTGGTTTTACTAATTTAGAGTTCATAGGTCTTCAGGTAGGTGACTGTATTTTGCAAGTATTGCTAGATAAAATAGAAGCCATATAGCATGCAGCCAGGCCTGCAACAGTAAAGCAAGAAAGGCCATTTTTAGGCATGGCTGGGTACTATCGCAAATTTGTGCCAAATTTTGCTACAATAGCAGTTCTTCTCAGTGATTTGACCAGAAAAGGTCAGCCAAGAAAGTTAGTGTGAGGAGATACCCAAGAACGTGCCTTTAATCACTTAAAAGTTTTATTAAGTATGCAACCAATTTTAAGGTTGCCTGAGTTTTATTTTGAGATGCGATGCATCAGGAGTTGTGCTTGGTGCAGTTTTATTACAGCAATATGAGAAAGGAAAATTTCCAGTGGCATATGTCAGTCGTAAATTGCCAGCCAGAGAGAAGTCTTATTCTGTAATTGAAGGCACGAGAAGTAAACAGTAGGTCAATGCGGTAGGCCTCCATTTACAATCATATAGCTACCACAATATAGCAATTAAAAGTAAAGAAAATATATATATGTCAGCATCTTTTATTTCATGTTTTTGTCATATTACCCCAAACCCTGCAAATGGAAGTGTGCATAGTATCATGAGAAGAAATGGTGTACATTGCCTTGTGTTAACTGTCAAAAGGTGATTGACAGGTCATACTTGTTTTCAACTCTGGAAGGACAGTGGAACCTGTCAGGTGTGCTTGTAATTTACATAACAAGGGGTGTTTACAGCTTTGGAAGAAGAATAGCAATCTACCAAGTGAGCTGTTTTTTGAATAACAAAGGATGTTTATGATCTTCTACCTACGTGACACAGCTGATAGCAAGATCACATTCTGATTGGCTTATGTGGAAACCCAGGTGGTGACAAAGAATCATGCCTATAAATTGGACAGACTCAGGACAGTTGGTGTCCATCATTTCAACTTGGTGTCCGTCACTTTAACTTGCTTCAACTGTGTGTTCTGCTACGATATTTTGTGACAAGTGATACAGACTACAAACATTATTCGTGAGACTTGTATGAACTGCTCTGCGATCTCCTGCTTCCAGCCGTGCCCTTCAGAATAACAGCGTTCCTCTGCAAGCACGACTCCTGTATTGCTTCGTTGTTGTGTTACAGAAGCCATTGACTGTCATCCATTAATACATCCTGGAACTGTGAGTTCTCACCAATGCACACTTCCCTAAGCAATCCCCTATTTTAGTGACTTTCTTCATTGCATTTTTCTGCGCTATATTTTTTGTAATTATTTTGAGAGGTAATAAAACAAGGAGTTTAACTAAATATTTTAGTGTATGTGTAGTTTATTTCCAGTACTATTGTCTTGTCTACCCCATACTAGCAGTGAAAGAACCCCTTGTCCAGTGTGAATTCTGTGGGTGGCCCTCTCAATTGCGATAGTTAGGCCTTACACTGTGACACTACTGAACACTATATATAAATACGACTTAGTTTGTATTGTTTGCAATAATATTTTACCAAAGTGTAGTCGATGTATGAATAAGCGGTTATCACAATTATTAAAAATAATATTAACAACTCCAAAGAATGTACTTAATCCATACTGTGGCACTGTTTATGAAACTAGTGAAATTAATCGAATGTGAATTAGAAAAATTTCAAAAGAGTTCATGGATACTAATGTTGAACAAAGATGTAATAATTTTATCGCATGTTGTTTATATCGATTATTCGGACATATTTCCAATATAGTTGTTATCACTACCACCATTTTCCATTGTGTTTCGTCATATCCGCATTGCTGAACATGCATACTGACGCATGTCTATAAACCTGGTACTAAACTGACTGGTATTAAAGACTATGTATCTCTCAAATGTAGATAAAATGGTACGATTTGTATACACATAAATGGTATGTGTTACCAACAAGGAACTGTATTGACGTCACAGTAGGCATTTCAAAAATTAAACACATGTTATTTTTCCACTGAAATTGAAATATATAATTATTATATAATCAGAATTTCTCGGAAGGTTAAAGGAAATAAATTCTGCATGTTGTTTGGAAGTTGTGGAAAACAAAGTTACATTCGTCACTGACATGTGAAATTCAATGAATGTTGTAATTATATTGCATCCTTCAAAACAAGATAATATCGTGTGGCTTGCATACTTGTATTTAACGAGCACATGTTTTTTACAACTGAATTAAGTTAACTTTAATTTAACCATCATCGCATATTTAACTCTCATAGTACCAGTACTTATCAATTTACACATATATCTTCTACAGACCTGCCACCTTATTGCATTGTAATGGGCAATTTAAACTATTCATACTATTTTTGTTAAAACGGCGAAATCTGCATACAAAATAACAGCGTGTGTTATCGATACATTTTATTGACGTCACACATTGGACGTTTCCCGTAAACAAAATGTTAATTCAACTGTCATGGTGAAAGTTCTAGAACAACACATGTTTTTATTATTTATTTAGAAAGTTAGTGGGAAAAGAAATATGTTTTATGAATTTCCATTTATCTTATATTTGTTCACAAATTTACTAATTGTGTATAATATCTAGTGACCAACTGGGGTTATTAACAAATCGTTTCCACTGATCAACGTCTTGGAGCTCGGAATTCATTGAGGTCAACCAGGGAGCCTACAGCGTTCATCATAATAACCTAGTTCAGGTAAATATATATCATTTACGAAATTGGTAAAGTACAGGCAACATGAAAAAAACAAGGAATAGCCATATTGGAAAGGTCAAAGTTTTTGCAAAAACTATAAAACCTCAAAAATATACGGCATATATCTTTATTTCTCGAAGTAATCCAGAGTAAAACAAGATGAATCAACGCTATAGTTATCTTTATTTTAATATTGAATGCAAACATCATCTTATGGGCGACCTCGGTTCTTAACTTGAGGGGAATTAACACTCTTAATTTCGAGAGTGTCTTGATCAATAAAACTCTAAGTTACTGTGAAACATTATTTGGATATTTTGTGTGAACCAATAATATATTTCAGGGTTGTCTGAAAACTCTATCATAACACCAATTCAAAAAGCTTAATGCATTATAAGAACTACCTTCCTGTCAAATTAATGGTTCATGCTTATTTGAATCCGAACAGTCCAATTCTATCACGCTTTGCTAGGCTCAAATTTACATACAGCCAAAGGATTCCAAATAAAGATGATTCCCCTCAAATGCTAGAGGGCGCTATAACTAAATATTTATCACCATTGATATTTTTAAGACTGATGTATAAATATATATGCACTGGACACTCTATTGCAAAAATCCTACCAGATTCCGAAACATAAATTACTGAACCTATTGAGACTGAAACCAGCATAATGTAGTTCCATGCACAATGTAGTCGCCGTCAAATTTATTCAAAACGCTTCAATCTCATCATTGGCAGATATTTATTTGAATATTATCAGTTGTATTATCGCTGGTTTGAAATTTAATATTATAGAACATATTCATTCTCAGTTAGCAGGGAAATCTTGATAGACGTTATTCATTCAATACGACACTGTGATTTGTGTGAGTTGTAAAGTAATTGAAATAATGATCTTTTCAAACAGCAACCAATACAATTAAAATACCCTGCAGTTTATTGTTATACAAGTGTACGTGAAAACATAATTAATTCTAAATCTAACCTTTATTACTAATTATTCATAAACAACATTTTAAAACATATTTAGTTTCACTATACTTACAGAAACATGTTTTTTTCCTCACAATAGAATTGTCAGGTTGGGTAAATTTGTTACTTTCTTTGTTTCAAATCTGTCAAATTTTAAATACAGGTAAACCAGACAGAGCTCGAAAACTACCCGGATACGGGATAAATGGAAAATAACCTCATTAGAACATTCAGGAATTTGTAATGATAATTGATTTTCCGTATTGTCGCAGTGTAAGGTCTGCTCATTGCAATTGAGAGGGCCACCCATAGAACTCACACTGGACAGGGGGTTCTTTCACTGCTAGTATAGGGTAGACAAGACGATAGTACTGGAAATGAAATACACATACACCAAAATATCGAGTTAAAGCCCCTGACTTTAATACCTCTCAAAATAATTACAAGAAATAAATCACAGAAAATACAATGAATAAAGTCAATAAAATAGGAGATTGCTTAGGGAAGTGTGCATTGGTGATAACTCACCCTTTGTTATGTAAATCACAAGCACACCTGGTAGAACCCACTGTCCTTTCAGAGCTGAAAACAAATATGACCTGTCAATCACCTTTATGACAGTTATCACAATGCACACCGTTTATTCTCATGATTCCATGCACACTTCCATTTGCATGGTTTGAGGTAATATGACAAAAACATGAATGAAAGGATGCTGACATTGCCTCCCTCATCAAGACTGAACATGGCACATTTTCAGTCCAATAATCAGTATCAACTGCCAATAAATTTACGTTTCTCAAAATTGCAAAAAATATTGCAACAGTAATCCTGCTTAAATAGTCTGCCCCTATATTTTCTTTACTTTTAATTGCTATAATACGGTAGCTAAAAGATTGCAAATATAGGGCCCAACGCATTAACGTACGTGCCTTGTTTAAATAAATCAATGGCTGGTGATCAGTCTCCAAAATAAATTCTTTACCATATAAATATTGGTGAAATTTATCCAATGCCCAAATCACTGCCAAACACTCTTTTTCAATTACAGAATAAGACTTCTCTCTGGCTAGCAATTTATGGCTGGCATATGTCACTGAAAATTTTCCTTCCTCATATTGTTGCAATAAGACTGCACCAAGCCCATGCATCGCATCTCAAAATCAAACTTTTAGTAAAACCAGACAACCTTAATATTGGCTGCTTACTCAATAAAACTTTCAAGTGATTAAAGGCACGTTCTTGGGAATCTCCCCAGACTACCTTTCTTGGCTGACCTTTTCTGGTCAAATCACTGAGAGGAGCTGCTGCGATAGTATCCAGTCATGCCTAAAAATGACCTTACTTGCTTTACTGTTTCAGGTCTGACTGCATGCTGTATGGCTTCGATTTTATTTGGCAATACTTGCAAAATATCGTCATCTACTTGGTGACCAATAAACTCTAAATTAGCAAACTAAAAGAAACATTTGACGGTCTGGCAGTTAAACCTGCCTTCCTTAAACAAGATGGCAGAATAGAGCTATTTACATAATCGGTTATTTTAGGTTAAATTATATTAGATTAAAATATTGTCATCATCTACTAAACAACTGGTATCTGATATCCTGGGTAAATCTCTTTCACATTCGTTCATATAATGATATCTTCAATTATCTTTTTTGGTGATTGAATTGAAATATAAAATCTACAATACAATCAATATACATTACAACGGTGAGTTCTATTGTTATTTTACATGTTCAAGTGAATATAATTTAGCGGATTTTACTTGTCAGCGAAAACAGCGAAATTAAAAGTCAGTCAATAATTTATGTGTGTACAGTACCACTTCCCCAGGAGTAGCGTGACTGGGGTGTAAAAGGACCCCTGCATTTGTTATGTCGGCAAATCAAACGTATCAATCTGCTAATATATTCGGGAAAAGAAATGTTTATTTTTGTAACGTCGATTGGCACATCTACAAGCATAATCACACATGATTGTTTGTGGTACACCTCATACCCGGTAAACATCGTAAGACGTCGTATCTTTGACTTCCAGGGAAGAGGTTAATAACACGCTTGTATAAAGGTAGTAGATGGCGCTGTGTCATATACAGTAGAATACTGGAAACTTTCACATCAACTGAAATACTGAAGCTGTTCAAATTGAGATTGCATTAAAAGTATATTATAGTGATTTATACTCATGGGTCCTGTAATCTTGGTACATACTGATTACATGCTTGTAGTAATTCATAACATACATCAACATACATTTTTATATGCATAATATCACCCTTTATTAGCAACAGGGAAAATTAATTTCTTCAAGTATTACATTTATGATGACATACTTAACTTTTTCTGTCCCTTAAAAAGAGCTGGTCGAATTTGATTAACCAAAGATGAAATAAGCTTATATAGTATATGACGAGATTTCGTTCAATATATATAGTCAGGAAATGATTGTACATGACTTCACAATTCCAGGGGCAGAATTGATGATTTTTTCTGCAAGCAAAGAAATTGATCCTGCTTTAATATATTATCGAAATTTATCTGATCTCCATATATGGACAAAATTACTTGAGTGGTCAAAGCTATTGATAATATAAACGAGTGTGTTGTGTGTTAAATGCCTTATATTCCGAACCTTTATTTAATAAATCTCTCGAATCTCATACATTGTCACAGTAAAGTTACGAGAAATCTTCAAATACGATTTTAAAACAAAAATGCACATTGATGATGAAATGGTATATTACGAGAACATTTAGACTGATAATACCTAAAACAATGTTCACAATAAATGAGCATGTTTCGACATTTTAGGAACTGACCAGATGGTTATGTCACAATTTCAAAATGCGTGCAAGCACAATCACATTTGCAGCTCAGTGGGTGTTATATGGGAATTGTTTACATGTAATAATGTAAAGACTACTGGACGATACATAATAAAGCGTGAAATTACGGATAGTTTGCCAGACTGAATATCGTACATTATTCATGTCATGTCGTGCCTGGCTTGGTACACACCCTCACCTTTGGCCTGGTCAATTTCTTGGCTATAATTCTCAATTTCTATGTCGATATTTGCCAGTTGTTGTTCTAAGGTTGGATTACCATTTGCTTTATGCCATTCTAGGACGTTCTTCCTTTGAAGTAATAAGCTAAGAATGTCCTTATCCCTCCAATATAACTCAAGAACCCTAAGGTACTCTTCGTACATTCCAATCCAAATATTTATGTCATCATCCATTACTGGGCAAACCACGCCAAGAATGTCTGTCCACCACCAAAGCAAGGTAGAAAATATTATTTTTTCAATATCAACAGCAAAAATAAAATCGATATATAAGATTCGTTGGCTAACAAATGTAACGTAATTGACACAAAGACAACAGGATGTAACTTACTGGCCAGTGCCTGTCTGACGGCTGGATCGTCCTCTGCTTCCACTCGTGCTTGAAATTCTTGATATAACCCACTTAGTAAGTCAAGGAGTGGAACTAAATCAGGATCCATATTCAAGCCTGAGTCGTCACTAGATTTAATTCGTAGCCCTTCTGATAGCCTATCCAGCGAGGGATGCTGAGGTCCTGTGAAACCTAATATACCTATTATGTATGCATGCCAATATCAATATTGCCAACAAAACAAAAACTAGGAATATGTGTGATACATTTCTAAACACCAAAACTAATATTTACATGATGACAACATTATGTTTTTAGTAGATTTGAATATAAATAACATTTATTTAAGTAGTATTTATTGGATTGAAGATGCATTACGATATTAACCCACTCATATTATCATTTCCGGTCTACAGGCTTGGAGCCTATTTACATACAGATAAATGAAAAACCCCATAAACATGCATTGCGAGGAATTTGTCCGGTAGAAATACAACTGGATCTTTTACGTGCACTACGAATAGGAGTACAGGGAATCGAAAGATTTACGCCTTTCTCCCTGATACAAATGACGCGAACCTGGAAAGTTGGCAAAGTGTACTCGTTTATGCACTGCTGAGTGTGCAGCTGACCATTGAATTCAATCGATGACTTACCTCGATATTTTTCAGCAGGCATACAAAGATCACCAAGTAGCCATAGGCCAGACATATCGCTATCAGCTGTTTGACACGAAAATAGAACATATTTGTTTTATTCCATATCACAAACACAACCATACCATAGCAGTGTGTGTGATACATTGACAAACATCAGAAACGCGATGTGTGCAATGACAACATAATGTTTCTTACTCGAACAAACAATAATAAAATATTGTGTTTAAAGTAACTGCATGTGGCAGCTGACTGTGTATATGAAGCTGAACCACTATACTAAATGCTGTCAAACTCCAGAGTAATTTATGTTGTTCAGCACATTCTACTGTTGTAATTAAAGAGTTTAAAGATGGTTGATTGACTCTGCACTTGCAGTAATATATATGCGTATGGTGTGAATGCTGTTTAACCAATTATACTGCAGCCTAAAACCTAAATTTTGCAAGAATTGATGGTCTAGTAGATATATAGATGGATGAATAGATGGTTGGTTTGTTGACTGTGTTGGTAAGTTGATGGTCTGTAAACTGGGTTGTAGATTCATGGTTGGTTTGTTGACATGGTCGAAGGGTTGATGGTTGGTTTGTTGACTTGAGTCAGTCAGTTGATGGTAGGTTTTTTGACCGAGTCAGTCAGTGGGTTGATGGTTTGTTGACTGGGTTGGTTGGTTGATGGTTAGTTTGTTGACTGGATTAGTCGGTTGATGGTTGGTTTGTTGACTGGATCAGTCGATGCATTTACGTTTTTTTGACAGGGTTGTGGGTTGGTTGGTGACTGTGCCAGTCAGTTGATGGTTCGTTTGTTGACTAGGTCGGTTTCTTGATAGTTGATTGATGGCTGGTGTTCTGGTCGGGTTTGGTATGTTGATGGTTGGTTTGTTGACTGAGTTGGTTAGTTGATGGTTGGTTTGCTGACTGGGCTATGGGTTGATGGTTAGTTTGTTGACTGGGTTGGTCAGTAGCTTGATGGTTTGTTCACTGGGTCGGTTGGTAAGTTGATTGTTTGTTGCCCGATTTGGTTGGTTTGTTGGCTAGTCAATGGGTTGTTGGCTGGTTTGTTGACTGTGTCACTGAGCTGCAATGGTTGGTTGGTTAGTTTTTGGGCTGTTGGTTGGTTTATTCACTGGGTCGGTGGGCTGGTCTTTTAGTCTGTTGTATGAATCGAGGGGTTGATGGTTTGTACTTTAATAGATAAGATTGCATTTGGTATTTATGGAGTGGTTAAATTCAATGAATGGTTCGATGGGCTGGAAGGGGAAGGGATGCAATTGAATGGTTTGGTAGCTGGGTGAATGAATGGATTGCTAAACAGGTGAATTGATTACTTACCTGGTATAGCTGACATATCCATGTTATTCATTAAAGAATAAACATTACCGTCACCTACAATCATTAAAAAAAGTAAAAAAAAATAATTGTTTAAAGCACCAACAAAACACAAATTAGTAATATATGTGATACATTGGCAAACACCAGAAACCTAAAACAATATGAGTTTTTCTCAAATCAAGAAATCAATGATGTATGTAGGTAAATACTGTCAAGCATTCATAATATCGCCCAAACAGAAACAAACAATCATTCATATCCGATTAAATTGAATTAACCATTTAACCAAAATGTTTCAATTTGTTTAGTAAGATGAACTTTTCCCCTTCTATGGAATAGGTGATTTTCCGTACAATTGCGAGATCTCGCGAGATGCATGAAAGACGCCCGTCGAACGTCTGCCGCAAAAATCGAACGATTTGATTTTGAACTAGAATTTCTTTATTTCGTAGCTTACATTGACCGGCCGATCTTCGACAGAGGAATATTGCTTCCGAATACCCTTACTTAATCAAAATTGCCTATCATCAAATGTGGACAGCACATTATTAAGCATGGAAATGTCCCCGAAATACTTTCGCGTTTGTCGAACCCCACGCGATGTTTGACGCGACTACGACGCTATGACCTTTGTTTGTCTTGTTTTTACGTTCGATTTCACGCATAACGCGTGATTCTCGCAGTGTACGGAAAATGGTCTATTGGTGATTAACATTAATTGTCAAACAACTGAAACTATTGTCTGATGGATTCTTCACTTGTAGTAATACAAATTATTGTGAGAGTCTGTTACACTGGTGAAAATTATAAAATGGTCTAGCAGATAGATGGAATAGACAGATGGTTTGTTGAGTGGGTGGGAGAGTTGAATGAGGGTTTATATGAATGTATGGATGAATTGAGTAGTGGTTGAGTTTGAAAGATGGTTTTGGTAGTGGAATGAACAGATGAATCAATTGCTGGGAGGATGGCTAGATGAATGCGTGTAACTGCATGATCAAGTTAGGACGAAATTATATAATTTAATTGAAAGCTAGATTGATGGGTTGATGAGTTGTTTGAGGGATAACTGTCAAACTGGTTGCCTGGGTTTTGACTGACTAAACAGATGCGATATGACTTATAATGAATGTATGAATGAAATGGAATTGATATATAAATTGAAGAAATGTTAATGATGAAAGGTTTAGATGTTAATGCTACAAAAGATGGTCTGCTAGACCATCTTTAGTTTGAAGTGAAAAGTGAACACCGCAAAACACAACTTCGTGAATAAATATACATTTAGTTAGACATATGAGTATCGTTTATTCTATATCACACTATACATACTTGGATTATTGGATGGGATGAATAAAATTGTTTTGTAGATTGATAGGCTGAGATGAATAAATTGATGATATAGGTAAATTGAATGATGGAATGTATGTGGTGGATGGCTGGAATGAAATTGTTTGGTGGATTGATGAGCTGAGATGAATAAATTGATGATATAGGTAAATTGAATGATGGAATGTATGTGGTGGATGGCTGGAATGAAATGGTTTGGTGGATTGATAGGCTGAGATGAATAAATTGATGATATAGGTAAATTGAATGATGGAATGTATGTGGTGAATGGCTGGAATGAAATGGTTTGGTGGATTGATGGGCTGAGATGAATAAATTGATGATATAGGTAAATTGAATGATGAAATGTATGTGGTGGATGGCTGGAATGAAATGGTTTGGTGGATTGATGAGCTGAGACGAATAAATTGATGATATAGGTAAATTGAATGATGGAATGTATGTGGTGGATGGCTGGAATGAAATGGTTTGGTGGATTGATGGGCTGAGATGAATAAATTGATGATATAGGTAAATTGAATGATGGAATGTATGTGGTGAATGGCTGGAATGAAATGGTTTGGTTGATTGATGGGCTGAGATGAATACATTGATGATATAGGATAAATTGAATAATGGATTATATGTGATATATCACGCGTAACGTACCATTACTCGAGCATCGAGTCGAAGTTTGGTAATTGTATGAACTCCAAACGTACTCAGGCGAACTTAGCTCCAATACAACACGCTTCTCGTACTCGTACGTGGAAAATCTAGTTTATTTTACGAAAAAAGCGTGTATGGGGTTGCACTTGAACTTGTATTGCAACGGTTATTCGAGAAAGGGAATACTTGATTGGTAGATGGGCGATTCGTCCCTGGTGGCTTACGGCCCTTGTAGATAAAAGATGTAACCCTGGTATTGAACGTTACGACTCAAAGAAGTTTGTCGTTATGGGCCTGGTAAAAATTATATTCTAAGTATATTCATATCTAGTGTTAATATATTGACTGCAAAACGAATGTGTTTTTTATTATTCACAATATATTTTTGTTCAGGAATTTTCTTCATGATTCAACACTATGTTTGACCAACATCCTTCTATCGCGTGATAAAGGGAATGTGATTTGACACAAGACGACAGATGTTTGTTCATTCACTCACCGCCGCCTTTGTACTAAACGCCGTACCTCCCCTGAGGACTGATTGACACCTATGCACGTGTACGGCCATCTGACACAGAATACACATCTAATATTTTAGTTTCGATTAGGGTTCAAATGCATATTTATGGTTTGTTGTTGCATTGGAGCTAAAAAATAGAATTCATGGTTGTTAGAATGTGTTTTCATGGTGAGTTGCATAATGAACGTTAATCAGCAGGTGATAAGAATGTAGCAGTTTATGTAGGCAGACAGAACAGTGGTTTATGGTGTAGCAGTAAATGAACAAAAAAATGGTTCTTTGTACGTTGTATTTTTGATTGAATGGTGATACATTTCAGTTTTGACCAGGGTCGGCATATTTGTGCTTTTCCGAAATATGTTTCCATGGTGAATGAATGAATTACGAACGTTAGTCAAAATGTGACAATGTAGTATAGCAATTTGTTTGGACAGGTAGTCTGTTCATTTGCCATTTGCACTACTAATAAGTAAAATTCGCTAAATTAAAACCAAATTAAAGTTTGTGAACTGAGAAGCGCCCTATATTAGCGTGTTTTGAAGTCTCCCTTAATCAATAAAAACATATTTGTGTGAGAGACTTGCTATATTAACGAATGTCTACACAACCTCTGTAAACAAAATTTTTTCATCGTCTACCTTTTTTGTTACAGAAGTCCTTTCTGCAAGAGGACGGTATTAACAGGGAATGTGAAAGTTGAATTGAAAGTCATGTACTCACCAGGTTTCTGAAGCTTTGGTTCAAATTCATTCCAGAATGCACATTCTCTTGCTTTCAATGCGTTACTATTCTCCATTGATAATGAGAGTTGTTTATACGCTAAACCAGGCACTGTAAACAATGGCCAGTCATCGTTGTTATCTTCATCACTTGCAGAACTACGATTAGGATTACTGGAATAAATGTGTTGATATGTTGATAAATTTACCTTGAAATGTACCTTGGTTTTGATATCGAGGTTCTTGGTGCACGAATGTATTTGCAACGAACGAATTGTAGGAAGTAGTGGCAATTTTGTTAGAGTAGGTCACACAAGACGCTGCCTCGTTCGCAACCACTCGTATCATGTCAGTCATAATAACAAAAATAGTTCTCCAAACATTGTTCAGCTCATTTCTTTGTGTGTAAGGACGGTGAACTTGCACCGTGACGTCATGCCCAACTTATGACGAGCAGATAAGTTGATGACGTAATCAGACAGTATCACCATAACCCGCAATTAGGGACTTGATTTTAAATAACGAGTTGGAATACAGCTTTTGTATAAGTAGCGCGCTCTAGTGACAAACCCGTTGGTGACGTAACTGGTGAATAGTAGTGTGTTCATTTCGTTTAAATTGTGATATCTGTAATCGTCTATCAATAAAAAATAATGTTTTTGAGAAATTGATATTCTAAATAACGACCAACTTCACAACAAAGAACAGTAGTTCTTTTGAACGATATTGCTTTCTTAATTTTACGTCATTTTGAAGTCACAGAACCGCTTTGTCGTGAGAGATGTATTAAGGATATGGACTGTGGTAATATATTGTTTAAATAGGCTCCAAAACATCATTTTCAACTCACCCAGTTTTGGCGAAATTGGTCCAATATTTCATTACTGTTAGGGACATCTTTACGTCCTCCGTACTGATTGGATATTTAAACATGGACGCGTCATCACCACCGAGTACCAACTGTTTTTCAGAAAACAGGGGAATCCCAAACACAAGACTAACGTCATCTCCGTGGTTGGCTGTTCCTGTCCCGATGGACCATAACTTGTTTATCGGAACATGCGTCATTTGGTACAAGTAAGTTGCGTGATCGCCCTCAACGTGAGACCGCGCCACCGTGTCTGATGGACACACAAACATCCAATCACCGGCCATTTGACTCATAACGTCCACGTAGTTTGCATCATCGTCGTCTGCGTGAGCCCAGTCGACGTACAGTAGCTCTAACATGGACAGCACATCGTCGTTCTTCGCCTCGGGAATAATATATGGATACATGCCCTTATACGTTGTCTTGTTTATTTTTACATCACTTTTATCTTCCGCTTCCGGAAAAAGCCCCACGATGAACACCATTCCCTCGTTCGCCATCGTACCGATCATCAAGTCCACGTCGTTAAATGGTCTAGATTTAGCGGTAACCATGGGATTCTTCTTAAGGAATGTTCCGTCCACGTTGGGTAAAAATGGAAGCATCAAGTCATCCATTCCGGTGACGTTCGCTATAATACCCTAGCAACAGAAGATAACACTATTGGTTTGGGAATTCTGACAACCTAGATGAATCCATTTATAAATTTATCATTTATCATATGTTTTGATACCAATTATGTATACACTCGTGACAGGGACAAACTTTACAGAAAGCCATAAACGAGTTTTATATAGTCACCCAGGAAGACATTCACGCTTCATTCAAATCAGAATACACTGTAACTTTGTCACGACGAGCACCATTATGTATAATAAATTTCTTGATATAACGAACACATTGCATGTCTGCGCTCATAACAAACATAACGTAATAATTATTTCAGTATAGTGAAAACTTCACTATAATAAACTAATTGCATGTCTACGAAAGAGTTCGCTATAATGATGTTAGAGTGTAAGTAATGCTCAATGGCTAAACTGGTGACGTTTATTACCAATGAGTCTCCGCGTCTTTCCCCCAATCAGGGTCGACTGGCGTGAAACATATATCTCACTGGCGGAATACATTCAAAACGCTTCAAACTAACCGCTAAAATATATTTTTTGAATATTACGAGTAGAATCGTCACTGCATTTTGGTACCAAACATTTAAATTTTTTAACATATATAATTTTAAGTAGCAGTTAATTTTCCAATTGTATAAGAACCCACACTGACGGCTGTGATAAATGTCCGCAAAGACATGGTGATTTCTTTTCAATCGTCATATGCAATTTATAATACGTTTATAAATATTTGACATACATAACGTCCACGGCCTTCTGAAGGACAGTGTACAACATAATAATAAAACGACTGTATGTTTTCGGTATCGGAGAAAATGGTACTGGTATTTGAAATGTTTTGTTTTGTTTCTGATATAATTTATTCCAAAATACTGGAAAACATAATGGAAACCAGCATGGCCATTATTTCATGTTCGCTAGAACTGACACCCAATCGGGAAAATCAGTAAAATAAGGAACGATAGTTATTTCAAGACTTTTTCTGAAAAAAAGATTTTGTCAATTTGTTTCCCAGCATTCCTTCTTGCATTTCTATGTTTGTGATCTCACATTTAGTTACCTTTAATGGATCCCCCGCGTCTAAAAACTCCTCAGGTGGAAGGGAACGAAGGCATTTAAGTAAATCCTCAGTGTTGTCTTTTTCACATCCAACCACGTGACCAAGACCACCAGCTACTCGCCTACTTTTTATTGAATCCGTGTTGAAAAAACCTTTAATATTGGCAGTTCCACTCTATGTCAACGTTAAAAAACAAGTAGTCATTTATTGCATGTATGTTCACATGTAACATAATATGTGTAGATTTCAGTGTCACGTGGCATTCATGTTCGAGTACATCATCAATACGCCATTTTGGATCAGCTTCATTCTCAACTATAGCGCTGTAAGCACGAACATAATCATAACCTGGCTGTCAAATGATAAATATTTTTACAATGTTCTGCAATATTTATCTATGACGCAGAAAGAAACATGAAATATCACACAGAAAGCGAATCTCGGTGTATATTGTAGTCTATCGAAACGAAGATACAAAGAATCCCCATCGATGTGACCCCCATACTGTCCGAGTACACAATTTGCGTCTTCGTGATGACGCCATTGTATGATGTATACATACCTGTAGAATGGCTCTGTTGAACAAACCTTTACTCATCTCAGATAGAATGTGTGCATGACAACTAATAGAACCAGCACTCTGACCAAATATGGTAACGTTATCGGGATCCCCACCAAAGGGTATAAATATACACATGACTCGTTATTAAATGCGACGCAGTCGTCACGCAGCGCGCGTTCGAATTCAGAGTAAACAAACAATGTAATTTACATACGTCGTATATGTGAAATATGGACTCATTTCAAACACGGTGCGTCGCGAGAATCTGGCGTTTTAATCTTCCCAAGATATAAATGCTTTGCGATAAATATAATAATAATAATAATAATAATAATAATAATAATAATAGTTTATTTACTTATATTGCGATATTTACAGTAATAACTGATCAACAGCGCATGACATTACACTATAAACTAGACCAAAGAAAGAATAATTACAAACTATATGCTTTCTTGAACAAATAAGTTTTCAAATGTACCTTAAAATCAATAATATTGTTCCATTTTTTACAAGTCTTGGTCCACATACAGCAAATGCCCTATCACTACATGTTACTAAACGTGAAAATGGTACAGTAAGTAAAGTTTGAAGATGACCTGAGTGTGTACAAAAGTGTCACATGTGAATGAAACATTACGCTAATATATTTAGGGGACTGGCTGTTGAGGGCTTTGTATACTAACAGCATTAATTTATATACAATACGATCCTTTACTGGAAGACAGTGTAGGGAAATTAAAGCAGGTTTAATATGGTCATATTTTCTTTTCTTCAAAACAATCCTAGCTGCTGCTTTCTGTACCCTCTGCAATTTAGATAATTGCACATTCGTTATACCATATTATAAACTATTGCAGTAATCAAGCCTTGATCCCACAAGAGCATGAACAATAATCTCGGTAGTTTATGTTGAAAGATATTTTCTGATCTGGGAAATCCTATACAGATGATAAAATGATGATTTTGTTACCTGACTAGAATGACTTGCCATATTCAAATGCTTATCAAACATCACACTCAGATTACGTACATCATTCCTGACAGAAATTAAAGTATTATCAACTTTGAGGGAAAGCAAATTTAATTTTTTAGTTTGCTGAGGCATGCCAAAAACTAAAAAAATCTGTTTTCTCAGGATTTAGTTTTAGCTTATTGCAGTACATTCAATCTTTCAGTTCACTGGCACAATTCTTAAGATTAGTCATAGCTATGTCACGATCATATACTGAGTTCGGTTGAAATGATATGTATAACTGGGTATCATCAGCATAGAGGTGATATGATAGTCCATGATGTTCTATAATACTGCCAAGTGGGAAAGTATACATGCTAAACAAAAGCGGCCCGAGCACCGACCCCTGAAGAACACCATATTTTAACATATTCATTGGGGATGTTAGACCCTTGATCGAAACACACTGGTACCTTCTCGTTAAATATGATCTAAACCAAGCCAAGGCCCTCCCCGAAATACCGAAACACAGTTCAAGTCGTTCTAATAAAATCTGACTATCAACAGTGTCAAATGTTGCACTCAAATCTAAAAGTACGAAAACACAAACATTTTGGCTGTCCATGGACATTAATATATCATTTTGTACTTTGAGTAAGGCAGTGTCTGTACTGTCAAACTGTGAAACTTTCTATATGCTGACTGGAATTAATATGCGACAGTACTTGAATAGAAACAGCTTTTTCAATTATTTTTGAGACAAATGAAACATTTCATACCGATCGATAGTTACTGTATGCCAAGTCAAGGCCCTGTTTTTTAACAATGGTAACACTATAGCTTCTTTTAACTTTGATGGGAAAACACCATTATATAGTGAGGAATTAACAATATATTTTATATAACCACTAATCTCACCAATACTCTGTTTTAACACTCGTGTGGGAAGGGGATCTAAATCACATGACTTGCTGGGCGATGCCTTAATCAGATTTAAAACTACATCTTCCGATAGTAATTCAAATTCCTTTAATATACATGCATCAAACATCACGTTTACACTGCATTTGATATAGGGCCATAGCGCCGTATACAACACATGTGAAATACATAAATACACAGCTTCAATCACAGGTGTGCAACGTAAACATGATGGTACCTGCTATATTCTGTTGAACCCAGCGAAGTGCTTCTACTTGGTCAAGAAAACCGTAGTTACCGGAAGCTACGTCATCACCTGTGAAAACAAACGATTTGTTTATCAACATAAATTGCTAAAAGAATCACACATGCTTGAGACTCGCAGATGGTCATTTAGTGAAATATCTGTCTTAGTAAGCCATCCAATGCGCCATTTTGTTTACCCTTATGTGCACCATCAACCAACAATTGTGAACAACTGAATGAATTGCTGACAGAACAAATTGTTATGTGTATTTAACCTGTGCTGAAAAATCCAAACACCCCAAGTCGGTAATTGATGGTGACAATAATGACGTCATTCAACGCGGATAATACAGTCCCATCATGCAACATTGTTCCAGATCCATAAGTTAGATCACCACCGTGTAACCATACCATGACAGACTTTTTACCGTTCTAAACAAAACAGAAAATACAATGATGTAAAGTTTTCTTCTCGGAGTAGTATTCCACACAATACACCTTTACAGTAATTTGCGCCCTCAGCGACGTCGCGCTTCTGTGACGTCAAAATGACGTAGATAAAAAGCAATATTGTATATAGAAACATATGTACATAGTTGTATTTTTTGCTAATCGTGCCATCTTCATGTTGTATCACTTACACACGTTTAGTACATATGGGAATTTCTGCTTACAACTCTTAAAAGAGGGATTTAGATTGTAACGCGATCTAAATCCCACATTAAGTCAATACACTTTTCTGTGTTTAGTGCTGAGCTCCTTTGGGGTGTACACCAAATATTATTGAGGGTGTCCAGAGAGGGAATAGCCAAGACGCCTTTATGAGGTAAAGGTGAAAACTATTATTTACATTATAATGTATGTTTAATACTGTGTGTTAAAGGACATTAGTGGCCTTTCTGTGACAGCGCCCTAATTGTCCTAAGTTGTCTTACATGTTATAGCGCCCTCACAGCCCTAGGTGACAGGTTGACATATCTTTTGTTTATTAACATATGCATGTCGTCTGTGCATGCGTTTTTTCAGGCTGTACTTTTGATACCCACCATCCCACCCTGGATCTCTTACTAATGACAATACACTTTAGTTGTACAAGTATCTTTCGGGCACCTCTTTCCATTTATTGCTTTGTAGTTTTACCATTTTTCATATGGGTGTCTTTTCTCAGCCCATATGTTTCTGATTAAAGGGACTGAGCTGCCCATTATGCCCAACAGTACTGTGTACGTGTCTTGTGTTTTGGTAAGCCACTAACCTATAGGTTAGAGGGTGCGCCCTGTTTTTGAAATTGCGTCATTTGGTAAGATGAACACTTGTTTTATTTGTCTTATTGATTCATTGCATTGATATTGATCACATTGACTCGTAGATATGCGCTTATTTATAATAAAACCGATATTATGATGAGCTTTGACCTTGCTGAGTCAACATAAACACTAATCATGTGCCCACTGATACTATCTGACATTTGCTGACCTCCAACTGACCTTGTCGGGTCAATGTATAATAAACTTCGACTCACCTGTGGCTGTGGCACATATACACTCAAGTGCAGGCAGTCTTCGTCTTGTATTTTGTCGACTGGTATCATCGGGTTTTCTGGTTGTATGCACGCAGTGCGGAAGTCGGAAGCATTGTACTCCCCTTGCCACGGTGTCTTGGGTTTAGGTGGTGCAAACCTCAAGTCACCGACCGGTGGATCAGCATACGGTATACCCCTATATGCATGTACAGTCCGTGCACCGTCCACAAATTCACTGCTGAATTCTTCCACGGTACCGATTAATGTATCGGTAGAGATCTCGACAGTTGGTCTGTCTGCATTACATGTAGAAATTACAAATAAGACAAGTGATAGTGAAAACACAATGGACGACATTGTTTACACTACACTACAAGACTCAAGATCGAACCACACTGAGTTGACTATTAACAGGACGATTAAGGCATGACAGGCTAGCCTCGATCTCGACATTAAATCAATACCAAGTTGTTATCTTCATAGATACCCCCACACACCAAACACTGGCGGCGCCCTCATTTCCGTTCTTCTCGTTCGGGTTTTCACCGCAGGCACGCCGTATTCGCATATCAAAGTATAGAAAGTAATCAAAGACGTTCGAATTCTCTTTGAGTCATGCAGTAATTTTTAAATATTTTTTTTTCGCTCTTGTATATGAACTATGAATATTATCTTTTGAAAATAATGGAACATATGCAAAAACGATTTGGCAGTGGTGTCCATGTGATGCTTGGCTAATGGAAACCTGCTTTTTCTTGCAAAATTACGAGATTTAGATGAAGGGGGAAGTTCGTGTGATAGCGAATATTCGAAGTTCATATACAAGAGCAACAACAAATTACTGTGCGACAGGAAGATAATTCGAACCCAACGTGCCATTTGCCATGTCAGTAATGATCTGACCTTCTTCGCTTTCAGGGGTACACACTTTTTAATTGGTTTGCCAGTTGCTTGTTTGATGCCCTCATACGTCTTTCTGATGTCGCCAGTTGCTGAAGCAGGCTGGATGCATTCTGACAACATGAGTCAGTAGTTGTTTGCACAGCAGCGTGAGACTCGCTGGGTTTCATGTACCTGTACCTGTACTTGAAGAGCTAGAGAGGCTTATTTCAACTACTGCAGACGATTGGTTGTCCCCCACAGTTGTTTAACATCATTATCTTTTTCCACGAGGACATGCAAGGTGTTGTCACTTATGACGGGAGACCTCTGAACCCTTTGTAATTTGGTGTGTCTTGGCCCCGAATCTGTTTGTAATTTTCTTCTCTCTTCTGCTGAAGTTTGCTTTTGGTCACTGTACTCAAGGTGTCCACCTATACACCCGCAGTGATGGGAAACTGTTCAACATGGCCCGACTGAGAGCCAAGACAAAGGTTCGCTCAGTACTGATTAGTGATCTGTTGTTTGCCGTTGATGAAGCACTGGTCGCACATGTTGAAGATGAGCTGCAACAGTTGCTCAACCAGTTTGCTCATGCGTGCAGTGAATTTGCACTGATCATCAGCATAAAGAAAACAGTAGTTATGGGCCAGGATGTTCCACAACCACCCATCGTCACCATAGATTCAGAAGCACTTGAAGTGACAGATCACTTCACTTATATCGGATCAACAGTTACTAAGAACCTGTCTTTAGATAAGAAAATTGACAGACGGATAGCCAGGACGGCAGGTGTGATGACCAAGCTACCTGCAACTTAATACAAAACTCAAAGAGAATCATTCGTGCGTTCTCAGTAAGCTTCTGTATGGTAGCGAGACCTGGACCACATGTGCCAAAATAAAAACCTTAAAAACGTCCATTTTCGATGCCTAAGGCGCATTATTGGCATTTCTTGGACCACTGTTCTGGAACGCACATGGTCTTCGATTATCCACCTTCTTCTCTGTCAGCGATTTCTACGCTGGCTAAAACACTTATCCCGAATGAAAGATGGGTGCATTCCAAAGGACATCTTTCTCGGTGGACAGCGACAGGGAAACGCCGAGTCGGACGACTTGAATTGCGCTTCAGAGATGTCTGCAAACGTGACCTGAAGCTAACAGGCATAGACCTAACAAGCTTGGAACCCATTGCAGAGGACCACAACAGAAGGATGGTCTTGGAAAGGGTCGGGAAAGCTAGAGTTAAGGACACTAAAACGCAAAGGGAAACTGCAACAGGGGAACCCCTCTGCCTTCATATGTCCTAACTGTCGCCGCGATTGCCATGCCAGGATCGGCCTAGAAAGCCACAAAAGACGCTGTCAACCGCCATAACGTCATGCAGAGCGCTACCATCATCTTAAAAGATGGAAGGATTCCTGCTATTAAGGTAGCGAGAAGGGTTTTGTGACGTTTTCGAATAAAACATTCTCTGTCTGTTGTCTCGTTCAGAACAGTAATTTAGCTTATATATTTCAAAAGACTAAGTATAGAGGTATAAGTTCGAACAAACTGGACAGTCATTGTTTACATAATTGTCACGTAACATCAAACATGGCGAACCTTGTAAACATGACCAAGTCTGCTGTTGCGAGAGCACACTGTGGAATTTCTTGGTGAAATTTACGTCATGCATTATCCGTAATCAAGTCTATTGAAATGCGTCTCCGATAATCAAAATAAAGATTATTCCGATTTCTTTGCAGGTTTGTTTTTTTGTCCCCAAATTATTTCATACTTGGCACATTTAACAGACTATTATTCTGTGACAAAGACATATTTCGCATCATCATTATCTTTTGAACGATAACTGCGAGTTTGAATGTCTAGGACATTCAAACTCGCAGTTATCGAACGCACTTCAGTCATACTCAATCAAAACTTCAACTCGAGACAAACGCAAAAAACAGTTTTGGATAATAAAACACTGTAGATTTTCTGCATTATTAAAAATATACACTAAAAATGGCCAAACACATTAACCACTGATATCATATAACTTATAAAGAGTGTCAGACAATGCATAATTTCAAGCTCGAGCGTAAAAAATGAAGAAAACTGCTGGCATTTGAGTCCGTACACCAGGAACACAAGTACGACATGGTTGCCTAGGTTTTCTTTCCTGATTGTCGAGTCTTCGGAATGTGTTTTGTATAATTATTGTTGTTTTCCCCGAGGCGAAGACAAGCTGAAGGACCATGAAGCTAAATGGCAGTTCCATGCATGGGCTGAGTGAAAGAAAATATCTCTAAGCCTAAAATAAAACCTAATAAAAACACCTCTTTGTGTGTTTGTTAATTTTACATATGTTTGTCATGACAGTATGTTTGTAAATATCTAGAAAAATCCCGTCTTTCGTTGATAATTTCGATTGTTTGGAATGTCTGTCGACCGTGTCCTAAAAATATGTTTGGAATGTTGATCCTCGTTGGTTTCTCAATACTGAGGAAGGGCGTCGATCAACACAATCAGCCGAGACAGGACACACATTGACCGTAATTCATGAATTATGGGCTGAAACCCCAAATAATTACACAAGTATTATTATTATATTTTTATTTTATTATACATCACAAAACTACAAAAGAGCTAGAGTTGTTCGCGGTGAAACAGCCGCCTTGAAAACGATGCAACTTCAACTGGCCATTTCGTACCTTGAAATAACAAAATAATAAAAATTCGAAGAGCATCGGGGAAAATATTAATAATCATTCTTATTAATCGCTTGCTTTATTTTATTCGAATCCATGAAATTCACGAGTTTTTTGACATTTGTTGGCAACTTCCGCGCTAAAAAAGATTGAAAATGTAGGTGTGGTTCTTTTTCGAGGTCCTGTTGATAATACGGACAAATATGGTTCTGTGACCCAGGTCGGGCTCCGATCATGTGACTTTCAGCCAATCAATGATGTTTTAACAAACATATTTGAGGCTAATTGAAGGGTCGTCGTACCATCCAATCTCCGGCGTCTATTCACAAAGGTTTTTTATGTGCTGTGACAGGCTTTAAAATTATTCGCTGAAAAACATCGGTATATTTTGACAAACAGATGGAATTGACCTCATTTCAAAAAGAAAATATTAGGCTGAGATACGACGAATCAGTTTTCTCTGCAAGTTGTGAAATAAAGTAAACCAGAGTAGGGTCGATAATTTTCAGCTCTGAAGGACTTCCATGTGAATCCTGAGTTTCGAATTGTTCATCGACTGGGCACCAAAATATTGATGGCTATAACTAAATTTGACATTTTTTTTTTAAGCCCAATAAATTATTCATACATGTCAAGCTCTGTTCTATTTTTTCAGGGCATGTGGCCGTTTTTAGTCGAACATTTTTTTGTGGGAACACTTTTACGGTACGTATACGGTATAGACCGAACTCATTCAATGATCTTGACTTAATTTTGAGAACTGAATGTCAAATTTTACTAGACCGACCGCCTGTGGACCGACGTGGATTTGGTATCGTTATTTATAACTTTTCCTCGTTTCCCTGCTCTGTCAAAAGGAGTTACCTATGCTTATTTCATGTAACTGTCTCATTAAAATAAAATAAAATATTACATCTAGAACAAGCACCCAAAACACGTAACAAGAGGTCCCAGTTCAGTTGCATTCACGATACAAGTGTCATAGAACAATTAGATTTGAAGTGTTGCTCAGAATTTAATAATAGTTAATACCAGTTGTATGTTCACTCTTCACTATCAAAACCACCATTTCGACCACTCATGTGCCAGTGATCAGTGTTTGGGCGAGCGGTCGGTGTTTTCAATGAGAGAGCGAGCGAAAAAAACGCGATTCAAATGAGGTCGGTTTCCGGTCGGACAAGATTTTGATAGTGATAGATCCATCCCCAATTGACCCAACTTTATGGATTTTTTTCTACAATTTGTTTGTTAACTTTGGATACCAATTTTGAACACACCTTTTGAAATTGTAAATGAAGAAACAAATACGTTTCAAATTTAATCTATAATGTTATTAATACAATATATATAATGCATGTCATACTGCTTGCACCCGTGCGCTCGTGCACAGCTGTTATCCAGCTGTTAAGAGAAACGTGTTAGCTGATGTATCATTACCGTCAATAAAGTAACGCATGCATGGGGACTAGGTCGATTTCAAACTGATAGCTTACTCTTTTTAAAACTGAATAGCAAATTGTAACACTTTGTATTTATTACAGTAATCCTAATCGTAGTTCTGCAAGTAATGAAGATAACAACGATGACTGGCCATTGTTTACAGTGCCTGGTTTAGCGTATAAACAGCTCTCATTATCAAGGGAGAATAGTAACGCATTGAAAGCAAGAGAATGTACATTCTGGAATGAATTTGAAACAAAGCTTCAGAAATCTGGTAAGTTTGTATCATACGAGGTATATTTCAATCATATAAAACTGCAACACACCAGATTCCACCCCTAAACCACAGCTAAGCACTTCACTATCGTACGCAGACGCGAAACGCAACACCTCACATCTCACACTTACTGCAATAATAATAATAATAATAATAATAATAATAATAATAATAATAATAATAATAATATCGACCCCAACCCGATACAGTAAATGAGAGTGAGGAAGTCACAGTCCTGTGGAATATGCCAATAACAAACAGATAAAGAAATGGGTGCAAACAGACCAGATAAATTTATCAAGAACAAGAAACATAAAACAAGCATCCTCATTGACATGACAACACCATCAGATTAAAACAATTCTGTGAAACTGGCTGAAAAGTTGCCCAAGTACAAAGACCTTAAAATTGAGTTCAACAAAATGTATGTAATGACAACTAGAACAATGCCAGTAGTGATCGGGGCACTAAGGCTCATAAAAAAGGGCCTGGAAATATACACCGGCAATATTCCTTAAGATATTAACATCTCGGAACTCCATAAGATCTGCATCCTTAGAAGCGCCCACACACTAAAAAGAATACTATCAACATAACATTTTGTCTCTGGCGCCCGAGATCCATGGCAATGATAGACATAAATCACATGATGACGATTTATTGTCTTGTCAAAAAATCGCATTTTGTATAGTTCAAAAGCCCCATGTGTCGATGACGGAGGTCACGTGGCCGTCATGTCAATCAACTGAATGCGCAGTTTTAAAGATACTTCAAAATTGCGTTTCTTCTCAAACAGCTGTTAGGGAGTAGACATGTTGTATTGTGCTGCATGGTTACCGGATATGACGCTCATGGCTAATTAGAGTAAGATCTGTACCTCACAATCATCAATCCAACGTCATGCATGTGCGTGTTTGTCATTTGAATAATCGGAAAGATTACCATATGTCAATTCCCATTTTATTGCATGTTGTTCTTACATTATTTCAAAAAATATTCGACTCCGAATCAACTATGACAATGAGAAAGTTCATTGCTTTGACTATGAGATATTCCCGTAGAATTAGTATAGGTGTGTAATCTGTAGTGACTTGTTTTACTTTGAAAACCTGTAGAGGATCACGCCATCGCCCTGAACGTGCATGTGAACGTGATTCACTGTAAATTGAAATTAAAGCGGGGGAGTCGTCACCTGCGCATGCGTGAGATGGCCATAGCCTGTCATTGTTTACAAACAAGCGTCTACCCATGAGCCTTTGCGTTTTTTATTGTGTGTTGTTATCGTCGCTTGGGACTCAATTCCCGCACGTGCGCAAGTGACGACCCTCCCGCTTTAAGAACTCGGCGAACAAATTTTAACACGGCATTATTCACTATCACGCTTGTCGCCATTTCATGTTTTGTTTTCTTACTTGTTTGTTCGAATCTAAAGTCCGTATGATTGTTTAGTGACGTCAAACCATACTCAGATGTGGTATTGTCTGGTTACTAGGGAAATGTCAACTTCAAGAATGATCATGTTTTTTTGTTTTCTTCTCTCTAAAGGTGAGACATGTGGCGCGAAAGAAGCATCTAAATACTCGGAAGAAGCAAACACGTCTTAGCAATTTGCAGTATTATTTGGTCGCCTTTTCTGCATCAGTAATTTCAATTTGAGGGGCGTACGTTGGCCGTCAAACATTTGGTATTACATAATGCAAGCAATACAAAGTAGTGATACGTGCTTTTTCATAATGCTTTAGGATTACTTTACATGTGACGATTGTCTAATATTGATTTGAGATTGTAATTCTTTACATAATTGTATTCACGAAATGATTTGTAATTAAATAGTCATTACCCAGCACTTTTCAGTTATTATTTATATGTCATTTACGATTTATGTGTCACGCGATATTTTCGTTTTGCCATATGCGCATATTTGTTTTTCCAAACTTGTTGCAACTTTCAGGGCTCACACCACTAATTGGAACTCCACAGACGACAATGTTAACATATGAGAAGATGGCTATATGAAAATGATAAACAAAGTTGAAAACTTGGAAATCAACATGCCAGTAATCAACCATAGGAAAAAAAACATGTTGGCCAGCTCAAACTTATGCAAATCTCAGGTAAACAAGACATGCCTACTGTATTTGGAGAGCATCCAGAGAAATCACTGGAAACCACCAAGATTAGAACATCCAAATACATACAGAATAAATTCACATGTACACAGCCGCTAAGTAATAGACAACAGACCACATTAAAGTCTCACCTTTGACCGCCATCTTTGATACACGCCCTCAAACAGGGCCACTTGAGAAAAAAACAAATATTTAAAAAATTCCATTGTTCTTGTAAGGCATTTAAATTGGGCTTTCATAATTGTTAGAAGCTGATATATTTTTTATAACAATTTTCGAGCCATGTGATAGTCGGAAACTGTCATTCGTCTCCGATGCCTGTCAATAGATTAACTTTTACACATTAGCTTAATTGCTTGAAGTGAGCCCTCACGCATCTTGATTTAGTGCAAAAGGAGAAGTAAAACCCATTGCATGATATGATTTGTCTACATCTCACTGCTGATTGTTGATATGATTTGTCTACATCTCACTGCTGATTGGTGATATAATTTGACTACATCTGGCTGGTGATTGGTGATATGATTTGACTACATCTGGCTGGTGATTGGTGATATGATTTGACTACATCTCGCTGCTGATTGGTGATATGATTTGACTACATCTCGCTGCTGATTGGTGATATGATTTGACTACATCTCGCTGCTGATTGGTGATATGATTTGACTACATCTTGCTGCTGATTGGTGGTAATATTTGACTATATCTCACTGCTGATTGGTGATATGATTTGACTACATCTCGCTGCTGATTGGTGATATGATTTGACTACATCTCGCTGCTGATTGGTGATATGATTTGACTACATCTCGCTGCTGATTGGTGATATGATTTGACTACATCTCGCTGCTGATTGGTGATATGATTTGACTACATCTCGCTGCTGATTGGTGATATGATTTGATAAAATGGCATCCCTACCAAGGTGTAATAATGGTTTTCCCTGTGAGGACAGACACCACATGCACATGATATCGGTTGCATCTTTTTGGATGAAATAATTCCAATACTAGTCCGGGACTCAAACTGGGAATTCGCTGGTAAGGATTACGATACGTGACATTAATCTAATAAAGTAACAAAACGATTGTGACGCAATTCATGATGAGACAGGCATGATCCAATTATATGCATATCTTTATCTATATTTACTTCTATTATATACTTCTTATTCACGTACCACAATATGGAAGTAAGAAGCCTTATGTCAACTCGATAGATTTAATAAATATTCACCACCTTTTGCAAAAAAATGCAAAACGAATAATTACAAATAATGCTCTCAACATATAACAATATATGAGCACATAAGTACAGGGTGGCAACTGACGTCACTGGGTTATTATTTCAATACAGTGGTGACACGTCCTGATCCGTAAGCTGCCCAACCCCTGCGTTTTCAATAAAAAAATAATTTATTGCATCCAGCCGTTGAACGTTCCCAGGTAGATTAATGTTTATCACTCGGAATGAAAAAGCGTCAATCAGCTGACCATTTGTCGGAAATTTAGACTTATCAGTGTTTCATTGCTGCTTTATCAACATAATGGTAATTATTCATCGAAAACTGACTAACGAAATCTTTCATTGCATAATATAGGGATGGGAAAATACTGTTTGCTGTCAATTTAAGAACGATCGTATTATTATGCAAAGGTTAACGAAATACATCACATATTTATTGTATCATATTTGATGTTGTCTGTATCAAGAGTAACTCCATCATATTACAGGTGCATAGAAAGCGATCTGTGACTAAAACAATGACATATTCCTTATAAATTATCTCAAGCTTAATTAATGTATACAATTATTGTAGAAACTTATAACCTTGGAATGTGCTTTTACCATTTTTTTTAAATGTGTGACATATAATTTCATTGTGGTACTTAATTGTGGTATTCCACTGAACACTATATATTATTCCTACTTAGTTTGTGTTAGATACCCCACAAAAACACATTACAAGCAACGATATTTTAGGAAGGTCTAGTCGATGTATGGTCAAGCAGTTAGTACAATTATTAAAAATAATATCAACAACTCTGCGAAATGGTCTTAATCTATGAAACTAATAGAATTAGTTAAATGTGGTTTTGAAATATTCAAAACAGTTGTGTATGTCGTTTATTTGGACATATCTCCAATAGAGTTGTTATCACTACCACCATTTTCTTTTGTGTTTCGTCATACCCATATTGCTGAACACGCATACTGACGCTTGTCTATAAACCTGGTGTTAAACTGATTGTCATTGAAGACTATGTATCTCTTAAATGTAGATAGAATGGTAAGATTTGCACACAAATAAATAACATCTGTTACCAACAAAGAACTGTATTGATGTTACAGTAGGCTTTTAAAAAATAAACAAATGTTATTTTTCCACTGAAGTTGAAATATATAATTATTATGTAATCAGAATATTCTGGAATGTTAACGCAAATAAATTCGGCATGTTGTTTGAAACTGCGGAAAACAAAATTACATTCGTCACTGTAAAGTTTAATGGATGTTGCAACTGTATTGCAGCCTTCCAAACGAGACAATATCGCGTGGCTTGCAAACTTGTATTTAACGATCACATTTTTTCACAACTGAATTTACCTATATTTAACCCTTATCGTATATTTAACTCTAATATTACCAGTACATATCAATTTACACATATATCTTCTACAGACCTACCACCTTATTACATTGTAATGGGTAATTTAAAATATTCATAACGGCAAAATCTATATACAAAATAACAGCGTGTGCTATTGAGTTTATTGACGTCACACATTGGACGTTTCCCGTAAACAAAACGTTAATTTAACTGTCATGGTGAAAGTCTTAGAGCAAGACATATTTTTATTATTTAATTGGGAAGTTAATGGAACAAGAAATATGTTGTATGAATTCCCAATTATCTTATTTTTTTCACAAATTTACTAATTGTGTATAATATCTAGTGACCAATTGAGGTTATTAACAAATCTTTGCCACTGATCAACCTCAAGGAGCTCTGAATTCATTGAGGTCAACCAGGGAGTCTACAGCGTTCATCATAATAACCTAGTGCAGGTGAATATATATCATTCCAGTATGGACAATATACAAAGTATCTAAGAATAGCCATAGACATGTTGAAAAAGTAAAAAAACATTGCAAAAAATAAAACCTCAAAAATATACATGCATATAAATACTATCTTTCCAAGATCTTTTTTTTCTCCAAGTAATTCAGAGTAGAACGAGATGAATCAACGCTATAGTTCTCCACGTTTATCATAATATTGTATGCAACCAATATCTTTCAGGATACCTCGGGTCATTCTTGAGGGTAGTTAACACCCATGATATTAAAAATGCCTTGATCAATAAAACTCTAAGTTACTGTGAAACATTATTTTGATTTTTCAATGGACCAATACTACATTTGACAGGGTTATCTAAAAGCTATATGATAAGACCAATTAAAACAACTTGATGCATTATAAGTATTACTTCCCTGTCAAATTAATTGTTCATGCTTATTTGAATCCTTGCAGGCCAATTTTATCATGCTTTGCTAGGTTCAAATTTATATCCAATCAGAGGATCCCAAATAAAGATGATTCCCCGCAAATGCTAGAGGGCGCTATAGCTCAACATTTATCACCATTAATATTATTAAGAATGATGTATAAATCTATATGCCCTGGACACTCTATTGAAACCAGCATAATGTAGTTCCATGCACAATGTAGTCGCCGTCAAATTTATTCAAAACGCTTCAATCTCATCATTGGCAGATATTTATTTGAATATTACCAGTTGTTATCGCCGGTTTGAAATTTAATATTATAGAACATATTAATTCTCAGTTAGCAGGGAATTCTTGATAGACGTTATTCATTAAATACGACACTGTGATTTGTGTGAGTTGTAAAATAATTGTTATAATGATGTTTTCAAACAGCAACCAATAAAATTAAAATACCCTGTAGATTACTGTTATACAAATCATGGAAGGTACTAACGGAAGGAACCACGACGCCTCTCAAGTGGCCACTTAAGCTTCTTAACAGGCTTATTTTCTTTTGTTTCAACCCAAGTTAATCCTGATGAGGACATTGTCTAGTTCATCGTTGATGTCCATGATAGTTTGCGATTGTTTACACAAGTAACGAGTTAGCGGAATATGATACAACTCCGCCGATTTGTAAATGTGACCATAAAATAGATGCGCATTATGAAACTACGGTCATCATACATGCGCACTCGGTTGGTTTAGGTGTGAAATGTCAAAATACGTATTTCACAACCGGAAATTCAATTCAAACAATTAAACAGATTTTAAATACAGGTAAACCAGACAGAGCTCGAAAACTACCCGGGTATGGGATAAACGGAAAATGACATGGTTAGAACATTCAGGAATCGGCAATGATAATTGATTTTATTATATACTGTTGCTTGTCATATTTGTATCGAACTTTAGCTCAGGACGCAACATTTGTTTCTCTTTTTTTAAATCTGTTTCTACATTTATCTCATGAATAATTTGCTGTTATTGTGAAACTTGTCAGACTGAACATTCTACATATTTGCTGAAAACACCAGAGTGTCTACCTGTATTACTGTATGACAGTGGCTCTTGGTACACTGCATAAATAGTAACAGACAAAGACACGTAAAATAAACTCCAAAATTATTTAGTTTAACATATAAAATATTATTACTATTGTGCATCTCGTCATATTGAAATATTCGCCTATTCTAACCCAGGAACAATGAAACCAAAATTGTTTGCACACAAACCATTACCAAAAACCACTGTGACTGACCGCAAAAAATAAAAAGTGTGAGCCACACAGTAAGTGGCTTATAGAAACAAGCCATAGTAACCATTACGTTCGGAATAGCGTCCCTTGAGTTAAAACAATTGGAAATAAAGAAACTAATCTCAACTATAGTAGGTATGGTAAAAAAATTATCTCCAGTATACGTTACAGAAACAAATATTGTTAAAACTGATCTCGCACACATTTGATACAGCATAACAAAATACAAATTTACACTAACACAATTTTAGATACTTATTCACTATCCACACCTATTTATTGGTAATTCAAAAATATCTTTTACAATACACACCACCGATCTTACATGAAAGCAAGATAATGTGTATTCTGGATTCAATTTGAAGCAAAGCATAAAACAGAAAATAAAATGTTTATATTTTATTCAATGTTTGGGATCATTTGAGTTTTGCGTATCGATATATTATATTGAAAATATTTCACGAAATTGTCCATCTAATGTAATCAGATGACAGTACTGTTTTACAAATAACTACAAGATACACCCACTTGAACAAGTATACGTTTCAAAACTCTTAATGAGTGATCGTTTTTCGTAGTTTTTACTGCAATGACAGCGAATCCGTCATTGAAATACGCTGACTTGTGGAAGATAGTATGTGAGAGATTTGGTGTGTATTTGCTCTCACTATATGTATAGTAATCTTCTGGCATACGTGATGTACTGTAAACCTCTACATGTTATATTTCACATATTCTAAGTTTACATCACCAGTACTTCATTCGTTTTATAATTCTTGACACAGTCTCAATATATTTTGTAGCCTTGTAGTTCACTGTACAGACAAATTTTGTTCTTCAAATTTGAAGTGTAGCATTCCTACTGGGAGCAGAAAGTATTTGCGTACCCACAACCTTTTACAACTCTTAACAAGTGATCGTTTTATCGTAGTTTTTACTGCAATGACAGAGAATTCTTTGATTCGTGCGGGTGGGTACATGTACATGTATGTTTCAGTTGGTTTTACAATGCATCATTGGTGAGACCCATTATACTACCTGTTGCATGGGCTATAGCGATGAACTTATGATAGTGACATGCGAATTCGAATCAATAATTATATCTGACTTTCCTTTTGTTCACGCCACTATAGTGCACAATGCCTTCTCACTAGATACATACATTTATATGTACAGTATAATACATTTAGGACAGTACTGAAAGGTTGTCAACATCATTGATCAAGTGCGACGCCGTACACGTTTCTCTGTCGACCATGGCCTCACTCGTAACGAACAGTTCTAGCCTTATGTATTCCATTCAAGTTTATTGTTCATTATCAACCGCTGATACCTTATACATGATACCCTATACTAGTAATATAATATGCCACTTTCCAGGGAGTAGCGCGACCGGGCAGTTGAAAGACGCCTGCTAATATTCGGAAAAAGAATTGTTTTATTTTGCAACGTCGATACATCAACAAGCACAATGCCACGCGTGCATGTTCACCTTACACGTCATGTCCGGTATTCACATAAATGCAGAACGCTGGAACTTCAACTACGGGGAAGTGGTCTACTACACACATTTGTAAATAGGTGGTTGGCGGTGTTGGGTCACATCTAACGTAATACTGGTAGATTATATATCAAGTGAACTATGATTCATAGCTCTCCGTTGGGATTGCATCAAAAATATATTAGTGAGTTGTTGCCTGTATAATCTTTTCTACTCCATGGAGTGGGAGAATCTCCATACTCTCGCGCCACCAAAAGCATAATTGAATAAACGTTAGGAAATATATTCTATTATCATGTACAACAGTTCTGTTACAGTTAATATTGCACATATTGATTACAAGCATGTAGTAATTCACAACAACTTTACTTTTTGTATGCATATTATCACCCTTTATTAGTAACCCGGAAAATAAATGTCTTCAAGTATTACATTAAAAATGATATGCTTAATCTTTTTGCGCCTAATATCGGAGGTGGTCGAAATTGATATTATAATTTGACATAATTAAAGACGAAAGAAGCGTACAGCTATATGTTATATAAGAAGAGATTTCATATAATATTTATCGTCAGGAAATGATACATAACAGTTGTCATTTTCACTTCTCCAATTGGTAAAAACCGATGATTTGTTCTGAAAACAAAGACAAAACATTATGTGTCATTGTATTCGAATTATAAGTTTGCATTCACAATTGGGAAGAGTAATGTTTCGCTTCCAAATTGATAAATATGTAAATAACTTATTTCCCCCTCTACATTCCTCGTAAATAAATAGTAACACATTGATATACAAATTTACTTCAGATCAATATGTTGCTTGTAAGTATAACGAAACTGTTGATTTTATCATGAATTTCATATCAAGAATAATAATTATTATTATATTATTACATATATCAAAATTATTTTGACATTGTGTTTTAATAAACATATTAATAGTACTAACACTTGGTGTGGGCTGCTCAGAATTGAGCAAAATTTATTGACATTTTTGCACTATGAAATGCTTTTACAAAAACGTAGACCAGTTTGTCAATACAACATCATCATTTTATATTTGAATTGTTTTTCATTATACTACAAAATGACACCACGCTGTAACTTAACAGTGACAGTGAACAGGTTTATAATAACTGAAGCCAATACACCAGATTTATTAATGTTAATCCGAATTACTTTTATCAACTGATACGAATTTGTGAATTATTATATGTATACTTTTGTGCAATGTAATATTAAACTGATTATTATAATATATATATATATATATATATATATATATATATATATATATATATATATATATATATATATATATATATATATATATATATATATATATATATATATATATATATATATATATATATATATATATATATATATATATATATATATATATATATATATATACAATACATCGTTAATTGCATTATGTTCCGATCCTTTATTTAATACATCTGGCGAATCTCGTTCATTGTAAGGATAAAGATTATGAGAAATCTTCAAATTAGATTTTTAAAACAAGAAGGAACATTGATGACGACATGATATATAACGAGAACATTTAGACTGATAATATTTAAAACAATTTTCACAAATATAATTTGTCTAGTAAACTGAACGAGCCAATGTTTCGGCAATTTAGGAAACGTCTGTATGGGGACGTCACAATTTGAAATGGACCAATCAGATTTTCAACTCGGTGAGTATAATATGTACAATTCTTACATGGCATTATGTAACAGCATGATACATGTAATAAAGCGTTATATGCGATGATAGTTGATCAGACCGAGGTGTCATGCTGACCTCCACTGGTAACTATTCGATAAAAACTCACCTTTAATCTGTACAATCGTTTGGTTTAATTCCTCAATTTCTGCCGCAACCTGTACCAGGGCTACACCAATGGCAACTGATTTACCAAACTTTTTTCTGTACTCTTCCAAAGATTGTTTTTTTTAACTATCTCCCCAAGCTTTCGAACAGCTGCATGATATCCTTGAATCCAGTTTATGTATTGCTGGTACATGTTAATACGATGCTTTATGCTACGCACCGTAGGGGGATAAAGTGCTGAGTCACCTGTACCTGTAAGCATGACTGTCCACAACCGAATAAAAAGAGAAAACAATTTAGTTTTTTTTCAATAAAAACATAAGAATAAAACAAGTAGCGAAATATGTGATTCGTTGGCTACCGTGTGCAACATAATTTATATAAACGCAACGAGATATGTCTTACCGGCCAGTGCCTGTCTGATGTCTGCATCTTCCTCTGCTTCCATCTTTGCTTTCAATTCTAGGATGTGATCCACGAACACCACAATATCTGTAGGATCTATGTCACCGTCGGGGTCACTAGATTCAATTAGTAGCCCCTTTGATAGCTTTTCCAACGTGTCATGCAGAGAATTCATAATTTCCGACGTATCAAAAACTATATGCCACAAAAAAGAAAACATCTGTTTTATTCAATATCGAAATAACAACAAATAACCAAATACAAACTAACAATATACATGATACATTTCTGAACACCAAAACAATAAATAAGAAAATAAAATACTAAAGACGTGGTTAGCTAAATACTGTCTAGATTTAAGAATAGTGCCCTAATGGAACAATTCCTTTATGTTAAGCAAAACGGATCAACATATTGTAGTAATTATGAAATTGAGCAAATTAGAATTATTTGTGAGTATTATGATGATAAAAAACAAGCGTAACACTTGATTGACATGTCGCATTGAGTCTGTTTAGTTTAGTATATTTTGTATGAAAAAGTTTGACAAGAATTAAAAAAATAAACACAGCAATAAACGACAAGCCCCCACATCAATGTTCATATCAAGGTTGAGAAAAACGTATTTTCAATAGGGCCCTAAATACGGAACAAAAAAGAAACATAGCATAGAAACGACCCCCACATCAATGTCCATACATCCTATTTCCTATAAACCACACCCACCAGAAATACCAAAATGTATGAATTTACAAAACCAAAATATAACTCCAAGAGATTACTACAATAAATGAAAGATGCACGAATATAAAACAAATTCTCGACGAACATTAAACATAAACGTGGGAATTCCTCGGCGTTCCCACATTATCTTCACTATTACATACTATTCGTGTTACTTTATTCCATCCTATAATTTCTTTGTAGAATAAACAAATGCTATTTTCTCTGCATAATATCTTGGGGACCCAAGTGCTATGTGCATATAAATTATATACTATTAACATGTTTTTCCAGATATGATGCTCAGCTAATATTGTTCTGTTTAGCCTACGTGTACACTGGAGTATATTAACAATAGATCAGACCATTTTATCCTGGCTGATTTGTAGCTTATTTTTAAGTGAAATAGACAATAAATGATACAGTAACAGGAACAAACATAAGCATTTTCGAATCGGTGAGTCTAAATTAAACCCTGTCTGTGAAGGAAATAAAATTTCTATTTGAGTTTACCCAAATATTTAACTGATGTTTTATCTTGACTTTCTTACTTTTTATTTTGACTAGAATACCATGTACTATGGTCAACCACGTCAACCTCGTCAAAATACCATGCCCGTATAAATTTACTTCGCGATCTTACATAATCGATATTGTTAAGGTGGATCAGACACGTCTCGATTGAGATAACTTCGTGGAATCCAGATTGGAATTCAAATATGTTATAATTTTCGACAGAATGTTTTCTTAAGAATTTTAGAAACGCTTACCCCAGACCATTCGTCCCGGTGTTATCGCTATCGCCACACGAGACTCCAGCTTGTCTCCTATACAATTTGACTGCGCACATCCAGAAAGTAGATGTAGCTGTGATTGGTGGAATACTAATGAGTTGAGTGTCAATCAAACGCCCACGCTATCTTTAGTAAACAAAGTCACGTGACACGCGCCATTTTAGTTTTGATTAGTTCATCGGATCGGAGTGTCGGTGCTCGCCATCCATAAATCAAATCAAAATGATTTCTAAGGAAATTAGCGCGTCAGCAGTGGACAGTGTCTTAAAACACATCGATGGCATCAACTCTATCAAAGAAGAACAATTGTCCGCAATTGAAGCTATATGTAACAGGAAAGATACTGTCGCTTTTTTGCCGACTGGTTTCGGAAAATCGCTTATTTTCCAAATTCTTCCACTTGTCATCAAAGAACTAGGGTTAGATCCAAACCCAATAATACTGGTAATTTCACCGCTAGTTGCGCTAATTAAGGATCAGGTGAATGCGGCAACGAAACTTGGAGTTAGTTCTAGTACACTGACATCGCTGAGAATGCCGCCGGCGCAATTTTTCACCCAACTCGCGATTCTGTTTTGCAACATTTTATCAATATTCCCTTTGACAAAATCGCCGACAAAAGCACCGCTTTGCTGATCTTTTGTTCTATAATTCTTAATGCAAACACCGACCCTAGTACATGTAGTAATTAGTAACGTCGCCTAGTACATATGAACGGTCGTCATTGCAAATCGAACATCCTTTTGAAATTTGGACGTCGGACAGGCGATTTCAAGGCACCGCACTTAAATATTAGCAACATATTTTTCTGAGCGGTTGTTTATTCTCTTTCAAACGAGACATAAATGTGACGACATAGTCGATCCCTTATCCACCTCTAAGAATGCCGCAATGTTTCGTTCGTTTTGCAACATGCCACAAATCGTCGAAAAAAACACCACTTCGACGGAAGCTTGCGTAATAAGGGGGTTAAAACAAGAAAACAAATGCCATGTTTAATACATATCGACCTGTTTTACTTGCGAAAGATAACGGAACATGAACTCGTTTCGTGCGACTTCGGAACCCGAAGGAACACACCAACAACGTTGAATTTACCCGCTATCTTCCAAATATGGTATATTAATTTATTCAGTTGTTTATTTAGAGTGACGTCCGCGGTCGAATGCGATTGGCTATCGATGTCAGTGCAAAGGTCATATGAATATTAAAATTAAGTGGGCGGAAGGAAAATTGTATAGGAGACAAGCTGGAGTCTCGTGTGGCGATAGCGATAACACCGGGACGAATGGTCTGGGGTAAGAAACGCTAAGAATATAAACTTTTTTTTATAATACAATGGTTGACTCCGGCCTTTTAAAACTCATTGGGTATTTCACCATTAAATAAATTATATATATATAAGTTATAACGTGTGATGTAGCGGAGGATCCATTTCTATTAAATTTGGTAGGTATATTATCTACATATTGATGAATTTATATTTGGCAACGTTTTTAAAATATTCTGCTCCCTGACAGGCTTTGGGTCAATTCTTACGTATTTATTCCCGCACACATTCCCTAAAGCATCATAACTGGAACTGAATTTATAATTTAAAGCTTGGAACATATCTGTATTATTCGAAGATGCAGCTGTGAAAAGAACATCATTAAACTGCTTAGCTACTTTACATTAATTTTGCTTCACAAATTGCCTTAGATTTCTAAAATCTTATTATCGCATTTAGAAATGTTCGATACTCCATATCTTTTAAAGTATCGCACAGTTTTTTTTGTATTTTATTTTTCCCCTCTAATCTTACCAGAAAAATGATTGTTTTTGTATGAAATATTTATCGCGCTTCTTTATCCTGAAATTTGACAAGAAATTATCCCGGGTCATAATGTTATAGTTGATATACTAGGTCGCTTCTCAAATTGCGCCAGTCATCCATAATTTGGTTCGCATTTCACTCAAAATGGAGCACCCTAATTTGAATTAGCAATTGATTGGTTACGCCATTTTGACACCTAAACACAGTAACAGATCAGGACAATGTACATTAAGTAAAGAAACGAACATTTCTTTATTTAACTTTTTATTGATCTTATTGTGTCAGCTACAATTAAAAAAAATGCTTTGTTGAAACATGGATGTATAGATAAATATTTGTGTGAATGGATGGGTGAAAAACTACGGGGTTTCTATTAATGGATGGATCTGTATATAGATGGTTCGGTCTATGAATGAATGGATCTGAGGATGGAAGATTTAGGATAGATGGGTGGGTGAATGAATTGATGAGGTTGACAACTGAGTTGTGAATGTATGGTTGGCTGGATTGGTTGACGTGATGCAATGGAATTTGATGGATTAGCGGTTGTGTGGAACAGTTGGCTAGATGGAAGGTTGGTTCAATTGATAGCACACGATGATGCTCATCAGCAGGCATACTGCCTTCACCCAGTAGCCATGGCACACATATATTACTATCAACTGCTCGCCACCAAACCAAAATAAACATAGTGCTACTTTATTACATTGTTTGGATAAGGTGGATAAATTGAATGGAATGATTGTTGTGTGGACAGGATGGCACAGATAAGAATATAGATAGATGTTTAAGTAGATGAATGAATAGATTTGATGGTATATTTTATGCCATTGAAACGTCATCTATCTCAATGATGTGACACGGCTGGGTGTATGAAAGGATATTGTGTTGGATTGATAGATGTGTTGGGTAAAGATAAAACGTGGTCAACATTGATGGATATTACTTCATGTATAGACGTTTAAGTATACACGTTATCTGGGTGAATTGTCGCTCTGTATTAGCTGCTCGTACATGTTTGAATTGTTGACTGAATGGTTAAAATTAAAATGTACTTACGCTTTGACACCTCACGTGTTCTCTGTGAAGATAAAACGCAAATAGGTAAAACTGGTAACTGTTAATTTGCACACACATACACACATGCACACCAACACACACACACACACACACACACACATACAGGTGTCCCATGAATTGTGGAGCCACCATTGAATTAACTTTTAATATAGTTGAATTAACTTTTAATATAGTTGCGATATGAACTCGATTAAAACGCGTTCCTATATAGGGTTGCGTTTTAATTGGAGTTTAATTAAACTCAATTACAATGTAATACAATGGAGAATTGCACTTTAATTAAGTTTAATTAAACTAGAGTTGAATATCCCGTGACTGAACATAGAAATGTTTGCGAAGCTTAGGTTTAGTATCGGGGTAAGGTATGGCATAATTATATTAATATTAATATAACGTGAACCATACCTTCCCCGATACTAAACCAAAGCTTCGCAAACCTGACTTAAATTCGATTAAATATTAATATAAATTATGAAACATTGTGGAGCCACCAATTTGGGGCTCCACTTGTACAAAGGGCTCCACTTTGTTTGTGTATGTCTGGTCTACAGGCTCCACTTCTACGTCTACACCAACACACACACACACACACACACTTGTATTGCAATATGTTCCGAGGACTCCATTGGATTAACTTTTAATATAGTTGAATTAAATTTTAATATAGTTGCGATATGAACTCGATTAAAACGCGTTCCTATATAGGGTTGCGTTTTAATTGGAGTTTAATTAAACTCAATTACAATGCAATACAATGGAGAATTGCATTTTAATTAAGTTTAATTAAACAAGAGTTGAATATCCCGTGACTGAACATAGAAATGTTTGCGAAGCTTAGGTTTAGTATCGGGGTAAGGTATGGTATAATTATATTAATATTAATATAACGTGAACCATACCTTCCCCCGATACTAAACCTAAGCTACGCAAAACGTATTAATAATCGAATTAACTATTAATATAAATTATGTTTTCCGAGGACTATGAAAAAGGTCCTCGGAAGGTGTGTATGTCCTCGGAAGTAGCTATATATCTGTATTTTTGTCCTCGCAACATATAGCAATCCAAGTACACACACACACACACACACACACACACACAAACGCACTTGACTTATCATATATTTCACCAACTCGAACAAAGTATGTAGTTTATTTAACTAATTCTATAATGATTTTAAACCTAATGACTCGATGATGGGTCTCCGAATAAGAATATTCAGATTCAACGTAACAACATAACCAACAGGCCAGAATTGAATATTAAAGAAGCAGTTATGTTATGTGTATAATTCAAGAAGAGGGTTATTGTGAAACAGAATGAAACATACTGTTTATTGATCAGAAACAAGAAGGCAAAAGTATGAAGTGACGACGTTTAATCGTCTGATAGTCCAAATACATAGGTACTAAGTTGAGCCACAGAGTGGAACAGAAAAGTGATGTTTGTATGCGATGAAGTCCTATAGGGCATTTGTTTGAGACACGATTACACATGTTATCATTAAAGGCAGTTGAATCGCCTAAATGTATGTCATTCGGAAATTGCTCACTGCATACTGTTCACTGCGTCAATTCTCAATAATAAACATACCTGCTATAATACTTTATAGCAGGTACATTACGGTTAAAATAATTACGGTTTTAAACGAGTAAAGCAAGATAATTTGTTGACTCACTATTAATAAAAAAAACGTGCATACATTTAACTGATCGAATACATAATCAACCAGGGTCTGTTTTATTTAACTATCATCGTGTGTTGTATGTGTCGTTTATGTGGCTAAATTTATAGTGTAGTTATTACTACTACCATGAAACATTTTCGTCGTACCTATACTTAGCTTTAACACGTATGTAAATCTAATGATGCAATCGTCTTACCTTATGGGCTACTTAAACTGGACATGTTGCTTGGCATAGATGCAATTATAGAATACGCATACACATTAATAGTATGTGTTACTAACAGTAGATTTCATAGACCTTAAAGTAGACTTTTGCACTCGGGTTAAGATTCCTCAAAATATTTCATATATTTCACATATTTCTTCAAAAGTTAACGAAAATAAAACATATTTTCATTTATTATTTGGTCTTCTTTCAGATATGGTCCCACAATTTTGAAAATCATAAAGGACCTCATTGATCTTTTTTGAATCTCAATTTACTGCACTGTATGTATTGGCAATGTATATGTCGATCTCAATCTCAGGAGGTAAACCACAAGACCGATGTAAAAACGTTGACGTGTTTATACGAAAGGTTGTTAGCTAGGCAATACGAAATTCATACAAACGTGTTTTTGTGCATGCTGCTAATTTTTCTACAGTCAATCTGGCACGAGAAACAAATGTTTCCAAAAGACGAGCGAGTCTCTTTTTGGATTGGCCAGAGAAGAAAATATCATATAAAAGTTAGAAAATATCCAGTGATGTAACACCGCACACATTAAATTAAACTGTTGAATGATTGTATATTGCATTTTTAAATATTATGCTTCTGTGAGCAAGCGTATGTTGCAAAGCTCATTCTAGTAATGCCACTTCCTGTTAATAAATGTTAATGTGATTCCAAGAATAATGTGATATATAACAATTCAGATATTTAGACCTTGATGTAACCATGAACAAGTTGGCTCAATGACGAAAGAAAATGAAAACACTTTACTACCCTGGTACCACGGAATAACAAAGAAACTGTAAACGATATTAACAATGTTTAACTTAACTAATCAATGAAGCAGGTATATTTTATTTCTAATCAACAGATCGAAATGAAAATGAATATCTAGAAATGAATTCTCATTGTATACATACCTTCATGGGAGCAGCTGCAACAGCAGTGACGGCAATGAGTACCATCAGTAAACGCAACATTCTTCTTATCGTTGAAGCAGCCTTGTTTATCAGAGACTTCGTCGAACTGGAACGTATAATGCAGGATCACACAACTCCCAAACAAGTCCATTCACCAGGACTTTTATTGCATCTTGGAATGAGCTGTCGTGTTTCTATTGGCTGGATTATATGATTTAATTTTAGTCAGGTACATTGCACTTATTTTGCTTCACTATTTTATTCATGCCTCCCGGAGATAACATGTTTCATACAATATTGTACCTATTTATCAATTTCAAGTTCGCTGGTGACGTTTTGGAAAAACACTCAGGTTTAGTGTCGTTTGGGCAGAATGTCCCCTGATTTAAATGGCACCCTACCAAGGTGTAATAATGGTTTGCCCTGTTAGAACAGACACCACATGTTTTCTAAAAATAGTACTGTGAAACTGTGGCTACACGCGATACTTGTTGCATCTTTTTGGATGAAATAAATCCAATAGTTGCGACGCAATGCAATGCATAGTTTAATATTAACCCCACTTTATCAAATTCAAATACTTCTATTATATGCTTCTCTTTCATGTACCACAATATGGAAGTAAAAAGCTATATTTTAACTCGATAGCTTTGATAAATATTCACAACTTTTACAAAAAATTGCAAACCTAATAATTACAAATACTGCTCTCAACATATACAATGACTGAACACATAAATAACTGACGTCACTCACATGCCACTGGGTTATTATTTCAATACAGTGCAGTGAGGTGTCAATTAAAGTGGTGACACGTCATGATCCGTATCCCAACCAGCCTAGAAGAACAATCTATAATTGTAATCCCTGCATTTTACCAACAAATAATTTATTGCATCCCACCGTTGAACGTTCCCAGGTAGAGTATTGTTTATCATCCGGAAAGAAAAAAGCGTCGATCAGCTGACAATTTGTCGGAAATTTAGACTCATCAGTGTTCATTGCTGCATTATCAACATAATGGTAATTATTCATCGCAAAATAATAAATGAAATCATACATAGCATAGGAGGGGAACGGGAAAATACTGTCAATTCAAGAACAATCGTATTATTATCTAAAATTCGACGAAATGCATCACTGTGAATACATTATGATTTATTGTCTCACATTTGATGTTGTCTGTATCAAGAGTAACACCATCATTTACAACAGATGCATAGAAAGCGATCTGTGACTAAAAACAGTGACATGTTGCTTATAAGTTATAGATTGAACGAACTTACATTGAACAGATTGGATATACGCAATTCACCAAATTATCTCAAGAGTAATTAATGTATACATATATTGTGGAAACTTGTAATCTTGGGATGTGCTTTCTGCATAATTTTAAATATATGACATATAATTTCTCTGTTCTGCGGTACTTGATTGTGGTATTCTACTGAACACTATATATAAATCCTACTTAGTTTGTATTAGATACACAGACTCCATAAGACACAAGCAACGATATTTTAGCAAGCTCTAGTCGATGACTAAGCTGTTATCACAATTATTAAAAATAATATTAACAACTCTGAGGAATGGTCTTGATTCATATTGTGGTACTAGTGGTATTAATCAAATGTGGATTTGAAAGATTCAAAACAGTTGATGGATACTAATGTTGAACAAAGATGTGATCGCGTGTTGTGTATGTCGATTATTCGTACATATTTCCAATATAGTTGTTATAACTACCACTATTTTCCATTGTGTTTCGTCATACCCACATTGCTGAACACGCATACTGACGCATGTCTATAAACCTGGTGTTAAACTGACTGGTATTAAAGACCATATATCTCTTAAATGCAGGTAAAATCGTATATGCATATAAATACGTGGCACGTGTTACCAACAGTGAATTGTATTGACGTCACAGTAGGCTTTCCAAAATTTAAACACATGTCATCTTTTCAATAAAGTTGAAATTTATAATTATTATATAATCAGAATTTCGCGGAAGGTTAACGGAAAGAATTTTGGCATGTTACTTGAAAACTGTGGAAAACAAAATTACATTCTTCACTGATATCATGTTGAATAATTGCCGCAATTGTTTTGCAGGCTGCAAAACAAGACAATATCGTGTGGCTTGCATACTTGTATTCAACGATCACGTTTTTTTACAACTGAATTTACCTATATTTAACCCTTATCGCATATTTAACTCACATAGTATCAGTACCTATCAATTTACACATATACCTCTACAGACCTGCCACCTTATTGTATTGTAGTGGGTAATTGTGAAGTCATACTTTAGATGAATTAAAGCCAATAGTAGTCCGGGACTCAAACTGAGAATTCGCTGGTAAGGATAACGATATATGACATTGATCTAATAAAGTAACAAAACACTTGCGACACAATGCAATGCATGATGGGACGGTCATGACCCCCACACTATCTCCCTACTTTATGAAATTCAAATACATCTGTTATATGGTTCTCATCTACGTACCGTAATAATAATTGTTGGCAGCTTCATTTCAACTCAATAGCTTTGATAAATATTCAACACTTTTACAAAAAATTACAAAACTAATAAATACTAATACTGCTCTCAACATGTAACTAGAACTGAATACACAAATAGGGACGCGGTAACTGAGGTCACTCAATTGACACTGGGTTATTATTTCAATACAGTGCAGCGAGAAGTCAATTAAAATGGTGACACGTCATAATCCATTTTTTGCACAGTCAGTCTAGACGAAGAATCTATTATTTTAATCTTTGCGTTTTACCAGAGAATAATTTATTGCATCCACCCGCTGAACGTTCCCACGTAGAGTAATGTTTTTTCACCCGGAATGAAAAAGCGTCAATCAGCTGACCATTTGTCGGAAATTTAGACTCATCAGTTTTCATTGCTGCATTATCAACATAATGGTAATTATTCATCGAAACCTCACAAATGAAATCATTCATTGCATAATATGAGAATTGGAAAATACTGTTTGCTGTCAATTTAAGAACAATCGTATTATTATCCGAATATTGACGAAATGAATCACTGTGAATACATTATGATTTATTGTCTCACATTTGATGTTGTCCGTATCAAGAGTAACACCATCATTTACAACAGATGCATAGAAAGCGATCTGTGACTAAAAACAGTGACATGTTGCTTATAAGTTATAGATTAAACGCAACTTACATTTTACAGATTGGCTATACGCAATTCACCAAATTATCTCAAGAGTAATTAATGTATACATATATTGTGGAAACTTGTAACCTTGGGATGTGCTTTCTGCATAATTTTAAATATATGACATATAATTTCTCTGTGTCTGTGGTACTTGATTGTGGTATTCTACTGAACACTATATATAAATCCTACTTAGTTTGTATTAGATACACAGACTCCATAAGACACAAGCAACGATATTTTAGCAAGCTCTAGTCGTTGTATGACTAAGCTGTTATCACAATTATTAAAAATAATATTAACAACTCTGAGGAATGGTCTTGATTGATATTGTGGCACTAGTGGTATTAATCAAATGTGGATTTGAAAGATTCAAAACAGTTGATGGATACTAATGTTGAACAAAGATGTAATACTTTCACCGCGTGTCGTATATGTCTTTTATTTAGACATATCTCCAATATAGTTGTAATCACTACCACCATTTTCCATTGTGTTTCGTCATATCCATATTGCTGAACACGCATACTGACGCATGTCTATAAACCTGGTGTTAAACTGACTGGTATTAAAGACCATATATTTCTTAAATGCAGGTAAAATCGTATATGCATATAAATACGTGGCACGTGTTACCAACAGTGAATTGTATTGACGTCACAGTAGGCTTTCCAAAATTTAAACACATGTCATCTTTTCAATGAAGTTGAAATTTATAATTATTATATAATCGGAATTTCGCGGAAGGTTAACGGAAAGAATTTTGGCATGTTACTTGAAAACTGTGGAAAACAAAATTATATTCTTCACTGATATCATGTTGAATAATTGCGGCAATTGTTTTGCAGGCTGCAAAACAAGACAATAGCGTGTGGCTTGCATACTTTATTTAACTATCACATTTTTTGCAACTGAATTTACCTATATTTAACCCTTATCGCATATTTAACTCACATAGTACCAGTACCTATCAATTTACACATATACCTCTACAGACCTGCCACCTTATTGCATTGTGGTAAGTAATTGTGAAGTCATACTTCAGATGAATTAAATCCAATAGTAGTCCTGGACTCAAACTGAGAATTCGCTGGTAAGGATTATGATCTATGACATTGATCTAATAAAGTAACAAAACACTTGCGACACAATGCAATGCATGATGGGACGGTCATGACCCCCACACTATCTCCCTACTTTATGAAATTCAAATACATCTGTTATATGGTTCTCATCTACGTACCGTAATAATAATTGTTGGCAGCTTCATTTCAACTCAATAGCTTTGATAAATATTCAACACTTTTACAAAAAATTACAAAACTAATAAATACTAATACTGCTCTCAACATGTAACTAGAACTGAATACACAAATAGGGGCGCGGTAACTGAGGTCACTCAATTGACACTGGGTTATTATTTCAATACAGTGCAGTGAGAAGTCAATTAAAATGATGACACGTCATGATCCGTATGTTGCACAGTCAGTCTAAACGAACAGTCTATTATTGTAATCTTTGCGTTTTACCAGAAAATAATTTATTGCACCCAACAATTGAAAGTTCCCAGGTAGAAGAATAAGCGTCAATCAGCTGAACAGTTGTCTGACATTTAGACTCATCAGTGTTCATTGCTGCATTATCAACATAATGGTAAATATTAATCGAACACTAACAAATGAAATCATTCATTGCATAACATAAGAATTGGAAAATACTGTTTGCTATGAATTTAAGAACAACCGTATAATTATTACAATTTTGACGAAATGCAACACTGTGAATACATTATAATTTATTGTCTCACATTTGATGTTGTCTATATCAAGAGTAACACCATCATTTACAACAGATGCATAGAAAGCGATCTGTGACTAAAAACAGTGACATGTTGCTTATAAGTTATAGATTAAACGCAAGTTACATTTTACAGATTGGCTATACGCAATTCACCAAATTATCTCAAGAGTAATTAATATATACACATATTGTGGAAACTTGTAACCTTGGGGTGTGCTTTCTGCATAATTTTAAATATATGACATATAATTTCTCTGTGTCTGTGGTACTTGATTGTGGTATTCTACTGAACACTACATATAAATCCTACTTAGTTTGTATTAGATACACAGACTCCATAAGACACAAGCAACGATATTTTAGCAAGCTCTAGTCGTTGCATGACTAAGCTGTTATCACAATTATTAAAAATAATATTAACAACTCTGAGGAATGGTCTTGATTGATATTGTGGCACTAGTGGTATTAATCAAATGTGGATTTGAATGATTCAAAACAGTTGATGGATACTAATGTTGAACAAAGATGTCATCGCGTGTTGTGTATGTCGATTATTCGTATATATTTCCAATATAGTTGTTATAACTACCACTATTTTCCATTGTGTTTCGTCATACCCACATTGCTGAACACGCATACTGACGCATGTCTATAAACCTGGTGTTAAACTGACTGGTATTAAAGACCATATATCTCTTAAATGCAGGTAAAATCGTATATGCATATAAATACGTGGCACGTGTTACCAACAGTGAATTGTATTGACGTCGCAGTATGCTTTTCAAAATTAAACACATGTTATTGTTCCACTGAAGTTTAAATTGATAATTATTATATAATCGGAATTTCTCGGAAGGTTAACGTAAATAAATTCGGCATGCTGTTTGAAAACTTTGGAAAAAAATAATTACATTTTCCATTTACATCATGTTGAATGGATGTCGCAATTGTTTTGCATCCTCCAAAACAAGACAATATCGTGTGGCTTGCATACTTGTATTCAACGATCACGTTTTGTTACAACTGAATTTACCTATATTTAACCCTTATCGCATATTTAACTCACATAGTACCAGTACCTATCAATTTACACTTATACCTCTACAGACCTGCCACCTTATTGCATTGTAGTGGGTAATTGTGAAGTCATACTTTAGATGAATTAAATCCAATAGTAGTCCTGGACTCAAACTGAGAATTCGCTGGTAAGGATTACGATATATGACATTGATCTAATAAAATAACAAAACGCTTGCGACGCAATTCAATGCATGATGGGACGGTCATGACCCCCACCCTATCTCCCTACTTTATGAAATTCAAATATGTTGTTATATGGTTCTAATCTACGTACCATACTAATAATTGTTGGCAGCTTCATTTCAACTCGATAGCTTTGATAAATATTCAACACTTTTACAAAAAATTACAAAACTAATAATTACTAATACTGCTCTCAACATATATCTAGAACTGAACACATAAATAGGGGCACGATAACTGAGGTCACTCAATTGACACTGGGTTATTATTTCAATACAGTGCAGTGAGAAGTCAATTAAAATGATGACACGTCATGATCCGTATGTTGCACAGTCAGTCTAGACGAACAGTCTATTATTGTAATCTTTGCGTTTTACCAGAAAATAATTTATTGCACCCAACAATTGAAAGTTCCCAGGTAGAAGAATAAGCGTCAATCAGCTGAACAGTTGTCTGACATTTAGACTCATCAGTGTTCATTGCTGCATTATCAACATAATGGTAAATATTCATCGAACACTAACAAATGAAATCACTCATTGCATAATATAAGAATTGGAAAATACTGTTTGCTGTGCATTTAAGAACAACCGTATTATTATTCAAATTTTGACGAAATGCAACACTTTGAATACATTATGATTCATTGTCTCACATTTAATGTTGTCTATATCAAGAGTAACATCATCATTTACTACAGATGTATAGAAAGCGATCTGTGACTGAAAACAATGACATATTCCTAATGAGTTATAGATTGAACGCAACTTACATTAAACGGATTTACCGTATACAGTTCACCAAATTATCTCATGCGTAAATAATGTATACATATATTGTGGAAGCTTATAACCTATTTTGCATTGTGTTTCGTCATACCCGTATTGCTGAATACGCATACTGACGCAAGTCTATCAACCTGGTATTGAACTGACTGGTATTAGGGACTCTGTACCCCTCAAATGTAGATAAAATGGTACGATTTACATACAAATAAATGGCATGTGTTACCAACAAGGAACTGTATTGACGTCGCAGTATGCTTTTCAAAAATTAAACACATGTTATTGTTCCACTGAAGTTTAAATTGATAATTATTATATAATCAGAATTTCTCGGAAGGTTAACGTAAATAAATTCGGCATGCTGTTTGAAAACTTTGGAAACAAATAATTACATTTTCCATTTACATCATGTTGAATGGATGTCGCAATTGTTTTGCATCCTCCAAAACAAGATAATATCGTGTGGCTTGCATACTTGTATTCAACGATCACGTTTTGTTACAACTGAATTTACCAATATTTAACCCTTATCGCATATTTAACTCTCATAGTACCAGCGCCTATCAATTTACACATATATCGTCAACAGACCTGTCACGTCACCTTATTGCATTGTAGTGGGTACATGTGAAGTCATACTTTGTTTGATAAAATCGCGGAATCTACATACAAAATAACAGAGTGTGTTATCAACAGAGTTTATTGACAGTCACATTTTAGACGTTTCCCATGAAAGAAACGTTATATCAACTGTCACGATGAAAATCCTAGAACGACACATATTTTTATTATTTATTTGAAAAGTTAATGGGAAAAAATGTGTTATGAATTCCTTTTTATCTGATATTTTTTTCACAAAATATTAATTGTGTATAATTTCAAGTGACCAACTTGGGTTATTAACATATGCGTGCCACCGATCCACATATTGGAGCTCGGAATTCATTGAGGTCAACCAGGGAGCAGTGGGAACAGTGTTCATCGTAATAACCTAGTTCAGGTAAACGTATATCATTCCAGAAACTGGTAAAGTACGGACAATATGCAAAGTATCTAGGAATAGCCATGGACATATTGGAAAACCTCAAAAATATACAGGCATATAAATACTGTTCTTCTTGATTTTTTTTCACGAAGTAGTCCAGAGTAGAACGAGATGAATCAACGCTATAGTACGCTATCTTTTTCTTAATATTGGATGCAACCATTATTTTATGGGGGACTTCGGGTTATTCTAGAGGGTAGTTAACACCAATGATTTTGAAAATGCCATGAAAAACACCACCATTTACAACAGATGTATAGAATGCGATCATTGACTAAAATCAATGACATATTCCTAATGAGTTAATGATTGAAATCAACTTACATGTAACGGATTGGCCATATGGATTTCACCAAATTATCTTAAGCTTAATAAATGTATACATATATTGTGGAAACTTGTAAGCTTGGGATGTCCTTTCTCCATATTTTTAAATGTGTGACATAGAATTTTTCTGTGGTACTCGATTGTGGTATTCCACTGAACATTATATATACATTTTGATACACAAACTCTATAAAACACCTTAAAAGCAACGGTATTTTAGCAAGGTCTAGTCGATGTATGACTAAGCGGTTTTCACAATTATTAAAAAATAATATTAACAACTGCACTGTTTATGAAACTAGTGGTAATAATCAAATGTGGATTTGAAAAATTCAAAACAGTTGATGTATACTAATGAATAAAGATGTATTACTTTCACCGCGTGTCGTATATATCGATTATTCGGACATATTTCCAATATAGTTACAATATCACTACCACCATTTTCCATTGTGTTTCGTCATATCCGCATTGCTGAACATGCATACTGACGCAAGTCTATAAACCTGGTACTAAACTGACTGGTATTAAAGACTATGTATCTCTCAAATGTAGATAAAATGGTACGATTTGTATAAAAATAAATGACATGTGTTACCAACAAGAAATTATAATGACGTCACAGTAGGCTTTACAAAAAATAAACACATGTTACTTTTCCACTGAAGTTGAAATTGATAATTATTATATAATCAGAATTTCTCGGAAGGTTAACGAAAATAAATTCGGCATGTTGTTTGAAAACTGCGGAAAAGACAATTACATTCTTCATTTACATGATGTTGAATGGATGTCGCAATTGTTTTGCATCCTCCAAAACAAGACAATATTCGTGTTGCATACTTGTATTTAACGACCACATTTTTTTACAACTGAATTTACCAATATTTAACCCTTATCGCATATTTAACTCTCATAGTACTAGCGTTTATCAATTTACACGTACATCATTAAATGTGAAGTCGTTTGATAATATCGCGGAATCTACATACAGAATAACAGCGTGTGTTATCAACAGAGTTTATTGACAGTCACATTTTAGACGTTTCCCATGAACGAAACGTTATCTCAACTGGCACGATGAAAATCCTAGAACGACACATATTTTTATTATTTATTTGGAAAGTTAATGGAAAAAAATGTGTTATGAATTCCCTTTTATCTGATATTTTTTTAACAAATTTACTAATTGTGTATACCATCAAGTGACCAACTTGGGTTATTAACATCCGTTTGCCACTGATAAATGTCTTAGACCACTGAATTCATTGAGGTAAACCAGGGAGCCTGCAGCGTTCATCGTAATTATCTATTTCAGGTAAAATATACCATTCAAGAAACTAGTAAAGTTCAGACAATATGAAAACAACTAGGATAGTCAAAGACATATTGGAAAAGTAAAAGACATTGCAAAAACCATAAAATCTCAAAAATATTCTGGCATATAAATACTGTCCTTCTTTTTTGCTCGAAGTAATCCAGAGTTGAACGAGATGAATCAACGCTATAGTCCGCTATCTTTATCTTAATATTGGAAGCAACCATAATTTTATGGGGGACCTCGGTTCATAACTTGAGGGGAGTTAACACCCATTATTTTAAAAATGTCTTTATCAATAAAACTCTAAGTTACTGTTGAACATTTTTAGTGGAGCAATAATATATTTGACAGGAATATTTAAAAACTGTATCACAATAGCAATTAAAACAGCTTTGTGCATTTATAAATATTACTTCCCTGTCAAATTAATGGTTCATGCTTATTTTAATTTGAACAGGCTATTTCTATCACGCTTTGCCAGGCTCATATTTATATCCAATCAGAAGATTCCAACTACAGACGATTCCCCGCAAATGTTAGAGGGCGCTATAGCTAAATATTTATCACCATTAATATTATTAAGACTGATTAAGAGATTATAAACGGCACGCGAGGGTATTTCGTAGCGGATATAAGACCTCTCAGGGGAAATTTGCATTTTAGGCGGGAAATAATCACCGAGCACAGCCTCCCTTCTCCCTTCATTCCGATGGCCACTTAAATTCATGATTATCCGTGTTGGTATTCCAGCGTCGTTCAATGATTTTATATATAGTGGTTGCTCTCACACTGTGGTGAGTGTACAGCATGCTCAACTCTGCGGCCGCTGATATTTTTTCATCATTTCCCCCAAGTATTGTGACCCAAAGGAGCGTTTGTATACCAAGTTGTTTCCCTTCCTGTGAAGTTACTAATAGGCCTCTGGAAAACACATTATTGCTTGGGTGAAGCTTACTTGTATAATTTGGAATGGCCGTAACTCATGTCTCCCGCACTGATAACCGTTTTGTGCTGGATTTTATCTTTTCACTCCCTCTTCAAACTTTTAACTTTCCCTATAAAAACATTATTAGCAGTTTTGAATTCCCGATCTTTGATAATGTTAATGGGGCGATTGAATGGAGCATTGGTTATGTGGCGATGGAGTGCTGCTCGAATTTTAGCGTAGCTTCTTATGCTGTATTCGTTCCCGTCTCTAGCCCTGACCTCGGCATAATAATGCTTCAATATTTTTGCCAGCTCTTGCACTTCCACCATTTCGAAAGCTGGGTCGATTTCCAGAACACCACACTATACAAGAAAAACAATTTTACTACGGAGATTGAATCATCATGGGGTCAAATGTTCAACGCATTGTTTACAAACAATGAAAATGGCGGCGTTCGGCGGTACAAACTAAAGTAACGATATGTCATTTTTTATTTTGACTTTTATCACATTTGAGTAATTTCACACCCCATTTTGCGGAGGCGTTAGTATTCACTTCATTTGTTTCTTTGTTGCCAAGTTGTCGACCATTTTTGCAGAAAATTCTGGAAATATTTGCCCTTCGGCAGACACCGGCATCTGTTGATATGGCTCGTTATTACTGCCGGCGTTCTGTTGCTCCCATTTAATTGTAGCTTGAAGAAGTTGTTCATCAGGAGCGTCAATGTCACCCAGCCGGTCCTGTTTGAAAATGAGATCAAAATTGATCTGAGGCTCGTCGTCTGACATAATTATTATGTTCTGAAAATGCCGCTAGTGACTTGCAGACGACAATATTTATCATATTTCAATCCAGTTTATCCCAGTTTTTGTATTCATCAAACAGGACCCGAGTCATATATTGCTTCAGCCAATCAGATGGCTAGATTCACACTGGTCACATTATAAGTATAAATATATATACACTGAACACTATATTGCAAAATGCCTATCAGATTTCGAAACATTACTGGCCTATTGAGACTGAAAGATGCACAATGTAGTTCCATGCACAATATAGTTCCCGTCAAATTTATTCAAAACTCTCCAATTTCTTCATTGGCAGATAATTATTTGAATATTACCAGTAGTATTATCGCTACAGTTTGAAATGTAATATTATAGAACATATTCATTTTCAGTTAGCAGGGAATTCTTTATAGACGGTATTCATTCAATACGACACTGATTTGTGCAAGTTGTAAAACAATTGTAATAATGATGTTTTCAAACAACAACCAATAAAATTAAAATATCCTGTAGTTTATTGTAATACAAGTGTACGTGAAAACATAATTAAATCTAAATCTAATCTTTATTACTAAATATTCATAAACAACATTTAAAACATATTTAGTTTCACCATACTTAGAGAAATATGTTGTTTTCTTCACAGTAGAATTGTCAGGTTGGGTAAATTTGTTACTATCTTTGTTTCAAATCAAAGTTTTAAATAAAGACAGAGCTCGAAAACTACCCGGATATGTGATAAACGGCAAATGACGTGGTTAGAACATTCAGGAATCGGCAATGATAATTGATTTTATTATATACTGTTGCTTGTGATATTTGTATCGAACTTTAGCTCAGGACTCAACATTTGTTTCTCGTTTTTTAAATCTGTTTCTACATTTATCTCATGAATAATTTGCTGTTATTGTGAAAATTGTCTGTCCGAACATTCTACATATTTGCTGAAAACACCAGAGTGTTTACCCGTATTACTGTATGACAGTGGCTCTTGGTTCACTACATACATAGTAACAGACAAAGACACGTGAAATCAACTCAAAAATTATTTAGTTTAACAAGAAAGTCAAATATGAAATACTATTACTATTGTGCATCTCGTCATATTGAAATATTCGCCTATTCAAACCCAGGAACAATGAAATCAAAATTGTTTGCACACAAATGTCGTCAGCTGTGATAGGCCCATTTAAGATATCCCAATCAATTTCCAGTTGAAATTCGTCAACTAATTTAAACGTAAACCAAATTGAAAAGAGAAAAACGTTGCATTACCCAGCATATACCATATTTCATAGAGGGCTTTCGTTCTTTAAGGATGTTATAATATTAAAAACAATGAAATGGCGAAACCATTGCAACTTATATCCAAAACCTTGTAAACTATGCATAACACAAATATAGATAGCGGAGAAATATCAACTTCCTAATTTGGTTACTATTTCAATCACATGTTTTTTAATCTACTCGTCTATATCCCTCATGGATAATTCATAATTAAAGATACCATCAAACCTCAATTCTCTAAAATCAGTGAATGAAAATCAGTAGCTTAAGGGGCATTCTCGTCTCGTGTTGGTTCCGGTTTCCAATTTAACCCTAAATTCATAACTAATAATGGTTTGACATTGAATCTTTAATAGTGGCATTGTCCTGTCAGCGTCAGTAGTGTTGGACTTCCAATACTATCTGGAAATCATGCCAGGAATTGCAAATACAAACAATGCATTAAGAAAATATTTAAATAACAATAGTAGGCTATTTAAGACATGTGTGACAACTTGTGCCCATACATAGTGTGGTTAATCCAAACCTACCTATTCAAATCAGGACAAACAATCAGCAACCACTTGTCTGTTTATTGACACCGATGTTGTAGTAATTAACATGTCAATGAGCTAGAATATATGTGTACACATAATTACAATTGCCCTGTATCTAACCATTTGATGAGGTATGTAACTTGCCTCTATATAAAGGCTGTGCGTTTACAATACAGTTTTAAACAGAAATGATTTCGAAATTACAAGTGATACTGTAACTCTTGTGGTAACCAACAAAAATGTATTTACATATGGAAACCAACAGAAAGTGGATGTGCTAGGTACTGTCAATGATAATGTTGACTCGGCTGGGCGATTAGAAAATCTGAAATTTATGGTTGTTGATACTTGGGACTCGTTTATTTTAGAATATCCTTCCGCAAGTCAACTTGGGTTTATACAGATTAATCCTAGCTGCCCTAATACTGTATCATTTGCTCAAAAATAATTGCATAAAATGTCAAGTCGAATAGAAGGATGGGTTACCAAGGTCCAAATATTTAGATTTAAACTAATCCATCGTTCTAGAATAAATAATCCAAGCGATTATATATCGTGACACTGCCGTTCTCCTAACCATCATAGTGAAAAAAGAACGGATGAACACGTTTCGTTCATTCATAAACATGCGTTGCCTAGTGCTGTAGCGATGAAAGGAATTCAGTTGCAACTCAAAATGTCAAAACTTTGATGTTTGTTATTCAAAGTTTGGGGACCAATTGTTGGCATAAGGTACCACAAAATGTTAATAGAGAATTCGTGAAAATCTTCAAACTAATTCAGGACGAATTGTGCTTTATGAACGGTGTGTTACTGAGAGGGCCACCGATCGTGATACCTGAATCAATTCAAAGTCAAATAATTTCTATTTTTCCTAAAACCAAGGCAATGGTGAAAGACAAGCTATGGTTTCCTGCAATGGTTTCTTCGGTTGACAAAACCATATCAGATGCCTGTCAGGTTGACATTGATATAAAAACAAAAGAGCCATTGAAACCATCACAATTACATACAGTTTGGTCTGACGTCGCAACTGACATGTATGATCTCTTGTCATCTGGCCAATATTAAGTTGTTGTAATTGACGAATAATCAAGGTTCTCGGAAATAAAAAAATCAACTAGTTCTAGTGCTGTGATACCCAAAGTTGATTATATATTACCTTCATATGGATATCCATCAAATTTGAAAAGTGGCAACAGTCTCCCAGATAATTCAAATGTTTTTAAATTTTGTTCGAAAGATTCAGGTTTCCATCACCAGAAAATAACACTAGAATTTCCGCGCGAACGGACTAGCAGAGAACTTCATGAAAAAATGGGAAAGTTAATCAGATGCCCCTTAATTGAAAAACAAAATGAAAGCTAGAAATTCGCAAGTTTTTATTGAAATTTTATCGAAAGGAAGTATGATAACGGCAGAGAATAAACAAGGAAAAAGTATTACTCGTGACAAGTCATTCTTTAAAGCTTTCAATGGTGTAAAGAGTGGAGAAAATGTACACGAATCTGAAAATGATATCGATGCAGGTTTCTCTATTCCTGAATGCCCTACACAGAATGTTGAACCGAGAGTTCGGCACCAAGTGCAATTGCCAGATACTGACGAAAACCCAATTCGGCGTTCTACTAGAATTAGAAAAGCAAATATTAATCCAGATTTCCATAATTACAAACAATATTTATTATCAATTGTATTTAATTAACTATTGATGTTGACTGATTTTCTTACTTACTTGTCAGCTGTTGTCTTTATTAAGGAGGGGAGGGGTGTAGCAATTTACATGTCAATGAGCTAGAAAATATGTGTACACATAATTGCCATTGCCTTGTATCTGACCATCTGGTTAGTTATGTAACTCTCTCTCTTTATATAAAGGTTGTACGTTTACAATAAAGTTAGTCTGTATTGGTGATTGCCGCGTGCTTGTCTCTTTCTCTGGTCTGCAACCATGAAATATTACAGATGGGTGTGAGGCATCTACAATCCAACCAGTCGGTTTCAAATCGACTCTATGCCAAGTTTCTTGTTATTGATAGTGGTTTCTAAATCGATCGGTTAAACATGTTTAATGCCAAAAGCGTGAACGACATTGGCATTTATTGAACGACAGCAATTTGTTAAAGTACAGTGTCACTCACACCTCGCAGTCACGATTGCCTTTATTAAATGTAGGTAGATAATTTGTAAAGAGAACTATTTGAGTTTGAGTTTGTCCATCTTACTTTTAGGTCCATGAAAGTTATGTGTTAATATGCTCAAACAAGCTCATCGAACTGGGTAAAGTATAATGAAGAAGCAATAAGGTAAATAAATAGTCACGTGAATAAAGCGGCTAGTTCGATGTGGATGGTTGGATACATTTGCTATCTTTCAGTGATGACATTCAGATCTCACTCTTGTTTTCTCAAATACACGTTTCAGTTGGTTTAAATTGCCAGTGAAAGCGCGGTGGTCGTTGCGCTGCGCATGTCCTAGATATATGGGTCTTATATAAACAAAGATGGCGACTTTGACTGTTGCGCAGATCAACGAGTACGCACTGAGACGTTTCCAAGCTTTAATTGAGTAATTTTCATGTTATTGGAAGGTATCGAAGAAGTCACTGGCGGCAATCAGTGCAAGTCGCGGCAAGGTCAAACCTCATATGATTTCCATTTTAAGAGCGCATTGGATTGTGGGAAAATCAATGTTTATCAACACAAATGTCGCTTTAACAATTCCCTTTTTTCTTGACTTTGCCGAATAACTCTTTACTCAACTGTCATTGAAATTTATCAATATTCACTAAGTTCAAAATAAAGCAAGTGGGTTTGTTATGTCGATAGTAGCAAATGAATTAAGCCTCTGTAATTTTAACCGACCAATGTGCCAATAAATACTTTGCATAGTAGCAATTATTTATAAAATAGAGGTATGCAACTTTTATACCTACGGACAGTGATAACTGACGATGACTTCGGCAGAATCTATTACCTTTTGTCTGAATCAATCGATGAAGTTCTAATCAATAAAATAAAAGAACACAGTGCACGCTCTGATATGTTTGAGGATATTGCCTCAGTATTTCAAGACCATTAACACTTACACATTTTGCAAGAACAAATCCAATTTTTGTTAATGATAAACAAAATGTAGATCCTTACATTACTAGTAATGTAACAATTACTTTTTCAATCTTAACTGGAGTAATATTGATCACATTTTTTTGTGAATATAGTTGCTCGAATAGGACCTTCTGAACGTCTAACCTTCTAAACGACTATCAGAACATCATACCTTATAAACAGAGAGCTGTTACTGCTACAATCTGGCTGTGATAACAGTTCAAATTTAATAGTGACACACTCTATTTCAAAACAGGTTTAATAATGTTCGAAAATGCATTACTTCATATTTTTTTTAGTTTTATCCACGATTGTCGAGCTGTACTTATATTACCCATGGAAATATACTAATCTCACAGAGGCAACTAAGTCAGAACTATGCGGGACACCTTGGCAGTATGTCCAAACTATGACGTAGTCCAAACTGTGATGCTGAACCAGTTAAATGCACGATGGATAGTCAAATATTTATTTGACAAATTGGTCAGTCAACAATTATTTAATAATAGGTATTGAAAATACAATATTTCAATAAAGTTCACAATACTACTGCATCAGAGTGATATCCATTCACACATACTAAATTACCAGCATGTTTTCTGTCACAAGGTAAATTATACGGCATTATAGTGAGGCAGTGTGATTAAAATAAGATCCCAGTTTGGGCATTTTTAAAACAATTATGTTTATTTTTATTATACATTTACTTTTACCTTATTCTAATTCATCATTTGTTTAATGGCAATTTATTTTAAAAGTTTTTGGTAATCGTGAAAAACCTACAAGGATCCACTGGGAGTTGGACAAACTTATGTATTTTAACAAATTATTAAATAATAAAATGTTATATAACTGTTTTTACTCCCCCTACATGGTATCGATTTCAAGTAATCACTGATCTTTGTGAACATGCCACTCCTTACGTTATCACAATCTTCGTTACCCGCTAATGCTATATGCAAATTTGAATGCGCGATGTAGACACATTCACATTATGGTAAAATATCCCAAGGGTTGAAACTCACCAGGACTGTGGCCTAAAATCACGCATGGTATGGGTTTCATTTTGAAGATAATCATCGCATCTTAATTATAAAGGTTGGCCAGGGAAGATGCCCGGAAAGTTAAATATTGGGGTCAATTTTGCAATTGTCTTTGAATGCTAAAAAGTCATGTTCTGCCTTTTATAGACTGGCACAGACTGGGCAATTTTTTCCTTTTTAAATTTAAAATTAAATAAAAAAATAGCGAAATTGAGGTGTTAACGCGAAATCCCCTGTAACTGCGAAATAACCCAGACTGGACGTTTTTGCCGCGCCATCTGTGGTGAAAGCAGGAACTAGTGTATTTTCATACTAGTGTTTATGTTAATGGCAGAATTACAGGCAAGAACGTTATCCAATCAGAGTAATTTGACCATTAAACTATATCTAGTTATCCTTTGTACCTGAAGACTTTTCATCAAGTTTCTCGATTGTCAATCATAACAAACGAATTACTATTTATAACGTCTGTACACATTATTCTAAATAAATGGAGAGAAGTAGCTTACGTGTAGCTTTATCTCACCTGGGTTACAGTGAAGCGCGATCTGCACAGAAGACAATAATTGATGGTTTTACTGACGGGAAGATTGTGAAAAAAACATGAGTGAGAGGGGATGCTGGAACCATTACTATGCCTTATGATGATAGTTATCACAGCTGTATTGTATTAAGATTGGCTATAGCCTTGTCACTAAAGTAATAACAATGCAATACTTAGTTATGTCTGCCAGCTGTTATATTTCGTAGTGTGAAATAGGTAAATAGAACAATGATACGAACAAATTGTGCTTCTGGTAGGGTAAATCAAAATATATAGAAATTGGGAAGGGAAGTCATGATGGACAGTACCTTCTGCAAGTGAGAGTCGCTGAAGTAGGCGGTAAGCATGAGGGAACAGTAAAACTAGCTAGAGAAAACGATATGAGAGGGGTAAACAAGAGAAACAAGAGGGAATGTTGTGATAAGAAAGAGATGAAATACAGCTAACCAAAGGAAAGGCCAGGATATGAATGAATAAAAGCTTGCGTCCAAGGGGTGCTAAGTGAGAGAGAGAGAGAGAGGCTCGTGGTAAGCATAAGGGAAAGCCGTGAGGGGTGGCAATTGAAAGACGGAAGCCTGGAAATGATTGTAACCACGGAAGGGGCCACATACGTGAATGGAATCTAGAGGCGTGACAAGGAGTTCATGATAAACAGGAGCAATTCTGCGAAGCCGGCAAGGATTTGTGAGGAAGAAGGGTGGATGGGAAGTGGCAGAAAACATATAGGAAGATTAGAAGAAGACAAAACCGAGAGAGAAGGTCAGTAGAGGCGGAGGTGAGAGGGGGCACCAACTGATGCATTTACTAATCACCACCCATAGCAACACATGCGGTGTGTGTGATATGTTTGAATGATATGGTACAATACATGCGAGGGTTAGCACAGGATGTTTAAATCCCTGTTTGTTATTGTGTATATTATAATAACGTGTAGTGTGACATTTTTCTGATTTATATTTTGTAAACTCTGTTTATTATGTATTATGTTGATATTGAAGTTATTGCAGCTCACCTTGTTGACGCATTCTATTTATACAAGTTAAATAACCTAATTTTAACGTAGTAATGGTTTCACCTCATACTATTTTCATATTTTTCAAAAGTAAACAAATATTAAAAAGGCAATTATACACGCCCACGAAATACCGTTTGTAGTAACTGACAGCTGTTATGAATACAACAATTGTCAGGGTGAATTCTGAATATATATATTGAGCAAAAGAGGAAGTCTGGAGGCTATATAGAAAGGGGCCAGGCAGGCTTATTGGCGAAAAAAGGTAAGCCATGCTAGATGGGGACATGGGAAGTTAACCGAGATTGGTGTAGGCGGAATGTTCGATGGTACAATTAACCCCCGAAAAATGACAATGACTGCAACAATTGAAGGAGAAACTGAACTGGAACCTGTAAGATGCAAGCAGATATTTGTTCGCCATCTTCCAGTGGATAATATGAAAAAACTGACAAGATTAACTGGAAAAAACAATACATTCTGCTAATCTAGAACATTTGTAATTTTTTTAAATGGTTGAAAAATCTTCGAAAATATTATATTTACATTTACAACAAGTCGTCTTCAAATTAAAAAGTAAAATAAAATTGCCATGTTAAGACAGTCTCAATTAGAGCCAATACATTTATTCTATTTTCTGTAATTTGACCTTTATTCAGACAGATAGATAGAACAGAAAATTTATCATTGTGCATAATATAGTGATGGTCATATCAAACATTAGGACTAGATACAGGAATTTTATAACAATGAGGATTTGGTCATCAAGCTAACTATAGAATGCATTGCGTCATTTAGTAGGCAAATAACTGTCAAGCTAAGCACGAATTGGTATTCAAATGTGACGCACATGTGAATATCTCTTTATTGGCTGCTGAATAAACTAACGTCATGGGTTTGGTATAATTCTATTAGCATATACCTTGTTTCATCACAGATCACTACTTCACTTCGCTTCGCTGTTATCTGCAGAAGATATCAAGCTCCGAATGCAATCATTGACATTTAGGTGTTTATTACAACAAGGTAATTGTAAATTACATGTTTGTCTATATGTGTGAAATATGTGTGGATTATATTAGTTCGAAAGATTATCGTTACCTTACACATGCTGTGTAAAATATGTGAAAAAGGATTGTGTTTGTTTGAATCAAGTAGATGTTGTGTTATATATGCTGTGCCAAAAAATAATCGTAATATAATGCTTATTTTAATAACATACTTCTGGGGTATAACATAAAATACTATTCTGTTAACGCGATGGCTTCTGTGCCTCCTTTCGGTAAGTTGGTGACATGACTGCTTAATTACAGACTGTATCACTTTAGTTATTGACCCCTGTGATACAGCATGTGCAAGGATATAGTTACTTGTGATTTTCTGTTCAGTTACGTTAAAATGAATAGATAAATGATTACGAATATTACTCTGAATCAATATACTCGTGGTACTCAAACTCTATTTAATAACATGTATTATTTTATTAATACATAATCTCTAACTTGTGTACACTTTATTCATTTCAAAAATTATTTCCTAAGGTATCAGTAATTAATGTTGGCACACAAACCATCGGTAAATTTTAAGATGAATTCATAAGTGCGAACAGGAACCGGGAATAACAATATAAGAAAAAAACCTTCTGATCCAATGTTTACTTATTTATTACTAAAGTTTGCTTTTATCTAAAGAGTATAGTTGTGTCGTTGTATTACTTTATACACGGATCGTATTAAGCCAGGTAAGATCATGCTCATCTACAGAGCGTTACACTACCATAGTTATTTTGAAGTCAAATTATTTTTGCCGTGGCAGGATTATGGATGCACAAACCCTAAGCATATTTATACGCTGTTGGTCATGGATTGTTGTCATTATTCCCACAAACCAATAAAAGAAAAATCAACGTTCTAGGTATATATATGCTGAGTGTTTGCATAGATGTGGTAGGGGTACAGTTTCAACAGCAGTAACAATCTCCAAATTGATTCGAAATTCATTCCTTCAAATTTGAGATGAGAAATATCAGGTGACGAAATCTTGCTATACTTGTTTGGTTACATTTTAGTACATAACACAACAATATGATTAATTGTTTCAAAAGTAATAGTATCCTCGGGGGCGGACATCCGGGCATGTTTACCGCCTGGCAATCCGCGGCGGTGAAATTAAGGCCCAAAACTCGCAGAAAACGGTACTTTGGGATGATTGTTGAGACTCCTCTGAATAGTGTAACAAGATTAGCCCTACGTGTGTAACATATATAAATTTGGTTGTTCGGGATTACTTCAAAGTTGAGTTTGTGTTGTTTTCTCGAATTTTCACCGGCTCAACCGTCATTCCACAGCAGCGCGCACAGAGCCCATAGAAATGCGTGGTACAGTGGTGCGCGTCGTAGCAACGTGGAACGTCTGTGACGTAGCTCCGCCCCCGAGGATAGTATATTGTTAAAATGTACTCAATTGATATTAATATAGTATCGTGTTATATTATCATGTTATTTGAATAACAAATGTTGTACTTTGTTGTAGGTTGATTGGCAATGGCAAGGCATTTACCGAAGATATATCTCCGTCCAATCGGTATTTGTTCGATTATAATTATAACATGTGCTATAGTATGCGTCAAAATTTCGTTTCATCATGCCCGGCTCAGTCACAGAAGCGTGAATGAAGATGCAGTTACTGGTCACAGCCCAACGCGTTTTAACATCAGAAGCAACATGCTGCTTACCCAGAACGAGGAATGTTCATGTCCAAAACCAGTGATCGGTCCTCTGGAGTTGGACAAACGCCTGCAACAAAGAAAGGAGTTCATCGAATGGAAACGACAGGAAGATAAAACAGCAGAGCCTGTAACAAGATGTGAAGCCATGTCTCCTATAGAATACATTGGATCTGGTATCACTGTTGAACCTTTAAGCTCAGTCCGCCTAGTTGGCATAAAGGTACACCCTACTGCGTTCAGAAAAGACAACCCGGAGTTTAAAATATCCTTCATGTCCAGAAGGTCATTGGGATATATCTATGTTGAGACAGGTAAATACGCATTACATATAACAGGCAACAACACTCGTCAAATAACAATAACAGCTGACGATGTTGACGATCTGAATACTGTACTGAAACATTTAGTTTACACCAGTGTCGAGTACCACATAAGGCAGAGAGATGTTATTGATATCATGTCAGGAGATCTTCACATCTCCATCAATGTTCTCACTCAGAGACTTCGTATGCCTAAGCTTTATGACCCGAGACTTGACGGTGACATCAGTAATAAAGTAACTGTCGTATCGAAAACATTTGAACGTTATGACTGCATCAACAAGCTCATTTTGAGTGTTAATAAATATTATCCCAATATGTCCATACTAGTAGCTGATGATTCCCGTGTTAAACAACAGTTGAATGGAACTAATGTGAAGCATTTTCATATGCCATTTTTAGAAGGCTTGGGTGCTGGTAAAAATCTGCTTGTAAGCCAGGTGCGTACAAAGTACTTTCTGTGGACTGATGACGACTTTGTATTCATTAATGAAACTATTTTAGAGCGGTTTGTAGAAAAACTGGAGTCTCCAACAGCAGAACTAGACTTAGTGGCTGGCTACGTAATGGATAACAGAGGAATGGTTTCTGACACCATCGATAATGACATCTGGAAATGGGTTAGTTATAGGCGAGAGGAAGATGGCAGCGGCTGCATTCGGAGAACAGATTCACCATTTCCATATGGCAATGTCAAAGAATTCAAGAATTGTAATTACAAGGATGTTACGCCAGACTTCTTTTTAGCAAAAACTGAGGCGGTAAGGAAAGTGGGATTCGATCCAGAGTTTGAAAGGATTTCTCATCGTGAATTCTTCATAGATGGAATAGGATACCTAAAGATTGCGCAGTGTGATGACGTCGTTATTCTACACGATCGAGAAAGGAACAAGGTTTACAACAAATACAGGCATTCAAATTTTCCTGAACCAGTTGCCATTGAACATTCTAATCATGTTTTATTTAAAAACAATCTGCAGTGCTACCAATCATGGAATCAATTTTATTTTGGGAAACAAAAGCGCAGTTAGACAAACAATTGCACTGATGTGAAGATTTGTTGCCATTAAAATAGTCGTTTATTCGCTCCTGTCATTGCGTCGTCTGTTTTATTTGCTTTATGCATGCATCCTTTATTTTATGTTTTTCTTTTCATATTACCTCAAACTCTAGAAGTGTGTATGGAAGAAGCGATGTGCATTGTTGTGTGATAACTGTCATGAAGGTAATAGGGGATTTTCCGTACAATTGCGAGATCTCGCGAGATGTATGAAAAACGCGCGTCGAACGTCTGCCGCAAAAATCGAACGATTTGATTTTGAACTAGAATTTCTTTATTTCGTAACTCACATCGACCCGCCGATCTTCGACAGAGGAATATTGCTTCCGAATACCCTTACTTAATCAAAATTGCCTATCATCAAATGTGGACAGCACATTATTAAACATGGAAGGGTCCCCCAAAATACTTCGCGTTTGTCGAATCTCACGCGATGTTTGACGCCACTACGACGCTATGACCTTTGTTTGTCCTGTTTTTTACGTTCGATTTCACGCATAACGCGTGATTCTCGCAGTGAACGGAAAATGGTCTATTGGCAGTTCATACATGCTTACTACTCGGGAATGACAATTTGAATCTTTCAGGTGTGATTGTGATTTACATAACAAAGGATATTTACAAATTTGGAAGGACAATTGGAATCAACCAGGTGTGATTGTGATTTACATAGCTAAAAATGCTTTCGATCTACAGACCTGCCTACGTGAGACAGAAAGATAACATTCTATTTGCCTCATCCAGGTGGTGTACCTGAATCCATACCTTAACATAGGGTAGATTGAGGACAGTTGTGGTCCTTCATTTCTAGTGCCCTATGTGTTCCTGCTGTGATATTGTGAGACAAGTGATACAGGCTTGAATCAAGATTCTATGAGACTTGTATAAACTGCTCTGCAATCTCCTGCTTTCAGTGGTGCCCTTCAAATGACCATCTATTAGTGCAATTTTAGACAACAAAGGCATCATTTCTAGTGGTTGCATGAAGGCAATGTTATTAATCCAAAATTATTGACGTCGTATTCATTAGTTCCTTTCCCTACTCCAAAATGTACTATTTCTTATTCTTAAGTTGTTTCAACTCTGGTACCCGCAATGCCGACACACTGCATATTATCGCATAGATTAAAGCTCCAAAAAACAGTTTTACCACTGTGGCACCAAGTGAGATTATGTAAACATACCAGGGTTAAAACACTGTGTAGGCATTTTACAAGTGATTTATTTTAACACTCTAATTCAAACCATGGTACATTTTAGTAGCAATGATTATCTCAGTGCCAATACTGTTATTAAAAACACAGTCACACAACCTAGAAATACATGTCAGTTTAAGTTGTTTTTAAAGAATGAATATTTCGCAAGCATTATAAGGTTCCGATAACTGCAATTTTAATACTATTGGATGTATTTGAGTGGCCCATACAGTTCATGTGTCTGATGATACTCTAACTAATATTCAATATCCCCTAAATCTAACGGCGGAATTCATGATGGACGAGATGAGATGGGTTGTATGTATGCCTAGTCTGTGTTATTGGGTACAAAAACTAATTCTAAGTTCCTATGACTTAAGTTATACGAAATTAAAATACCAAAACAATAAATATTGTTCGACGTGAATATATTGAGCAACCAAATCTTTCTGCACAGACTAGTGTCTTACGAAATGCCCGCGACAAGACATATAATATATATTTCGACATATGAGGCAAGATCCCAAGGTGGGCCTCAGAACATGGTGCCATCAAGCACTGGGTAAGACAGCTGCCAGGTCAAAGACTTGTTGGGTGAAAAGGGGAGGACAAAGATGTATATAACCCTCCTTAATAAATTAGTCACTAATCTTGGCATATTTTTCTGAAAAAAGAACTACTCAAAAACTCAAGGACCATTCAAAAACCCTAACTATTTGGGTAAAGTGAACAATTTGCTTGAAGAAACGAGTTAGTTAGGAAAACATCTTGAAAACAATGTTTTCCTAAATTCCCTAACCAGACACTCTTTGTATCAGCCCAACACCAAAACAAAAAAGAGAAATAAATTGTTTGCACAAATGAGAAGATATATAACCCAGAGTTGACATAAGGGCTGACCATACTGGTCCAAGCAGGATATAAGGAAACAACAACTGCCCATGCTAGTAGCTAGACTAAAATTGTGCATATTGACGGATGTGCAGTTTATAAATGCATCCGATGTCCACCTTCCCAGACTTCTGATTTGTGCATCAGACAAGCCAGAACATAATGCCTCTGTCTGATGCAGCTGCTGTACGGAAATTATGATCCTTATAATATTGGGGGATTAAGCCATAACAATGTAGCCCTGCATTGAATTTAAGCATAAAGTAATCACGATTCATAGGCTGTTGATCTGACATACAGAACAGATGTCACGCATATCATTTGACCCTAACTCTAAAACAATAATATCCGGCGAAACCCGGCTAACCACACTAAGGTAACAGGTTGCTGTTGATGCTCATCCACAAAGGTTTTGAGTCGCCTTACAAAAGAGTGTTCCTTTGTTATGGACGCACACACCCTTCACCTTACACGTAATAAAATGACAGTCGAATTAAACAAATGAGCCCGCGGCAGACTACAAATTCAAATCGCTTCTAGGAATGAAATTCAAATGATATACCACACAAAATAACCGTCATTCAAATTTTGGATGTATCAAGGTTAAGAAATATACCAAGTGAAGCGGGGATCAATAAAAATGAGTATTATTTCAAAAATTTACCACACTAGGAAAAAACACAAATATTTCTGTTGTGTCTGCCTTAAAGAGAAGTGGCGTAACACCTCGCGCATCGAGGATTGCAATCTAACTACGCCCATCACCACCGTTGATGGCGAACTATCGCTTGCATTCCCGACACAAAGCATATGCAATACATTATATACAGGTAGTTTACATGCTCTGTGACCTGCACAGGTATTATATCGTATACTATCTTATTTGTAGTAACCGGTAGTTCTAAAAATAAAATTCTGTTAACTGGTCAACTAAAGCATAGGCGGGTAGTGTAGGGTACAAATGTGAGTAAGAATTCACTGATAGCAAAGAAATTCAATGTAGTATAAATGAACGTATATTTTCCAGATGATAAAATTTAACACACGGAGGAAAGACTTACCATACTAATGTTAACTTTAAGCATGTAGCTCCCAATTGATAATAATAATATCTTTATTGTGAACAATTTTACATTTGGTCATAAAAAAGTAGTATTTTATGAAATGTGATATAATATTTGTAAATAAATGAATAATATAATTTCAAGATCCTTCTTGTTGTACATACACATTTACCAAAATAATGTTTTTACTTGAAAGTAAATATGTGAATAGGTTTTTCTGTCTTTCATAAAAAAATCGTTCAAGCATCATATTTCTGACAAGTCGATAAACACGAAATCGTCGTTGATTAAATTGTAATTACATCTTTGGTGTATCCAGTCTTTTGCTGGAGTTGTTTAATGTAGTTGTTAATGCTAAATATTGTATAAATTTCGTCTAGCTTTTCCAAAAACGTATATAACTTGTAGCCTCAGTTTACGTTTTTCTTTTGAAATAATTTACTATCCATAAATTCACATCTTTACTTTACAAAGATTTTTAGGTTGTTATTGATGAAATGTTCTTTTCTTCTAAGAGTTTTATTGCAAAATTGACTGTATTACATTTAAGCATTCACATTGTATATTGTTAGTCAGTTTTAGGTAAGCTTGCTTTGATTATCATGTGGTAGTTCCTTTATGTTCAGAAAGTATTTATGGGCCTGTATTTTTGCACAAAATTGCCATGTTACAAGACTTTTTAATCATTTGAAAAAATGTTTTTAAAATTTATTATTATTGTTTTCAGGCTTCAATATAATAATATATAATTCTCATGTTTCTGATCCATAATATAAAATTGGCTTGATATAAATGTTAAATAATATCATTTTGTGTTCAAAGATACAAATATAATCCTATTCACAATGTGAATTGATTTGACTGCCTTACTTTACTTACTAAGTGTGATATTGCATCATTGAAACTCATATTTGATTTAATAACAATTATAAATATTTGATATTTTGATAATTGACAATATTTAGTCAGTGTATTTAACACTGTTTGGAGACCAGTCTGGGAAGTCAAAATAAGTGCTAGATCATCAGCATTCATAATTGAGTTAACTAGTATTATTTAACAAGGAGGGAGTCTGTCACAAGCCTTGGCAAAAGCTACGAAGAATACACATAATTTTATTTGTTTGATATATTTATGAATCAAAAAATCAATTTACTTGAATTCAATTGCATAAATAGAAAGCTATAGATGTCGTCGAGGGGGCACGTACAATAATTGTGGGGGAGTTATGTGAAGTAGGTTTGTTAGGATTTAGGGGATACAATATGACGTGTTTCATATGGAAATGATCAGAAATGTTGAACATATGATAACTATCCATAAATTGCATGCAAAAACTAGACTTAATATTGTTTGTTCTTTGCCAGACAGCATAAATTTTAAAAATAATTTCTGGTTTATGTACAATTAGAATTATTGTCTATGTCTGTTTTAGAAACTTTGATTGATATGCTCCTTTGAATAAAATTAATCAGTTATTTTACGTTGAATTTGATTTATTTGGAAATAAATAAATGGATTCATGAAAACTGTCCCCATTTCATGCCATAACTTCCGAATCATTTATGCATTATGGGTAAGATTGTAATCGCAATGCATACTGGGATTTGTGTTTTTAAAATATGATTTCTGTCTGCAGCAAATTTTGTTGAATTCGTACATTAAATCGTAAATGGTGTCTATGTTTTTTTATTACAAGACGTCGAATTTCAATCATGCCAAATGGATGATACACGATGGGAAAATATATAGAAGTCCGCCTCCGCAAATAATTACAAGTTTTAATTTGTGTTTGTGATTTTGATTTCATGATGTTTGGTTTTAATTATTTTCAAATTATTCAATACAATGTATTGTTGGATAATTATATGTGCATTATGCATACTGAGAATCATTGTGACTTTAGGTTGAAATTAATATGTCTATTGTTACTCGAGGCACTGGTCGTAAGTAATTGTATTTCAAATCTGTCTAGTCCTGTTCATGTTCATGTCATACATCTTTTCAAAGCTGGGCTTAGATGATAGAAATATTGACCATTCGACGGAATACAAGACGAAGACCATCATCAATTGACTGTGCATGTTCCACACCCACGTGTAAGTTGGCTATAGATAAAGGTCACATGAAATGTGTTCTGTTCTAGGTGTTGGTGGTAAGCCATGGACTAACTGCTAGTCTAACTAATATGTGTGAAATGTAAGATTCCCAGATATAAAATAGAAATATATAACAAAAAACAAACAACTCTCACTATGTGATAAAGTGAATTCCATGGAAGCATGTAAATAAATATTCACAAAACATCATTTAAAACCAATGAAGGCATATTCATTGGCTACAGCGAATTTCATGAAATATTCATAAAACATCTATCTTTGAAAAAACTCGTACTTCATGCAAATCGAAAACATAAACATTATGTAAGCCATTTTATATTCGGTAATGCTAACGAGTCACCCACGAGTCTGTGTGGGTTTTCTTCAATCATAAATCGATTGTTCTGCACACAAACCAAACTCGTTCTACCGATTGCATTACGTACTTAACCCGTGCCATATTTGTTTTTAAAGTGCCTGTGCAATGCCCACCCTCACGTTTCCCATTTTAGATCTGTATCCCACTGAAATGGGCAGTTATTGATTTTTTTGCTGAAAATGATTACTCGTATCCAAGAAAATTTGGGATATTTCTCGTGTTGTAGCCACGCCCACCTATCCTGAAACGGTCGACTGTTTCCGGATTTCCGACTCTCGCCGAAAGTGCGCCACCAAATGCCAAAATGTGAGAGGAAGTCATACCCCTGAGCCGTAATAACACTGGTCATTCAATATACATTTAAACGATATACATTTTTAAGTCGGCGTTTTTTCCTTTCTTTTTTTGTTTATTTTCTTTTTTTTGAGAGAGAGAGTTTTTAGATGTTGTGTTGTGGGCAGTTGCAGTGAAACGTATAGTCATAGTGTAAGTATTCACACGTTTCTAATCGATCCGAAGGTGCGACATCAGTGGACGAAAGCCACTTAACCTCAGATTCATTTTTTGGAAAAACTGTCCTCGTCCATGAAAAAAACAACAACTAGGTTTAAAGAGAAACGCCGACAACATAAACCTGGCGCAACACTTTTGAAAGAAATAGATTCCGGACCATGATCACCGATGCGGATTTCAGAAGAGAGAGAGACGTCCGGCAAGTGTTTCAAATGAGTTGACTTTTTTGCGATCCTGATTATCGTTTTATAGAGACCATTTAGTCCCTGTTAAGTAAAAGGTAGCAATAATTTCGACAGTGACACGAAAACGAAGCGTCGGATAAACAGGAAATTACACAGCCCTTACACACTGCTAATTGTTTTCATTTTCGAAGGCTAAAAGTTTCTGAATTGTTTGGTGGTTTGTGTTGAATGTCGAATTCACACCTCTGTTCTTTTTTTACTTCCATGCTTGCAGCTTGATCTGCGTAATAATTTATGAAATAAGAATCCGGGCTTGGTCAATGTGTTTCCACTAAATAAAGTTTTAATATGATGTTATAATTATGACAATCACGCCATGGATCACGCTAACTCGAATCCACTCTGAATTTATCTGTATGTGTGTCGATCTCGATTATTTTTGTTATCCAATTAAACGCCGCTTTTAACGCACTTTCCCTCGTCGTGACCCGACGCGTTCACCTATTTAAACAAAATTTCAATTTATTTCCACGCGACTGTCATTTATTTAGTAACTGTGATTTGTCGTTTTTTTTAATTATTTTATAGTGATCACTATGGTCTGATGTTTAGAATGTCAAAATATGTTCTCTTTTATTTTAATTTTGAAAGTTTTACTCAGACGATCGATGAAATAAAACAGTGTAGTGACGTGCCTAGTAACCTGCTAAATAACGAGATAATTCCGACGTCAAATTCTATTTTGTCCAGCGACAGTGTACAAACGTGCGCCGCTGACGATCACGGTGACCAGCTACACCAGAACGAACATATTTCGCATCTAACTCAACCCCATGCAACAAAAATTGATAGTATGTGTTCATTATGGTCCATTCCTCCTCGACGAACAAGTACATAAGTGGAAATTTAGTCAAAGACGAGAAAACTGCAGAAGAAATTTGCCTTATTTACACGTATCGGCAATGCAAGCTGCCATGCGACTTCCCCTTCTGACGTCACAAGGTGAATTTCTGTATGCAAATAAGAAGCTAATGAGGAGCCTCGTTATTAATACACAAAAATAAAGTTGCCGCAGATTGAGTTTAAGACACATTTGTTTCATCTAAAAAAATAATTCATGCTTAGAAACATGAAAAAATAATAATATTTATGTATCAATGGATAATTTTAGGCATGAAAATAGCAGCCATTTCACAGGCACTTTAACAGTCATTTGAAATTTATATTAAAATAATTATTAATACTTAATATTAAATTGCAAGCAGCATTGTCAGAAAATGTATCTGCAGATACTCATTCGAATGGGGTGTTGATACCAATATTCCTGCATAATAGAGTGTAAACATGTTAAATATATCTTTATATCTTTATATCAGCATAACCATGTGACTGATAACAATTTTAGGGGAAAATTTGGGTGTATTGCTTATGCATATTTATAAATAACCATTTCTTGAGTCAGTTAAATCTTTTGTTTCATGCCTTCATTATGGCGCTGGTTGCATGTTCATTTCTCAACAGTGTTACAGATATGGCAGTTATGCATATTAATCAGCTCACATAACCATGTATAGTCATCTGTTATTTTCATCAAATCTTCAACATTGTCATAATAACACAAAATTCATATTCATAACTGCAACAGTGTTTGAGATATAACAGTTATGCATATTTACTGAGGTTAGGAGCCCCACCCCATGTGCGCCCAGCCACATGACCTAAACATGTAACATTCAGTTAAAAAATGTTTCTCAAGCTTAGAATGCACATACAAATTTTCACCCCAATCGGACCAATACAACACATGTAATTGCTCATTTCTCGTTTTCACAAATCCAAGATGGTGGCCAAACCACGTGAAGGATCGACATTTTATTTTTTTAATAAAAAGCTGTGATCAGACATGTCACATACATATTAATTTGGTGGATGCACTTTTGAGAAACGAATGCTTACAATTTTGTTCAGTTTTCCCTATAATCCAAGATGGCGGCCAAACCAAACGAGACTGAATAAAGATATATTAATCTTCCCATATGCGGCTATGCATATTATATACAAAATCGGCGGTCAATTGGTTGAATCCCCAATGAGAAAGAAATGCACAAACTTTTGGTCTTATTTTTAATATTAAAAATGGCTGCCAAACCACGTGCCAAATCAAATTTTGTGCTCAAACTTGAAGAAGCTATGTAATGGATGTCACATGTCAATCGGTGTGCAACTTTATGAGAAAAAGATTTTTGAAGGATTTCGAAAAAAACCCATAATAGCAGCAACAGTCACGTGACTTTGTCGCATACGACTTATTTATCACTTCCGTGTCACTGAGAATGTTCTAGAACCGTACTGTGCCTGGGTGGAATATTCTAAATTTTTAGAAAATGGTTGAATAGGTAATAGAACACTGTAGGAGGCAATAGAGGATAATGGAGCATTCTAGAAATTTGTAGTAAGTTCCAGACTCATTATGTATGCTGATGTAATGGTCTATTTATAGACAGTGGGGGTATATATAGGGGAGTTGTTCAGCACTGAGTTCAGATCGGAGATCTCGTTGAATTGTATTGGAGTTTAAGTATCTAGTTATTGGAGTAGTGGAATTTTACCGCGTTATTGTACTTGATGTTTGCAGAGTAAAATAATACCAGTACCAGTTGAAACCTCATCTGTTGGCTCCGTGTTCGTATTTTATCATCGCCGCCAGGGAAGTCTTTCTGTTACTGTTGCCATTTTGGTATTTGAACCATCACACCTGTACTATACCAATTACGGTAATATTACGTTGCGTGTGACAGACTTCTGGATGTTCTTTTACCACATTAATGATAGGCATGGGCTACAGGTGCAACACAACAAGAATTTGTACTTCTAGAGCGCCACGAAGTGGTCAAAATGGCAGCTTTAGGTTTTCACTACATCCAAGACGGCGACCAAACTAATGGACAAATCAAATTTAGTTTTTATAAGAAGTAGATATAGGTTAGTAGAAGCTAAATACTAAGTTTCATAGCCACCGGCCATGTTTTTTAGGAGATGAAGGGATATTAATGAGTCAGCATTATTTTTAATTGACATAACAGACCGCTAAAGTTTTTATTGGCGATATTTATTGCACCCTCTATAGCGACAGTTGACCAATACAAGTTTAGAAGTTTGGTGCACACGTTCACATCACCACCAATCAGCACAGTAGGTTTGAAAACATTCTGTTCAGCCATTTTCTCAAACGAGGTGATGAAAAAACAACGGAAAGAAGAAAATCACGGCTAAAACAAAAGGGCTCCAACCATGAAAGGGCATGGACCCTTTAATATTTAAAGGAAACTGATGTTAAGGACCTAATTTGTTATAGAAAATCACCTTTCACAATTTTAAATTTATACATATAGAGTTTATATTGACAGATACATTAACTTGACAGATACATCTCTATTTTAGAACATTTATAATTTATGGCCGACCTATTCCCAGCTACCAGTACTTCGCTGAATTTCAATCACGTGACTCTATATGTATATGTAATAGATGATTTTCCGTTCAACTGCGAGATCTCGCGAGTTACGTGAAAGACGCGCCGAACGTCTACTGTAAAAATCAAACTTTTTGATTTTGAACCCGAATTTCTTTATATCGTAGTTATTATTGCGTTTGCATGAAAATATGTTCGCGTTTGTTGAATCTCACACGATGTTTGTTGCCACCACGACGCTATAACAGTTTCGTTCTATTTTTATGTTCGATTTCCCACATAACTTAACCATAACAAAAATGGTCTTATATTGATTGTTATAGGTTTGTATCTTCGAATACGAATGATTAGTTATAGTCTTTATAAAGAAGATTTTCAAGAAAAATTTCACTATACTCAACAAACCTTTTCACACAATTCACAATTGGTAGAAGATCATATGAGATTCCAGGACAAGTAACTCAGCTATTTCACTGTAAACGATAGAGGGCGGTGTTTGTCGCAGAATGCTGACAGTTCTTATCATGGTTGATGATGTAAATAAATTTAGTGCTCATTTAGCATCTACGTAAACAATATTCTAAAACTTATTTAGCTTCATCATACTTGAAGAAACAATTTATGAAAATTATACTATGTTTTTCCCTCACAATGGAATTGTCAGGTTGAGTAAATGTGTTACTTCCTTTGTTTCAAATCTGTCAAATTTTATGTACTAATAAACCAGACATAGCCGAAAATGCCCGGATACTGGAAAAACGGAAAAAGACGTGGTTTGAACATTCAGGAATCGGCAATGATAATTGATTTTATTATATACTGTTGCTTGTCATGTGTGTGTCGAACTTTAGCTCATTTGTTTCTCTTTTTTAAATCTGCATCTACATTTATCTCGTGGCAGCATTTTATGACCATACAGTAGCAACAAGATTACAAAAATCAATTCGCATATTCCAACCCAGAAACAATGAAACCACGATTATTTGCATACAAATCAGTACCCAGAACCGCTGTGACTGTTTGCCAAAAATATTGAAGTGGTTTCTAGAAACAAGTCATATTTCGAAATAGCGTCCCCTGTGTTAAAACCAACTGGAAATAAAGAAGCTAATTTCATCTAGAGAGGGCCTTATTACGTACTCTTTGGTGGATTAAAAAAAACAAAACAATCTGCAGTCTAAGTTACAGAAACAAATATTGTTAAAACTAATCTCACACATAATTGATACAGCTTAACAAAATACAAATTTACAGTAACAGTATCTTTAAAAAAACAGAGCTGAGAACGAGAGAGAGAGAAAATAAATTGCACAGTATTACGCTGCTACCAAGACATAGTGGATCTCTCCAGTCATCCACTGAAAAAACATAGGAAATGGATACGCTTGTGTGCGAATGATAATTTGCATAAAACATCTGTTTTTCGGGAATAACATCCCTATTATCATACATTGAAACGTGAAACAAATTGAAACGAGGAAAACTTTGCATGCCAACAATCTTACAAAGCATGAGCCACCTTTTTGTTGAGGGAGCCAATAACACCGAATAAACGGCATGATGAATACTATGTCAAAGTAAAAACGTACTGCATGCCTACCTACTATGTTAGCAGCAAATAAGCATTTTCGTAGAGGGCTTTAGTTTTTTTGTTGTTAGAAGATTAAAATACAATGGCACAACCACTGTAACATAAACACCCCAGAAATTATACACCAAAATATAAATAGCGGAGAAATATCAACTTCCTAATTTAGTTCTCATATATTAACACGTCTTCTCTTAACACCACTGTTCCCCGAGTAGCGCAGCCAGTTGTGTGACTGTACATGTGCGGTAAATACAAACTTGCCAATACGTTAATACTCTGAAATAGAAATATTTATTTTTGTAACGTCGATTGGTACATCATCATATCGGTATAATGTATTGTGATCGCGATAATTAACACCGATGACGAGTTTCTTGTAATTGATAGTGGTTTTTAAATGTATAATGCCAAAAGCGTGAATTTTAAAGAACGACAACAATTTGTGAATGTACAGTGCCACATCCGCCTCGTGCATTGTCACGATTGCCTTAATTAAATATGGGTAGATAATTTGTTAAGAGAACTATTTGAATTCAACCATGTTTTAGTTAAGCCCACGAATGTTTTAAAATTCTCAAAAAAGATAGTTCACCAAGTGGTTAAAGAATAATGAGTAACAAATACCGTAAATAAATAGTTAGATAAATAAAACGCCTAGTTCGAAGTGGGTGGTTGAATACAGTCGATTTCTTTCAGTGATGATATTTTGGTGGGCATCTCTCCCTCTTGGTTCCTCACGTAAATGTCTCAGTTGGTATAAATTTTCAGTTACAAAGTTAACTATTTTCTCGTTGGTATTGTCAAACAACTCTTTATTCAACCTTAGTGAATATATATGAGTTACGGAGGGTCGTTATCAAAACTAGGGATGGCGAACGGTACCAAATTTAAGATAGGGACGCAAATGGACGAGATGAGCATGAAGTACAGCAAGCTGGTGATAAATTACGGAAGGGAGGTAAAGAACAAGGAATGCTGGGAGAGACGGTAAGTTAGAAAAGAAAACAAAAAAGGAGATAGGCAAGAAAAAATAATGAATAATAGTTAGAGTCTTGTTGTGTAGTATGTAAGGGATGGAAGCAGGCAGGATCTGTGAACAAGGGCATAAGAGGGCGACAGTTCAAAAAGGGCCGTGGGTGTTAGGGGATGCTTGAAGTGACAGTGAACAAGAGTGAATCCAACAGGAGCAGTGAGCATGAAAGGTACGGCAGCATTAAAAAAGGGGTGATGGTGAGGGTGGTAAATGATTGAATGATTTCTCTTTCTCAAGTAAATGTTATTATAATTTTTCAAAAGTACACGAAAATAAATTCAATATTCATAAATATGCTTACATATGCCAGGTGTTATTATTGATTCGTCAACATAGGTAAATATAACAATGACTTTAGCATTGTGTGCTTCATTGAAAGTAAATTATAGATATAAGTTTAAGAAAGAAGGGAAGTATTGGGTGGGCCATGAGTGAGGACAGGCTAAAGCTGGCATTACGCAGGAGGAAGAGGGTGACACATCAGGACAGGATACCGGGAGGAAAGGTAAGCAAAAGAGGGAAACTTGGGAGAGGCATGAGGCAGGAGCACATGGCTCCAGTGGTTAGTTGAGGCTTGCATGGTTCTGATTAAGATAGGCGCACTGGAAGGGACCACACACGCAAAGGGACGTCAGGACCAGTGAATTACTGCGAGAGGTCGGGAGGAACTGCAAGCGAAAGAAGGTGGTAGGAGGGATCTTTAGAAAGAAGGGGGATATGTTAAACGTTAAACGTGACCAGAAATGATACAGTACGAGGCATCAGGTGAGAAAGGGAGGCAAAATTATGCAACGCGTACACGGTGTTTTTTTGTTTGTAATGCTATGGTGATAGAAAGGCTGGGGTAAATACATTTTGGCATAATTCTTTGATTTCTAATGTGTATAATCCGTGATATTTTCACGTCCAGATGGGCTGATGACCAATAGGGGCAGCCAGGGGGTTCTATAATTGAGTAAGTGGGACTGGAAAAGAGCGCAGACAAAGGGGGAATTCAAGAGCGGTAAATTACTTTGGGATACAATTGTTGTGAGGTCGGAGGCAATGTAAAAATAGGGGATGGGGTGGGAAATTGCAGAAAGGATATAAGAAAATTAGGAGAACCACTAGTTAGAGGGGCAGTCCAGAAAGGGCCACAAGTGAAAGAGGGGCACCAACTGACGCATTTACTAATCTTGAGTTGGCATAGCAACACAGTCAGTGCATGGGATTTGTTTGAATGATATGGCACAGGATGTCCAAATCCCTATTGTTTAATATCATGTCGTGTATTGTGAAATTTGTCGTTATTTTTATATTTGTTCTGTTTAATATTTTGTAAATTATATGTTGAAAATAAAGCAATCGCAGCATATCAAGTTGAAGTTGTAGATGGTCTTCTACTTTTCTAAATTTAGTTTAACGTAGTAATGATTCGTAGTAATGACCTCATACTTCGGTATCTTAGATCAATCCTTCAGAAGTATACAGTACAACAAATTGTATTCAACTACATATTTAGGTTAATATTTTCAGAATTTTTCAAAAGTACTGAAACGTAAATTTGATAGTCCTACAAACGCTCATCAATTACTATTTGGTGCGGTTGCAGCTGTTATATTTTTTGTGTGAAGTAGGTTAATATAACAGTGACAAATGAGAGGGAAGCCAGGAAGGATGGCAAGCGAAAAATGGAAGCTGTGAAAGAATGGTAAGCATGAGTTGAAAGGCATCAAATGAGAGATGAACAACAGGAGGGTTGATGGCAAAGATTGGTGGCCAGGAGTTGTTTATAAGTAAGTAAGCGGGGCTGGGAAGGACAGACAAATGGAGAATTCAAGGGTGGTGAATTACTATGGGATGCAATTGTGTGAGGTCGAGAGGAGCTGTAAGAATATGGAGAGATGGAGATATACCTGAGACGATACAGGAAGATTATGATGAGCCAAAGGTTTGAGAGATAGGTCAGAAGAGACCACAAGTGAGTAAAAGAAGAAACTAACGCATTTACTAATCCTGAATTTGCATATCAACACAGGCGGTGCGTGGGATTTGTTTGAATTACTCAAAAAGTGAACATTTCTTTCTGATTAATATAAAAATTTGGATGAAATATGATCGCCGGTAACTGTTTGGAGAGATTGCAAAAAAATAAAATTATGTGAGAAAACTAAATATGTGGAACTATAACTGATAGTGAAACATTGTAAAAGGTCTTAACCAATTGGGAGAAAACAGCTGGAAGTAGATGAGAGGGAAGGCTGGATTGATAATACATATATTAAAGTTTTGGTTTGTGTTACATCACATAAACATTGTAGATTGATTGTATTAAGGTTGACTACAGTCCTGTTACATCACTTTATTCAATTTAATTCTCGCTAAAAGCATTTTGTGAATGCTAGCTGTTAGTATTCCTCAGTGTAAATGGAGAAAAATATCAATGACATGAACAATTTGTGCTTCTGGGGAAGGGGGTAACTTATGAATATATAAGAGTTAGTAATTGTAGTTGTCAATAGTAGGGACGGCGAACGGTACCATATGCAAAGTAAGCAAAAGAGGGTAACAGCACAAGAAAGGCGGAGTAGAATGCAGTGATGAGTTGAGTCTTGCATGGGTCTTAATTGAGGGAGGGGGACTGAGAGAGACCACAAACGCAAAGGGAGTGCAGGGTCGGTGAATTACTGTGATAGGTCCGGAGGGACTGCAAGCAAAAAGGGGTGGTAGAAGCGATCTGTAGAAAGAGAGAGATGTGTTGATAAGAGAAGGTGAAACGTGAAAAATTATACAGTAAGAGGCTTTAAGTGAGAGAGGTAGGCCAAATGATGCAATGCGTATCCATTGTGTGTGTTTTGCTGTAATGCTGTAGAGATAGAAAATCTGGGGTTGAAACATAATTTCATAATGTTTGGTTTTCTAATGTGTATATTCCCTGATATTTTCACGTCGTTTTTTTTCATCTTTCGTGCTGTGTAATGTCAAATGTACAATGATACATTCTATGGTGATAGTTAATAAGAACAGAAAAATAATTTACTTACTTTTACTCAATAAATAGAAATAGAAATGATTCCACCACAGATTTCAGTTCCTTAGGTAAATAATTTCATAATAATTATTAAAGGTACTGAAACATAAAGTCTATATTCATACAAACGCTTACAGAATAGTATTTGTCGAGATATCAGCTGTTATTAACTTGTGTGTGAAAATAGGTAAACAGTGACACATGAAAGGGAAAGCCGGAAGAAATAGGATCGTCTGGGAAATCGCATATGAAGTTTAAGTTGAAGGTTGTCTTCTACAATTAAAATTAAAATTATTTAACGTAGTAATGATTTCATCTCATACTTCGGTATCTTAGGTCAATCTATCAAAAGTGTACAATACAACAGAATGTATTAAACTATATTTTTGATTAAATACTTTCATAATGGGAAAGGATAGTAAGCATGATTTGAAGGACATCAAATGAGACGCGGCAAGATGTGGATTATAAATAAGAAAGCGGGACTGGGTTCAACAGTGGTAAATTACTATGGGATGCAATTGTGTGAGTTCGGGAGAAGCTGTAAAAAGAGGGACGGTTGGGAAATTCCAGAAGAGTAGGAAGCGCCAGGAGTGGACATAAGTGAGGGGGCACCAACTAGCGGATTTACTAATCCTGAATTCGCATGGTAACACGTGTAGTGTGTGAGATTTGTTTGAATCATATAGTGAAAAGATATTCCCTATTTTTTGAATATGATATAGTCTTTTGTGATATTTTTACAATATTTTTATAATTGTTCTGTTTTAGACACCCATCAGAAGGTAGAAAAATGCTTAAAAAAGTTTTTTCGGCATCTTTCGTCACAAGCAAGCATTTGCGCTAGATCAAGTCCTTATTTAGTAAGGTTTTACGTCAGGGGCGATGACAAAATTAAAAATCATTTTTCGACCATTTTGGGGTCAAAATTCAAAACTGGTCCAATTCTTGAGATGCATATCAATTCACTCATCTTGATTTATAATTTGACCTGTTTTTGATCTAGCGTTACGTAACAATGACCGAAAACATGGAAAGGTCAACATACTTTCTGTTGTGATCGTAAACTATGAGAGATTGTAAGCAAGAGACGAAAAACAACAAGCAAGAGGGACAGAGAAGGAAAAAAAATGAAGAAGTGCTGGAGTACCGAGGGGTAGTAAGTGAGTGAGTACGGGCAAGAAAGGGGTAGGCCAGGAACGTCTTAAGTGCGAGAAGAGATATCAAAGTGAAAGTAATAATTGAACAGTTCAAAAAAGGCCGTGGGAGAGATGGAATGCCGGGAGTGATAGAGAATCCAACAGGGGAAAAAGCTTGAAGCGTGGGCAGCATTGAAGGGGGATGATGGTCAGGGTGGTAACAAACTAAATGATTTCAATTTCTCGGGTAAAATTTTTCAAAAGTATTCAAAAATAAATCATACATATGCTTACAAAATACCATTTCCTTAGAATTCCAGCTGTTATTATTGATTCGTAAAATAGGTAAATATAACAAAGATTTAAACATTATGTGATTAAAGTAAATATAAATATATGTTTAAGCAAGATGAAAAAGAAAGATGGGCCATAAGTGAGGAGAGCTGTTGGTGGTAGTAGGAAGAAGAAGGAGGCACACCTGAACAGAATCCCAGAATTCAGAAATAATCTTCTAGCCAAAAGGGTGGACCTGGAAATGCCGAGTACAGTAAGGTTTTCTGATGGAAATGTAATGTATAGGTCCCAAGAACTCAGAAACTGATGGATGCTAATTTGCATATGTGTAGCATTTTGCATAATTGACCTAATTAGCATATTAATTAGATCAAATAACAAAATCTACCATATCGTCCATAGTAAATCACATAGAGACCTAATTGTTGTGTCTACACCTGTGTTTGTGACCCCAATGAACGAACTCATCTAACATGGTTAGACACCTACCACACTTCCAATCACTTGAAATCAAACAACCATAACCCAGTAATCCTTAAACATTAAGACTTGGGATTGAGATCTAGAGCAATGTTTTGGGTCCCATAAATTTAATTTAGTATGTCCCCAAAATTCATGCCCACCTAAATTACAATGTGGTCATAGAAAATTCATCAAGTGCTTCAAATAAATTAAAAAAAAACTGCACTTCGATCTTTCCTTATGCATGCATCCAGGCGAATAAAAGAAAAGTGTCTTCAAAGAATATTTACCGACTCTCATTATTCTAATCAGATGAGTTCTTTTTAAAACATTTTTGTAATACTACATATTACATGAAACAATTTATCACAGTATTGTTCAACATATAGCTCGTACTGTACTAATAATTAAATGATTTCTCTCTAAACTATTTATCTTTACAGATATCGCATATTTTACTTCAGAAATTGCATCAAAGTATTTAACGTATAGCTCTTATTGTACTAATTATATAAGTTTTCTCTAAAATATTTATTTGTGTCTTGCAGATTATAATTACAAGAAGTTTCGTGAAAGCATTATATAGTAAACGACTGACATTATAGTAATACATTCTTTATTGCATAATGTCAAAGCAGTGCCTGTTTGCACCGTGTTTTGGAAGGAACTGGCACACACAAGCCTAAAACACTATGGTCTTTGGTCCACTTATTGACTGCCCTCCATCCCATCCTGACACTGTCTTGACTACCATGGCATACCTTGATCAGAGGCTTAAGAGCCTTGGCATGGTTCAGGTTCATCTGACATTAGATATGCAACTCTACATAATCGCCTGCCTCATCAAGTGGAATGATTCTTTACGATGGAAGAGTATAGTTTTAAGACCAGGAATGATGCAAACGTTACTGTCTTTCATTGGCACCATCGGACACAATATAAAAGGTACATGTGCTGAGGAGGTTGTCGGTGCTGCATATTACCAATATATTCAATGGGAAGGCATGGCCAAAGGCGATGCTAGCCTTTCGTATGGTTGTTGCTGCACTTCTACATGATTTCCTGCAGGAAGGAGAGAAAAGTCATGAAGATATTGTTACCTACCTGAACAAGACGCAAAACAATCCCACGGGCAAACTCTGGGTTGATTGCTTCATCACTTCAACAATGCTTGCACACCAGTTTCTTAGGGCTGAGTGAGAGGGTGCATTCTTAGTGATTACACAGTTGTGTTTGTTCTGCTTGTATATTGGTGTTGGAAATCATGTATATCATGTTGTGTTCAAATGGAAAAGTGGGAAGGGTCAGTGCTTGACAGTGCTTGGAGAGAAATGCAAAGGTATTTTGGCAATACATGCGCTATTGGGTGTGACACAGTGTCTTATTGTAGTGGGAGAGGGAAAGTGTCTGCCATGAAAGTGCTCAACAATGCTGAAATAGCTGGGCCAGATTCAGTTCTGGGCGAGGAAGATGCAACTCATAATGACTTGATAGCACATGGTACTGCGTACCAGTTACTGCATATGTGACGGAGGGAATGAGTGTTTCAACTTGCTGACGCAACGAGAAGGCGATAATGAGCAGGAGGAAAAAGACAGAAGATTTAGAGGAAAGAGAGATTGACTACGAAGATAAAGATTATTAAGGGTTGGGGTGTGTACCTCAGTTTTGCTCAGACAAAATGCATTATGCCGTATTTCAGGTGCATCCTGAAATTTGAGTACTAACTACTGGACTATTTAGTGCCATAGAGTAGTAATTGTTTGTGGTTTTGCATCTGTCCATATAATCATTGTCATTCTGTAATATATGAACTGAAGATATATCGAAATCAAGTAATTTATTGTATATTGTAGTTTAGTGCTTTTAACACTCTCTCCTGTAATAATAATTATTACTAAAAAGTGTTAAATAAATGTCAAATGTTATTACAATATGCATTATTTTATTTGAAAGCCCGTGGATCTTTCGATCACATCATACATTAAAACCATGTCCACATCCTAAGGAGATATATATTTGCCTTTATTTATTTAGCTACATTGTGGTTAGCATGTTTTAATATAGTGATATTGATTTAAAAACATGCTAAATAAAATTTGTGGATAGCAAAACATTTAGGTACGGACACCAACAAGTGTTTATCGGCTATAACGATATGTCAATTTTATGACTTTCCTCATTATACATAGTGGTCATTTTTATTTGAAATGGGCAGAAGGATCGTATGGGCCTAAAACCATACTGGATGGGTTCTTTGGGTCAAATACATGGGACTAGACACTCAAATCTATGTGATATACTAAAGAAGATATGGTATTTGTGATTTAACCTAATTTATATGCCAATTAGGTCAATTACAAAAAATGCTACATATAAGCAAATTAGCATCCGGCTGTTTATGAGTCCTTAGGACCGGTATATTGAATTTCCACCACAACACCTTACAGTACTCACCATTTCCAGGTTCACTGAAAAACACATAGGGTTGGCTAGTAGACTAAAGGGATGGTAGGCAAAAGAGGGTAAACTGGAAGAGAAGCATACGCACAAGGGAGACAGCTGTAGTGGTGAGTTGAGGCTTGCGCGGTTCTTAATTGAGAGAGGGGGAGAGGAATGATCCATAAACGCAAGGGGGGTTCAGAGGAAGTGAATTGCCGTGAGAGGTCGAAAGGGACTGCAAGCGATAGCGGATTATAGGATAGATGTGTAGCAAGAGAAAGAGAAAGAGAGATATGTTAATGAGAGAAGGTTAAACATGCCCGGAAATGAAACAGTAGGTTTAAAAGAGGCCTCAAGTGAAAGAGAGAGAGGCATAATGATGCAATTCGAATCTCGATTTTACAGAGCAGCGTATGCGTTGTGTGTGTGTGTGTTGTTGTAATGCTATGGTGATAGAAAGGCTGGGGTTAGTACGTGATGTCATAATTCTTCGTTGTGTGTATAATCCCCGATATTTTCACATCGTTTTTTCTTCTTCTGTGATGTGTAACGTCAAATGTACATTACTACATTATATTGCGGTAGTTAAGTTAGAACAGATAAATAATGTTGATATTGTATATGATTAAGGTACTTTACTCAATTAAATGACCTGATTTTTACATGCAAATGATTCACCCACCTTTGGTAACAAATTTAATAATTGTTCTCAAAAGTACTGATTATGATTGTTTTTCGAAAATAGGTAAATATAACAGTGACATATGAAAGGGGAAGCCAGAAAGGATGGAATCCGGGAAAGTATGGTAGCATGAATGGAAGGGTAGTAAATGAGTGGGAAAACCAGGAGGGGTGATGAAAATAGGGTAGCCAGGGGTGATTTACAAGTGATAAAGCGGGATGCAATTGTGTGAGGTTGGGGAGACGTAGGAATGAGGGACGGCTGGGAAATGCATGAAACGATACAGGGAGATTAAGTGAGGGGGAAACAACAGACACATTTACTAATCATAACTTCGCATAGCAACACACGCGGTGTGTGGGATTTGTTTGAATGATATTGTGAAGTAAAATCGAGGGTTGGTACAGTATGTTCAAATCTCTATTTTTAATATGGTATCGTGTATTGTATGTGTATGTGATATTTGTACATTATTTTTCTATTTATTTATTTATTTATTTATTTTGTTTTGTATTTTATTAAATATATATTATCATCTTCTATGTTTATATTTGAGCTACCGCAGCGTATCAAGTTGAAGTTGAAGATGGTATCCTTCTTTTCTAAATTTATTTTAACGTAGAAATGATTTCACCTCATACTTCTGTGTCTTAGTATACACATATCAACTCGAGAATAATGAAACGCGCACGAAATACTATTTCTTGTGACTGACAGCTGTTATCATTGCTTCGTGTAAAATCGATAACTATGACATGAGCAATGTGAGCGTCAGGCAGGGTACATCATGAATACTTATTTTCAGCAAAAGAGGAGATCGGGAGAACTAAATGGCAAAACAGAGGTTGGGAAGGACTATAAAAGGTAAATGGGTAAAAATAAAAATGGACATGAACAATTTATGCTTCTGGGCAAGGGGTAAACTATGAATATATAGGAGTTAGGAAGGAAAGAGGACGGTAAGCAAAAGAAGGAGAACAAAAAACAAGAGGAATAGGCCAGGAAAAACAATGAATAAGAGCTGGAGGCCCGATAGTTAGTAAGTAAGGGATGGAGGCAGGCATGGTCTGTGAGCAAGGGCATAAGAGGACGAGGTCAGGAAGTCCATTAGTGCGAGAGGAGACATGAAGGTTGAAGAAATTGGTCAGTTCAAGAAGGGCCGTAGGTGAGAGGGGATTCAAGGAGTGGCAGTGAACTAGAGATAATCCAACAGGGACAGTAAGCGTGAATTGGAGGGCAGCATTGAAAGTGGCTGCCGGTCAGAATGGTAAATGACTAAATTATATCACTTTCTTAGGTAAAAATTTTCATAATTTTTCAAAATAAATTCGATATTCATATATATGCTTACAAAATATCAACTGTCTAGAATGACTATGTAAATATAACAAGGACTTTAGAATTCTGTGCTTTAATGCAAGATGATAAAGGGGTATATGATTGGCCATAAGCGAGGACAGACTGTTGATGGCAGTAGTCAAGGAAGGTCACATTAGAACAGAATGCCGGTAGAAATGGTAAGGAAAAGAGGGAAACTTGGAGATAAGCACCAGGAAGGGGGAGTAGGATACATTGGTGAGTTGAGTCTTGCATGATTCTTAATTGAGAGAGGGGGACTAGAAGGAACCACAAACGTATAGGGTCCAGGGTCGTGAATTACTGTAAGTGGTCTGGTGGGACTGCAATAGAAACAGGATGATAGGAGGGAGGCCAAATGATGCAATTGCGTATGCGTTGTGTGTGTTTTTTGTAATGCTATGGTGATAGAAAAGCTAGGGTTAATACATTATGTCACAATTCTTGGGTTTCTAATGTGTATAATCCTCATATTTTCACGTATTTTTTTCTTCTTCTGTGTTGCGTAACGTAAAATTCCTACATTCCTGCATTCCTACATTTTGTGGCGATAGTTAAGTTAGAACAGAAAAATTAATGTTAATATTGATTTTGATTTCATATTCAAATTTATACCATTACAGATTTCAGTTTCTAGGGTAAATATTTTCATATTTATTTTTAAAGGTACTGAAACATAAAATCGATATTCATACAAACGCCTACCAAATACTATTTGTCGAGATGGCAGCTGTTTTTGCGAAAATCGGTAATTATAATAGTGACAAATGCCAGAAGGCATTAAACCAAAAGATGGAATCCGGGAAAGGGGCGATTGGGAAATGCAGAAAGGATATAGGAATATTAGGAGAAGCCACATGTTAGAGAGACAGACCAGAATAGGCCACAAGTGAGAGGGGTACCAACTGACGCATTTACTAATTCTGAGTTGGCATAGCAACACAGTCAGTGCATGCGATTTGTTTGAATGATATGGGTTGGAACAGGATGTCCAAATCCCTATTTTTAATATCATGTTGTGTAATGTTTTAAAATATTTGTTTATTTTATATTTAATTATATGTTATCATATTCTATGTTGATATACACGCTATCGAAGCATATAAAGTTGAAGACGGTCTCCTATTTTTCTAAATTTATTCATACTTCGGTGTCTTAGGTCAGCTTTTACAAGTATACAAATATCACCTCGATAATTATAGAGCGCTCACTAAATATTTTTTGTTGTGAGTGACAGCTATCATCGTTGCTTCGTGTGAAATCGATAATTGTGACATGAGCAATGTGTGCTTTAGGTAGTGTCAATTATAAATACATATTTTAAGCCAAGGAGGAGGTCGAGAGAAACTAGAGAAAAAGGATACTAGAAAGGGTTATAAGCGAAAAAGCGAACCAACTAACAAATAAAGAAAATGAGTTCGGTAAAAATGTAAAGTTAACGAAGAATGCAGAAGTCAGCCGTACCATTATTACGAAACACTTTGAATATCAATTCACACGGTAAAGTCTATATATTGATAATGCTATTTAAAAACTAAACATTTAATAATGCAAAAATAAACTCTGTGCATTTTCCACGACAGTATGTCAGACACAGGTTAATACATTATTACTCAACTGATGCATTACTAATCATGCTGACAAATGTGCATCCGGACTCTGTATTTTGAAATGTGCATCCGGGCTCTGTATTTTGAAATGTGCATACGGACTGTGTATTTTTGGTTTGAGTGGCATGTATGAACAAACCGTTACATGTACTGTATTTACTCTATTGTATATGCATATCACTACATGTACGATATTTATACACTATTCACTGTATTCTCTATATCTTAAGTGTGTATTCATTTGCAGTACATGTTCTATATTGTCTACAATGTTAAGTACATCAAATTAAAGTACATGTTGTGTATTTTCTCCATTGTACGGCACGCTCAAAGTACATCAAAGTATTCTATTTGATGTATATTTACTAGCATTACATGCACTAATACCTATGTACAGCATTCCGTCCATTGTATTTACAAACTAAACATTGTATTATACCGTGTTCCCCCTTGCACACTTAATAGAAATCACTGTTCACACAATCTGATTCCAGGGCATTTGCCCCCGGCCCGTGTGAATGATGTACTAAGTCGATTTGTTTACTGACATTAAATGAAGACAATTTTGTTGTAGTTACATAAATATTTGTAGTAAAATTTTAAGTAGTGTATTTGTAGATTTTCACTAATAAGTATATAGTATGAATAAGACCACAGACACGAGTGGCTACAATTTTATTGACCTGTTAATAATTCCACAAACTACTGTTTGCACAGTATAGATTGTTATCACGCGCCGAAAGACTTCACCAGTTATGTTGCCTGTTTTTCTGAAATAGTCCACCTAACTTGTTTATAATTAGCACTTGTTTTCACACAGAAAACGAGGCTTTGGTCAGCCAGATAAGATGCATCACGTCATGTAGTATGCAAATATCCGTCGGAACTAATTATTATTTAAATATAAAGCACATATGGATTTCCTTTTATTGGCTGCTGAAAAAAATCGTCACAGTTTTCGTATATTTCTAATAGAGCGTTTTATTGCATATCGTCACTTCGCTGTTATCTGCCGAAGCTATCAAGATCTGCAAGCAATCATCGAAATTTTGGTGTTCAGTACAATAAGGTAATTGTAAATTAAATGTTTGTCTATATGTCTATACGTGTGAAAAGGAATGTAGATATATGTTAGTTAGTTTGCGAGTATTCCCGCATATGTTTCTGGGTGATCGCTGTGTTACTCATGCTGCGAGCAAATGTGTATAACGATATTGTGTGTATCCGAGTTTGAATCGAGTAAATGCACATATGGTGGGGGATCGTGTGTTATATATTCCTTGCCAGAATGATATTCTTAATGAATTGCATATTTTAATAACATTATCATAGGGTATGAATTAGTTTCCGAATAATATTTTCTCCTTTGTTACGGAGTGGGCTTCTGTGTTTTCTTTTAGTAATTATCGAATTTTAAATTACTAATTGTGACACTTTCCTGAATGACCATGTGATACTGTACACGCAACGACATAGTTACAAATTACTTTGTTTTATAAATATTTCCCCTAAAACTATTGTGATTTATGTTAAAAGGAATAGATAAACGATTACGAATATTATTCTGAATCAATATACTAGTGGCACTCAAACTTGTTTTAATAACTTGTAATACTGTATTAACACATAATAAATAACCTGTGTATATTACAGTAATTAACGTTAGGATACAAACTATTGTTAAATTTAAGCTTAAAACCAAATTTAATTCTTCAAAACTGATACAAATATATCTTTTACATAACAAGTGATAGGTGGCGTACTGTCAGGGCTAGAAATAATTGTCTTCTTCATCGTTGCTTTATCATTCATGCAAAAACACGCAGTCTGAGCGTATACTATTCATCAACAAATATTGAAAGTTTGAGTCACTATTGTGTAAATGCTTTTTAGCGATTTGTCCACAACTCGCAATAATTCCAAGGGTGGTGTTTCATTAATGACCATAAGATAACAATGTATATATATAATTGAAAACGTTGAAATATAGAGAATGAGCACAAGAACAAAATTCAAAATATTTAATTAGAATTAATAAGCTTTGTTTTTATCTAAGTACAATTTGTCGTTGTATTACTTTATACACCGCTCGTATTAAGCCATGTATCTGCAGTGCATTTCACTACAGTGGTTTTTTTGACGTCAAATTTATTTTGCTGTGGTAAAATATTATGATTGTGTTACTTTCACAAGGCATAAGCATTGCACTCTCCCTGCAACACAGCGGATACTAGAACGGGGTGCAATGCGACTACACGTCACCATCGAAACCTGAATAAAAATGCGAGTTTCTATGTAGTGGTTCCAGTATTAGTAGGGTCGTCGTCGCATTTAATTTATAACAACAACAATTGTGAATATTTCGGCGGTTTTTGGCTGTCCCTGTTTGCATAATAATAAATAAAAATGTTTTTAAAGAATTGGCGTTCGTGTATGGTTGTGAACAAATAGAAAACAAATTGTAACATATAATTGTTCTTCCTAAAATATGGCTGTGCGAAGTTGGACATAACAATTTTCATTATAATCCTGTATAAAATTCCAGATTTTCTCGCTAGTCTTAGCCGTGCAATTTTATATGTGACCAACTATTAATAATGACATTGATTTGACAAGGCGTTCGTACTCTAGCACAACAGCAGTGTTGTTATTGTTGACAATCTAAGCCATCACCATCGGGGCTGTGTAATGTTATTTATGGAATATATTAAATTATATTTCCCGTTTTCGCACGAATAGTCTATCATTGAGATTTAATAGAGAAGCATTGAATACCAACAATTAGTGAGACTAAAAAAAAAACTGAAATTTTTTATATTTTTATATTTATAACATATTTGAAGAAATTTTTTTTCGAGCACGACATAACACAAATATAGGTGCTATCAGTTTAGCGTCGCCAGTGTTCATAATAACAAATGCTCGATTAAATGAAGAATATAAACAATAGAAAAAAAACTAAACGAGTTTTACTTGCCCCTGACATAGTTGTGCTGTTTATATCAATCAAACAATGGTTGTCAATGTTTATTACAACATAAATGATTGTAAATAATTATTTGTTGAATTCTAGTTCAAGAAAATGTGGACCCACATTCTCTTCTACAGTGCTGCGTGCATCGTAGTCAACCATGGCCATACTTTGCAGTATGACGACAAGGTTAGTTTAGTTTAGTTTAGGCATTTGATGTGATATATTCTTACTTATACGTTTACATATATTCACGAACGATAAACTGTAGTTCAAATGTTAATTCATTTAATGTGGAATGCAAGGCTGTGATCCATTCATGATTGCTTATAATCAAATCACAAAATGAACAACTATTTCCGTCGAATTGCCTATCGACTGGTCCGTTGTCTACCTATTGTGCTACGTGCGTCTATTTATATAATATTGCGATAGGTAGCTGACAATTGTACTATCTCGTGGTTATTTTTCACAGTTAAGTCACAGTCTGGATTTACGTCACAGTAAGTATATTAAGTTCATACGAATTAAAATTCTTCATACGTTTATATAGACGTTAAGGTCCAGATTATAACAGCACCGGGCACAATATTTCACCGAAACAGTTGGAAAAAACAGTAACAAAATCTCACAATTGTTGTTTATACATTGATCAAAAATGTAATTATACATTTAACAGTTATTGAAGATGACAACTGCAGTGTCTATGTAGCCGGTGTTTTGAAATGGGGCGAATGCAAAGATGACAGATATATTGATTTCGATGCAGAAGGTTTCGAGGAAGGTTGTTTTTATCCAGACAAACCATGCCTTAGTCATAAGCACTGTGAAGGTCACATGCAGTGTTACTTAAAATTTGATGCTTATCCCCGTTTAGGTGAGTTTTTCTCTCTATAATCATCAAACAAGTATTTATGTGACTAAACAAAAACTTGAAACAGCAACATTACGGCTCAACGCATTTTTATACTAACCATTGAACAAAACGTAATTTGATACATCTGCTACTGTAAGCTATGAAGTTACAGAATACAATTATTAACAGTAGCATCAATGAATATGCAAAATAATATATACTTGTTATGCAGATTTAAAACATTACTGGATTGCGAATGGTCTTTCTACCTCATCACGAGATCAACACAACAAATAACACTTCAGACCCCTAATTTTTCAGCACGACTCTATAATGTAACATCTTATGATTAATGACATCCGTCATTACAGCAGTATCAAAATTGTACATAACTGATTATGTACGAAACGATCAATCAATATATCAATAATAATAATTAAAATAATAATGTCATAATAAAATTCAATAATTTATGTTCGAATACATTCCACGCTTTAGCACTGTGCTCGAACTTACGTGTCACGGACAATAATTTTGCATTACGATTTAATCAAATGTGAATTCTTGATTTCAATTTGACATACAAATATTATTAATAACATAAAACAACTCAACCAAAATGTCAATATTGTTTGTACTTTTAATTTAAAATAATTTTATGTACCACAGCAACTATTATAATCACCTGCCTGTCATAATACATTATGATAATTTGGCATTATATAGGCCCTTTCTCACAAAAGAATCTGCAGACCAAAATTTATGATTTTTCATTTGTGAATCAATAGTCAATAGTTCTGTTCTCTCCTTTGTTTCTATGACACATTCATCCAGTGAAGGACTTTATCTGTTATTGGGTTTCATCCCGCTGCAACATATTCATATTAACATTTGTCTTTTATGTATTTACATTTGTTTTTATGTTCATTCATTATATCTGAATTTATAGATAAACCATGTCTAGATATAGGAGGACATTGTGTAAAACCAGGATCAAGAATTGATGGAATATTTTATAAGGGTTACTGTCCATGTGATTATGACTGTTATGTTAGAATCCGTAAGTGCGAGTTAGACTCGAAAATATTTGAAATAATTCACAACAAATATTGTAGATAAATGTAAACGCCAACTAAGAACACAATATCGTTACTGAAGCTTGTCATATATGCACTGACTGCAAAAACCCTGTCATGCAAAATGTACTACATGACCATTGATTGTGGATATTGGGAATGCTTTTCATATACAAGGACAAATGGGGCTATACAATTATTATTCTTTTCAATGAACACATATAGTGTATGATCGTCATAGGTACTGGGTAACCATTTCTAGTGTGTGCTGACATTGTCACATACACGCGAAAATTATGTTACGTAACCGATTCTTGGACATCCTAGCAATTTACTCATCTCTGTGAATTGTGGGCCTGTATCTGTAGGCACACTCTATTGAAAGGTATTTTCAATACTTACTACAATGTTACTATATTTTGAATGCACATAAACGTTGACTAACACCAAAGTAATTAACAATAAAATAGGTTGTTGGAGAAATTCGGATTTATAAATTAAATGCATGACATCACCTCAAGCTTATCTGTTTTAATTTTTGTTTTAATGTTGTTGATTTTTCTTTAGAGGATTCTGGTTGTACCGGCACAGACCATTGTCAAACGCCCAATCTACCTTGTGGAGGAACGTTGAATCATAATCTATGTGGTGTTTCCCTCGCTTGCTGTGTCAGTAATGAGGGTAAGAATAATTCTATATATATGATAGTAGTAGCAAAAAACAATTAAGCTGCATACGACTTGGGTGAGAATCGGGGTGTTATACTTAGCAGAGCAGCCGCTTCGCTGTGATCTATTGAAAGTAAGCTTCCACGATCCCTTTAATGATAAACCATGTCTGGATTAAGTAGCACATATTTTATGTGCGTCTATGCTTATTATGACAGATGACACTAAATGTGCTGATATAAATGGAGTATGTCAAGAAAACACACAAAATTGTGATGGCTGGTATGTTACTGACAAATGTGCAGGACATGCAACAAGACAGTGCTGTGTGCCCCCCGCAGGTAAACATATTTTTTAATAAGTAATCGAAAATTTAGTGTGTTTCAAGTACTCAGATTGTATATTACCGATTTCCTTTCAAGGTGGTACAAAATAAAACACTCATAATATATAATTAACTAGTTTTAAATTAAGCTCATATGAAAAATTACAATTGATAAACTTTCGAATTGAAAACATAGACCACAATAAAGATGGGTCACTTAATTTAACAACATTAATAGTACGCAACCCTTCTGTTACAGAATTGTCCCCTATGTCTATTTGAGGTTATATTATTATTATTATTATTATTAAATCTTTATCGCAGGATATAAAGTGAAAAATACGCACATCCCATATTAAAAAAACAATAACAAACAATAAACATAAACAAACAAAGAAAAAAAACGAATATATAAAAAGGCTTGACTAATAAATAAATAATTCATTGTTTCAGTGTGTTTCAAGTACTCAAAAATAAAAATAATATTGCTGTACGAGTGATTCATTTAATTCAACAAAATTGACCAGTAGTTTAAGTGATTTTTTTATCATACAGAATTTTTCCATATGTATATTAGAGTTTATAAACGGCATGTGTGATGGTCCTTTGTAGCGGATATGATGTCTTCATGTACGAAAAACACCTCAACTCATGCGCACGCGCTGCTTTGTGTAAATTTCTAATTCTTCCAAAGTTTTTTGCTCTTAGATAATACTACTGTACTATAGGGGGTCATCGAAAAGCCATATGTTTTGAAAAACACCAAACCCTTTGATAATTCTGAAAATATAATACCATGATATTCACTGATTTGATTTTTATAATGATTTGCGCGTGGATTTATGTGAACTGGCATTCTAATTTATTTTGAGAGATTAGAATGTGGTGCGCTTTCAAGATCTCGTATTGGAGTTCCAGGGCTAAAACGTATTTCATAGAACAATCTCATAGATGAGCGAGGCGCATTACTAAATCGATAAAATATGTAGTATATATAACCACGAAATATCGGTAGTATCGATCATACACTACTTTTGTACATGAACGATGTAAAAAAGCAAAAATAACAATGTTTATAGTTGTCTATTCACGAAACAGATCCGGTGAATAACAGATAATGAGTTTTCTCGCAAAATGCGCAATATATATCATTTTGGCAATGCTAATTCGTATTAGTACTTGTACCAGATTTACCTGTTTTGATTGACATTCCTAGATATTTAACACAGTTTATTCAGTTTTGGGTGGCATTACAGGTCTTCTACTGTTGAATATAGTTTTTTGCTTTAGCCAATACAATGGACTAGATTCAGACTAACCACGTTATAATTCAAGTTATAGCCTGAGAGTACTAACAGTGTTCTTCCCAATTTATTTGATTAAAACAAAATAGTTTTATGTCGTTACCAGATGATACCAAATGCACTGATGCCCCTTATTGGGGTAAATGTGATGATATTACAAAGACACCTTGTGAAAATGGTGATTATAGGCATGGTAATCCTAAATTATGTTCCGGACCTGTTCATAGACAGTGCTGCATAGATGGGTAAGTCTAACTGTCTATTAATTCATTATTAAAATGGTTGTACTCTAGTCGTTTATTATTCGATACGAATATAACCTTAATTATCAAAACTTGTTTTTTTATAACATGAATACTGGCATATGAGATATGTGATTGTTCTACAAAACATACGGAAAAAAGAAACAAACTATATATTAACATTTTATCATTTATATATGCGTATTCGCATCACTAAAATAAGCTGTGATTCTAATATATATAATTCTGTCTGTTATTTATAAAACTACGGTAGAAGATGCTACTTGTCTATATATAATCATCGTAAATTAATATTCTATTCCATTCTATTATTAGATGTGTGGATTACCTTGAAGGTGCGTAAAACAATCGATTGGTTAACATTTATATACATGTCTAAGCGTATTAATACTAGTCCATTTTCAAATTTTTTGAAGAATTTTAAATGTAAACTTTATGTTACAGTTGATGACAAGGAAGTTCTCACTCAGTGTCATGTGTATGGCGGATGCTGTAGACCTTTCTGTGAACCACCAGAAGTAGAAACGGAAGAATATTCTTGTGAAATAACAAATAGGGATGGGAACATCATTGGAACACATTGTAAATGTTGTATAAGTGAGTTGATTTTGTATTTAAAAAATACTAAATACATGAACACATATATTACCGGATATCCGCACTTTTGTTTTAAATTTCATTCCTATATAACATATTCCCCCGTCTCTTTATTTCATACATTGACTAACTTGTATATATTTTTTTGTTTTTGTAGTTCCAGGTGGTGAACCAGTGATTGGTAAGTGTGAATATTATATATTATTTTATATTTGTCTTTTAAAACAATATTCAATTTCTGAATGCACAAAATAAATCTAAAAAACTGTGCCATCATGGGAAATATGACAAAACTCCACACCCTTCCCGTGGCTTTCGTTGCGTATAGAAGTTATTTTCACGAGTGATACGGTGCATTCTGCGGCCGTACTTTCTTGAGCTAAGCGAGTGAAAGTACAGCAGAATACACCGCATCTTTAGTGTAGAATTTAGAATGCGTCTGTGTGAAAATAAAATAATCAGACGTCTAATCTGAATCACTGTTCGAATAAATAACTCGTGGACGTTTAGTTGGGGACATGACAAAATCAGAACTTGAACTGGATTATGATACAAAGTTTATGTTGAAGTTAAAAGTTCCTCCACAGAGTTGTACTGCATTGGCAAACATGCCGTGCAACTACGGTACTCCACTGACGGGATGACTTTCGTCGACAGCGGTCGTCACTAAGCTGCACGCTACAACTTCGTTTGTAATGTTGCTTTGTGGTTGTTGATTCAATGAGTCTTAGTTGCTGGTCAAAATGTCGTTCATTTGGCTTTAATAATCTTTATTTGAAACTGAGTAACGCCGCAACGTCACCAGCAGAAATCTTCTGGTATCTCGATGTTGACGTAATCACTGAGAGCCGAGAGCCCTTCAAGGCAGCTTCAAGGTTCATAAAACTCAGTACCAGGTGTTCGACATACATTATGTTCTCCCAGTCGTAGTATTCCATGCTGTGTACACCTAGTATGCCAAAAATGTTGCTGAACGATTTGAATCGCATAAAAATAGCAGACGAAACGGTGTTTACAAAATAAAAATAGTTCGGTATCCAATAGAAATACCATGTTAATTTGCATATCGACCGTGAAAATACAGAAAACATTATTGCATGGTGATATGCAAATTAGTTTAGTCAAAATGAATGACTGCCTATAAGTACCATTACTGATGTTCAAATTTCATTTCACTTGGCAAGTATATTCATGTACCCCAAAGGAAAAATTTCGTACTTCTAAATATTGTTTATTTCTGCTATGTTTCGAAAATCGGTACTCCAGAAGGAACTGTTTTGTTTTTCTCATTTGCATATGGGATGTGAAAATACCGATTTTGATTTCAGGGACGAATCAAAATAAACTGCAGTACATTTGTAATAATTATGTCAAATATTTTGTCGTTAATAATAGTATTATAAGGCAGGAATGTATTTATAATATCTAATCAACTTATTTCTACCACTGTAGGAGTGAGAGGGGATCCGCATTTTATCACACTTGACAGCCAAAAGTACAATTTTAATGGCCACTGTTCCTACGTATTGTTGAGAGAATGCACAAATCCTTTGGGAACTCCACGTTTTACTGTGACTACTAAACACAGTTTGATGGAAAGCTTAAGAAGGAATTTAAAACCATATGTCGACAGCACATCGGTCATCGTAGGGGCATTCCGAGCTGATCTTTTGCACGGCAATTTAGTTTCAGTAAGTAATTAAAAACAAATAATCATAAAATAACCATTATTACAATACAGATAAATATGCCAAGACTGCAATTTTAAATTTACATATGATTTTTCTTAATAGTTCACTCCATGTATACAGTTTTATGCTCTGCCTAATATGTACTCCATGCAAATATGATGATGTATGCATCATGATACAACAATAGTAAACTATTTACTACATTTTTCAGATCAATAATGAACCTGCAGTGCATATTCATGAGTTAAGAGGATGGAACAAAACAGATAAAGGCATCACTGTGACACCAGACAAGGGCATGGTTAAAGTAGACGTAGAGGGTGAATTTACTGTATGGTTTAATGGTAATGGACGTGTCAATGTCGCCATTGATCGACAGTATCACGGGAAAGTGTGTGGTTTACTTGGCAACGCCAATGACAATTCCGATGACGATTTCCAGAAATTGACAACTAATGGTTTGGAATTGGTCACGGACATAGATGAATTTGCAAATAGTTGGGTTGTGCCGAATAGGTGAGTGATTAAATTGTAATAGATGTTTTTTGGTTGGAGAATGAATGAATAGTCATATATCAACTGTTAATATTACGTTCAGCGTATATGTGAAAAATGAACAAAATTATGGTTGACAGTAATATTTCACTTGATGTGTGTGGGACGTTTACCGTGTCATTTGCCATTTACACATCTAATAGTGTTTTTCTTCTCCGCAGTTGTCCGTGAAACCGAAATCAGCAGAAAAAAAAAGATGAAGGCATGCAACTCTAACAACTGAGACAGCTTTTTAAAATTCATTGCTCTGGTGTTGGGAAAATATTCCTTAAATTAAATTCACGTAACTTCTACGATTTCCATACATACATCTCTAAATTCAGTAAAAATATTGACAATTATACATAAATACGATGAACGAAGCACAAATGCACAAATATGTGACGTGTTACTTTCGATCGTATATTAATTTCTTCTGTCTTCTTTGTATGGTGCTTTAAATATAATTCCTGTCCTCATAATCTTATTTTACTTTATTGGAAATGCATACTGCTGTTTTTCTTTTACTCATTTTGATCTATTATACAGGCGAATAAATAGCTTTTGGGAATAATTGTTTTAGCAATGATTACATGATAGTGTTACGCACATGTCATCCTTGTGTGTCGTGCCTTATTGAGATACGTGGTTTTTCAAATATTGTACATTTTTGTGTTATACATCTCGTCTTTTGGGTCAGAAATAGGTATAACTATGGAATTATTAATAAGGGTACCTCACAGTAAGAATACGATCGCGACATTCTGTATTGTATTCGTGTATACTTTGATATATCCTTGTAATACTAAAAAACAGAATTTCGTGATATATGTGTTATATATGTTATACATCTGTCATCGTAACGCTATAAGTTACAGAGTGCCGTAATTTCGCGGTATTGCACGCGGTATTTTCATCCTACCATATTAGGAAATGCATCCTCCAATAATAAAAAAACATGGCTAAGGTTTGACCGGACCCACACAAAGAAGTTCGCTAAATTTGTCCTAAACGTTTTGGATTTCGGCATTCCCATGATTCTCTTGTATTAGGAATCTGAAATCTCACTTCATTTTGGAACCATATAGCAACAATGTGAATAATACCCTGGCTTAACATACCAGTTGATCAGACATATTAACATTTAGAACATCAAATGTTATATTTTCTGATTGTGATAATGGATTTAATACGTCATATTACTACAAATTTAAATATTTTGCTTGGGTGAAAGTAGATTTTTAAAACTATACCAAAAGCAATATACGCGAAAAAAAAATAAAAAAAAATAATCCACATAATACAACAAATTATATCTTGAAATACAATACTCCACCCAAAAAACAATCATATGAAACATATCTGCAGAATATGCATATGTTCGGGTGAAGCCGAGAAAACTAGCAAAAAAGAAAGGTGCTATTATAAATCACAAATTCAGGACAGAAAATTGCTGGACAGCCATTAAAAAGGGTTGACTTATTAATAGAACTGCCTTGTGCGGCGTGTTTTGATGCCAGTTCCATGTCTAGTGGCTCGGCTGAAACAGTTCTGTGACGTGTTGTTTTAGAGCGTTTGCGTTTTATTTTGCCTGATAGGGTCCATATCATAGATATCTAGGATACTTTCTTTCATCCTGAGTATGTATACTAATAATGCGTTAACTCGATATGTGATATTTCTACCATAACAATATTGCTATTTTTTGTTTGACACTGTCTTTGTTCAAGTTTTACAGAGACATTAGTTGTGGAAGGCTTTGAGTTTCTTTCTTCAAGTCTTATAAATGTCATACTAACAACCGCAAACAATGCTTCCGATGTCGACACAATTTCAAAAAGATCAAAAAGTCAGAAAATCTTGACATTTCAGGAGGTCGTTGACTACATCTGGTTCAATGATTATTACACCGAAAATGTGTTTTGTTTTGTGTTTCTTAAACATTGGTTTCCTAACATAGCAATAGACCGAATTATTAACATCGTATATGTATTGATTTTATTAGTTAGACTTATAGATTTATTGTTAAATTTATTTATTTTAATTGACCCTGCAATTTCGAATTAAATTAGTTAAATTAAATATTTAAATCTCTCAATCATGATCTAATAACCACCCACCAATGTGACAATTATACAAAATCAGGAACATTACAGCTATAATATCATGTCACTTCTGATGAACAAGAAAAACGGACAGTCCACACTGTATAGTACAAATAGCATATCAATTTTCAAAAAGTTATTATATTTAACAGTCGGCCACTATGACAAAGATGCCAAAACATGCAAAATTATTCAATTTTTCAACAGCTGCAGGAATCAGAGGTCAATTCGTATATTCAAGGCCAGGGACAATAAAGCTACATAATTGCACACAATGGCTCAAATCGGTACCAAAATAACATAGTAACGAACCTGCCAAAAGTGTGAGCCACAGTTAATGCTTTGAAAAAACTACTCATAGGACTATTTTGATGCTGCACAATGCATCAGACTGCTTTAAAAAGTCTCCATTTGTACACATACATGCGGCGAGAAAAATCAGTACCTATGAATAGCGTCGGAATAGCGTCCCCTGTGTTAAATACAATTAGAATTAAAGAAAACCAACCTCAACTATAGAGGGCCTCATTAGGCACTCCGTGGTGGATTATGAAAAATAAAAACAATCTGCAGTCTAAGTTACAGAAACACACGCTTTCGATACAGCAAATATATTTTTTAAAAGTAAGTATTTAAAAACAAGAGAGAAAATATTGCATAGCAGTGAACTACCATCTGAGGAAAAATAATTCATTATCAGTAATGAATATACTAGACAGGTACGTAGAGTATTTATTTTATTCTATATTATTTAATTTTTTCTCTTTTGACCACAAAGCCATATTGAATTTCCCCAGTCGTGGAAAAAGAATAGATAAGGATGACAATTTACATCGAATAACACTCTTATGTTCGGGAATGGCATCATCATTATCATACATTGAAACGTAAACCAAATTCAAATGGTCGACCCCTACCCTGGGAGAGTGTGCCACAGTCTCAATGGGAAGGCCAATTCCACTGGCCGTGATTCATTCACTAACGAATGCGACTTTGGGGAACCTTGGTTAAGGTCCGCAGGTGCTTGTATTCGACCGGGCCTGGTTGACGCCAGGATAGCGCATTAAAATTGCCATTTTATAGGGAGATGGCTACACAGCCTTGTCATGTAGTCCCAAACAGGAAATGACTTCAGGACATGTGTCAGCACTAGCATTTGCAATTTGCACTTACAAAAAAAAGTCAGGAGAGACAACAGTGACTTTCAATGTCCGGAACTGTCGCCTGGCACAAAAACATTAAAACAAAAACGGGCTTTAGTTCTATAAATGTTCAAAGTAATAAAATGGAGAAACCATTGTAACGTAAGCCAACTTATCCTCGGGGGCGGAGCTACGTCACGGACGTTCTACGTTGCTAAGACGCGCACCACTGTACCACGCATTTCTATGGGCTTTGTGCGCGCTGCTGTGGAATGCTGGTGGAGCCGGTGAAAACTCATGAACAACCAAATTCATATATGTTACACACGTAGGGCTAATCTTGTTACACTGTTCAGGGGACTCTCAACAACCATCGCAAAGTACCGTTTTCTGTGAGTTTTTGGTCTTTGTTTTCACCGCGAGGGTTGCCAGGCGGTAGAAAATGCCCGGATGTCCGCCCCCGAGGATAGGAAACTATGTAAGAACAAATAGATAGCGCCATCAATGGCGAAATGTAAACTTCCTATTTTGGAAACACAGGCCAGGCAATACGGCGTATTATGCATTATCATTCACCGTGTATTGCCCAGCCTTGTAACGCTATGGGGAATAAATTTTTACATTTTATACGAAGTTTAGGATTGCTTGAAGACGAATATCATTCCAGCTTTGCGTATCTATTTATTTAATTGAAAATATGTCTGACCAATTCTAAAATCAACCAATGTTTTACAAAATTGTCTGACTAATGTAATCAGATGACATTACTGTTTTAACAATAACTACGTATACTACTTAAGTATAAATTTAGAATTGGCATTTTACGCCTCGTGTATAATTATGCCTTTGTAAGATCACATTACCTAATAGTGCCTTGATGTGAGGGCGCACTTCCAATAATGATACGAGGTATATGATTGTAATGTTTATATACTCAGCATAATGTCATGATGACATAGCACCCTCTATATTTCGAATGTATTTTAATTTGAATATCATATATCAGGGTCAGACATGAAATAAAAGTAGTTCTACACCGGCAATCAATGTCATCTGGTTGCATTTCTTTCGTACTCAAATCCTACACTGGCGACGAGGATGCAAATAGAACTCCAGTGATCAAGAGTGTTTTTTAATAGAACACAAGACTGAATACTACGATTTGGGAGAAGTGGATAAAAAAACAAGCAGGAGAAAGTCTAAAAAACTGACGACATTCCCGCCACACAAGTACGCGCAGTCACAGTGAGTATTAACTTATCAACAAACATGGCGACCCAAAATTTGCCATCATTTCCAAGTTTCTCTGTCCATACTGATACTGGATCAACTGGTCCAAGATGGGAGAAATATGTGAAAAGACTCGAAGTAATGATGCATTTGCTGTCACAGAAGATAAACAGAAGTGAGCCCTATTACTGCACAACGCTGAGGAAGAAGTGATGGATGTTTTTGACACACTGTCTGACACTGGCACAGGAGGGGGAAACTGTTGACATGTTCAAAACAAGACTACAAAAGCTTGCTGAACATTGTGAATTCCATGACAAAAATCAGGAAATTAAATCACAAATTATTGGCGGGTGTCTTTCGGCTCGTTTGAGACGTCGCGTGCTGTGTGAAGAACAAACACTGAAAAAGCTGCTTGATTTAGCTGGATCATTAGAGGTTTCTGAATCTCAAGCACTTGGTATGGAAAAACCTGTTACTGAGTCAGCTACTGACAGTGCAGTGAAATTCCGCAAATAGCGACCCCATAAACGTCAACCCCAAATGAGTAAATGTGAAAAGAAGATCTGTCTCTGTTGTGGCGGAGAATATCCGCATGAAAGTGAGTATCCTGTAATAGGTAAAACCTGCAATTTCTGTAAGAAAAAGAATCACTTTGCTGTGCTGTAAATCCAAAAAAAGTAATGGGACTGCCAAGAAGGTCAAAGTTAAAGCAGTTCAACTAGAAGTAGATAGTTCTGAGGAAGAATATGTGTTCACTGTTAACTCACACCACAGTGGCAAAAAACCTTTGATTACTGAATGTGTGAACAATATACCGCTTCCCATGCTTACTAATACTGGTGCTACATAAAAAATAACGAGGTATGCAACTTACAACAGTCTACCTGAGAAACCTGAACTCAACACAAACCAAACAATTCGTATTTATGCATACGGTACGAAAGAACCACTACCAGTTGTTGGCACTATTTCAGCTGACTTATCACATGGAACTCAGTCATGTTCAGTCATGTTCTTAGTTACCAAACCAGATGGTGATACGCTTATTAGCTACAATAAGTAAACTCAACATGACCATGATATCTGACAAAGTAAATGCCGTAGCTGCTGTCGATGCTGACTACTGGCATAGCAAATACAGTGACCTATTCCATGGTATTGGTAAGCTGAAGTCAATCAAACCCATCGTACAACCGCATAGACGAATACCATTTCATGTACGCAAGAAAACAGAAAAAGAGTTACAAAAACTACTTGATCTGGACATCATAGAAAGAGTTAGAGATGAACAACCACCGTGGGTATCAAGAGTATTTTCCAAACTCGACTTGAATGCTGGTTACCATCAAATCGAACTTGATCCAAAGTCTAATCGTTTAACTGTCTTCTCTACTCATAGCGGATTATTTCGCTACAAACGTCTTAACTTTGGTGTGTGTTCAGCTGCTGAATTGTTTCAAAACTACATCCAGTTAGCACTACAGGGACTAGATGGCATATTAAATATTAGTGACGACATACTTATATTTGGTAGAAATGAACAAGAGCACAATGAACGACTAGATGCCTGTTTACAGCGCTTACGTGAGAAAAACCTAACACTCAACAAGGACAAATGCAGATTCAAAAAGAGTCAAGTAGAGTTTTTCGGCTGTATATTCAGTCACATTGGTGTCTCGCCTGATCCAAAGAAAGTAGCTGCAATCAGAGATGCTCCGCCACCACAAAATGCTGCAGAGGTAAAATCATTCCTTGGTATGGTTAATTACTGCGGGCATTTCATTACAGACCTAGCTACAATGTCTGAACCACTGCGAGAGCTAACCAAAGAATCAGCAAAGTGGAAATGAATCGAAAAGGAACAGAATGCTCTAGACAAAATAAAAGAGAAACTAGTGGTAGACTCTACTCTAGTATACTTTAATCCAAACCAAAAACAGTCCTTGTTGATGCAAGTCCAGTTGGACTAGGAGTTATATTAACACAGCATAATGACAATAATCAAATGTCTATTGTTACACTAGCTAGCTGCTCTCTCACACCGGTAGAGCAGAGATATTCACAGACTGAAAGAGAGGCACTAGCCGTCACATGGGGTATATTACACTTTCATCTGTATCTTCATGAAAGTCAGTTTCAAGTAACAACTGATCACAAACCACTTGTACCATTATTCAACACCCCAACATCAAAAGCACCAACACGCATAGAAAGATGGATACTTAAACTCCAAGAATATGACTATAAGGTAGTTTACCAGTCTGGAAAGCTAAATCTTGCTGACTATATGTCATGTCATTCATTATCATCAACAAGACAGTCAAGTCGTGAATAACAAAATCGCTGAAGAACACATCAACTTCATAAATCAACACACAGTGCCCAAAACATGGCGTATCCAAGATATACAGCAGGCAACGCTAAAGGATGACGCCCTGCAACACTGTATAAAAGCAATGCATGATCGGAAATGGTATGAAAAACTTGAAACATACAAAGGAAACTAAAAATGGGGCAACCCTGCGAAGTCTACATGCAACACGTTATAAACTCACCATCACTGCCTCCAAAGATTTTGTTCTTCGTAGTAATCGGACTATCATTCCGCAAATACTACGAAAAAAGATAATCGATATAGCGCATGAAGGCCATAAGGAATTGTAAAGTCCAAATAACTCATACGAGAAAAGGTCTGGTTTCCACAAATCGATGCAATGGTTGAACAAACAATCAACTCGAGTATTGTATGCCAAGCCACAACAGTTTATAAGAGCCACGAACTGCTAAAAATGTCCACACTTCCATATGGACCATGGCTAGAAGTTAGCGTTGATTTCGTTGATCTCGCAAAAGTAGAATACCTACTTGTTATTACTGATGACTACAGTCGCTTCCCTGAAGTTGAAGTTAGCAGTTCAACCTCAGCCAGAGCAGTGATTCCGCGATTAGATCGCATATTCTCACTACTTGGTACACCGTTGATTGCACACACAGATAATGGACCACAATTCAACGGAACAGAGTTTGAATCCTTTGCTAATTATTTGGGATTCAAACATCGCAAAATAACTCCAAGATGGCTCAGAGTCAACGGTGAAGTTGAACGATTCACGAAGACTATCAAAAAAGTCTACTGAACATTACACACTGACGGCAAACCATTTAAACAGGAACTATACCGATTCCAAAGAAATTATCGTGCTACACCACACTCATCAACCAATGAACCACCCGGAAAACCCGAAGTTACGGTTAAGTCCAACGATGCGATTGTACGTCAACGCGACAACAAGCGAAAATAAAAATAAAATAAAAGCATATGCTGATGCTCGTGAAAATATTAACAAGCTTCCTATTGCAATTGGCAATACCGTACTAGCCAGACGTGAAGGGTAACATTCCGAAACAATTTTGCCGTACGACACAAAACCATATAAAGTCTCCACTAAGAAAGGCAGCATGATCACTGCAACTGGAAGTGACCATAAGATAACGCGAAATTCATCATTCTTCAAAACCCTCAAATGCCAACCTCCAATACAAATTGATGAGCAAGAAAATGATATTTCAGCTGATGTCGGGGATACTACTAATGATGCCGAGACCACACCTAGCCCTCCTGCACCACGTTATCCGACTCGTGAACGCAAGCCGCCATCCTACCTGCAAGAGTACATCACTTAGCATAGGGAACTGGATGCTGGATATCCATTCAGAAGGTGAATGCGCTAGAAACCTCTCCCCTTAAGTTAGGTTTGAACTTTTAATAGTTTAATGTCTTTTGATAATGTTGTGTATAATTTATATTTCATTGTATTTACTCGTAATTTACTCGAACTACAGATCCATGATTTTATTCGTAATTTACTCGAACTTCCCAATTCACAATTTTGAACAGTTGCTGTCTAGTTAAGTTATTGTTAAGTCATCATATTTACCTGTATTTTACTTGAACTTCATGATTTTGAATTGCTGTCCAGTTAAGTAATTGAAATACTGAGAACTCACTCATAGATGACATTTGACAACAACAAATAATGCCTGATATGCCAATATACCCGTTTTATTCAAGGTGGAAAGGGATGTAATGTTTATATACTCAGCATAATGTCATGATGACATAGCGACCTCTATAGTTCAAATGTACTTTAATTTAAATATCATGTATTCAGAGGTGCAATAAAAGTAGTTCTACACCGGTAATCAGTGTCGTCTGGTTGAATTTCTTTCGTACTCAAATCCTACAATTATAATACACAATACGATGCATAACTCGTGTAATTAACATATGAAGATAACTACGTGATAATTTATTTAATGCTATATTCAGCTGTTTTATAGATAATGTTTACTGTTCATTTCGTTGACATGGAAATAGTTAGTAAAATATCAACTGATGGACACCACCATCCCATGTTGCAAGGTTGCTTTGTTATCATTGTGTTTGCAATTGCCAACGTTTACAATTTAATCAAGAATTTTCATTTAGTGTGGTGAAAAAACATACTTCTGATAGTTGATTAAATTGCCATGGAAACGTGTAAGCAATGAAACGTCCAGTATTTGAAATTTTCTTGTAGTTCACCATACGGCAAACACGTTTTTGTTTATATAACAAAGTGACTGACCAGCAGCTACAACATTGGGACTAGAGGACTGAGTAGTGTTTTTGAATCGTTTAGTGAATGTGTTTGTTGGTTTGTAGCTGCCCGCATGTGTGGGTCGGTACATGAATGTTTTTCTTGGTTTTACAATGCATCATTGGAGATACCATTATACTAAATATTGCATGGGCACTAGGTATGTACATATGTAGTTCCTATATAGTAGGAACATATGAATCGATAACACTGTATATAACACAATATATTCAGGATAGTATATCATTGATGACATTTCCATAACCTGTCACCATTTATACCCATGCGGCGTCTTGGTCGGAACTGAAATCATTGACTGGAATTATTTCTAACAATATGGTATGTGTAGTTTCTTAATATAGAGAGTAATTAATCAATATATATGACGTGTTAATACTTCGTGTGATTGGCTGTATGCGAGTTGAATATGTGACGGTTACGCCTTAAAGACTTTATACTTCATTGTAATTGGTTGAGTTTTGTTAAGTAATAAACCGAGTCTTAGTCTATTGTCACAGGGAGCTCCACATGTCTTGGACAGTCCATGGCTGAGTTCTGCACGAGGCAGTAAGCTGCCAGGGGCTCTTCACGAGATGACTAAGTCTAGAAGTTGACACGTATTCTACCTACAAGCTGTGTGTGTGTGTGTGTCTTTGTTCAGTGAGAAGGTGGCGAGCTCCACAATCTCTGGTACCACAGATGAAAGTATAATAACACGAGAATTAACTGCATCATAGTTACATGCAATTCTGTGATTATCCACATTTCAATAACTATGAAGTCTACAAAAAATAATCTATATACATTAAAATTATATTTTCCCATCAATAAATGTAGCTAACAGTTGAGCCCCTTTCGCAGTCAGTCTGATCACGGTCTTCTATTAACACAATAAACCAGCATTTCGTGAGTAGTGCAACTGGCATGCAGGCGAATTACGTCGCTAGGTTTTAATATTAGGCGGGGCATGTTAGTCGCGTGAGAGCGTTCTCAGGTATCGGCCTTTCACTGGAATGCCTGTGGCATTAAATTAATAATAAATATACTGACAAATTAGGCTTGAGGACTGTTGACAGTCTATTCTATCATCAACAGCATAATTGAATAAACGTTAGGAAATATATTCTATTATCATGTACAACAGTTCTGTTACAGTTAATATTGCACATATTGATTACAAGCATGTAATAATTCATAGCGACTTTACTTTTTGTATGCATATTATCACCCTTTATTAGTAACCCGGAAATCAAATTCTTACATTTAAAATTACATGCTCACTCTGCTTTTGCACCTTTACATAATATCGAAGCTGGTCGAAATTGACATTTTAATTTCACGAAGGAAGATTAAATATTTAGTATATGAAGCGATTTTTATTTATCGCCAGGAAATAATACATAACTGTTATAATGTTCACTTCTTCAATTGACAAGCATTGATGATTGTTTCTGAAAACAAAGTCAAAATATTCACATGTCAGTATAGCGTATTGTATCCGGATTATAAATTGACATTCATAATTGCAAATTATCACGTCAAACAAAAACGTTTTGATTTTAAACTGATAGAATTATATAATTAATTTCCTTTTCGCCCTTGTCATCAAACAGTAGAACATTGCTAGCAATGTCCCGTCAAACCATTATATCAATTGTAATTATAATTGAATTGTTGATTTCACCAATAATTTCATGTAGTATGCAATGATAGTTGACCAGACTAAGGGGCCATGCATACCACCATTGGTGACTGTTTGTTATAAACTCACCTTTACCCTGGTCAACAGCTTCGCTGTATTGCTCAATTGCTAACTCAGTCCATGCCAGATCTTCTTCAATGGCCGGATCATCAGAGTTGTACTCTTCTAGGTCTTGCTTTTTTCCAAGTAAAAGGCTAAGCTCTGCCTGAGCCAATGAATACACCTCAAGAAAGCTTACGTAATCTTGGTATATTCTAATCTGACGAATTAGGTCATCCTCCGTAGCAACTGTAGTTGAGTTTCCTACACATACAAACATGTCTGTCCACCAACGAATAAAGGTAGAAAAATTTGTTTTCAATAACAATAATAGAATAAGACAGGTAGCCATATATGTGATTCGTTAGCATGTGTGTAATCAGATTTACATAAACGCAATGATAAGACTTACCGGCCATTGCCTGCCTGATGGCTGGATCTTCCTCTGTTAACATCATTCCTTCCAAAATTCGATGTACATTATTGGCCATGTAAAATACATAAAAAACAGGGTCTATCTCGCGACCAGTGTATTCAATTTGTAGTCCTTGAAATAGCCTAGCCAATACGTTTTGCGGAGAATATTCACTTCCAAAAACTATCATACCCAAATCTGTATGCAACAAAAAAGTATATATCTTTTTCATTAGCAATATATGTGATACATTTATAAACACCAAAACAAATACTTACACAATCATAATATCATCTTTTTACTGAAACAAAAAAATAAATACTAAAGATGAGTTCAGGTCAATACTGTCCAGATTTGAAAATATTGACTTAAAAGGAACAAACAAGGGACAAGATGAATAATATTATCACAAGTGAATTGGAAATGACTTTATATTAAACAAATCAGATATATCAGCAATACTGTTGTCGTATTTGCAAATTGGGGAAGTAGAATTATTTGTAAAACAAACATAAAGTATTATGATGATAACAGAAACAAGTGTAACACTTGTTCAGCACGTGTCATTGAATCTGTTTAGTTTAGTGTATTGACATTTGTCATTGACAAGAAAGAGGTTAAGGCCCACAATAACCATGTTAAGCGTAAGTAAATTGGAATCTATATCCAAGGTGGACCACTGCAATCATGTTGTTATCCTTCTGATAGGATACTAATTGAGTCATGCTGAAAATGTTTAATATCTGACGAACCCAAAATTGTGTGCCACAAAAATATTTGTTTTTATTAAATATCAACAAATATTTACACGAAGACATCATTTTATTTCACTCAAAAAACAAATCGAACAATACTGTAAAGATGTCAAGATATGTCCGTAATAAAGACAAGATAAACAGACACACATCTCAATAAAATTAATAATAATAAGCTAATTGTCGTCTTGATGTTGAGGAATTGAAGAAACTAGATTTATTTGCAACAAATCAATTCTAAGCAATACAAAGAAAAAAAGGTCCTTGGCAATCTGAGATCTAACATAATTATTAGGGTATATGACAGATGTCTCGATTGAGATACCTCTGCAAAATGAAAATTGGAATTTAAATTTCATATAATTTTCTATCTAACAATTATCATGCAAACTAATTTTCTAAGAATACAAGCAATACGCTCGGCAATAGAGCATTTTTAATGGAATGGTTTGAATTTTTAACCGCTATGTACCTTAATCGCAATGTTGTGGCAAGGCTGGGTATATGGATGGATGAATTGATAATTATGTTGGGTGATGATGGCATATGGTCAGAATATGGATGTTACCTGAGGCTAGAATTATTTTGTATTAAACTCTGACCCTATTATAATGTTAATCATACTCTATGTCTGTCATGGTAAATTGTAGGTTTGGACTAGCTACTTGATGCACGTTTAATTCGTTAAGTGTCTGATTATTTAAAACATATACAAAAATAACCAATTATACATACCTGAGGTCACATTCCTCTGTGAAAATAAAACACAGATATGTAAAACTGATGTCAATTCACATACACATATAAATATTAATGTAACATCTTATAATGCAGCTTTTATATCACACCACATCAAATAGAACAGGTTTCTGAAACTTATTCGAGTGAACACACTATTATGCACAATTACTTATACAATCTTTGTGTTGGTTTGGCAATCCATTTTGTCTTCATATTGTTGATAAATAAGTGATAAGAGCAATATATATCCTCAAGCAAACATGTGTTGTAATGTAATATTTTTTTTGATAGGCAGTGAAGAACCAAAATGTGTTATAAGACGTTATTAAAACTACGTCCGTTGTATGGTATATAGATTTAGAACCATCAAATGAATTTAAGAAACATGAAATATTGTTATCAAATAATAGATTCATACATCCTAATTTCCTTTGCAGTCATTTTTTTTAAATTTAGTCACGTCCATAAATTGACCACACAATCGATACTATTAGGAACCCCATACAAACGCATTTGACTAATCATATGTTTCACCCACTCTAATAAATACAAGTTTTCTGTTTCTTCAACTAAGTCTAATATGTTTATAATTCAAGAGTGTTATTGTACAGCAGACTGTTTATTGAAACAAGAAGATAAGCAGCGGATGTACAAACGGACGATGTTCATTCGTTAAAGGTCCGACCAACCTGCCTGTATATCAGCAATAAGTTTTGTACTACAATTTTGATATTCAAATAAAAAGTCACTAAATTGTTTCAAGTCTCCTTTTGCAGGAGAATTGTGAAGTTTGTATTTGATGTCCTCGAGACACAATTACACATGTCATTACACATGTCATTGAATCACAGTTGAGTCAGTAAAATAGCTGTCATTTGAACATTATCAAGTGTACATTGCATCCTCATTTGTCATTGTTTAGAGATTGTTTATGTAAATTATATATACGTTTTTTACAAACGAGTAATTGTTGATCCACTTTTGATAAAAATGTGTATTACTGATCGAATACATCCTCAACCAGGGTCTGTTTTATTTAACTATCATCGTGTGCTGTATGTTTCGTTTTAGCGGATCTATTTAAAGTATATTATTACCACTACGATCAACAATTGTGAGTCGTAGTATCTATACTTAGCTTGAACACGCATGTAAACCTAATGATGCACGCCTCATTGTTTATGGTTACTTATAGAGGATGGGTCGCTTAATGCAGACATCCCGGTTGGAATACGCATACAATGAAACGGCGTGTGTTACTAACAGTAAATTCCATTGACCTCACAGTAGAACTAGTCAACATACATTCTCTTTGTACTCGGTTTAAGAGCTCTCAGAAAATTGAATAGAAAATATTTTCATTTTTTAGTTGTTTAGTCGTCTTTCAGATATGGCCCATAACACATTTTTTTTAAATAGCAAAAAAATCAGTGAGCTTTGAATTCACCGCACTGTATGTATTGGCAATATATATGTCGACCTCAATCATAGGAGGTTAACCACAATACCGATGTAAAACTTTGACGTGTTTAACGATCGATTGTTAGTTTAATAGTCAATACGCATATCACACAAATGTGTGGTTGTGCATATTACTAATTGTCCCACGTTGTCAATCTGGAACGAGAAAGCAATATTTTCCAAAAGAGGAAAGCGTATATTTTTGGATTGGCCAGAGAAAAAATATCGGATAAAACTGATGCAACATTGCATAAATTAATTAAATTGTTGAAATAGTTATTGATTAAAACACTTTGAAATAGCTACATACCATTCTAGCAAATTTGACTCAATACATGAATTAACAAAATCTTAATTTAGCTAAAATGCCAACAATCTCATTGTGAGAATATACTTTATTCTCAATTAGTGACATCTTGAATTAGCGAAATTACAGGTTAGCTAAATTAGCAAAAATGAGATGCTAACTAAAAATACGTGTTTTACAGTATATATATAAATTGTATGATTCTGTGAGCGGACATACAAATCTCTTTCTTGCAATGCCACTTCCCGTTAATATATGTTTTAAGGTGGAGATGCAGGTTCGTGGGCACTTGGGAGTAATTTTTTTTTGCTTTTCATTATCCAAACAGTCTTGGCTATAAACTGGTTAAAATTTTGTAGAATTATGAATATTGGATCATACTCAAAAGACGATTTTAAAATATATATAACAGGTGCAAAAATTCTCTCTTTTGAATGCTTAGCAAGATTTAGCAAGGCTGCACATAAATAATAAAAAAGAAACATTGTAAAAAAAGAAATGACGGGATCTCCATATTATGCACTATATTTAACTTTATACAAAACAATAATACATTTAAGTTTGTAACTGTTACAGCCATTTTAATTATGAGCATTAGCAAACTTCTACTGAGTGAATGGTTATGCAAATTAGCAATTATCTCAGCTTCTTTTAGTGCACATCCCAGAACTTTAAAAAAATAGCTCCTAACCGCTTTGATCATTTGTTTTGAAATATTCACAAATGATTGACAATGTGTTTATCTTCAAAACGCCATCGGGGCATTGTTTCTGGTTGAGCAGTGTTACAACAATAGCACAGACCTCTAGCCTGGGTGTAAATTTATGCATCAACTTGAAGTAGTGAAATTTGAGCTGCTGCCCTGCAAAATTGACAACAGAAGCCAATTGTTTTCAAACCACTTTTGCATATTTCAAACTACAGTGCCCATAAAAAAAATCAAAATTTTAAAATTCATACAATAAGCATTCTGAAAATATATAGTTTTATTGACAAGGGAGGTCATCTTGGTTTCCTAATTAACTAATTAAAATACCTGTCAGGTAAACTGCATCTCTACCTTAAGGTAATGTAATAGCAAATTACTTATTTATACCCTGACATAATGATGAGAGAAAATGAAACACTTTACGTACTTAGTACTATGGAATCACAGCAACATTGTTGAGGCTATTTACATAAAAATATGTTTGACCACTCAAGAAAGCAGATACATTTTCCTTTTACTCAACAGATCGAAATGAAATTGAATATCTAGACCTGAATTTGTATACATTGTACACATACCTTCATGGGAGCAGCTGCAATAACACCTACAGCAATGAGTACCACCAGTAAACGCAACATGATTCTGATCGTTGAGACAGCCTTGTTTATCAGAGACTTCGTCGAGCTGGAACTTACTAATGCAATATCACACAACTTCCAAATAAGTCAATTCGCCAGGCTTTTATTGCGTATGGAATGAGATGTCGTGTTTCTATTGGCTCGTTTAGATAATTAGTAATCTAGGTCTATTTAAGCTATCGTTTTGCTACAAATACCCTTGGCTGTAATATTTCATCAAACACATACATTACTATACTTATTTCTAAATATAAAGATCACTGGTGACTTTCTGGAATAACACCCAAGTTTAATGTTGATGGATTGACCATTTGGATAACGTGTCCCCTGATTGTAAAAACACCCCTACCAAAATGTAATAATGGTTTGTCCTGTGTGTCTTCTAAAATAGTACTGTGAAACTATTACAGGCGATAGTGTTTGGATCATTCTGAATGAAAAGTAATCCAATAATAGTCCAGGTCTCGAACTGACAATTCACTGGTATATATGACAATGATGTAACAAGGCAACAAAACGATTGTGACACAATGCAATGCATAATGGGACGATCGTTTTATAGTTTTATAATGTTCCTGAATAATTGTCTCGCAATTTGTTAATTTGGTATTTTCGGTACAGTACCAGTAATTTCAATCTTTAACAGTTAAAAAAACGAAATGGATGTGAACAGGGTGAAAGTAACATAAAACATCCAATCAATTGATTTACAAAATCCATTTTAGATTTGTTTATATCAGTCTTATTTTTCTCATTGGGAATATATTGACTATAACATTAACGAAACTGACATGCAAATTTAACAGTGACGGGTCCAAATTATTATAATTGTTTTTTTTGAATAATGGTTTCATTTATTATAGGTTATTCAGAATGCAGACAACGATATATCTCTAGCTGATGATGTCATCAAAGAGGTAACAACTTTTAAAAGTAAGAAGGAATCGCTATTGACTTATTTGAAATTGAAAACATGATATTATTACCACACGATTAATATATGACATTATTATGTGAATGTGTATCTATTCTAGCAAAATCTCCAGAACCACTCAAAGGATTTCAATGAAATTTGGTACTTTGTAGTACGTCATGACTTACACCTGGGTAATGATAATGCAGGTATAAATATTAAAGCATTGACAGAAATAGCCAGACAAGCTGACCGAATTTGCATATCTATTGTATAACGGGCGTAATCCTGTGATCCCAATCTTTAATTCATAAAGTGTTTTCCAAATGTCCAAATTGCCTATTCATGTCTTGTTTGTGCATAATTACAAGGCATTCCTGTGTTAAGCGAGTGCTTAATGGTTATTTCAGGCAAAATATATGATTTTAAAACTGATTAAATTTGGTTTGGATCTAGACACTCAGGGTTTGGTCGGCTCGTGATATATCAAGGAAGTGACGGCACACACACAGCTGGATTTGCTTGTTTCATAGCGGCCATTTTAGAATTTAGTAAATTTTTATTGTTTCTGGCTTGAGAACTCAATGTATAGAAACAAAAGTCCGTTGTTTCCCTTTTGGCGGGTCATTGTCCTCGTCGTTACATAACATCGAGCTAAGTTTACATTGGTAAGATTTCGCCAGGGTTGAGCAATACCACATACCAGTGCCATATATCCTGAAATTTGTTGAGCTTATTTCTACATCAAGAAGACTCCTTCACCTCTCCAAGCATTCTTGTAGCAGCAACATATGTCCCATATGTGCGAGACATTTTTGTCACAAGGATTCTAACTTATGACTGCAATAAGGCATTGTATGCCTCGGAACAAAAGATTACCTCACCTTCTAATGTTTCCTATCCCAAGCTGTGAACTATTTAACATGACAATGAACGTATTAAGATGAAAAAAGTCCCATAGAACGAATTCATCTATTTATATGAATACATTTGCATATCTTTAAAGACCCAGCATTGGAAAGAACAGGAAATCCCCTGTTGACCAAATTCTATTGTTGATTTCTGACGATGTTAATTCATTGCAGCATAACTAAAATCAGGCTGTGGAATGTAGAAAAGTTTATTCCGATGTGGAATTAGCATAACATAGTTCTGTGTCACTATATTTTAGTTGAATACAAACATCTAATATGTCCTTAATTATTAATATATAATATGATTTGTAAATCAAATATCTAGAAATGTTACACGTACATTCCGGTTTAAAACAAGATAACGAGTAAAACAAGATAATATGCTGATTGTCTATTTTGACTCATATCGAGGCTAATAATTATCGAACCCAAAGTCAACTACAGCGGTTATATTTAATCGTCATCGCGGGTTGTATGTTTCATTTACGTATTCAATATAGTTGATATCATTGTGATACATTATACCACTAATTACCTGCTAAGCTAGTGGCGCATGTCTATAGACCTGACATGCACACATTCTTGTCTGTGAATGGTTATTTAAAAAATATTCATCGCTTGAATGCAAATAACATGTTAGAATACGAATACAAAGATGATGTGTTTACAACAATGAATTGCATTGTCGTCACAGTAGGCTTTCCCAACATGAAACACCTTGTCATCTGTCCGCCCAAGTCAATGTTGATTTTGAAAGCTGAATTTTCACTGTCTCTTCGCTCGGCGTTTCGAGTTCCTCAGCAACGCATACAGAGCCCGTAGAAATACGTGGTACAGTGGTGCGCGTCTTAGCAACGTAGAACGTCTTGTGACGTAGCTCCGCCCCCGATGATAGGAGAGGTGGCAGAATTGAAACAAATTATTTTCACAGAAACAGTGCTACAGAGATCATTAAAACAATTCTGCACATCTAAATGATAGATAAAAATCTACACAGTTAATAAGTGAAATAAATCTAATTCCTGATACCCCCCCCCCGAGTTACTACTGATCCTCCCTTGAATCCTAAATTTTGATTACTGACCAAATGCAGCGTTTAAATAGTCGCCAATAAAACCTAATTTGCATGCTTGCGTGTATTCTGTGATCACATTTAATGTTTTAAAACTTTTTCCAGTTATATTTAACTCGCATGGCATGTTGTCTGTGAATTCATTTTCAAAATAGTTGTATAGTTAAATAACACCACAATCAACCGGTATAATAGTACCAGTGCATATTGAATTACACATTTATATTCTATCGACCTGTCACTCCAGCTTATTGCGTTGTTATGAGTAATTACAAATCATATGTTGCAAATAAAATAGTGGAATCAACATACACGATATTGACGTGTATTATTAACAATATAATATATTGACGTCACACATTGGTCATTCGAAATTATCTGTCACTCATGATTTGTAGTTCGGATTAAAAAATCGAGCATACTAATTGCTTAATTTGCATAATCATAATATTTTATCGAAATAAGGTACGTTGATGCCCTCGAGTAATACGTGATTAGTTTAACGTTGTAAACCATGCATACTTATTATCTAATTATTCTTAGAACTTGTGATATATGTGATTTAGAATAAATTAGACTGCTAAACCACAGATGTACAATTAAATTTATTATAAACTTCAATATTGAACTGCTTATGTTGTGCATATAAATTCTAACATGACTATGCGCCCTCCACCAATCAGACCGCCGGATTCACGATATATATTCTCTGTGTAAATTGATAGAAGTTAGAACATGGCTTTATCAGTTGATCTTGATTGACAAGAGATCGTCAAAAGAACACACATGATTGGTTAATCTAATGCAACATTTTATTCGGGTAGCGATTGTTCTTTTATTTGAATCAATGATTTCTAGTCATGAAGTGAATTGTACCGCACAAAACAAAAATAAAATTGAATAAATTGTTGCAAATTATTGCCATGTTAGAAGCCAGGTATAAAATGACCCGCCCTTTATACATACTTTTAAAATCACGAGCAAACAGATAATTTATTTTAGCTTATTATGAATTTTGAGTTAACTTTTATTATGCCTCCTATTATGCATTATATGAGTCATTGAGAAACACACAGTATAATGTACTATTTATTACGCTCGTGTCTTTATGATAATGACTGGGGTCATTAGGGATTTGAATGTGATATTTTTCTATTATAAATATTTCTTGATATGTCTTTGTTATTACTACTACAAATAATACACAATGGGAATGCAAAGTGAATGACTTGTTTCTGCAAAAAATGTTGAGTTTGATCATTTACATTTACCTGAGCTCAGAATCATTTTAGATTTAGATCTAGGATTTAAGGTTTGGGCCTAGATATTCCAAATATGAAATTGGGCGAGGTGATCTGCTGTGTTTATAAGTTGATAGCATGTCTATAAATATATTCATAAGTAACAGCATATTACTGAAACACAATCACTCTTACTCTTATTGTCAATTCAATTCTATTAAATCATGATGCATATTGTTGGCTTGTTGATCGACCCCACTGAATTGTTCCTAGATGCTCAATAGTCACAAATTGTTTTCATATAACTCCAATGAGTTAATATGAGAAAGTAACAGATAAGAAATCACATTCGACAGAATCATAAATATGTGTAATGTTCTACAAATCATCACGAGGTCTATATATATATATATATACATATATACGGTGATAGATGATTTATTACACAACTACATGAATATTGAAACTCGACAACACTGTTTCGTAAGGTACAAGTACCTCACTCATCAGGAGCTTTATGATTAATCACTCACTGCACCAAAGGGCATGCATTATAAGATTCGCAAATTAACATATTAATTAAAATTAAATAGAAAGTTTAATTGTTAGATAATAGAGCTTTTGGTCTGTGTCGGCATGATGACACGAGTTCATTTCTTTTGTTTAATGTGGAGTGGTGGGGTCTAAAAATTATGATGAATTTTTCTTTCAAACATAAAATACATCGTTTGCTGGAGCTATTATACGGGCTACCGCGAGTAAGAATTTTCCATTGTATTTCATATTCAATATCTTTTTCTTTGAGTGACCAGACGTGTTTACTTAGTTCTGTCGCATTTCTGGGGGCCTGATTGCGAAATGAGGCCGTGTGGTTTCTGTATCTTGTTTTGAACTCATTACCAGTAAGTCCGACGTACGTTTCACTGGTGTGTTTGTCTAAACGCGTAACTTCCGCTTGGTATACGACGCCGGACTGCAAACACTTCCCATCTAGTGGACATGTTGTTTTTTTCTGGCAATTTCACAACTTGTTGGCTTTCGTTTCGTCAGTGGTAGTGTTATTTTCGGTCGCGAGTTGGTGTTTGTTTTTCTTGTTGATGGTATCTTTGATGTTGTTCATACAGCTATAGCTGACTTTGATTGTATTTCTGTTAAATATTTTCTTGAGGTTGTTGTCGGTAGGAAAGCACTTGTCGATTAGATCCAGGAATCGCTTCCCTAAACTGTTACAGACGCTGCAGCTATATGGTTGGTTGAACCAAAGGACGTTGCTACGCGGCCCGGTTTTTTTACCCTTCTCTGTGTGGGGGGGGGGGCTCAAACTTTAGTTGGTGTTTGTAGCCGCTTTCGCGTAGAGCTCTTTGGTAGGGTGGTACCGCGATGTCAAACATCTTCTTATCTGACAATATTGCAGAAAGACGCTTGTTAATCCCGGCCGGGATATTCTTTGTGATGGCGGGTAGGTTATTACTCTCTTTGTGTACATATACCAAGTTGGCATTAGGCTTTATGAAGGCACTGTACGAACTTTCAATGAGGTTTACCGTTACATCAAGGAAGTTTACGATTTTCTTGTTTGCTTCGATCGTGATCTTTAGGCCGTTGTTTTTAAACACGCGACGAATATCTTTTTCGATTGTTAACTGTTCGTATTACTTTATTCCATCCTATAATTCCATCGTAGAATAAAAACAATACTATTTTTTCTTCATAGTATCTTGGGGACCCAAGTGTTATGTGCATGTAAATGATATATTAGACACTTTTTTTGATTTATTATTTTGAATCTTGCCACAAAAATAATTGTATTTTGTATCGGGCTTATTTTTCCTGCAGTTTGACAAGAAATTAACCCGGGCCCTAAAGTAATATTTGATGTACTAGTTCTCTTCTGAAATTGCGGCAATCATCCATAATTCGATTCGACATTTGAATGAAATTTAAAATAGCAATTAATTTGTAAATTAGTTACGCCATATAGACATCACATTAATCGACCAGAACAATCTACAATAGTAACGTAACAAAATTTCATTTTTTGTGCTTTTCATTGGTCTTATTTTGCTATGTATTTGTAATGTATACTTGTTTATATCTGTTCTGTTAACTACATTACTAGCAATTAAAAATGCATTGTTAAATATCGATGAATAGATAAATATATGTGTGGGCGGAGGGATACAGAATGGCGGGCCTTTAGGTAGACGTATGAATTGGTTGATGTTTTGGAATGAAATTTGATGAATTGGCGACTGGGTGGAATAGATGGCTAGATGGAAGGTGGGTTCAATTAATAGCTTACGACGATGCTGTCCAGCAGACACACTACCTTCAACCACTAGCCATGAGACACATATATTACTATAAACTGTTCACCATCAAACCAAAATAAACATAATTTTATTTTATTACAAAATTGGATAGGGTGGATTATTTAGATGGAATGATTGATGTATAGATAGGATGGCACGGATGACAATATAGATATATAGGTAGATGAGTTGATAAATTTGATGGTATATTGTATGCAATTGATATATCATCCAACCCAATAATATGGCATGGATGAGAATACGAATGGATGCTTAGTTGGATTGGTAGATGTGTTTGGTGATGATGAAACGTGGTAATCATTGGTGGACTATTACATTTTAAGTCTGACCATATTTTAATTTTAATGATACAAGATGTTTGCTTGGTTAAATCGTAGTTCTGGACTTGCTGTTCGATGCATGTTTGAATTGCTGACTGACTAATTATAATAAAATTTACTTACCCAGCGACACCTTACAAGATTTTTGTGAAAATGAAACACAATTAGGTAAAACATAATATATTAACACAGTTCTCGAATAATTATTCCAATCTTGAATGTGTTTACAATAATTATTGTTAACCCGTGGTATATTCACCAATCCATATAGCACACATGTTTGATGGCCAAAATTTATGTGGAAATATGCAACACTGGAACATAAATTATACCACATAAATGAGAGTCAAAAGGTTATCATCATTAATTTCTGTCGAGAGCTAATGAATATTATGCATTGTCTTACATTGTTATTGATGCTGGTACTGCAGAACTTTTTACTGCATTTGAACAGACTGTTAAATTACCACACTTACGACAGGCATTTCAATATCATATCTCATTCACCCTGACAATTGTAAGCACGTAATCCTTCACCAATGTGTGTTCCACACGCTTCATTCACTCCCTTATATATATTTCTTCAATATTTCTATCATGAGTTGTACACGCTCATACCAAGCGAATGTGTTGTAACAGTTATTTTACCGGTTCATGGATATAGATTAATCTACTCAGCATTTAAGCTGACGCTTTGAGTTGGTTTGTGTGTTTTGGGGTTTTGTTTGATTAATTTAACGTGACATTTTGGAGACTGATCGCTCCCACTTTTACCGAACATTCTCCCATGTCTTTGTCTCCGTGCACCTCAGTGCTTGCCAGTGTCTGTGCTGTCCGAGACGCAGGCGGGGTAGAGATTTTACGAGCGGGATTTCACCATTCCACGTCTGTATATAAAGGTTATATTCACTTGTTTTATTAATTTTTTGAAACCTACTACTAGTGTCTTTTTTACTTGAAGCTGCTCACATGTTATTAATGTTTGTCCCTAATCCTGTACAATATTTATTTGGCAATATTGTTAAAGAACTCAAACAAGATGTTGTCGTTACCTAATTTAACTTGCCTATGTGCGCATAGTAAGACACGCGTGTTGGAGAAATTTTGGTAACAATCTCTTTACACATCTAATCGAATACACGCATTCACAACATTATTACTGTTTATGCTGTCACATATGATCGATTGCAGTCTCAAAGCCAAGAAAAGAAACGACTTGCATGCTTGCGTGTATTCCGTGATCGCATTTGTTTGTTTCATCTCTTTCTAGTTATATTTAACTCGTATCACATGTTGTCTGTGAAACCGTTTCTAAAATAGATGTATAGTGAAATAAAACCCTATTATTTGTTTCATCTCTTTCTAGTTATATTTAACTCGCATCGCATGTTGTCTGTGAAACCGTTTCTAAAATAAATGTATAGTGAAATAAAACTACAATCAACCGGTACCTTTAGTACCAGTGTATACTCAATTACACATTCATATTCTATAGACCTGTCACTCCAACTTATAGCAACTTGTATTGTATTTAATGAAAGATCTCACGACACTTGAATACATATCAAATAGTAGAATCAGCATACAAAATAGTGGCGTATGTTACGAACAAGCTGAAAATTAATCATTATGCAAATCAAGTAATATTATTCAATCAATCAAACATTTTATTTTTACCTAATAATGTACATTTTTAGTTTACAAAACAAAAATTAATTTTAAATAGGTAAAATAGGAAACAGAAATAGCCGTTGGCTAATCTAGTCTGATTCCTCAAAAAGAAATGAATTACACTATATTTGAGGGTGATTTATAATGACCTGAACCTGTAAATGAAGCTAATAATAATAACAATAATGAAAATAATGATGATAACAACAATTATTATTATTATTCAATTATTTTCTCTTTCATTTTTAACTTAAATAATTTCCTTGAGGTAAGGTCCTTTATTCTGTGGTAGCTGGTTCAAGAGATTGAGGCCAGTATTTTTAATAGAACGTTGACCTACATTAATACGGTACTTTGGAAATATTAAATTTCCTTTGGTTTGAAACCTAGTATGATAAGTTTTGGGTTCATGCTCAAAGAGTTGGGATATAGAATTAGAAAAATGTCCATGAATACTATCAAAAACGAAAAGGGCTAATTGGAACTGGCGTTGTTTGTATATGTCAAGTATATCACAGCTGTTAAACAATGGGAGAGTATGTCAAAAAGGAGGTGAACCAGAAATAGTACGTACAATTCGTTTCAGAATAATTAGTATTGGATGTAAATGAGTTTTGTAGGCATTTCTCCAGGTTTCCAACATATATGAAATATGTGGCGAAATAAATGAGTTATACAATAATATTAGATTTGACCTTGGAAATTTTTGTCTTAATTTATATATGATACCTGCTTTGACACTTATTTTGCTCATCACATGATCAAGCAGCACAGCAACAAATTTAGTACACTCTACCTCACTAATAGTTTGGTTTCTAATTGTCAAACTCCAAAAAGTCGCTACTTTTGTGTTTTTACCTCTGAATAAGATGTATTCAGTTTTCTTAATAGTTATTGTCAGTTTATTGCAGTCGCACCAGTCAAGTATTTGATTTAACTTTTCATTAACATAGTGTAGATTAATACTGTTAATACTGCTGTTACACCATTCACACTTACATGTTGTTCCCTTTTTTGTAAATAGCTCACGACCAAGTCCAAAGATAGGCCTCGAATACCATATCCAGATATAAAAATGAGTAACTAACAGTGTCGAACGCCTTTCTAAGATCTAAGAAAATTCCAAGAACTGCATTCCCTTTATTAATTCCATCTAATACCTTTTGTGCTAGGTCTATAACAGAGAGTTTTGTACTATTTTTTTCTCTAAAGCCGTACTGCTTGGAATAAATATATTGAATTTATTCAAATAAACAGTTAATTGTTTGTTGATTATTTTCTCGAATAATTTACTTAATTGGGGCAGTACTGAGACAGGTCTATAATTACCAGGGTTAAAAGGAGTTTCCTTTTTAAAAATAGGGGTTACCTTTGCTATTTTAAGAACATTTAAAACGAACCAGAAGAGAATGAAAGATTTATAATATGAGAGAGGGGCTTAGAAATATACTCTGTTGCATGTATGAGTAGCTTAGCACTTATTTGGTCAAAACCAACTGCCTTCTTTTTATCTAACCATCTCAATATACCTGACACTTCATGAACCGTGGTACCACGTAAGAAAAATGTGTTACCTGTGCATTGTAATTGTCGAATGTACGTGGCGAGATTTCGTTTGCAAGGTACATCCAAACTCTGGTAATCAGTTATTGAACCCATTTACAATTGCATCTTGGTCATTCAGTGTAGTCGTAACGTTGCTACAGGGGTAATGGACATCAATGTGGTCCGGTAATTTTGTTTTTGAATGTCCTCTTCCTAATATTTCATTTATTATTTTCCAAGTTTTATCGGTTTTCCCATTATATTCAACAAACTGTTATGAATACAAATTAAGTTTCGCATCTTTTAGAACACTTATTATTATGTGCAGATTTTTAATGAAAATCACTAAGGTAGCAGATCTGAGCATTGTCCTAGACCATTTATTGTTATGTATACACTATGCGTATATAAGACACTTTGACATATTTCACGGATTAAATTATATATACCAGATTTCATTTTTTTAAATCGTCTGATTATTCAATATAAAGAAAGATTGCTAAAATCGCTAAAATACATCAGCAATTCATAGTCATTCTCCAAATCGACCATGGCTAACATAAAGTAATAGACAAGTGTTTTATAAAGGCTTGATGAATATAAAAGCAGTGTATCAATCTCTTGAATCCATACTAACATATTTATACCGCGGGAGAAGAAAGTAAATTCCCTTATGGTCACATGACTGGTATGAACCGTTAAAATGCTATTTCGGTAGTGTTAAATCAGTCACAATAAAAACATTGCGAATTGGTTTGGGTAATATCATGACAGGATGATAAGGGTATTCAGGTTATGGCTGTCATAACATTAATATCACCAATTATTTTGATAATAGCCTTATTATTATACATCATTTTCTTCCAAGGATACATTATGGGAATGCCGAAATCCAAAAAGTACAGAATCGGCGAATTTCTTTGTGTGGAGTCCGGTCAAATCCTGGTAGGAGCTATGTTTAGTATTAGAGGACGCTTACGCGCGTAGTCATTCCATATTTGGAATTCGCATTTCCTTATATGGTAGGATGAAAATACTCGGTAAAACACGGCAAAATTACGGCACACTGTAACTTATGTAATATATGCTTTATACATCTGTCAACGTAACACCATAAGTTACAGCGTGCCGTAATTTTGCGGTATTGCACTTGGTATTTGCATCCCACCATATTGGAAAACACGAATTCCAAATATGGAATGATCGTGCACGTAAACATCCTCAAAAAATAAATGTTCTGAAAGCACCGATGAACAGAGGCTGAAGATTAGTCCTCGAATGTATATAGCGCCCGCATATCCAATATTCTAGCATAATAAGCTCGCCACTAACGACATAATCAGTCGAGTCTTGGACATTGTAACCCAGCTGTGTTCAGCCTCATTACATCACACCTCTCATACTTCTTTGTACGATCAATTTTGTAAAATTTCACATGCTATTAGGATAATAATAGAACGACACTCATCGTATCTTACGTTCCCATTTACAGGTACTCGAAGACAGGAATACGCGACAAATAAATAATTTTTGCATATTATTTTTTTTCCGTGAAGAGCTCATGTCATGTCAATGATGTGTGATTAAAATATTACTATTACATAGTGCCGCAGACTCGATACTAGAACAATGTTCTTATAAATGATGCGTTGTTGTTCATTCCGGATTTACTGGTTAATCGGACAAACATTACTCGTCAATGATGGATTTTCCTGATCGCACCGGGGTTCTTCTAAAGCATCAACAGAGAACAAAACTGACATGCTGCACACAAACTGGATTACGACTAGTCGAACTTGTCGGTAATTATACTTACAAATGTATATTAGAATATAAGGGAATCTGTGATGCTTTTTACACTGACCATATAAAACAAACTACATGAACCACACTGGCAATAGGTGATATTCCGTTGCACTGCGAGATCTCACTTGTTGCGTGAAAAACGCGGACCGAAAATTTGCAACAAAAAATCAAACGATTTGAATTTCGTAGCTCACATAGAAAGGCCGATCTTTGACTGGGGATAATATATTGAATACTCTTATTTCATCGATATTGATAATCATCAAATGTGTAAAGTACATTACTAAGTTATTTTGCATGCAAACAAGCTAAAGTCGTACACTTATTTTCGAAGTGTAAAATGGCAAGTTATTTGATTGGCAATTCCATGTATATGGGTAACTCGTTCCAGTTGCTCATGAAGACTACCGGCAAGGCAGTCAATGGTATTACTCCACATGTCAATGAGTGTATTTCTGCTGGTTTGATTCTTTGATATTACACCAGAGAAGATAAGAATTCATGAGTTGAATGTCATATGTGGAACTCCTCGTGAAACATGCAGAACTTCACCAGTACAATGTTATTGATTAGATACGTAGTTACCCAGTCTGAAGTTCCATGCCCAATGAGCGTGCATAGTTATCTCTCGGAGCTCACTCCACTAAAGCCACGCCACGCCCAGTAAATAGATTTTCGAATTAATGTTACGTCACGAATTGGTTAACTTGAGAATGGGGTATAGATAACTGGCTAAATATGACCTCTGATGTGAAATTGTCTGCACAGTCAATGCAGATATGTTTGTTTCTACTCGAAAACTAAAGCGAAATTGAAAAACCTAGACCTGAATTCACACTGTAAAAATACTTTATTTGGGCCAGCTACAGTAAACAAGGAACGAATGAGTAAGATCAGTAAATGCAACATTCTTGTTATCGTCGATGCAGCCTAGCATATCTGAGATTCCGTCCAACAAACCGTTCGGCAGTATGTAAATGGTATATTTAAATGAACTGCCGTAATTATAATGGTTGTTCTACATGATTTTTGACAGGAAATGGTAATCAGAAATTAGTGCTGCACGCAATATATTAATACATGACTTGTTTTAGAAGATTAAGAATTTGTTTTAATAATTGTAATACATTCATGTATTTAATAGACACACATTATATCGGTCTCTCTTTTTCTACAATTTGATATTTCTATACATGCCATGTTTCCGATCAAATGTAATGTGATATTGTATTTGTTCTGGTTTTAGCCTAGACTCTGTTCCTCATAAAATGCCTACACTTAAGATATAGCATATGAAAAATATACCTCTATACAAATGCAGGTACTCAGCTTGCACTGTGTTGTATGGATTAACATTTATAAATATAGGTAATATACAAGCAGGTATTGTACTTTAATACACCTGAATACAATACACACACGCATACACAGTAGCCATGCGATATGTCGCATATACCATTGTTTCAATGAAAATGTTCTGATTATGGAGGTGGCGCTTGTTATCTTAAACATGGTGTAATGGATTCTCGATGAGCTAAGATTAATTTCATACAGAATATTGAAATGATTGGGCCAGAAAATATATGACAGGGTGACTATAAGAACAAGTCACGCCCTTCCTATCATGTGCACCCATTGTTTCTGAATACTATTTTAGGAATCGCGTGATATCTCCTTCTACAGAACAAACAGGTATAACCTTATTGTTAACATTTCTACTCAATTTTCTCAGTCTCAATTCTTATATTGTTGTGCTTTTCTGCTTTAGTATAGTTTGTATTTTAGTTTTATTATAAGCTTTGAAGGTTAACTAAACGATACATATAACACTGCACGTAATCTAACTCATTTTTCACGTGATAACTGGTCATTTGTCAAACATTTTGTTTCTGGATGTTATCACGTCCAAAGCATAGTGATATATATTTATAATTTGATTGTGCAGTGTAATGAATCCGTGACATATGGTGGTCATTTGATTTTGTTTGTTCTATTGTATACGAGCTAGGGTAAAAGAGTAAAATTCAAAATGTAGAAAAAGTGCCAAGATTTCTAAAACGATAATAATTTTGCTGTTTGATTTATTACAAAACAACAACAACAAACATTTGAAATGAATGATCCTTATGTGTATATGATGGCCATTCGTTTATTCTAGTGCGTCATTTTGTATATTTGACTTGAGCTTACGATCTCATCTTGATAATTATTCAATTGTTGTACTCTAGTTGTTTATTATTTGTTACGAATATAACCTTATTTATTAAACCTTGTTTTATATAACATGTATACTGACATATGAGATATTTGTTTGTTCTATGAAACATACGGAAAAAAAAGAAACAAATCAGATAATAATATTTTACCATTTATATATGCGTATTCTCATCACTTAAAAAGGCTGTGCGTGATTCTACATATATCATTTTGTCTGCGATTTATGAAACTACGCTACTTGTCTATATATATTCATTGTGAACTAATATTCCATTTCATTCTATTATTAGATGTCTGGATTTCCTTGATGGTACGTAAACGATCGATTGTTTAAGCGTATTGTTAACATTCATATTCTTGGAAAGGTCAATAAGTCTTAATAACAGTTCATTTTTCAAATTATTTAAGGGGTCTTACAATAGTAACATTGTTTTGCAGTTCCGTTTGCTGTTGATTTACATGCATTAATAAACACACTACAGTATAATCAGAATAGTACATCATTGATGAGTTGCATCGCTGTAACCGTTTCCCTGGCGACCATAGCCCCACCCGTAACGAACGGTTTAAATCCTCTTATATTCCATTCTAGGGTATTGTTCATTTTCTATTATTTAAATTATTGACATCTTGAAAACTATAGCTGATTCCACGAGTAACCTCGGTCACATTAGTTTATATAGTCATGTCATGATTTATTTCTGTGTGTCTACGGATGGGTCACTGATACGACATAATAGGTAGTTGCTACTGAATAGCTGGTTCATAATTGATCACATTTCCATAACCTGTCACCATTTAGACCCATGTGGCGCCTTGGTCGGAACTGAAATCATTGACTGGAACTATTTCTAACAATATGGTATGTATAGTTTCTTAATATAGGGAGTAAGTAATAAATCAATATATATGACGTGTTAATACTTCGTGTGATTGGCTGTATGTGAGTTGAGTATGTGTCCGTTACGCCTTAAAGACTTTATACTTCATTGTAATTGGTTGAGCTTTTTTAAGTAATAAAGAGAGTCTTAGTCTAATGTCACAAGGATCTCCACATGTCTCACGAGATGACCATGTTTAGAAGTTGACACATATTCTACCTGCAAGCTGTATGTGTGTCTTTGTTCAGTGAGACGGTGGCGAGCTCCACAATCCCTGGTACCTCAGATGAAGGTTTAATAACACGAGAATTAACCGCATCATAGTTACATGCAATTCTCTATTTTAGTGATTATTCACATTTTAATAACTATGAAGTCTACAAAAAATAATCTATATACATTAAAAATTATATTTTCCCATCAATAAATGTAGCTAACAGTTAAGCCCCTTTCACAGTCAGTCTGATCACGGTCTGCTATTAACACAATAAACCAGCATTTGTGAGTAGTGCAACTGGCATGCAGGCGAATTACGTCGCTAGGTTTTAATATTAGGCGGGGCATGTTAGTCGCGTGAGAGCGTTCTCAGGTATCGGCCTTTCACTGGAATGCCTACGGCATTAAATTAATAATAAATATACTGACAAATTAGGCTTGAGGACTGTTGACAGTCTATTCTATCATCAACAGCATAATTGAATAAACGTTAGGGAATATATTCTATTATCATGTACAACAGTTCTGTTACAGTTAATATTGCACATATTGATTACAAGCATGTAATAATTCATAGCGACTTTACTTTTTGTATGCATATTATCACCCTTTATTAGTAACCCGGAAATCAAATTCTTCAAGTATTACATTTAAAATTACATGCTCACTCTGCTTTTGCACCTATACATAATATCGAAGCTGGTCGAAATTGACATTTTAATTTCACGAAGGAAGATTAAATATTTAGTATATGAAGCGATTTTTATTTATCGCCAGGAAATAATACATAACTGTTATCATGTTCACTTCTTCAATTGACAAGCGTTGATGATTGTTTCTGAAAACAATGACAAAACATTTACATGTCAGTATAGCGTATTGTATCCGGATTATAAATTGACATTCATAATTGCAAATTATCACGTCAAACAAAAACGTTTTGATTTTAAATTGATAGATTAATATAATTAATTTACTTTTCGTCATCAAACAGTAGAACATTGCTAGCAATGTCCCGTCAAACCATTATATCAATTGTAATTATAATTGAATTGTTGATTTCACCAATAATTTCATGTAGTATGCAATGAAAGTTGACCAGACTAAGGGGCCATGCATACCACTATTGGTGATTGTTTGTTATAAACCCACCTTTACCCTGGTCAACAGCTTCACTGTATTGCTCAATTGCTAACTCAGTCCATGCCAGATCTTCTTCAATGGCCGGATCATCAGAGTTGTACTCTTCTAGGTCTTGCTTTTTTCCAAGTAAAAGGCTAAGCTCTGCCTGAGCCAATGAATACACCTCAAGAAAGCTTACGTAATCTTGGTATATTCTAATCTGACGAATTAGGTCATCCTCCGTAGCAACTGCAGTTGAGTTTCCTACACATACAAACATGTCTGTCCACCAACGAATAAAAGTAGAAAAATTTGTTTTCAATAACAACAATAGAATACGACAGGTATATGTGATATGTTATATATGTGATTCGTTAGCATGTGTGTAATCAGATTTACATAAACGCAACAATAAGACTTACCGGCCATTGCCTGCCTGATGGCTGGATCTTCCTCTGTTAACATCATTCCTTCCAAAAATCGATGTAAATTATTGGCCATGTAAAATAAATAAAAAACAGGGTCTATCTCGCGACCAGTGTCTTCAATTCGTAGTCCTTGAAATAGCCTAGCCAATACGTTTTGCGGAGAATATTCACTTCCAAAAACTATCATACCCAAATCTGTATGCAACAAAAAGTATATATCTTTTTCATTAGCAATATACGTGATACATTTATAAACACCAAAACAAATACTTACACAATCATAATATCATTTTTTTACTGAAACAAAAAATTAAATACAAAAGATGAGTTTAGGTCAATACTGTCCAGATTTGAAAATATTGACTTAAAATGAACAAACAAGGGACAAGATGAATAATATTATCGCAAGTGAATTGGAAATGACTTTATATTAAACAGATCAGATATATCAGCAATACTGTTGTCGTATTTGCAAATTGGGGAAGTAGAATTATTTGTAAAACAAATATAAAGTGTTATGATGATAACAGAAACAAGTGTAACACTTGTTCAGCACGTGTCATTGAATCTGTTTAGTTTAGTGTATTCGGTATGTCATTGACAAGAAAGAGGATAAGGCCCACAAGAACCATGTTAAGCGTAAGAAAATTGGAATCTATATCCAAGATGGACCACTGCAATCATGTTGCAATCCTTCTGATAGGATACTAATTGAGTCATGCTGAAAATGTTTAATATCTGACGAACCCAAAATTGTGTGCCACAAAAATATTTGTTTTTATTAAATATCAACAAATATTTACACGAAGACATAATTTTATTTCACTCAAAAAACAAATCGAACAATACTGTAAACATGTCAAGATATGTCCGTAATAAAGACAAGATAAACAGACACACATCTCAATAAAATTAATAATAATAAGCTAATTGTTGTCTTGATATTGAGGAATTGAAAAACTAGATTTCTTTGCAACAAATCATTTCTAAGCAATACAAAGAAAAAAAGGTCCTCGGCAATCTGAGATCTAACATAATTATTAGGGTATATGACAGATGTCTCGATTGAGATACCTCTGCAAAATCAAAATTGGAATTTAAATTTCATATAATTTTCTATCAAAAAATTATCATGCAAACTAATTTTCTAAGAATACAAGCAATACGCTCGGCAATAGAGCGTTTTTAATGGAATGGTTTGAATTTGTAACCACTATGTACCTTAATCTCAATGTTGTGGTATGGCTGGGTATATGGATGGATGAATTGATAATTATGTTGGGTGAAGATGGCATATTGTCAGAATATGGATGTTACCTGAGGCTAGAATTATTTTGTATTAAACTCTGACCCTATTATAATGTTAATCATACTCTATGTCTGTCATGGTAAATTGTTGGTTTGGACTAGCTACTTGATGCACGTTTAATTCGTTAAGCGTCTGATTATTTAAAACATATACAAAAATAACCAATTATACATACCTGAGGTCACATTCCTCTGTGAAAATAAAACACAGATATGTAAAACTGATGTCAATTTACATACACATATAAATATTAATGTAACATCTTATAATGCAGCTTTTATAACACACCACATCAAATAGAACAGGTTTCTGAAACCTATTCGAGTGAATACACTATTATGCACAATTACTTATACAATCTTTGTGTTGGTTTGGCAATCCATTTTATCTTCATATTGTTGATAAATAAGTGATAAGAGCAATATATATCACCAATCAAACATGTGTTGTAATGTAATATTTTTTTTGATAGGCAGTAAAGAACCAAAATGTGTTATAAGACGTTATTAAAACTACTTCCGTTGTATGGTATATAGATTTAGAAACATGAGTTATTGTTATCAAATAATAGATTCATACATCCTAATTTGCTTTGCTGTCATTTTTGTTTAAATTTAGTCACGTCCATAAATTGACCACTCAAACAATACTATTAGGAGCCCCATACAAATGCATTTGACTAATCATATCTTTCACCCACTCTAATAAATATAAGTTTTCTGTTTCTTCAACTAAGTCTAATATGTTTATTATTCAAGAGTGTTATTGTACATGATACTGTTTATTGAAACAAGAAGATAAGCGGCGGATGTACAAACGGACGATGTCAATTCGTTAAAGGTCTGACCAACCTGCCTTTATGTCAGCAATAAGTTTTGTACTCCAATTTTGATAATCAAAATAAAGAGTCACTAAATTGTTCTGAGTCTCCTTTCGCAGGAGAATTGTGAATTTTTTATGTGATAGAGTCCTCGAGGCACAATTACACATGTCATTACACATGTCATTGAATCGCAGATGAATCAGTAAAATAGATGTCATTTGAACATTATCAAGTGTACATTGCATCCTGATTTGATTGTTTAGAGATTGTTTATATAAATTATATATACGTTTTTTACAAACGAGTAATTGTTGATCCACTTTTGATAAAAATGTGTATTACTGATCGAATACATCCTCAACCAGGGTCTGTTTTATTTAACTATCATCGTGTGTTGTATGTGTCGTTTTAGCGGATCTATTTAAAGTATATTATTACCACTACGATCAACAATTGTGAGTCGTAGTATCTATACTTAGCTTGAACACGCATCTAAACGTAATGATGCACGCCTCATTGTTTATTGTTACTTATAGAGGATATGTCGCTAAATGCAGACATCCTGGTTGGAATACGCATACAATGAAACGGCGTGTGTTACTAACATTAAATTCCATTGACCTCACAGTAGAACTAGCCAACATACATTCTCTTTGTACTCGGTTTAAGAGCTCTCAGAAAATTTAATAGAAAATATTTTCATTTTTTAGTTGGTCGTCTTTCAGATATGGCCCATAACACATTTTTTGAAATAGCAAAAATATCATTGAGCTTTGAATTCACCGCACTGTATGTATTGGCAATATATATGTCGACCTCAATCATAGGAGGTTAACCACAATACCGATGTAAAACTTTGACGTGTTTATACGATCGGTTGTTAGTTAGTCAATACGCATATCACACAAATGTGTGGTTGTGCATGTTACTAATTGTCCTAGGTTATCAATCTGGAACGAGAAAGCAATATTTCCCAAAAGAGGAAAGCATATATTTTTGGATTGGTCAGAGAAAAAATATCGGATAAAACTGATGTAACATTGCATACATTAAATAAATTGTTGAAAGAGTTATTGATTAACACACATTGAAATAGCTACATAACATTCTGGCAAATTTGACTCAATACATGAATTAACAAAATCTTAATTTAGCAAAATGCCAACAATCTCATTGCGAGAATATACTTTATTCTCAAATAGCGACATCTTGAATTAGCGAAATTACAGTCTAGCTAAATGAGCAAAAATTAGATGCATACTAAAAATACGTGTTTTACAGTATATATATAAATTGTATGCTGCTGTGAGCGGGCATACAAATCTCATTCTTGCAATGCCACTTCCCGTTAATATATGTTTTAAGGTGGAGATGCAGGTTCGTGGGCACTTGGGAGTGATTTTTTTTTTGCTTTTTATTATCCAAACAGTCTTGGCTATAAACTGGTTAAAATTTTGTAGAATTATGAATATTGGAACATACTCAAAAGACGATTTTAAAATATATATAACAGGTGCAAAAATTCTCTCTTTTGAATGCTTAGCATGATTTAGCAAAGCTGCACATAAATAATAAAAAAGAAACATTGTAAAAAAAAAAGAAATGACGGGATCTCCATATTATGCACTATATTTAACTTTATACAAAACAATAATACATTTAAGTTTGTAACTGTTACAGCCATTTTCATTATGAGCATTAGCAAACTTCTACTGAGTGAATGGTTATGCAAATTAGCAATTATCTCAGCCTCTTTTAGTGCACATCCCAGAACTTTAAAAAAATTAGCTCCTAAACGCTTTGACCATTTGTTTTGAAATATTCACAAATGATTGACAATGTGTTTATCTTCAAAACGCCATCGGAGCATTGTTTCTGGTTGAGCAGTGTTACAACAATAGCACAGACCTCTAGCCTGGGTGTAAATGTATGCATCAACTTGAAGTAGTGAAATTTGAGCTGCTGCCCTGCAAAATTGACAACAGAAGCTAATTGTTTTCAAACCACTTTTGCATATTTCAAACTACAGTGCCCATAAAAAAAATTCAAAATTTTAAAATTCATACAATAAGCTTTCTGAAAATATATAGTTTTATTGACAAGGGAGGTCATCTTGGTTTCCTAATTAACTAATTAAAATACCTGACAGGTAAACTGCATCTCTACCTTAAGGTAATGTAATACCAAATTACATATTTATACCCTGACATAATGATGAGAGAAAATTAAACACTTTACGTACTTCGTACTATGGAATCACAGCAACATTGTTGAGGCTATTTACATAAAAAAATTTGACCACTCAGGAAAGCAGATACATTTTCCTTCTACTTAACAGATCGAAATGAAATTGAGTATGTCGACCTGAATTTGTATACATTGTATACATACCTTCATGGGAGCAGCTGCAATAACACCTACAGCAATGAGTACAATCAGTAAACGCAACATTATTCTTATCGTTGAGGCAGCCTTGTTGATCACAGACTTCGTCGAGCTGGAACTTACTAATGCAATATCACACAACTTCCAAATAAGTCAAATCACCAGGCTTTTATTGCGTATGGAATGAGATGTCGTGTTTCTATTGGCTAGTTTAGATAATTAGTAATTTAGGTCTATCTATTTAAGCTATTTGTTGCTACAAATATCCTTAGCTGTAATATTTCATCACACACATACATTACTACACTAATTTCTAAATATAAAGATCACTGGTGACTTTCTGGAATAACGACCAAGTTTAATGTTGATGGATTGACCATTTGTGTAAAGTATACCCTGATTGTAAAGACTCCCCTACCAAAGTGTAATAATGGTTTGTCCTGTGTGTCTTCTAAAATAGTACTGTGAAACTATTACAGGCGATAGTGTTTGGATCATTCTGAATGAAAAGTAATCCAATAATAGTCCAGGTCTCGAACTGACAATTCGCTGGTATATATGACAATGATGTAACAAGGCAACAACACGATTGTGACACAATGTAATGCATAATGAGACGATCGTTTTATAGTTTTATAATGTTCCTGAATTAATGTCTCGCAATTTGTTATTTTGGTATTTTCGGTACAGTACCAGTAATTTCAATCTTTAACAGTTAAAAAAACGAAATGGCTGTGAACAGGGTGAAAAGTAACATAAAACATCCAATCAATTGATTTACAAAATCCATTTTAGATTGCTTATATCAGTCTTATTTTTCTCATTGGGAATATATTGACTATAACATTAACGAAACTGACATGCAAATTTAACAGCGACGGGTCCAAATTATTATAATTGTTTTTTTTTTAAATAATGGTTTCATTTATTATAGGTTATTCAGAATGCAGACAACGATATATCTCTAGCTGATGATGTCATCAAAAGTGTAAAAACTTTTACAAGTAAGAAGGAATCGCTATTGACTTATTTGAAATTGAAAACATGATATTATTACCACACGATTAATATATGACATTATTAAGTGAATGTGTATCTATTCTAGCAAAATCTCCAGAACCACTGAAAGGATTTCAATGAAATTTGGTACTTTGTAGTACGTCATGACTTACACCTGGGTAATGATAATGCAGGTATAAATATTAAAGCATTGACAGAAATAGCCAGACAAGATGACCGAATTAGCATATCTATTGTATAACGGGCGTAATCCTGTGATCCCAATCTTTAATTCATAAAGTGTTTTCCAAATGTCCAAATTACTTATTCATGTCTTGTTTGTGCATAATTACAAGGCATTCCTGTGTTAAGCAAGTGCTTGGTGGTTGTTTCAGGCAAAATATGTGATTTTAAAAGTGATTAAATTTGGTTTGGATCTGGACACTCAGTGTTTTGTCGGCTCGTGATATATCAAGGAAGTGACGGCACACACACAGCTGGATTTGCTTGTTTCATAGCGGCCATTTTAGAATTTAGTAAATTTTTATTGTTTCTGGCTTGAGAACTCAATGTATAGAAACAAAAGTCCGTTGTTTCCCTTTTGGCGGGTCATTGTCCTCGTCGTTACATAACATCGAGCTAAGTTTACATTGGTAAGATTTCGCCAGGGTTGAGCAATACCACATACCAGTGCCATATATCCTGAAATTTGTTGAGCTTATTTCTACATCAAGAAGACTCCTTCACCTCTCCAAACATTCTTGTAGCAGCAACATATGTCCCATATGTGCGAGACATTTTTGTCACAAGGATTCTAACTTATGACTGCAATAAGGCATTATATGCCTCGGAACAAAAGATTACCTCACCTTCTAATGTTTCCTATCCCAAGCTGTGAACTATTTAATATGACAATGAACGGATTAAGATGAAAAAAGTCCCATAGAACGAATTCATCTATTTATATGAATACATTTGCATATCTTTAAAGACCCAGCATTGGAAAAAACAGGAAATCCCCTGTTTACCAAATTCTATTGTTGATTTCTGACGATGGTAATTCATTGCAGCATAACTAAAATCAGGCTGTGGAATGTAGAAAAGTTTATTCCGATGTGGAATTAGCATAAAATAGTTCTGTGTCACTATATTTTAGTTGAATACAAACATCTAATATGTCCTTAATTAATATATAATATGATTTGTAAATCAAATATCTAGAAATGTTACACGTACATTCCGGTTTAAAACAAGATAACGAGTAAAACAAGATAATATGCTGATTGTCTATTTTGACTCATAACGAGGCTAATAATTATCGAACCCAAAGTCAACTAGAGCGGTTATATTTAATCGTCATCGCGGGTTGTATGTTTCGTTTACGTATTCAATATAGTTGATATCATTGTGATACATTATACCACTAATTACCTGCTAAGCTAGTGGCGCATGTCTATAGACCTGACATGCACACATTCTTGTCTGTGAATGGTTATTTAAAAAATATTCATCGCTTGAATGCAAATAACATGTTAGAATACGAATACAAAGATAATGTGTTTACAACAATGAATTGCATTGTCGTCACAGTAGGCTTTCCCAACATGAAACACCTTGTCATCTGTCCGCCCAAGTCAATGTTGATTTTGAAAGCTGAATTTTCACTGGCTCTTCGCTCGGCGTTTCGAGTTCCTCAGCAACGCGTACAGAGCCCGTAGAAATACGTGGTACAGTGGTGCGCGTCTTAGCAACGTAGAACGTCTTGTGACGTAGCTCCGCCCCCGATGATAGGAGAGGTGGCAGAATTGAAACAAATTATTTTCACAGAAACAATGCTACAGAGATCATTAAAAACAATTCTGCACATCTAAATGATAGATAAAAATCTACACAGTTAATAAGTGAAATAAATCTAATTCCTGATACCCCCCCCCGAGTTACTACTGATCCTCCCTTGAATCCTAAATTTTGAAAACTGACCAAATGCAGCGTTTAAATAGTCGCCAATAAAACCTAACTTGAATGCTTGCGTGTATTCTGTGATCACATTTAATGTTTAAAACTTTTTCCAGTTATATTTAACTCGCATGACATGTTGTCTGTGAATTCATTTTCAAAATAGTTGTATAGTTAAATAACACTACAATCAACCGGTATAATAGTACCAGTGCATATTGAGTTACACATTTATATTCTATAGACCTGTCACTCTAGCTTATTGCGTTGTTATGAGTAATTACAAATCATATGTTGCAAATAAAATAGTGGAATCAACATACAAGATATTGACGTGTATTATTAACAATGTAGTATATTGACGTCACACATTGGTTATTCGAAATTATCTGTCACTCATGATTTGTAGTTCGGATTAAAAAATCGAGTATAATAATTGCTTAATTTGCATAATCATAATATTTTATCGAAATATGGTACGTTGATGCCCTCGAGTAATCCACCGACGTGATTAGTTTAACGTTGTAAACCATGCATATTTATTATCTAATCATTCTTAGAACTTGTGATATATGTGGTTTAGAATAAATTAGACTGCTAAACCACAGATGTACAATTAAATTGATTTTAAAATTCAATATTGAACTGCTTATGTTGTGCATCTAAATTCTAACATGACTATGCGCCCTCCACCAATCAGACCGCCGGATTCACGATATATATTCTCTGTGTAAATTTATAGAAGTTAGAACATGGCTTTATCAGTTGATCTTGATTGACAAGAGATCGTCAAAAGAACACACATGATTGGTTAATCTAATGCAACATTTTATTCGGGTAGCGATTGTTCTTTTATTTGAATCAATGATTTCTAGCCATGAAGTGAATTGTACCGCACAAAACAAAAAATAAAATTGAATAAATTGTTGCAAATTATTGCCATGTTAGAAGCCAGGTATAAAATGACCTGCCCTTTATACATACTTTTAAAATCACGAGCAAACAGATAATTTATTTTAGCTTATTATAAATTTTGAGTTAACTTTTATTATGCCTCCAATTATGCATTATATGAGTCATTGAGAAACACACAGTATAATGTACTATTTATTACGCTCGTGTCTTTATGATAATGACTGGGGTCATTAGGGATTTGAATGTGATATTTTTCTATTATAAATATTTCTTGATATGTCTTTGTTATTACTACTACAAATAATACACAATGGGAATGCAAAGTGAATGACTTGTTTCTGCCAAAAATTTTTAGTTTGATCATTTACATTTACCTGAGCTCAGAATCATTTTAGATTTAGATCTAGGATTTAAGATTTGGGCCTAGATATTCCAAATATGAAATTGGGCGAGGTGATCTGCTGTGTTTATAAGTTGATAGCATGTCTATAAATATATTCATAAGTAACAGCATATTACTGAAACACAATCACTCTTACTCTTATTGTCAATTCAATTCTATTAAATCATGATGCATATTGTTGGCTTGTTGATCGACCCCACTGAATTGTTCCTAGATGCTCAATAGTCACAAATTGTTTTCATATAACTCCAATGAGTTAATATGAGAAAGTAACAGATAAGAAATCACATTCGACAGAATTATAAATATGTGTAATGTTCTACAAATCATCACGAGGTCTATATATATGTAAATATATATATATATATATATATATATATATATATATATATATATATATATATATATATATATATATATATATATATATACGGTGATAGATGATTTATTACACAACTACATGAATATTGAAACTCGACAGCACTGTGTCGTAAGGTACAAGTACCTCACTCATCAGGAGCTTTATGATTAATCATTCACTGCACCAAAGGGCATGCATTATAAGCTTCGCAAATTAACATATTAATTAAAATTAAATAGAACGTTTAATTGTTAGATAATAGAGCTTTTGGTCTGTGTCGGCATGATGACACGAGTTCATTTCTTTTGTTTAATGTGGAGTGGTGGGGTCTAAAAATTATGATGAATTTGTCTTTCAAACATAAAATACATCGTTTGCTGGAGCTATTATACGGGCTACCGCGAGTAAGAATTTTCCATTGTATTTTATATTCAATATCATTTTCTTTGAGTGACCAGACGTGTTTACTTAGTTCTGTCGCATTTCTGGGGGCCTGATTGCGAAATGAGGCCGTGTGGTTTCTGTATCTTGTTTTGAACTCATTACCAGTAAGTCCGACGTACGTTTCACTGGTGTGTTTGTCTAAACGCGTAACTTCCGCTTGGTATACGACGCCGGACTGCAAACACTTCCCGTCTAGTGGACATGTTGTTTTTCTCTGGCAATTACACAACTTGTTGGCTTTCGTTTCGTCAGTGGTAGTGTTATTTTCGGTCGCGAGTTGGTGTTTGTTTTTCTTGTTGATGGTATCTTTGATGTTGTTCATACAGCTATAGCTGACTTTGATTGTATTTCTGTTAAATATTTTCTTGAGGTTGTTGTCGGTAGGAAAGCACTTGTCGATTAGATCCAGGAATCGCTTCCCTAAACTGTTACGGACGCTGCAGCTATATGGTGGGTTGAACCAAAGGACGTTGCTACGCGGCCCGGTTTTTTTACCCTTCTCTGTGGGGGGGGGGGCCTCAAACTTTAGTTGGTGTTTGTAGCCGCTTTCGCGTAGAGCTCTTTGGTAGGGTGGTGCCGCGATGTCAAACATCTTCTTATCTGACAATATTGCAGAAAGACGCTTGTTAATCCCGGCCGGGATATTCTTTGTGATGGCGGGTGGGGTATTACTCTCCTTGTGTACATATATCAAGTTGGCATTATGCTTTATGAAGGCACTGTACGAACTTTCAATGAGGTTTAGCGTTACATCAAGGAAGTTTACGATTTTCTTGTTTGCTTCGATCGTGATCTTTAGGCCGTTGTTTTTGAACACGCGACGAATAGCTTTTTCGATTTTTAACTGTTCGTATTACTTTATTCCATCCTATAATTCCATCGTAGAATAAAAACAATACTATTTTTTCTTCATAGTATCTTGGGGACCCAAGTGTTATGTGCATGTAAATGATATATTAGACACTTTTTTTGATTTATTATTTTGAATCTTGCCACAAAAATAATTGTATTTTGTATCGGGCTTATTTTTCCTGCAGTTTGACAAGAAATTAACCCGGGCCCTAAAGTAATATTTGATGTACTAGTTCTCTTCTGAAATTCCGGCAATCATCCATAATTCGATTCGACATTTCAATGAAATTTAAAATAGCAATTAATTTGTAAATTAGTTACGCCATATAGACATCACATTAATCGACCAGAACAATCTACAATAGTAACGTAACAAAATTTCATTGTTTGTGCTTTTCATTGGTCTTATTTTGATATGTACTTGTAATGTATATTTGTTTATATCTGTTCTGTTAACTACATTACTAGCAATTAAAAATGCATTGTTAAATATCGATGAATAGATAAATATATGTGTGGGCGGAGGGATACAGAATGGCGGGCTTTTAGGTAGACGTATGAATTGGTTGATGTTTTGGAATGAAATTTGATGGATTGGCGACTGGGTGGAATAGATGGCTAGATGGAAGGTGGGTTCAATTAATAGCTTACGATGATGTTGTCCAGCAGACACACTACCTTCAACCAGTAGCCATGAGACACATATATTACTATAAACTGTTCGCCATCAAACCAAAATAAACATAATTTTATTTTATTACATAATTGGATAGGGTGGATTAATTAGATGGAATGATTGATGTGTAAATAGGATGGCACGGATGACAATATCGATATATAGATAGATGGATGGATAAATTTGATGGTATATTGTATGCAATTGATATATCATCCAACCCAATAATATGGCATGGATGAAAATACGAATAGATGCTTAGTTGGATTGGTAGATGTGTTTGGTGAAGATGAAACGTGGTAATCATTGGTGGACTATTACATTTTAAGTCTGACCATATTTTAATTTTAATGATACAAGATGTTTGCTTGGTTAAATCGTAGTTCTGGACTTGCTGCTCGATGCATGTTTGAATTGCTGACTGACTAATTATAATAAAATTTACTTACGCAGCGACACCTTACAAGGTTTTTGTGAAAATGAAACACAATTACGTAAAACATAATATATTGACATACTGTTCTCGAATAATTATTCCAAACATGAATGTGTTTACAATAATTATTGTTAACCCGTGGTATATTCACCAATCCATATAGCACACTTGTTTGATGGCCAAAATATATGTGGAAATATGCAACACTGGAACATAAATTATACCACATAAATGAGAGTCAAAAGGTTATCATCATTAATTTCTGTCGAGAGCTAATGAATATTATGCATTGTCCTCCATTGTTATTGATGCTGGTACTGCAGAACTTTTTTACTGCATTTGAACAGACTGTTAAATTACCACACTTACGACAGGCATTTCAATATCATATCTCGTTCACCCTGACAATTGTAAGCACGTAATCCTTCACCAATGTGTGTTCCACACGCTTCCGTCACTCCCTTATATATATTTCTTCAACATTTCTATCATGAGTTGTACACGTTCATACCAAGCGAATGTGTTGTAACAGTTATTTTACCGGTTCATGGATATAGATTAATCTACTCAGCATTTAAGCTGACGCTTTGAGTTGGTTTGTGTGTTTTGGGGTTTAGTCTGATTTATTTAACCTGACATTTTAGAGACTGATCGCTCCCACTTTTACCCGACATTCTCCCATGTCTTTGTCTCCGTGCACCTCAGTGCTTGCCAGTGTCTGTGCTGTCCGAGACGCAGGCGGGGTAGAGATTTTACGAGCGGGATTTCACCATTCCACGTCTGTATATAAAGGTTATATTCACTTGTTTTATTAATTTTTTGAAACCTACTACTAGTGTCTTTTTTACTTGAAGCTGCTCACATGTTATTAATGTTTGTCCCTAATCCTGTACAATATTTATTTGGCAATATTGTTAAAGAACTCAAACAAGATGTTGTCGTTACCTAATTTAACTTGCCTATGTGCGTATAGTAAGACACGCGTGTTGGAGAAATTTTGGTAACAATCTCTTTACACATCTAATCTAATACACGCATTCACAACATTATTACTGTTTATGCTGTCACATATGATCGATTGCAGTCTCAAAGCCAAGAAAAGAAACGACTTGCATGCTTGCGTGTATTCCGTGATCGCATTTGTTTGTTTCATCTCTTTCTAGTTATATTTAACTCGTATCACATGTTGTCTGTGAAACCGTTTCTAAAATAGATGTATAGTGAAATAAAACCCTATTATTTGTTTCATCTCTTTCTAGTTATATTTAACTCGCATCGCATGTTGTCTGTGAAACCGTTTCTAAAATAAATGTATAGTGAAATAAAACTACAATCAACCGGTACCCTTAGTACCAGTGTATACTCAATTACACATTCATATTCTATAGACCTGTCACTCCAACTTATAGCAACTTGTATTGTATTTAATGAAATATCTCACGACACTCGAATACATATCAAATAGTAGAATCAGCATACAAAATAGTGGCGTATGTTACCAACAAGCTGAAAATTAATCATTATGCAAATCAAGTAATATTATTCAATCAATCAAACATTTTATTTTTACCTAATAATGTACATTTTTAGTTTACAAAACAAAAATTAATTTTAAATAGGTAAAATAGGAAACAGAAATAGCCGTTGGCTAATCTAGTCTGATTCCTCAAAAAAGAAATGAATTACACTATATTTGAGGGTGATTTATAATGACCTGAACCTGTAAATGAAGCTAATAATAATAACAATAATGAAAATAATGATAATAACAACAATTAATATTATTATTATTCAATTATTTTTTCTTTCATTTTTAACTTAAATAATTTCCTTGAGGTGAGGTCCTTTATTCTGTGGTAGCTGGTTCAAGAGATTGGGGCCAGTATTTTTAATAGAACGTTGACCTACATTAATACGGTACTTTGGAATTATTAAATTTCCTTAGGTTTGAAACCTAGTATGATAAGTTTTGGGTACATGCTGAAAGAGTTGGGATATAGAATTAAAAAAATGTCCATAAATACTATCAAAAACGAAAAGGGCTAATTGGAACTGGCGTTGTTTGTATATATCAAGTATATCACAGCTGTTAAACAATGGGAGAGTATGTCAAAAGTCGCTACTTATTTGTTTTTACCTCTAAATAAGATATATTCAGTTTTCTTAGTAGTTATTGTCAGTTTATTGCAGTCGCACCAGTCAACTATTTGATTTAACTTTTCATTAACATAGTGTAGATTAATACTGCTGTTACACCATTCACACTTACATGTTGTTCCCTTTTTTGTAAATAGCTCACGACCAAGTCCAAAGGTAGGCCTCGAATACCATATCCAGATAAAAAGTTGGGTAACTAACAGTGTCGAACGCCTTTCTAAGATCTAAGAAAATTCTATATAGGTCTATAACAGAGAGTTTTGTACTAATTTCTTCTCTAAAGCCGTACTGCTTGGAATCAATATATTGAATTTATTCAAATAAACAGTTAATTGTTTGTTGATTATTTTCTCGAATAATTTACTTAATTGGGGCAGTACTGAGACAGGTCTATAATTACCAGGTTAAAAGGAGTTTCCTTTTTAAAAATAGGGGTAACGTTTGCTATTTTAAGAGCATTTAAAACGAACCAGAAGAGAATGAAAGATTTATAATCTGAGAGAGCGGCTTAGAAATATACTCTGCTGCGTGTATGAATAGCTTGGCATTTATTTGGTCAAAACCAACTGCCTTCTTTTTATCTAACCATCTCAATATACTTGACACTTCATGAACCGTGGTACCACGTATAAAAAAATTGTTACATGTGCATTGTAATTGTCGAATGTACGTGGCGAGATTTCGTTTGCAAGGTTCACCCAAACTCGGGTAAAAAGTTATTGAACCCATTCACAATTGCATCTTGGTCATTCAGTGTTGTCGTAACGTTGCTACAGGGGTAATGGACATCAATGTGGTCCGGTAATTTTGTTTTTGAATGTCCTCTTCCTAATATTTCATTTATTATTTTCCAAGTTTTATTGGTTTTCCCATTATATTCAACAAACTCTGTTATGAATAGAAATTAAGTTTCGCATCTTTTAGAACAATAATTATTATGTGCAGATTTTTAATGAAAATCACTAAGGTAGCAGATCTGAGCATTGTCCTAGACCATTTATTGTTATGCATATAGTATGGTGCATCAAAACAGAATGACTTACATATATAAGACACTTTGACATATTTCACGGATTAAATTATATATACCAGATTCCATTTTTTAAATCGTCTGATTATTCAATAATAAGAAATGTTGCTAAAATCGCTAAAATACATCAGCAATTCATAGTCATTCCCCAAATCGACCATGGCTGACAGACAGACAAGTGTTTTATAAAGTCTTGATGAATATAAAAGCAGTGTATCAATCTCTTGAATCCATACTAACATATTTTTACCTAAGGAGAAGAAAGTAATTTCCCTTATGGTCACATGACTGGTATGAAACGTTAAAAAGCTATTTAGGTATTGTTAAATAAGTCAAAATAAAAACATTGCGAATTGGTTTGGGTTACATCATAACAGGATGATAAGGGTATTCAGGTTATGGCTGTCATAACATGAATATCACCAATTATTTTGATAATAGCCTTATTATTATACATCATTTTCTTCCAAGGATACATTATGGGAATGCCGAAATCCAAAAAGTTTAAAACAGAATCGGCGAATTTCTTTGTGTGGAGTCCGGTCAAATCCTGGTAGGAGCCATGTTTAGTATTAGAGGACGCTTACACGCGTAGTCATTCCATATTTGGAATTCGCATTTCCTTATATGGTAGGATGAAAATACTCGGTAAAACACGGCAAAATTATGGCACACTGTAACTTATGTAATATATGCTTTATACATCTGTCAACGTAACACCATAAATTACAGCGTGCCGTAATTTTGCGGTATTGCACTTGGTATTTGTATCCCACCATATTGGAAAACACGAATTCCAAATATGGAATGATCGTGCACGTAAACATCCTCAAAAAATAAATGTTCTGAAAGCATCGATGAACAGAGGCTGAACATTAGTCCTCGAATGTATATAGCGCCCACATATCCAATATTCCAGCATAATAAGCTCGCCACTAACGACATGATCAGTCGAGTCTTGGACATTGTAACCCAGCTGTGTTCAGCCTCATTACATCACACCTCTCATACTTCTTTGTACTATCAATTTTGTAAAATTTCACATGCTATTAGGATAATAATAGAACGACACTCATCGTATCTTACGTTCCCATTTACAGGTACTCGAAGACAGGAATACGCGACTAATAAATAAATTTTGCATATTATTTTTTTTCCGTGAAGAGCTCATGTCATGTCAATGATGTGTGATTAAAATATTACTATTACATAGTGCCGCAGACTCGATACTAGAACAACGTTCTTATAAATGATGCGTTGTTGTTCATTCCGGATTTACTGGTTAATCGGACAAACATTACTCGTCAATGATGGAATTTCCTGATCGCACCGGGGTTCTTCTAAAACATCAACAGAGAACAAATAACTAAACTGACATGCTGCACACAAACTGGATTACGACTAGTCGAACTTGTCGGTACTTATACTTACAAATGTATATTAGAATATAAGGGAATCTGTGATGCTTTTTACACTGACCATATAAAACAAACTACATGAACCACACTGGCAATGGGTGATATTCCGTTCCACTGCGAGATCTCACTTGTTGCGCGAAAAACGCGGACCGAAAATTTGCCATAAAAATCAAAAGATTTGAATTTCGTAGCTCACATAGAATGGCCGATCTTTGACTGGGGGATAATATATTGAATACTCTTATTTCATCGATATTGATAATCATCAAATGTGTAAAGTACATTACTAAGTTATTTTGCATGCAAACAAGCTAAAGTCGTACACTTATTCTCGAAGTGTGAAATGGCAAGTTATTTGATTGGCGATTCCATGTATATGGGTAACTCGTTCCAGTTGCACATGAAGACTACCGGCAAGCCAGTCAATGGTATTACTCCACATGTCAATGAGTGTATTTCAGCTGGTTTGATTCTTTGATATTACACCAGAGAAGATAAGAATTCATGAGTTGAATGTCATATGTGGAACTCCTCGTGAAACATGCAGAACTTCACCAGTACAATGTTATTGATTAGATACGTAGTTACCCAGTCTGAAGTTCCATGCCCAATGAGCGTGCATAGTTATCTCTCGGAGCTCACTCCACTAAAGCCACGCCACGCCCAGTAAATATATTTTCGAATTAATGTTACGTCACGAATTGGTTAACTTGAGAATGGGGTATAGATAACTGGCTAAATATGACCTCCGATGTGAACTTGTCTGCACAGTCAATGCAGATATGTTTTGTTTCTACTCGAAAACTAAATTGAAATTGAAAAACCTAGACCTGAATTCACACTGTAAAAATATTTTATTTGTGGCAGCTACAGTAACCAAGGAAACAATGAGTAAGATCAGTAAATGCAACATTCTTGTTATCGTCGATGCAGCCTAGCATATCAGAGATTCCGTCCAACAAACCGTTCCGCAGTATGTAAATGGTATATTTAAATGAACTGCCGTAATTATAATGGTTGTTCTACATGATTTTTGACAGGAAATGGTAATCAGAAATTAGTGCTGCACGCAATATATTAATACATGACTTGTTTTAGAAGATTAAGAATTTGTTTTAATAATTGTAATACATTCATGTATTTAATAGACACACATTATATCGGTCTCTCTTTTTCTACAATTTGACATTTTTATACATGCCATGTTTCCGATCAAATGTAATGTGATATTGTATTTGTTCTGGTACCTCTATACAAATGCAGGTACTCAGCTTGCACTGTGTTGTATGGATTAACATTTATAAATATAGGTAATATACAAGCAGGTATTGTACTTTAATACACCTGAATACAATACACACACGCATACACAGTAGCCATGCGATATGTCGCATATACCATTGTTTCAATGAATATGTTCTTTGATTTATAGAAATGAATGCTAAATAATAGTTTTGCTGATTATGACGGTGGCGCTTGTTATCTTAAACATGGTGTAATGGATTCTCGATGAGCTAAGATTAATTTCAAACAGAATATTGAAATGATTGGGCCAGAAAATATATGAGAACAAGTCACGCACTCTCTATCACGTGCACCCATAGTTTTTGAATACTATTTTAGGAATCACGTGATATCTCCTTCTACAGAACAAACAGGTATAACCTTATTGTTAATATTTCTAATCAATTTTCTCAGTCTCAATTCTTATATTGTTGTGCTGTTCTGCTTTAGTATAGTTTGTATTTTAGTTTTATTATAAGCTTTGAAGGTTAACTAAATGATATATATAACACTGCACGTAATCTAACTCATTTTTCATGTGATAACTGGTCAATTGTCAAACATTTAGTTGATGGATGTTATCACGTCCAAAGCATAGTGATAGATATTTATAATTTGATTGTGCAGTGTAATGAATCCGTGACATATGGTGGTCATTTGATTTTGTTTGTTCTATTGTATACGAGCTAGGGTAAAAGAGTAAAATACAAAATGTAGAAAAAGTGCCAAGATTTCTAAAACGATAATATTTTGCTGTTTGATTTATTACAAAACAACAACAACAAACATTTGAAATGAATGATCCTTATGTGTATATGATGGCCATTCGTTTATTCTAGTGCATCCTTTTGTATATTTGACTTGAGCTTACGATCTCATCTTGATAATTATTCAATTGTTGTACTCTAGTTGTTTATTATTTGTTAAGAATATAACCTTATTTATTAAACCTTGTTTTATATAACATGTATACTGACATATGAGATATTTGTTTGTTCTATGAAACATACGGAAAAAAAGAAACAAATCAGATAATAATATTTTACCATTTATATATGCGTATTCTCATCATTTAAAAAGGCTGTGCGTGATTCTACATATATCATTTTGTCTGCGATTTATAAAACTACGCTACTTGTCTATATATATATTCATTGTGAACTAATATTCCATTTCATTCTATTAATAGATGTGTGGATTTCCTTGATGGTACGTAAACGATCGATTGTTTAAGCGTATTGTTAACATTGATATTCTTGGAAAGGTCAATAAGTCTTAATAACAGTTCATTTTTCAAATTATTTAAGGGGTCTTACAATAGTAACATTATTTCGCAGTTCAGTTTGCTGTTGATTTACATGCATTAATAAGCACACTACAGTATATTCAGAATAGTACATCATTGATGAGTTGCATCGCTGTAACCGTTTCCCTGGCGACCATAGCCCCACCCATAACGAACAGTTTACATCCTCTTATATTCCATTCTAGGGTATTGTTCATTTTCTATTATTTAAATTATTGACATCTTGAAAACTATAGCTGATCCCACTAGTAACCTCGGTCACATTAGTTTATATAGTCATGTCATGATTTATTTCTGTGTGTCTACAGATGGGTCACTGATACGACATAATAGGTAGTTGCTACTGAATAGCTGGTTCATAATTGATCACATTTCCATAACCTGTCACCATTTAGACCCATGTGGCGCCTTGGCCGGAACTGAAATCATTGACTGGAACTATTTCTAACAATATGGTATGTATAGTTTCTTAATATAGGGAGTAAGTAATAAATCAATATATATGACGTGTTAATACTTCGTGTGATTGGCTATATGTGAGTTGAGTATGTGTCCGTTACGCCTTAAAGACTTTATACTTCATTGTAATTGGTTGAGCTTTTTTAAGTAATAAAGAGAGTCTTAGTCTATTGTCACAAGGATCTCCACATGTCTCACGAGATGACCATGTTTAGAAGTTGACACATATTCTACCTGCAAGCTGTGTGTGTGTCTTTGTTCAGTGAGACGGTGGCGAGCTCCACAATCCCTGGTACCTCAGATGAAGGTTTAATAACACGAGAATTAACCGCATCATAGTTACATGCAATTCTCTATTTTAGTGATTATTCACATTTCAATAACTATGAAGTCTACAAAAAATAATCTATATACATTAAATTATATTTTCCCATCAATAAATGTAGCTAACAGTTAAGCCCCTTTCACAGTCAGTCTGATCACGGTCTTCTATTAACACAATAAACCAGCATTTGTGAGTAGTGCAACTGGCATGCAGGCGAATTACGTCGCTAGGTTTTAATATTAGGCGGGGCATGTTAGTCGCGTGAGAGCGTTCTCAGGTATCGGCCTTTCACTGGAATGCCTGTGGCATTAAATTAATAATAAATATACTGACAAATTAGGCTTGAGGACTGTTGACAGTCTATTCTATCATCAACAGCATAATTGAATAAACATTATGGAATATATTCTATTATCATGTACAACAGTTCTGTTACAGTTAATATTGCACATATTGATTACAAGCATGTAATAATTCATAGCGACTTTACTTTTTGTATGCATATTATCACCCTTTATTAGTAACCCGGAAATCAAATTCTTCAAGTATTACATTTAAAATTACATGCTCACTCTGCTTTTGCACCTTTACATAATATCGAAGCTGGTCGAAATTGACATTTTAATTTCACGAAGGAAGATTAAATATTTAGTATATGAAGCGATTGTTATTTATCACCAGGAAATGATACATAACTGTTATCATGTTCACTTCTTCAATTGACAAGCGTTGATGATTGTTTCTGAAAACAAAGACAAAACATTTACATGTCAGTATAGCGTATTGTATCCGGATTATAAATTGACATTCATAATTGCAAATTATCACGTCAAACAAAAACGTTTTGATTTTAAACTGATAGAATTATATAATTAATTTCCTTTTCGCCCTTGTCATCAAACAGTAGAACATTGCTAGCAATGTCCCTTCAAACCATTATATCAATTGTAATTATAATTGAATTGTTGATTTCACCAATAATTTCATGTAGTATGCAATGATAGTTGACCAGACTAAGGGGCCATGCATACCACTATTGGTGATTGTTTGTTATAAACCCACCTTTACCCTGGTCAACAGCTTCGCTGTATTGCTCAATTGCTAACTCAGTCCATGCCAGATCTTCTTCAATGGCCGGATCATCAGAGTTGTACTCTTCTAGGTCTTGCTTTTTTCCAAGTAAAAGGCTAAGCTCTGCCTGAGCCAATGAATACACCTCAAGAAAGCTTACGTAATCTTGGTATATTCTAATCTGACGAATTAGATCATCCTCCGAAGCAACTGCAGTTGAGTTTCCTACACATACAAACATGTCTGTCCACCAACGAATAAAGGTAGAAAAATTTGTTTTCAATAACAACAATAGAATAAGACAGGTAGCCATATATATGATTCGTTAGCATGTGTGTAATCAGATTTACATAAACGCAACGATAAGACTTACCGGCCATTGCCTGCCTGATGGCTGGATCTTCCTCTGTTAACATCATTCCTTCCAAAATTCGATGTACATTATTGGCCATGTAAAATACATAAAAAACAGGGTCTATCTCGCGACCAGTGTATTCAATTTGTAGTCCTTAAAATAGCCTAGCCAATACGTTTTGCGGAGAATATTCACTTCCAAAAACTATCATACCCAAATCTGTATGCAACAAAAAAGTATATATCTTTTTCATTAGCAATATATGTGATACATTTATAAACACCAAAACAAATACTTACACAATCATAATATCATTTTTTTACTGAAACAAAAAAATAAATACTAAAGATGAGTTCAGGTCAATACTGTCCAGATTTGAAAATATTGACTTAAAAGGAACAAACAAGGGACAAGATGAATAATATTATCACAAGTGAATTGGAAATGACTTTATATTAAACAAATCAGATATATCAGCAATACTGTTGTCGTATTTGCAAATTGGGGAAGTAGAATTATTGGTAAAACAAACATAAAGTATTATGATGATAACAGAAACAAGTGTAACACTTGTTCAGCACGTGTCATTGAATCTGTTTAGTTTAGTATATTGACATTTGTCATTGACAAGAAAGAGGTTAAGGCCCACAAGAACCATGTTAAGCGTAAGTAAATTGGAATCTATATCCAAAGTGGACCCCTGCAATCATGTTGTTATCCTTCTGATAGGATACTAATTGAGTCATGCTGAAAATGTTTAATATCTGACGAACCCAATATTGTGTGCCACAAAAATATTTGTTTTTATTAAATATCAACAAATATTTACACGAAGACATCATTTTATTTCACTCAAAAAACAAATCGAACAATACTGTAAAGATGTCAAGATATGTCCGTAATAAAAACAAGATAAACAGACATACATCTCAATAAAATTAATAATAATAAGCTAATTGTTGTCTTGATATTGAGGAATTGAAGAAACTAGATTTATTTGCAACAAATCAATTCTAAGCAATACAAAGATAAAAAGGTATATGACATATGTCTCGATTGAGATACCTCTGCAAAATGAAAATTGGAATTTAAATTTCATATAATTTTCTATCAAACAATTATCATGCAAACTAATTTTCTAAGAATACAAGCAATACGCTCGGCAATAGAGCGTTTTTAATGGAATGGTTTGAATTTTTAACCACAATGTACCTTAATCGCAATGTTGTGGCAAGGCTGGGTATATGGATGGATGAATTGATAATTATGTTGGGTGAAGATGGCATATGGTCAGAATATGGATGTTACCTGAGGCTAGAATTATTTTGTATTAAACTCTGACCCTATTATAATGTTAATCATACTCTATGTCTGTCATGGTAAATTGTAGGTTTGGACTAGCTACTTGATGCACGTTTAATTCGTTAAGTGTCTGATTATTTAAATCATATACAAAAATAACCAATTATACATACCTGAGGCCACATTCCTCTGTGAAAATAAAACACAGATATGTAAAACTGATGTCAATTGACATACACATATAAATATTAATGTAACATCTTATAATGCAGCTTTTATATCACACCACATCAAATAGAACAGGTTTCTGAAACTTATTCGAGTGAACACACTATTATGCACAATTGCTTATACAATCTTTGTGTTGGTTTGGCAATCCATTTTATCTTCATATTGTTGATAAATAAGTGATAAGAGCAATATATATCACCAATCAAACATGTGTTGTAATGTAATATTTTTGTTGATAGGCAGTGAAGAACCAAAATGTGTTATAAGACGTTATTAAAACTACTTCCCTTGTATGGTATATAGATTTAGAACCATCAAATGAATTTAAGAAACATGAGTTATTGTTATCAAATAATAGATTCATACATCCTAATTTGCTTTGCAGTCATTTTTGTTTAAATTTAGTCACGCCTTTAAATTGACCACTCAATCAATCAATCTTCAACTAAGTCTAATATGTTTATTATTCAAGAGTGTTATTGTACAGGATACTGTTTATTGAAACAAGAAGATAAGCGGCGGATGTACTAACGGACGATGTCAATTCGTTAAAGGTCTGACCAACCTGCCTGTATGTCAGCAATAAGTTTTGTACTCCAATTTTGATAATCAAAATAAAGAGTCACTAAATTGTTCCGAGTCTTCTTTCGCCGGAGAATTGTGAAGTTTGTATGTGATAGAGTCCTCGAGGCACAATTACACATGTCATTACACATGTCATTGAATCGCAGTTGAATCAGTAAAATAGCTGTCATTTGAACATTATCAAGTGTACATAGCATCCTGATTTGTCATTGTTTAGAGATTGTTTATATAAATTATATATACGTTTTTTTTATAAACGAGTAATTGTTGATCCACTTTTGATAAAAATGTGTATTACTGATCGAATACATCCTCAACCAGGGTCTGTTTTATTTAACTATCATCGTGTGCTGTAGGTGTCGTTTTAGCAGATCTATTTAAAGTATATTATTACCACTACCATCAACAATTGTGAGTCGTAGTATCTATACTTAGCTTGAACACGCATCTAAACGTAATGATGCACGCCTCATTGTTTATTGTTACTTATAGAGGATAGGTCGCTTAATGCAGACATCCCGGTTGGAATACGCATACAATGAAACGGCGTGTGTTACTAACAGTAAATTCCATTGACCTCACAGTAGAACTAGCCAACATACATTCTCTTTGTACTCGGTTTAAGAGCTCTCAGAAAATTGAATAGAAAATATTTTCATTTTTTTAGTTGGTCGTCTTTCAGATATGGCCCATAACAAAATTTTTTAAATAGCAAAAAAATCAGTGAGCTTTGAATTCACCGCACTGTATGTATTGGCAATATATATGTCGACCTCAATCATAGGAGGTTAACCACAATACCGATGTAAAACTTTGACGTGTTTATACGATCGATTGTTAGTTAGTCAATACGCATATCACACAAATGTGTGTAAGCAAATAACACCGAATAAACGGCAAGGTAAAGACTATGTCTAATTATAGTAAATACGTACTGCGTGCGTGACTCGAACCGGCGCTCGCAGACTGTTAGCTGAAACTGAACTACACTATTTGATTGAAGCTGTTTACAGTGGCGGTTGTCTAGACTGAGTCAGGGTATGTTTTGATTGTGTATTTTTTGTGGGATTATTTATATAAATGTTTACTTGTTTACTTTATTTACATATTTATAGTATTGTTAACTATTGTGAACCATACAATATATTTTCTAGTGAGGTTACTTACTTTATGTGTTATTCTGATGTTGTCAACAGCATATAAACACCTTGTTTATATTGTTGACAATATTGACAGCCTATTTGGCATAGCATTGAATGGTAATGTGCCTCTGAGATGTTGTGTATATTTATGTATATTTATGTATTTATGTTGTGTACATTTATGAATATTTATGTATTTATGTTGTGTATACTGATTTGTATTATTTATTTATTATACAGGTTTTTTTGTTTTTGCTTTTGTTTACACTGGTCCAGAAATAAAAAGAACAGGACATTGCATTAAACTCTACCATCTTGTTTGTGTAATATTCTTGGCGTTACATCATGGAAGACGTGTAGTGGCGTGAAGCTAGGCGATTAGGTGCCGTACGCGAGCGCCGGTTCGAGTCACGCACGCAGTACGTATTTACTATAATTAGACATAGTCTTTACCTTGCCGTTTATTCGGTGTTATTTGCTTACTTTACTTCCTATGTCGACAGCAACTATGAGTTTAAAAATTATTTCTCAGTACTTATTCACTGTTAAAATGCTGTACCATTACTTTCACCATCCTACTACAGCCAGATCTGAAGGCCTTTGCCGCATTCTGGCCATGCTGTGTGGCGCGTATCGCGTGGACGGGTTTCACGTTCTCTGCACGTAATAAGCTCGGTTATTAAGCATCCTTTTTTGGGGATGCCCGGTGGCCGAGGGGAAGACGTGTAGTGGCGTGAAGCTAGGCGATTAGGTGCCGTACGCGAGCGCCGGTTCGAGTCACGCACGCAGTACGTATTTACTATAATTAGACATAGTCTTTACCTTGCCGTTTATTCGGTGTTATTTGCTTACTTTACTTCCTATGTCGACAGCAACTATGAGTTTAAAAATTATTTCTCAGTACTTATTCACTGTTAAAATGCTGTACCATTACTTTCACCATCCTACTACAGCCAGATCTGAAGGCCTTTGCCGCATTCTGGCCATGCTGTGTGGCGCGTATCGCGTGGACGGGTTTCACGTTCTCTGCACGTAATAAGCTCGGTTATTAAGCATCCTTTTTTGGGGATGCCCGGTGGCCGAGGGGAAGACGTGTAGTGGCGTGAAGCTAGGCGATTAGGTGCCGTACGCGAGCGCCGGTTCGAGTCACGCACGCAGTACGTATTTACTATAATTAGACATAGTCTTTACCTTGCCGTTTATTCGGTGTTATTTGCTTACTTTACTTCCTATGTCGACAGCAACTATGAGTTTACACAAATGTGTGGTTGTGCATGTTACTAATTGTCCCACGTTGTCAATCTGGAACGAGAAAGCAATATTTTCCAAAAGAGGAAAGCGTATATTTTTGGATTGGTCAGAGAAAAAATATCGAATAAAACTGATGCAACCTTCCATACATTAAATAAATTGTTGAAAGAGTTATTGATTAAAACACTTTGAAATAGCTACATACCATTCTAGCCAATTTGACTCAATACATGAATTAACAAAATCTTAATTTAGCTAAAATGGAAACAATCTCATTGTGAGAATATACTTTATTCTCAATTAGCGACATCTTGAATTAGCGAAATTACAGGTTAGCTAAATTAGCAAAAATGAGATGCTAGCTAAAAATACGTGTTTTACAGTATATATATAAATTGTATGATTCTGTGAGCGGACATACAAATCTCATTCTTGCAATGCCACTTCCCGTTAATATATGATTTAAGGTAGAGATGCAGGTTCGTGGGCACTTGGAAGTGACATTTTTGACAGTCTTGGCTAAAAACTGGTTAATTTTGTAGAATTGTGAATAGTGGAACCGACTCAAAAGACGATTTTTAAATATATATAACAGGTGCAAACATTCTCTCTTTTGAATGCTTAGCAAGATTTAGCAAGGCTGCACATAAATAATAAAAAAGAAACATGGTAAACAAATGACGGGATCTCCATATTATGCACTATATTTAACTTTTTACAAAACAATAATACATTTAAATTTGGAACTGTTACAGCCATTTTAATTATGAGCATTAACAAACTTTATACTGAGTGAATGATTATGCAAATTAGCAATTATTTCAGTTTTAGTGCACATCCCAGAACTTTAAAGAAAATAGCTTCTTGACGCTTTGACCTTTTGTTTTGAAATTTTCACAAATGATTGACAATGTATTTATCTTCAAAACGCCGTCGGGGCATTGTTTCTGGTTGAGCAGTGTTACAAAAATCGCACAGACAACTAGCATGGGTGTAAATTTATGCATCAACTTGAAGTAGTGAAATTTGAGCTGCTGCCCTGCAAAACAGACAATAGTTTTCAAGACGGCTCTTTCTTCATAGTAAACAGATGTACTCGTAAACAAATTTTGACAGGAAACAGAAGCATGGTTTAGAAGCTAATTTTTTTAAACCACTTTTGCATATTTCAAACTACAGTGCTCATAAAAAAATCCAAAATTTTAAAATTCATACAATAAGCTTTCTGAAAATATATAGTTTTATTGACAAGGGAGGTCATCTTGGTTTCCTAATTAACTAACTAAAATACCTGTCAGGTAAACTGCATCTCTACCTTAAGGTAATGTAATACCAAATTACATATTTATACACTGACATAATGATGAGAGAAAATTAAACACTTTACGTACTTCGTACTATGGAATCACATCAACATTGTTGAGGCTATTTACATGAAAATATGTTTGACCATTCAAGAAGCAGATACATTTTACTTCTACTCAACAGATCGAAATGAAATTCAATATCTAGACCTGCATTTGTATACTTTGTATACATACCTTCATGGGAGCAGCTGCAATAACACCTACAGCAATGAGTACCACTAGTAAACGCAACATGATTCTGATCGTTGAGGCAGCCTTGTTTATCAGAGACTTCGTCGAACTGGAACTTACTAATGCAATATCACACAACTTTCAAATAAGTCAATTCGCCAGGCTTTTATTGCTTACGGAATGAGATGTCGTGTTTCTATTGGCTCGTTTAGATAATTAGTAATCTAGGTCTATTTAAGCTATTGTTTTCCTAGAAATACCCTTGGCTGTAATATTTCATCAAACACATACATTACTATACTTATTTCTAAATATAAAGATCACTGGTGACTTTCTGGAATAACACCCAAGTTTAATGTTGATGGATTGACCATTTGGGTAAAGTGTCCCCTGATTATAAAGACACCCCTACCAAAATGTAATAATGGTTTGTCTTATGTGTCTTCTAAAATAGTACTGTGAAACTATTACAGGCGATAGTGTTTGGATCATTCTGAATGAAAAGTAATCCAATAATAGTCCAGGTCTCGAACTGACAATTCGCTGGTATATATGACAATGATGTAACAAGGCAACAAAACGATTGTGACGCAATGCAATGCATAATGGGACGATCGTTTTATAGTTTTATAATGTTCCTGAATAATTGTCTCGCAATGTGTTAATTTGGTATTTTCGGTACAGTACCAGTAATTTCAATCTTTAACAGTTAAAAAAACGAAATGGCTGTGAACAGGTTGAAAAGTAACATAAAACATCCAATCAATTGATTTACAAAATCCATTTTAGATTTGTTTATATCAGTCTTATTTTTCTCATTGGGAAAATATTGACTATAACATTAACGAAACTGACATGCAAATTTAACAGTGACGGGTCGAAATTATTATAGTTGTTTTTTTGAATAATGGTTTCATTTAATATAGGTTATTCAGAATGCAGACAACGATATATCTCTAGCTGATGATGTCATCAAAGAGGTAAAAACTTTTACAAGTAATAAGGAATCGCTATTGACTTATTTGAAATTAAAAACATGATATTATTACCACACGATTAATATATGACATTATTATGTGAATGTGTATCTATTCTAGCAAAATCTCCAGAACCACTCAAAGGATTTCAATGAAATTTGGTACTTTGTAGTACGCCATGACGTACACCTGGGTAATGGTAATGCAGGTATAAATATTAAAGCATTGACAGAAATAGCCAGACTAGCTGACCGAATTTGCATATCTATTGTATAACGGGTGCAATCCTGTGATCCCAATCTTTAATTCATAAAGTATTTTCCAAAAAGTCCAAATTGCCTATTCATGTCTTGTTTGTGCATAATTGCAAGGCATTCCTGTGTTAAGCAAGTGCTTGGTGGTTGTTTCAGGCAAAATATGTGATTTTGAAAGTGATTAAATTTGGTTTGGATCTAGACACTCAGTGTTTGGTCGGCTCGTGATATATCAAGGAAGTGACGGTACACACACAGCTGGATTTGCTTGTTTCATAGCGGCGACATTCGTAGCCCAAAATTTGCTTTAAACTTTGGCGATTTTCTAGTGTTATCGAGTGCAGTTGTCCATTTTAGAATTTAGTAAATTTTTATTGTTTCAGGCTTGAGGACTCAATGTATAGAAAGAAAAGACCGTTGTTTCTCTTTTGGCGGGTCATTGGTGGAACGAAAAGTCCGTCACCTCTCTTTAAGCATTATATGTGTATGTGTATTTCATTTTCAGTACTATTGTCTTGTCTTCCTTATTCTAGCAGTAAGGGCCCCTCTGTCCAGTGTGAGTTCTGTGGGTGTCCCTCTTAATATCTATAAGCAGGCTTTACACTGTGATAGGGATATAACCAAACTAAGGACATGATTAGATAATTATGCCTGACTCTCTTTTTAACCACTCCTTGATAGAACACAATGGCTTCTCACTAGAAGAATGTGACTTCATTAATATGCATACATCCATTTGTATGCACAATACATTATGTTCAGTATAGTTCCAACTAGTTTTTAACATCATTGGTGAGGCGTGTTAGATGTAACTGTTTCCCTGGTGACAATGACGACATATGTAACTAAACGTTTAAAACAATATATACTTCATTCAAGCCCCAATGCTCTGCGCTTGAGGATGAAAGAAAAGAGCAATATAATAGGTTATTTTAGGTTAAACTATTGACATCATCTTATAAACCGTTAATACCTGATACCATTCGTTCATACACCTATGATCTCTTCAATTATCAGTTTTAGTGATTATTCACATTTTTATACCTTATTTTATATTAGCTTATATAAGCTGGTGCTTATTTTTCCTGCAGTTTGACAAAATATTAACCCGGGCCCTAAAGTAATAGTTGATGTACTAGTTCTCTTCAGAAATTGCGGCAGTCATCCATAATTTGATCCGACATTTGAATCAAATAGCAATTAATTTGAAAATTGGTTACGCCATATTGACATCACATTAATTAACCAGAACAATCTACAATAAGTAAAGTAACGAAATTTCATTATTTTCTTTTCATTGGTCTTCTTTTGATATGTGCTTGTAATGTATACTTGTTTATATCTGTTCTGTAACTACATTACTAGCAATTAAAAATGTATTGTTAAATATGGATGAATAGATAAAAGTATGTGTGGGCGAAGGGATACAGAATGGCGGGCTTTTAGGTAGACGTATGGATTGGTTGATGTTTTGGAATGATAGATGGAAGGTGGGTTCAATTAATAGCTTACGATGATGTTGTCCAGCAGGCACACTACCTTCAACCACTAGCCATGAGACACATATATTATTATCAACTGTTCGCCATCAAACCAAAATAAACATACTTTTTAATTTATTACATTAATTGGATAGGGTGGATGAATTAGATGGAATGATTGATGTGTAGATAGGATGGCACGGGTGACAATATCGATATATATATAGATGGATGGATAAATTTGATGGTATATTGTATGCAATTGATATATCACCCATCTCAATAATATGGCATGGCTGAAAATACGAATGGATGCTTAGTTGGATTGATAGATGTGTTTGGTGAAGATGAAACGTGGTAATCATTGGTGGAATATAGACTATTAATTCTTACCCTATTTTATTTTCAATGATACAAGATGTCTGCTGAGTTAAATCGTAGTTCTTGACTAGCTGCTCAATGCACGTTTGAATTGCTGACTGACTGATTATAATAAAATTTACTTATGCAGTGACACCTTACGAGACTTTTGTAAAAATAAAACGCAATTAGGTAAAACATAATATATTGACTCACAGTTCTCGATATATTCCAATCATGAATGTGTTTACAATAATTATTGTTAACCCGTGGTATATTCACCAATCCATATAGCACACTTGTTTGATGGCCAAAATTTATGTGGAAATATGCAACACTGGAACATAAATTATCCCACATAAATGAGAGTCAAAAGGTTATCATCATTAATTTCTGTCGAGAGCTAATGAATATTATGCATTGTCCTCCATTGTTATTGATGCTGGTACTGCACAACTTTTTACTGCATTTGAACAGACTGTTAAATTACCACACTTACGACAGGCATTTCAATATCATATCTCGCTCACCCTGACAATTGTAAGCACGTAATCCTTCACCAATGTGTGTTCCACACGTTTCCTTCACTTATATATATTTCTTCAATATTTCTGTCATGTGTTGTACACGCTCATACCAAGCGAATGTGTTGTAACAGTTGTTTTACCGGTTCATAGATATAGATTAATCTACTTAGCATTTAAGCTGATGCTTTGAGTTGATTTGTGTGTTTTGGGGTTTAGTCTGAATTATTTAACCTGACATTTTGGAGACTGATTGCTCCCACTTTTTCCTGACATTCTTTCATGTCTTTGTTTCCGTGCACCTCAGTGCTTGCCTGTGTTTATTCTGTCAGAGACACAGGTGGGGTAGAGATTGTACGAGCGGGATTTCACCATTTCACGTCTGTACTTTATAAAGGTTAAATTCACTTGCTTTATTAAATTGTTTGAAACCTACTACTAGTGTCCTCTTTACTTGAAGCTGTTCACATGCTATTAATGTTTGTCCTTAATCCTGTACAATATTTAATTGGCAATATAGTTAAAGAACTCAAACAAGCGGTTGTCGTTACCTAATTCAACTTGCATATGTGTGTATAGTAAGGCACACATGTTGGAGACATTTTGGTAACAATTTCTTTACACATCTAATCGAATACACGCATTCACAGCATTATTACTGTTTATGCTGCCACATAGCATCGACTGCAGCCTCAAAATCAAGAAGCGAAACGACTTGCATGCTTACGTGTATTCCGTGATCGCATTTTTTTTGTTTCATCTTTTTCTAGTTATATTTAACTCGCATCGCATGTTGTCTGTGAAACAGTTTCTAAAATAGATGTATAGTGAAATAAAACCCTATTATTTGTTTCATCTCTTTCTAGTTATATTTAACTCGCATCGCATGTTGTCTGTGAAACCGTTTCTAAAATAGATGTATAGTGAAATAAAACTACAATCAACCGGTACCCTTAGTACCAGTGTATACTCAATTACACATTCATATTCTATAGACCTGTCACTCCAACTTATAGCAACTTGTATTGTATTTAATGAAAGATCTCACGACACTTGAATACATATCAAATAGTAGAATCAGCATACAAAATAGTGGCGTATGTTACCAACAAGCTGAAAATTAATCATTATGCAAATCAAGTAATATTATTCAATCAATCAAACATTTTATTTTTACCTAATAATGTACATTTGTAGTTTACAAAACAAGAATTAATTTTAAATAGGTAAAATAGGAAACATAAATAGCCGTTGGCTAATCTAGTCTGATTCCTCTAAAAAGAAATGAATTACACTATATTTGAGGGTGATTTATAATGACCTGAACCTGTAAATGAAGCTAATAATAATAACAATAATGAAAATAATTATAATAACAACAATTATTATTATTATTCAATTATTTTTTCTTTCATTTTTAACTTAAATAATTTCCTTGAGGTAAGGTCCTTTATTCTGTGGTAGCTGGTTCAAGAGATTGGGGCCAGTATTTTTAATAGAACGTTGACCTACATGGTACGGTACTTTGGAATTATTAAATTTCCTTTGGTTTGAAACCTAGTATGATAAGTTTTGGGTACATGCTCAAAGAGTTGGGATATAGAATTAGAAAAATGTCCATGAATACTATCAAAAACGAAAAGGGCTAATTGGAACTGGCGTTGTTTGTATATGTCAAGTATATCACAGCTGTTAAACAATGGGAGAGTATGTCAAAAAGGAGGTAAACCAGAAATAGTACGTACAATTCGTTTCAGAATAATTAGTATTGGATGTAAATGAGTTTTGTAGGCATTTCTCCAGGTTTCCAACATATATGAAATATGTGGCGAAATAAATGAGTTATACAATAATATTAGATTTGACCTTGGAAATTTTTGTCTTAATTTATATATGATACCTGCTTTGACACTTATTTTGCTCATCACATGATCAAGCAGCACAGCAACAAATTTAGTACACTCTACCTCACTAATAGTTTGGTTTCTAATTGTCAAACTCCCAAAAGTCGCTACTTTTGTGTTTTTACCTCTGAATAAGATGTATTCAGTTTTCTTAATAGTTATTGTCAGTTTATTGCAGTCGCACCAGTCAAGTATTTGATTTAACTTTTCATTAACATAGTGTAGATTAATACTGTTAATACTGCTGTTACACCATTCACACTTACATGTTGTTCCCTTTTTTGTAAATAGCTCACGACCAAGTCCAAAGATAGGCCTCGAATACCATATCCAGATATAAAAATGAGTAACTAACAGTGTCGAACGCCTTTCTAAGATCTAAGAAAATTCCAAGAACTGCATTCCCTTTATTAATTCCATCTAATACCTTTTGTGCTAGGTCTATAACAGAGAGTTTTGTACTATTTTTTTCTCTAAAGCCGTACTGCTTGGAATAAATATATTGAATTTATTCAAATAAACAGTTAATTGTTTGTTGATTATTTTCTCGAATAATTTACTTAATTGGGGCAGTACTGAGACAGGTCTATAATTACCAGGGTTAAAAGGAGTTTCCTTTTTAAAAATAGGGGTTACCTTTGCTATTTTAAGAACATTTAAAACGAACCAGAAGAGAATGAAAGATTTATAATATGAGAGAGGGGCTTAGAAATATACTCTGTTGCGTGTATGAGTAGCTTAGCACTTATTTGGTCAAAACCAACTGCCTTCTTTTTATCTAACCATCTCAATATACCTGACACTTCATGAACCGTGGTACCACGTAAGAAAAATGTGTTACCTGTGCATTGTAATTGTCGAATGTACGTGGCGAGATTTCGTTTGCAAGGTACATCCAAACTCTGGTAATCAGTTATTGAACCCATTTACAATTGCATCTTGGTCATTCAGTGTAGTCGTAACGTTGCTACAGGGGTAATGGACATCAATGTGGTCCGGTAATTTTGTTTTTGAATGTCCTCTTCCTAATATTTCATTGATTATTTTCCAAGTTTTATCGGTTTTCCCATTATATTCAACAAACTGTTATGAATACAAATTAAGTTTCGCATCTTTTAGAACACTTATTATTATGTGCAGATTTTTAATGAAAATCACTAAGGTAGCAGATCTGAGCATTGTCCTAGACCATTTATTGTTATGTATACACTATGCGTATATAAGACACTTTGACATATTTCACGGATTAAATTATATATACCAGATTTCATTTTTTTAAATCGTCTGATTATTCAATATAAAGAAAGATTGCTAAACTCGCTAAAATACATCAGCAATTCATAGTCATTCTCCAAATCGACCATGGCTAACATAAAGTAATAGACACGTGTTTTATAAAGGCTTGATGAATATAAAAGCAGTGTATCAATCTCTTGAATCCATACTAACATATTTATACCGCGGGAGAAGAAAGTAAATTCCCTTATGGTCACATGACTGGTATGAACCGTTAAAATGCTATTTCGGTAGTGTTAAATCAGTCACAATAAAAACATTGCGAATTGGTTTGGGTAATATCATGACAGGATGATAAGGGTATTCAGGTTATGGCTGTCATAACATTAATATCACCAATTATTTTGATAATAGCCTTATTATTATACATCATTTTCTTCCAAGGATACATTATGGGAATGCCGAAATCCAAAAAGTACAGAATCGGCGAATTTCTTTGTGTGGAGTCCGGTCAAATCCTGGTAGGAGCTATGTTTAGTATTAGAGGACGCTTACGCGCGTAGTCATTCCATATTTGGAATTCGCATTTCCTTATATGGTAGGATGAAAATACTCGGTAAAACACGGCAAAATTACGGCACACTGTAACTTATGTAATATATGCTTTATACATCTGTCAACGTAACACCATAAGTTACAGCGTGCCGTAATTTTGCGGTATTGCACTTGGTATTTGCATCCCACCATATTGGAAAACACGAATTCCAAATATGGAATGATCGTGCACGTAAACATCCTCAAAAAATAAATGTTCTGAAAGCACCGATGAACAGAGGCTGAAGATTAGTCCTCGAATGTATATAGCGCCCGCATATCCAATATTCTAGCATAATAAGCTCGCCACTAACGACATAATCAGTCGAGTCTTGGACATTGTATCCCAGCTGTGTTCAGCCTCATTACATCACACCTCTCATACTTCTTTGTACGATCAATTTTGTAAAATTTCACATGCTATTAGGATAATAATAGAACGACACTCATCGTATCTTACGTTCCCATTTACAGGTACTCGAAGACAGGAATACGCGACTAATAAATAATTTGTGCATATTATTTTTTTCCGTGAAGAGCTTATGTCATGTCAATGATGTGTGATTAAAATATTACTATTACATAGTGCCGCAGACTCGATACTAGAACAATGTTCTTATAAATGATGCGTTGTTGTTCATTCCGAATTTATTGGTTAATCGGACAAACATTACTCGTCAATGATGGAATTTCCTGATCGCACCGGGGTTCTTCTAAAGCATCAACAGAGAACAAATAACAAAACTGACATGCCGCACACAAACTGGATTACGACTAGTCGAACTTGTCGGTAATTATACTTACAAATGTATATTAGAATAGAAGGGAATCTGTGATGCTTTTTACACTGACCATATAAAACAAACTACATGAACCACACTGGCAATAGGTGATATTCAGTTCCACTGCGAGATCTCACTTGTTGCGTGAAAAACGCTGCCCGAAAATTTGCCACAAAAATCAAAAGATTTGAATTTCGTAGCTCACATAGAAAGGCCGATTTTTGACTGGGGGATAATATATTGAATACTCTTATTTCATCGATATTGATAATCATCAAATATGTAAAGTACATTAGTAAATTATTTTGCATGCAAACAAGCTAAAGTCGTACACTTATTTTCGAAGTGTGAAATGGCAAGTTATTTGATTGGTGATTCCATGTATATGGGTAACTCGTTCCAGTTGCTCATGAAGACTACCGGCAAGGCAGTCAATGGTATTACTCCACATGTCAATGAGTGTATTTCGGCTGGTTTGATTCTTTGATATTACACCAGAGAAGATAAGAATTCATGAGTTGAATGTCATATGTGGAACTCCTCGTGAAACATGCAGAACTTCACCAGTACAATGTTATTGATTAGATACGTAGTTACCCAGTCTGAAGTTCCATGCCCAATGAGCGTGCATAGTTATCTCTCGGAGCTCACTCCACTAAAGCCACGCCACGCCCAGTAAATATATGTTCGAAATAATGTTACGTCACGAATTGGTTAACTTGAGAATGGGGTATAGATAACTGGCTAAATGTGACCTCTGATGTGAAATTGTCTGCACAGTCAATGCAGATATGTTTTGTTTCTACTCGAAAACTAAAGCGAAATTAAAAAACCTAGACCTGAATTCACACTGTACAAATACTTTATTTGGAACAGCTAAAGTAACCAAGGAAACAATGAGTAAGATCATTAAATGCAACATTCTTGTTATCGTCGATGCAGCCTAGCATATCAGAGATTCCGTCCAACAAACCGTTCGGCAGTATGTAAATGGTATATTTAAATGAACTACCGTAATTATAATGGTTGTTCTACATGAAATGGTAATCAGAAATTAGTGCTGCACGCAATATATTAATACATGACTTGTTTTAGAAGATTAAGAATTTGTTTTAATAATTGTAATACATTCATGTATTTAATAGACACACATTATATCGGTCTCTCTTTTTCTACAATTTGACATTTTTATACATGCCATGTTTCCGATCAAATGTAATGTGATATTGTATTTGTTCTGGTTTTAGCCTTGACTCTGTTCCTCATAAAATGCCTACACTTAAGATATAGAATATGACAAATATACCTCTATACAAATGCAGGTACTCAGCTTGCACTGTGCTGTATGGATTAACATTTATAAATATAGGTAATATACAAGCAGGTATTGTACTTTAATACACCTGAATACAATACACACACGCATACACAGTAGCCATGCGATATGTCGCATATACCATTGTTTCAATGAAAATGTTCTTTGATTTATAGAAATGAATGCTAAATAATAGTTTTGCTGATTATGAAGGTGGCGCTTGTTATCTTAAACATGGTGTAATGGATTCTCGATGAGCTAAGATTAATTTCATACAGAATATTGAAATGATTGGGCCAGAAAATATATGACTGGGTGACTATAAGAACAAGTCACGCCATTCCTATCATGTGCACCCATTGTTTCTGAATACTATTTTAGGAATCACGTGATATCTCCTTCTACAGAACAAACAGGTATAACCTTATTGTTAACATTTCTACTCAATTTTCTCAGTCTCAATTCTTATATTGTTGTGCTGTTCTGCTTTAGTATAGTTTGTATTTTAGTTTTATTATAAGCTTTGAAGGTTAACTAAACGATATATATAACACTGCACGTAATCTAACTCATTTTTCACGTGATAACTGGTCAATTGTCAAACATTTAGTTTCTGGATGTTATCACGTCCAAAGCATAGTGATAAAGATTTATAATTTGATTGTGCAGTGTAATGAATCCGTAACATATGGTGGTCCTTTGATTTTGTTTGTTCTATTGTATACGAGCTAGGGTAAAAGAGTAAAATTCAAAATGTAGAAAAAGTGCCAAGATTTCTAAAACGATAATATTTTGCTGTTTGATTTATTACAAAACAACAACAACAAACATTTGAAATAAATGATCCTTATGTGTATATGATGGCCATTCGTTTATTCTAGTGCATCCTTTTGTATATTTGACTTGAGATTACGATCTCATCTTGATAATTATTCAATTGTTGTACTCTAGTTGTTTATTATTTGTTACGAATATAACCTTATTTATTAAACCTTGTTTAATATAACATATATACTGACGTATGAGATATTTGTTTGTTCTATGAAACATACGGAAAAAAAAGAAACAAATCAGATAATAATATTTTACCATTTATATATGCGTATTCTCATCATTTAAAAAGGCTGTGCGTGATTCTACATATATCATTTTGTCTGCGATTTATGAAACTACGCTACTTGTCTATATATATTCATTGTGAACTAATATTCCATTTCATTCTATTATTAGATGTGTGGATTTCCTTGATGGTACGTAAACGATCGATTGTTTAAGCGTATTGTTAACATTCATATTCTTGGAAAGGTCAATAAGTCTTAATAACAGTTCATTTTTCAAATTATTTAAGGGGTCTTACAATAGTAACATTGTTTTGCAGTTCAGTTTGCTGTTGATTTACATGCATTAATAAGCACACTACAGTATATTCAGAATAGTACATCATTGATGAGTTGCATCGCTGTAACCGTTTCCCTGGCGACCATAGCCCCACCCGTAACGAACAGTTTAAATCCTCTTATATTCCATTCTAGGGTATTGTTCATTTTCTATTATTTAAATTATTGACATCTTGAAAACTATAGCTGATTCCACGAGTAACCTCGGTCACATTAGTTTATATAGTCATGTCATGATTTATTTCTGTGTGTCTACATACGGGTCACTGATACGTCATAATAGGTAGTTGCTACTGAATAGCTGGTTCATAATTGATCACATTTCCATAACCTGTCATCATTTAGACCCATGTGGCGCCTTGACCAGAACTGAAATCATTGACTGGAACTATTTCTAACAATATGGTATGTATAGTTTCTTAATATAGGGAGTAATAAATCAATATATATGACGTGTTAATACTTCGTGTGATTGGCTGTATGTGAGTTGAGTATGTGTCCGTTACGCCTTAAAGACTTTATACTTCATTGTAATTGGTTGAGCTTTTTTAAGTAATAAAGAGAGTCTTAGTCTATTGTCACAAGGATCTCCACATGTCTCACGAGATGACCATGTTTAGAAGTTGACACATATTCTACCTGCAAGCTGTGTGTGTGTCTTTGTTCAGTGAGACGGTGGCGAGCTCCACAATCCCTGGTACCTCAGATGAAGGTTTAATAACACGAGAATTAACCGCATCATAGTTACATGCAATTCTCTATTTTAGTGATTATTCACATTTCAATAACTATGAAGTCTACAAAAAATAATCTATATACATTAAAATTATATTCTCCCATCAATAAATGTAGCTAACAGTTAAGCCCCTTTCACAGTCAGTCTGATCACGGTCTTCTATTAACACAATAAACCAGCATTTGTGAGTAGTGCAACTGGCATGCAGGCGAATTACGTCGCTAGGTTTTAATATTAGGCGGGGCATGTTAGTCGCGTGAGAGCGTTCTCAGGTATCGGCCTTTCACTGGAATGCCTACGGCATTAAATTAATAATAAATATACTGACAAATTAGGCTTGATGACTGTTGACAGTCTATTCTATCATCAACAGCATAATTGAATAAACAGTAGGGAATATATTCTATTATCATGTACAACAGTTCTGTTACAGTTAATATTGCACATATTGATTACAAGCATGTAATAATTCATAGCGACTTTACTTTTTGTATGCATATTATCACCCTTTATTAGTAACCCGGAAATCAAATTCTTCAAGTATTACATTTAAAATTACATGCTCACTCTGCTTTTGCACCTTTACATAATATCGAAGCTGGTCGAAATTGACATTTTAATTTCACGAAGGAAGATTAAATATTTAGTATATGAAGCGATTTTTATTTATCGCCAGGAAATAATACATAATTGTTATCATGTTCACTTCTTCAATTGACAAGCGTTGATGATTGTTTCTGAAAACAAAGACAAAATATTCATGTGTCATAGTAGCGTATTGTATCCGGGTTATAAATTGACATTCATAATTGCAAATTGTTATCACATCAAACAAAAACGATTTAATTTTAAACTGATAGATTTATATAATTAATTTACTTTTCGCGCTTTTCATCAAACATTGCTAGCAATGTCCCTTCAAACCAATATATCAATTGTAATTGTAATTGTAATAGAATTGTTGATTTCACCAAGAATTTCATGTAGTATGCAATGATAGTTGACCAGACTAGGGGGCCATGCATACCACTATTGGTGATTGTTTGTTATAAACTCACCTTTACCCTGGTCAACAGCTTCGCTGTATTGCTCAATTGCTAACTCAGTCCATGCCAGATCTTCTTCAATGGCCGGATCATCAGAGTTGTACTCTTCTAGGTCTTGCTTTTTTCCAAGTAAAAGGCTAAGCTCTGCCTGAGCCAATGAATACACCTCAAGAAAGCTTACGTAATCTTGGTATATTCTAATCTGACGAATTAGATCATCCTCCGAAGCAACTGCAGTTGAGTTTCCTACACATACAAACATGTCTGTCCACCAACGAATAAAAGTAGAAAAATTTGTTTTCAATAACAACAATAGAATACGACAGGTAGCGATATATGTGATTCGTTAGCATGTGTGTAATCAGATTTACATAAACGCAACGATAAGACTTACCGGCCATTGCCTGCCTGATGGCTGGATCTTCCTCTGTTAACATCATTCCTTCCAAAATTCGATGTACATTATTGGCCATGTAAAATACATAAAAAACAGGGTCTATCTCGCGACCAGTGTATTCAATTTGTAGTCCTTGAAATAGCCTAGCCAATACGTTTTGCGGAGAATATTCACTTCCAAAAACTATCATACCCAAATCTGTATGCAACAAAAAAGTATATATCTTTTTCATTAGCAATATACGTGATACATTTATAAACACCAAAACAAATACTTACACAATCATAATATCATTTTTTTACTGAAACAAAAAATTAAATACTAAAGATGAGTTCAGGTCAATACTGTCCAGATTTGAAAATATTGACTTAAAATGAACAAACAAGGGACAAGATGAATAATATTATCGCAAGTGAATTGGAAATGACTTTATATTAAACAAATCAGATATATCAGCAATACTGTTGTCGTATTTGCAAATTGGGGAAGTAGAATTATTTGTAAAACAAATATAAAGTGTTATGATGATAACAGAAACAAGTGTAACACTTGTTCAGCACGTGTCATTGAATCTGTTTAGTTTAGTGTATTCGGTATGTCATTGACAAGAAAGAGGTTAAGGCCCACAAGAACCATGTTAAGCGTAAGTAAATTGGAATCTATATCCAAGGTGGACCACTGCAATCATGTTGTTATCCTTCTGATAGGATACTAATTGAGTCATGCTGAAAATGTTTAATATCTGACGAACCCAAAATTGTGTGCCACAAAAATATTTGTTTTTATTAAATATCAACAAATATTTACACGAAGACATAATTTTATTTCACTCGAAAAACAAATCGAACAATACTGTAAACATGTCAAGATATGTCCGTAATAAAGACATGATAAACAGACACACATCTCAATAAAATTAATAATAATAAGCTAATTGTTGTCTTGATATTGAGGAATTGAAGAAACTAGATTTCTTTGCAACAAATCATTTCTAAGCAATACAAAGAAAAAAAGGTCCTCGGCAATCTGAGATCTAACATAATTATTAGGGTATATGACAGATGTCTCGATTGAGATACCTCTGCAAAATCAAAATTGGAATTTAAATTTCATATAATTTTCTATCAAAAAATTATCATGCAAACTAATTTTCTAAGAATACAAGCAATACGCTCGGCAATAGAGCGTTTTTAATGGAATGGTTTGAATTTTTAACCACTATGTACCTTAATCTCAATGTTGTGGTATGGCTGGGTATATGGATGGATGAATTGATAATTATGTTGGGTGAAGATGACATATGGTCAGAATATGGATGTTACCTGAGGCCAGAATTATTTTGTATTAAACTCTGACCCTATTATAATGTTAATCATACTCTATGTCTGTCATGGTAAATTGTAGGTTTGGACTAGCTACTTGATGCACGTTTAATTCGTTAAGTGTCTGATTGTTTAAAACATATACAAAAATAACCAATTATACATACCTGAGGACACATTCCTCTGTGAAAATAAAACACAGATATGTAAAATTGATGTCAATTTGCATACACATATAAATATTAATGTAACATCTTATAATGCAGCTATAATAACATACCACATCAAATAGAACAGGTTTCTGAAACTTATTCGAATGAACACACTATTATGCACAATTACTTATACAATCTTTACATTCTAATTTCTGAATACCGGAAATAACCAGATCGCATTGTTTTTTCAAGATAGCTAAATTATTATTTCTTCTCCAACTATCATGTAGGTATATATCTCAATTAACACGGAATGGTGGTGAGCGTCATTTGAAAAACTGTTTTGTTGCCAATGTTCCACTAAATTTGTTTATTCATTGGTTCAATTTTTTTTACCGAAAATGGCTTTCTGTGTTTACACAGAGATCACGTGACTATACACGTCCATACACACACTATCTTGTCGATTTCATATCCAGTGTGAAATAAGCTTTCCATCAATATATAGCTTTGTGTTGTTCAGTAAATATTTTATATGAAAATATCAGTTTAGAAAATCAATACCAAAAACGTGTACAGCATCCTTAAAGTATATTATTACCACTACCATCAACAATTGTGAGTCGTAGTATCTATACTTAGTTTGAACACGCATGTAAACCTAATGATGCACGCCTCATTGTTTATTGTTACTTATAGAGGATGGGTCGCTTAATGCAGACATCCCGGTTAGAATACGCATACAATGAAACGGCGTGTGTTACTAACAGTAAATTCCATTGACCTCACAGTGGAACTAGCCAACATACATTCTCTTTGTACTCGGTTTAAGAGCTCTCAGAAAATTTAATAGAAAATATTTTCATTTTTTTAGTTGGTCGTCTTTCAGATATGGCCCATAACACATTTTTTTAAATAGCAAACAAATCAGTGAGCTTTGAATTCACCGCACTGTATGTATTGGCAATATATATGTCGACCTCAATCATAGGAGGTTAACCACAATACCGATGTAAAACTTTGACGTGTTTATATGATCGGTTGTTAGTTAGTCAATACGCATATCACACAAATGTGTGGTTATGCATGTTACTAATTGTCCTAGGTTATCAATCTGGAACGAGAAAGCAATATTTCCGAAAAGAGGAAAGCATATATTTTTGGATTGGTCAGAGAAAAAATATCGGATAAAACTGATGCAACACTGCATACATTAAATAAATTGTTGAAAGAGTTATTGATTAAAACACATTAAAATAGCTACATACTATTTTAGCAAATTTGACTCAATACATGAATTAACAAAATCTTAATTTAGCTAAAATGCCAACAATCTCATTGTGAGAATATACTTTATTCTCAATTAGCGACATCTTGAATTAGCAAAATTACAGGTTAGCTAAATTAGCAAAAATGAGATGCTAGCTAAAAATACGTGTTTTACAGTATATATATAAATTGTATGATTCTGTGAGCGGACATACAAATCTCATTCTGGCAATGCCACTTCCCGTTAATATATGTTTTAAGGTAGAGATGCAGGTTCGTGGGCACTTGGGAGTGACATTTTGTAGAATTGTGAATAGTGGAACAGACTCAAAAGACGATATTTAAATATATATAACAGGTGCAAACATTCTCTCTTTTGAATGCTTAGCAAGATTTAGCAAGGCTGTACATAAATAATAAAAAAGAAACATGGTGAAAAAAAGAAATGACGGGATCTCCATATTATGCACTATATTTAAATTTTACAAAACAATAATACAATTAAATTTGGAACTGTTACAGCCATTTTAATTATGAGCATTAGGAAACTTCTTACTGAGTAAATGGTTATGCAAATTAGCAATTATCTCAGCTTCTTTATAGTGCACATCCCAGAACTTCAAAGAAAATAGCTCCCAGATGCTTTGACCTTTTGTTTTGAAATTTTCACAAATGATCGACAATGTGTTTATCTTCAAAACGCCGTCGGGGCATTGTTTCTGGTTGAACAGTGTTTCGACAATCGTACAGACAACTATCCTGGGTGTTAATTTATGCATCAACTTGAAGTAGTGAAATTTGAGCTGCTGCCCTGCAAAACTGACAATAGTTTTCAAGACGGCACTTTCTTCATAGTAAACAGATGTACCCGTAAACAAATTTTGACAGAAAAGAGAAACATGGTTTAAAAGCTAATTTTTTTCAAACCACTTTTGCATATTTCAAACCACAGTGCCCATAAAAAAATCCAAAATTTTAAAATTCATACAATAAGCTTTCTGAAAATATATAGTTTTATTGACAAGGGAGGTCATCTTGGTTTCCTAATTAACTAACTAAAATACCTGACAGGTAAACTGCATCTCTACCTTAAGGTAATTTAATACCAAATTACTTATTTATACCCTGACATAATGATGAGAGAAAATTAAACACTTTACGTACTTAGTACTATGGAATCACAGCAACATTGTTGAGGCTATTTACATAAAAAATATGTTTGACCACTCAAGAAAGCAGATACATTTTCCTTCTACTCAACAGATCGAAATGAAATTGAATATCTAGACCTGAATTTGTATACATTGTATACATACCTTCATGGGAGCAGCTGCAATAACACCTACAGCAATGAGTACCACCAGTAAACGCAACATGATTCTGATCGTTGAGACAGTCTTGTTTATCAGAGACTTCATCGAGCTGGAACTTACTAATGCAATATCACACAACTTCCAAATAAGTCAATTCGCCAGGCTTTTATTGCGTATGGAATGAGATGTCGTGTTTCTATTGGCTCGTTTAGATAATTAGTAATCTAGGTCTATTTAAGCTATCGTTTTGCTACAAATACCATTGGCTGTAATATTTCATCAAACACATACATTACTATACTTATTTCTAAATATAAAGATCACTGGTGACTTTCCGGAATAACACCCAAGTTTAATGTTGATGGATTGACCATTTGGGTAAAGTGTCCCCTGATTGTAAAGACACCCCTACCAAAATGTAATAATGGTTTGTCCTGTGTGTCTTCTAAAATAGTACTGTGAAACTATTACAGGCGATAGTGTTTGGATCATTCTGAATGAAAAGTAATCCAATAATAGTCCAGGTCTCGAACTGACAATTCGCTGGTATATATGACAATGATGTAACAAGGCAACAAAACGATTGTGACACAATGTAATGCATAATGGGACGATCGTTTTATAGTTTTATAATGTTCCTGAATAATTGTCTCGCAATTTGTTAATTTGGTATTTTCGGTACAGTACCAGTAATTTCAATCTTTAACAGTTAAAAAAACGAAATGGCTGTGAACAGGTTGAAAAGTAACATAAAACATCCAATCAATTGATTTACAAAATCCATTTTAGATTTGTTTATATCAGTCTTATTTTTCTCATTGGCAATATAGTGACTATAACATTAACGAAACTGACATGCAAATTTAACAGCGACGGGTCCAAATTATTATAATTGTTTTTTTAAATAATGGTTTCATTTATTATAGGTTATTCAGAATGCAGACAACGATATATCTCTAGCTGATGACGTCATCAAAGAGGTAACAACTTTTACAAGTAAGAAGGAATCGCTATTGACTTATTTGAAATTGAAAACATGATATTATTACCACACGATTAATATATGACATTATTATGTGAATGTGTATCTATTCTAGCAAAATCTCCAGAACCACTCAAAGGATTTCAATGAAATTTGGTACTTTGTAGTACGTCATGACTTACACCTGGGTAATGGTAATGCAGGTATAAATATTGAAGCATTGACAGAAATAGCCAGACAAGCTGACCGAATTTGCATATCTATTGTGTAACGGGTGCAATCCTGTGATCCCAATCTTTAATTCATAAAGTGTTTTCCAAATGTCCAAATTGCCTATTCATGTCTTGTTTGTGCATAACTACAAGGCATTCCTGTATTACGCGAGTGCTTGGCGGTTGTTTCAGGCAAAATATGTGCTATTAAAACTGATTAAATTTGGTTTGAATCTAGACACTTAATGTTTGGTCGGATCGTGATATATCAAGGAAGTGAGGGCACACACACAGCTGGATTTGCTTGTTTCATAGCGGCTACATTCGTAGCCCAAAATTTGCTTTAAAGTTTGGCGATTTTTTAGGGTTATCGAGTGCAGTTTTCCATTTTAGAATTTAGTGAATTTTTATTGTTTCAGGCTCGAGGACTCAATGTATAGAAAGAAAGGACCGTTGTTTCTCTTTTGGCGGGTCATTGGCGGAACGAAAAGTCCGTCACCTCTCTTTAAGCTAGTCATTGTCTTCGTCGTTACATAACATCGACCTAAGTTTACATTGGAAAGATTTCGCCAGGGTTGAGCAATACCATATACCAGTGCCACATATCCTGAGAATGTTTGAGCTTATTTCTACATCAAGAAGATTCATTCACCTCTCCAAGCATTCTTGTAGCAGCATTATATGTCCCAGATGTGCGAGACATTTTTGTCACAATGATTCTAACTGATGACTGCAATAAGGCATTATATGCCTCAGAACAAAAGATTACCTCATCCTCTATTGTTTCCAATCCCAAGCTGTGAACTATTTAACATGACAATGAACTTATTAAGATGAACAAAAGACCCATAGAAATCAACGACTTCATCTGTTTATATGAATAAATTTGCCTATCTTTAAACACCCAGCATTGGATGGAACAGGAAATCCCCTGTTGACCAAATTCTATTGTTGATTTCTGACGATGGTAATTCATTGCAGCATAACCAAAATCAGGCTGTGGAATGTAGAAAAGTTTATTCCGATGTGGAATTAGCGTAAAATAGTTCTGGGTCACTATATTTTAGTTGAATACAAATATCTAATAAATCCTTAATTAATATATAATATGATTTGTAAATCAAATACTTAGAAATGTTGCACGTACATTCCGGTTTAAAACAAGATAATGAGTAAAACAAGATGCTGATTGTCTATTTTGACTCATATCGAGGCTAATAATTATCGAACCCAAAGTCAACTAGAGCGGTTATATTTAATCGTCATCGCGGGTTGTATGTTTCGTTTACGTATTCAATATAGTTGTTATCATTGTGATACAATATACCACTAATTACCTGCCAAGCTAGTGGCGCATATCTATAGACCTGGCATGCACACATTCTTGTCTGTGAATGGTTATTTAAAAAATATTCATCGCTTGAATGCATATAACAGGGTAGAATACGAATACAAAATGAAGTGTTTACAACAATGAATTGCATTGTCGTCACAGTAGGCTTTCCCAACATGAAACACCTTGTCATCTGTCCGCCCAAGTCAATGTTGATTTTGAAAGCTGAATTTTCACTGGCTCTTCGCTCGGCGTTTCGAGTTCCTCAACAACGCATACAGAGCCCGTAGAAATACGTGGTACAGTGGTGCGCGTCTTAGCAACGTAGAACGTCTTGTGACGTAGCTCCGCCCCCGATGATAGGAGAGGTGGCAGAATTGAAACAAATTATTTTCACAGAAACAGTGCTACAAAGATCATTAAAAACAATTCTGCACATCTAAATCATAGATAAAAACCTAATCAGCTAATGAGTGAAAGAAAACTAATTCCAGATACCCCCGAGTTACTACTGATCCTCCCTTGAATCCTAAATTTTGATTACTGACCAAATGCAGCGTTTAAATAGTCGCCAATAAAACCTAACTTGCATGCTTGCGTGTATTCTGTGATCACATTTAATGTTTTAAAACTTTTTCCAGTTATATTTAACTCGCATGGCATGTTGTCTGTGAATTCATTTTCAAAATAGTTGTATAGTTAAATAACACTACAATCAACCGGTATAATAGTACCAGTGCATATTGAATTACACATTTATATTCTATCGACCTGTCACTCCAGCTTATTGCGTTGTTATGAGTAATTACAAATCATATGTTGCAAATAAAATAGTGGAATCAACATACACGATATTGACGTGTATTATTAACAATGTAGTATATTGACGTCACACATTGGTCATTCGAAATTATCTGTCACTCATGATTTGTAGTTCGGATTAAAAAATCGAGCATAATAATTGCTTAATTTGCATAATCATAATATTTTATCGAAATATGGTACGTTGATGCCCTCGAGTAATCCACCGACGTGATTAGTTTAACGTTGTAAACCATGCATATTTATTATCTAATCATTCTTAGAACTTGTGATATATGTGATTTAGAATAAATTAGACTGCTAAACCACAGATGTACAATTAAATTGATTTTAAAATTCAATATTGAACTGCTTATGTTGTGCATCTAAATTCTAACATGACTATGCGCCCTCCACCAATCAGACCGCCGGATTCACGATATATATGGCTTTATCAGTTTATCTTGATTGACAAGAGATCGTCAAAAGAACACACATGATTGGTTAATCTAATGCAACATTTTATTCGGGTAGCGATTGTTCTTTTATTTGAATCAATGATTTCTAGCCATGAAGTGAATTGTACCGCACAAAACAAAAATAAAATTGAATAAATTGTTGCAAAGTATTGCCATGTTAGAAGCCAGGTATAAAATGACCCGCCCTTTATACATACTTTTAAAATCACGAGCAAACAGATAATTTATTTTAGCTTATTATAAATTTTGAGTTAACTTTTATTATGCCTCCAATTATGCATTATATGAGTCATTGAGAAACACACAGTATATTGTACTATTTATTACGCTCGTGTCTTTATGATAATGACTGGGGTCATTAGGGATTTGAATGTGATATTTTTCTATTATAAATATTTCTTGATATGTCTTTGTTATTACTACTACTACAAATAATACACAATGGGAATGCAAAGTGAATGACTTGTTTCTGCAAAAATTTTTTAGTTTGATCATTTACATTTACCTGAGCTCAGAATCATTTTAGATTTAGATCTAGGATTTAAGGTTTGGGCCTAGATATTCCAAATATGAAATTGGGCGAGGTGATCTGCTGTGTTTATAAGTTGATAGCATGTCTATAAATATATTCATAAGTAACAGCATATTACTGAAACACAATCACTCTTACTCTTATTGTCAATTCAATTCTATTAAATCATGATGCATATTGTTGGCTTGTTGATCGACCCCACTGAATTGTTCCTAGATGCTCAATAGTCACAAATTGTTTTCATATAACTCCAATGAGTTAATATGAGAAAGTAACAGATAAGAAATCACATTCGACAGAATCATAAATATGTGTAATGTACTACAAATCATCACGAGGTCTATATATATGTAAATATATATATATATATATATATATATATATATATATATATATATATATATATATATATATATATATATATATATATATATATACGGTGATAGATGATTTATTACACAACTACATGAATATTGAAACTCGACCGCACTGTGTCGTAAGGTACAAGTACCTCACTCATCAGGAGCTTTATGATTAATCATTCACTGCACCAAAGAGCATGCATTATAAGCTTCGCAAATTAACATATTAATTAAAATTAAATAGAAAGTTTAATTGTTAGATAATAGAGCTTTTGATCTGTGTCGGCATGGTAACACATGATGACACGAGTTCATTTCTTTTGTTTAATGTGGAGTGGTGGGGTCTAAAAATTATGATGAATTTTTCTTTCAAACATAAAATACATCGTTTGCTGGAGCTATTATACGGGCTACCGCGAGTAAGAATTTTCCATTGTATTTTATATTCAATATCTTTTTCTTTGAGTGACCAGACGTGTTTACTTAGTTCTGTTGCATTTCTGGGGGCCTGATTGCGAAATGAGGCCGTGTGGTTTCTGTATCTTGTTTTGAACTCATTACCAGTAAGTCCGACGTACGTTTCACTGGTGTGTTTGTCTAAACGCGTAACTTCCGCTTGGTATACGACGCCGGACTGCAAACACTTCCCATCTAGTGGACATGTTGTTTTTTTCTGGCAATTACACAACTTGTTGGCTTTCGTTTCGTCAGTGGTAGTGTTATTTTCGGTCGCGAGTTGGTGTTTGTTTTTCTTGTTGATGGTATCTTTGATGTTGTTCATACAGCTATAGCTGACTTTGATTGTATTTCTGTTAAATATTTTCTTGAGGTTGTTGTCGGTAGGAAAGCACTTGTCGATTAGATCCAGGAATCGCTTCCCTAAACTGTTACGGACGCTGCAGCTATATGGTGGGTTGAACCAAAGGACGTTGCTACGCAGCCCTGTTTTTTTACCCTTCTCTGTGGGGGGGGGGGGGGGGGGGCTCAAACTTTAGTTGGTTTTTGTAGCCGCTTTCGCGTAGAGCTCTTTGGTAGGGTGGTGCCGCGATGTCAAACATCTTCTTATCTGACAATATTGCAGAAAGACGCTTGTTAATCCCGGCCGGGATATTCTTTGTGATGGCGGGTGGGTTATTACTCTCCTTGTGTACATATACCAAGTTGGCATTAGGCTTTATGAAGGGACTGTACGAACTTTCAATGAGGTTTACCGTTACATCAAGGAAGTTTACGATTTTCTTGTTTGCTTCGATCGTGATCTTTAGGCCGTTGTTTTTAAACACGCGACGAATATCTTTTTCGATTTTTAACTGTTCGTATTACTTTATTCCATCCTATAATTCCATCGTAGAATAAAAACAATACTATTTTTTCTTCATAGTATCTTGGGGACCCAAGTGTTATGTGCATGTAAATGATATATTAGACACTTTTTTTGATTTATTATTTTGAATCTTGCCACAAAAATAATTGTATTTTGTATCGGGCTTATTTTTCCTGCAGTTTGACAAGAAATTAACCCGGGCCCTAAAGTAATAGTTGATGTACTATTTCTCTTCTGAAATTGCGGCAATCATCCATAATTCGATTCGACTTTTGAATGAAATTTAAAATAGCAATTAATTTGTAAATTAGTTACGCCATATAGACATCACATTAATCGACCAGAACAATCTACAATAGTAACGTAACGAAATTTCATTTTTTGTGCTTTTCATTGGTCTTATTTTGATATGTACTTGTAATGTATACTTGTTTATATCTGTTCTGTTAACTACATTACTAGCAATTAAAAATGCATTGTTAAATATCTATGAATAGATAAATATATGTGTGGGCGGAGGGATACAGAATGGCGGGCTTTTAGGTAGACGTATGAATTGGTTGATGTTTTGGAATGAAATTTGATGGATTGGCGACTGGATGGAATAGATGGCTAGATGGAAGGTGGGTTCAATTAATAGCTTACGACGATGCTGTCCAGCAGACACACTACCTTCAACCAGTAGCCATGAGACACATATATTACTATAAACTGTTCACCATCAAACCAAAATAAACATAATTTTATTTTATTACAAAATTGGATAGGGTGGATTAATTAGATGGAATGATTGATGTATAGATAGGATGGCACGGATGACAATATAGATATATAGGTAGATGAGTTGATAAATTTGATGGTATATTGTATGTAATTGATATATCATCCAACCCAATAATATGGCATGGATGAGAATACGAATAGATGCTTAGTTGGATTGGTGGATGTGTTTGGTGAAGATGAAACGTGGTAATCATTGGTGGACTATTACATTTTAAGTCTGACCATATTTTAATTTTAATGATACAAGATGTTTGCTTGGTTAAATCGTAGTTCTGGACTTGCTGCTCGATGCATGTTTGAATTGCTGACTGACGAATTATAATAAAATTTACTTACGCAGCAACACCTTACAAGATTTTTGTGAAAATGAAACACAATTAGGTAAAACATAATATATTAACACACAGTTCTCGAATAATTATTCCAATCATGAATGTGTTTACAATAATTATTGTTAACCAGCGGTATATTGACCAATCCATATAGCACACTTGTTTGATGGCCAAAATTTATGTGGAAATATGCAACACTGGAACATAAATTATCCCACATAAATGAGAGTTAAAAGGTTATCATCATTAATTTCTGTCGAGAGCTAATGAATATTATGCATTGTCCTCCATTGTTATTGATGCTGGTACTGCAGAACTTTTTACTGCATTTGAACAGACTGTTAAATTACCACACTAACGACAGGCATTTCAATATCATATCTCGTTCACCCTGACAATTGTAAGCACGTAATCCTTCACCAATGTGTGTTCCACACGCTTCCGTCACTCCCTTATATATATTTCTTCAATATTTCTGTCATGAGTTGTACACGCTCATACCAAGCGAATGTGTTGTAACAGTTATTTTACCGGTTCATGGATATAGATTAATCTACTCAGCATTTAAGCTGACGCTTTGAGTTGGTTTGTGTGTTTTGGGGTTTTGTTTGATTAATTTAACGTGACATTTTGGAGACTGATCGCTCCCACTTTTACCGAACATTCTCCCATGTCTTTGTCTCCGTGCACCTCAGTGCTTGCCAGTGTCTGTGCTGTCCGAGACGCATGCGGGGTAGAGATTTTACGAGCGGGATTTCACCATTCCACGTCTGTATATAACGGTTATATTCACTTGTTTTATTAATTTTTTGAAACCTACTACTAGTGTCCTTTTTACTTGAAGCTGCTCACATGTTATTAATGTTTGTCCCTAATCATGTACAATATTTATTTGGCAATATTGTTAAAGAACTCAAACAAGATGTTGTCGTTATCTAATTTAACTTGCCTATGTGCGTATAGTAAGACACGCGTGTTGGAGAAATTTTGGTAACAATCTCTTTACACATCTAATCGAATACACGCATTCACAACATTATTACTGTTTATGCTGTCACATAGGATCGATTGCAGTCTCAATGCCAAGAAAAGAAACGACTTGCATGCTTGCGTGTATTCCGTGATCGCATTTGTTTGTTTCATCTCTTTCTAGTTATATTTAACTCGTATCACATGTTGTCTGTGAAACCGTTTCTAAAATAGATGTATAGTGAAATAAAACCCTATTATTTGTTTCATCTCTTTCTAGTTATATTTAACTCGCATCGCATGTTGTCTGTGAAACCGTTTCTAAAATAAATGTATAGTGAAATAAAACTACAATCAACCGGTACCCTTAGTACCAGTGTATACTCAATTACACATTCATATTCTATAGACCTGTCACTCCAACTTATAGCAACTTGTATTGTATTTAATGAAAGATCTCCCGACACTTGAATACATATCAAATAGTAGAATCAGCATACAAAATAGTGGCGTATGTTACCAACAAGCTGAAAATTAATCATTATGCAAATCAAGTAATATTATTCAATCAATCAAACATTTTATTTTTACCTAATAATGTATATTTGTAGTTTACAAAACAAGAATTAATTTTAAATAGGTAAAACAGGAAACAGAAATAGCCGTTGGCTAATCTAGTCTGATTCCTCTAAAAAGAAATGAATTACACTATATTTGAGGGTGATTTATAATGACCTGAACCTGTAAATGAAGCTAATAATAATAACAATAATGAAAATAATGATAATGATAATAACAACAACAATTATTATTATTATTATTATTATTATTATTATTATTATTATTATTATTATTATTCAATTATTTTTTCTTTCATTTTTAACTTAAATAATTTCCTTGAGGTAAGGTCCTTTATTCTGTGGTAGCTGGTTCAAGAGATTGGGGCCAGTATTTTTAATAGAACGTTGACCTACATGGTACGGTACTTTGGAAGTATTAAATTTCCTTTGGTTTGAAACCTAGTATGATAAGTTTTGGGTACATACTGAAAGAGTTGGGATATAGAATTAAAAAAATGTCCATGAATACTATCAAAAACGAAAAGGGCTAATTGGAACTGGCGTTGTTTGTATATATCAAGTATATCACAGCTGTTAAACAATGGGAGAGTATGTCAAAACGGAGGTGAACCAGAAATAGTACGTACAATTCGTTTCAGAATAATTAGTATTGGATGTAAATGAGTTTTGTAGGCATTTCTCCAGGTTTCCAACATATATGAAATATGTGGCAAAATAAATGAGTTATACAATAATAATAGATTTGACCTTGGAAAATTTTTTCTTAATTTATATATGATACCTGCTTTGACACTTATTTTGCTCATCACATGATCAAGCAGCACACCAACAAATTTAGTACACTCTACCTCACTAATAATTTGGTTTCTAATTGTCAAACTCCCAAAAGTCGCTACTTATGTGTTTTTACCTCTGAATAAGATATATTCAGTTTTGTTAATATTTATTGTCAGTTTATTGCAGTCGCACCTGTAAACTATTTGATTTAATTTTTCATTAACATAGTGTAGATTAATACTGTTCCCAGATTGAAATGTATGACAGATGTCAAAGTACGTAGACGATAATGCTATATCATTAACATAAAGGAGAAACAAAGTTGGACCAAGTACAGACCCTTGCGAACACCGCATATTATTGGAAGCGAGTCTGATGTTACACCATTCACACTTACATGTTATTCCCTTTTTTGTAAATAGCTCACGACCAAGTCCAAAGGTAGGCCTCGAATACCATATCCAGATAATTTTCTAAGTAAAATTGAGTAATTAACAGGGTCGAACGCCTTTCTAAGATCTAAGAAAATTCCAAGAACTACATTCCCTTTATTAATTCCATCTAATACCTTTTGTGCTAGGTCTATAACACAGAGTTTTGTACAATTTTTTTCTCTAAAGCCGTACTGCTTGGAATAAATATATTGAATCTATTCAAATAAACAGTTAATTGTTTGTTGATTATTTTCTCGAATAATTTACTTAATTGGAGCAGTACTGAGACAGGTCTATAATTACCAGGGTTAAAAGGAGTTTCCTTTTAAAAAATAGGGGTAACCTTTGCTATTTTAAGAGCATTTAAAACGAACCAGAAGAGAATGAAAGAGAGAATGTGAGAGAGGGGCCTAGAAATATACTCTTCTGCGTGTATGAGTAGCTTAGCACTTATTTGATCAAAACCAACTGCCTTCTTTTTATCTAACCATATCAATATACCTGACACTTCATGAACCGTGGTACCACGTAAGAACAATGTGTTACCTGTGCATTGTAATTGTCGAATGTACGTGGCGAGATTTCGTTTGCAAGGTTCATCCAAACTCTGGTAATAAGTTATTGAACCCATTTACAATTGCATCTTGGTCATTCAGTGTAGTCGTAACGTTGCTACCGGGGTAATGGACATCAATGTGGTCCGGTAATTTTGTTTTTGAATGTCCTCTTCCTAATATTTCATTTATTATTTTCCAAGTTTTATCGGCTTTCCCATTATATTCAACAAACTGTTATGAATAGAAATTAAGTTTCGCATCTTTTAGAACACTTATTATTATGTGCAGATTTTTAATGAAAATCACTAAGGTAGCGGATCTGAGCATTGTCCTAGACCATTTATTGTTATGTATATACTATGGTGCATAGAAACAGTATGTCTAGCGTATATAAGACACTTTGACATATTTCACGGATTAAATTATATATACTAGATTCCATTTTTTAAATCGTCTTATTTCAATAATAAGAAAGGTTGCTAAAATCGCTAAAATACATCAGCAATTCATAGTCATTCTCAAAATCGACCATGGCTGACATAAAGTAATAGACAAGTGTTTTATGAAGTCTTGATGAATATAAATACAGTGTATCCCTCGCTTGAATCCATACTATCATATTTTTTGACCAAGGGAAAAGGAAGTAAATTCTATTATGGACACATAACTGGTATGAACCGTTAAAAGGCTATTTCTATAGTGTTAAATCAGTCACAACAAAAACCTTGCGATTTGGTTTGTGTAATATGGTGACAGGATGATAAAGGTATTCAGGTTATGGCTGTCAAAACATGAATATCAGTAATTATTTTGATAATAGCCTTATTATTATACATCATTTCCTTCCAAGGATACATCATGGGAATGCCCAAATCCAACAAGTTTAGAACAGAATCGGCGAATTCTTTGTGTGTAGTCGGGTCAAACCCTGGTGGTAGCTATGTTTGTTTTTATTATTAGAGGACGCTTACGCACGTATTCATTTTTGGAATTCGCATTTCCTTATATGGTAGGATAAAAATATCCGGTAAAATACGGCAAAATAAAAGCACGCTGTAACTAATGTAACATATCTTTTTTACATCTGTCAACGTAACACCATAAGTTACAGCGTGCCGTAATTTTGCGGTATTGCACTTAGTATTTGCATCCAACCATATTAGAAAATACGAATTCCAAATATGGAACGATCGTGCACGTAACCTATATAGTGCCCTCATACCTACTATTCCAGCAAAATAACAAGCGCAAAACTTCCCAAATTCGTAGTATATAATATAGTAAATATATACTCGTTCTCAGAGGTTTAACAAGAAAAATCGATGTTTTACCAACAAATGGTACGATGTACTTTGGTATATTGGGTACACTCCGAATTTTTTGCTACATCCTCAAGATTTGTATTGTATTGTATACTGTGAAAACAAAGGTTCTGGCGGTCTGGGCAATGGGTGGCGCTGTTGGCAGGAAATACATGCTGAATCCCAGCTTGTGAAACGCCAACGACAGGTGGAAGGTTGGATTGGAAGGAAGCAGTTTTGGAAGGTGACATGTGGCACATGTGACAGAGGAAGACGATAGCCTGAACGCAGTCCAAGTGTATGGCAGACAAGTGGAAATCTGACAGTAAGCGTGGATGTGCCATAAAGGGACAAGAGAAGGAGAATTTGAGCGGACTTCTGCGCTCCATTGTTTTGGCGGCTACATGAAAGATGGAAAGAATGGTTCAGCTGTATCACAGTTTGTATAACCAAGAATGACGTGGTGTAGTGTGTCCAACGCTTCATAATGATGTCCGCGTAATGAAGTGAGGTTCGTTGACAATTCCAACCACTCTGACATTCTGCCTGACATTGCCACAGATTGTCATTGCCATTAATTGTATTGTACATTTACTTTACGATTGAGTCTTTTCACGTGATTTGCACTCTATTGTGTAATGATATTTATGTACATAAAGAATGTGACTTTGCTAACCATGTGTCTTGTCTGCTTTCGAGAGAACACTCGCAAATAGAACTGAAGGAGGCGACTTCGGCCTTGGTTGTTTTAAAACCGTAACATTTTTACATCAGTGTACCCGTTCTGAAGTGTACCTTTACCTAAATTTATTTTACTCTATTTTACACATTGTTCTTACCATAAATTCGTTTTCCGTGAACTAAGTTTAGTTGTATGCGGACAGTTATTAGTGTAAACCGTCCGTTTTACTAATAAACCTGGCCATTTTGTAGCAAAAATGTGTTAAATTTTAATCTGACATTTAGTAAACTTCTGTGTTTTACCAACAGCGGGCAAGGCTTAAAAGGCGATAACATAATTATTTTAACTGCAAATAGAATACCTCGGCTTCCTGTGAAGCAGTTACTCCATATTTTGCGACAAATTAATGATAGAGGTACAGATTAAAAAAAATGATTTTGGTATCATAGTCTTCACAATCGGAAACGATTGTATTGAATTAATACAGTAATTATAAACACTCCCCTATTTGATGACAGTAATAGTTCATGTGACAATCCATAACATGACACGCGCAGTGTAGGGTAGGAATATATATTTGGCAACCATAGCAACAACATGTCTGACATTCACAGTTACGGAATTGTGTTGGAAATGGCGATTATTTCCTCCCACTCGGATGGAATTCATAGTTCTATGTGAGAATCATTGGTATGCCCATTGTTATTTGTTTATGATTCAAATAAACGCCATGAAATCATAAACATAACTAGGATGTGTAAATAAAGCGATATTATTATTGATTAAATGACTTGACGAGTACAATCTATGGTAGAAGTTTCAGTTATGCTTTAAAACATGACATATTATATGAACAGTTGAACATACAACAGGGTAGCTACGTTTGCTGCAGCCATATTCCGACACGATACAACTGTTTTAGCGCGGTTAAATGGGCCACGGCAATAACTAGATATTGGTTAACGACGACCAGCAATTAATGAAAAGATCACGTGAATGAAACTCCTGATGAAACGAGGCAAACATTCCGAGACGTAACTGCCTTCACATGCAATTCAATTATTAGTATGTCACTGATGAGAGCGTTAATGATTGGATATGGCGTTTTATGTGTGCGTACATAGTTATTTGTCAAAGCAGAGTCACACCCTACAAATGCATGCCTGGGTTAATGTATTACCGCGTGAAGCAAGAATACTGGTTAGCTAAGTAATTGCATATGGTATCCGGCCCTTAATACATAAACTTATACAGAGTTATGGGAGCCAGCTAGTAGAACTAGAAATTGGAGAAGTTCACTGAATTATACATTAATTATTTAATACATCTTGATTATTTCCCAGGGAAGGTAGGATTGAGTCTCTGGTGTTGAAAAAAAGAGACAATATACTAGTAGATGGTTATGAGTGGAATTTTAAAAGAATGGATGGTGATGTCGGATTTGGTATTGAGAGGATCCATTGAACATGAAGTTCATAGGCTCATTTCACTAAGTGAAAGTGTGTATATGTAGACTTTGTAAATTTTGTCAAATGTCAACAACGCTGGGAAAGTGGCCAACGGTTTAAAACACTTCCAAGATTGCGGAATGAGTTTGTACCAACTATACCACTGCATCACCATGCATGCGCTGTGGAGTACATGCACATAAAGGCATCATCGTCAAAAATATTAATTTGCGAATTGAAATCAGAATGAAAACAAAATCCGAAAACTCTTGAGACTCATTTCAACCGTGTAAAACATTACCCTTTCATGTGTAACATATACAAATTTTGTTGACCTGGATTACTGTGCTGTTTCCTCGACTTTAGCTGTTTTTAACGGCAGCTCGCATATGGCCCATAGAAATAGTGGTGCGCGTACCAGCAACGTATAACGTTGTGACGAAAACTTGTATATACGTGCAGTAGTAGCTTGAGACGAAAAAAAACAGACAGTGTTGGTAGCACGTCGTAGATGCCTGCATTTTAGTTACTACGCACCCAAGTAATAAGACCCGCCGGATTGTTCAAATCTGAAAGAATAATGGGAAGTTTGTTGTTCGGATAATTCAATTTATATATGTTTTATATTACATTAAGACGTGCTTTGATTGGCTGAGGCACTGTCATGTATTATTAATGAGTTTTGGTACCACGATTCCTTGCGTTTATTCTGGCCTTGTTTACAAAATGGACCATCTAAACGCAATACTGATGTTGTATATTTTTGTCAATAAGAGCATAGACATCATTTATTAACATACCAATTAAGAAAACAAAATTACAGCGACTTTACAGTAACTTTACAATAATCGACAATATGAACCCAAGATTAAAGAAAAATGAAGCATAAGGTGTACTGTTAGGTGTCAGTAAATCAATTGCCAGGGGATTAGACCTAACTGTCATCACGTTTCCTTCCAGAATTTATGAAACTAATGATTTGCTCTGAAATAAAAAAAAAAGAAGTTATTATTGAAAACGTTACAGTGCGACGTTCATGTTTACTTCGTTATCGGATATGACATATTCACTAAGTAAAAATATAAATAGCAGACTGTATGACCTCGATTTGTTTTCGTAAAACAAACACGGACAGACATTAAACAACATTGAAACGTTTTCTTAATTTACATAAAGATAGCAATTGTGTATTGTTAAACTGTTGCATGTTATTACAATGGAATTGTTGACCCGAAAATAAAAACACTCGATTAGTTAATTAATTAGATTGAACATATCTTGCACCAACAAATGTAAACGATCTACTGTAAGAGGCGGCTTATTGTATTTTAAACTGTGTTTTGATTATGTGGGGGGGGGGGGTAATTAACCTTAGGATTTTGGGTGGAAATAATCACCACATTTCAAAATGTGTATGTAAGCTGCAAGTGTGCTTTTCAAAGATCTATTGTTCTCTGGATAGACAACAAATCTCGCATTATATTCAGACAGCTGATGTGTTTCATTAATCTAAACATATAATTCTCAACCCAAATTGAGGTCATTGTTATATTATTTTATTTGTTGGCGTCATCTTCACACTCCGAATCATCGCGATATTTTCAGCTAATCGATGTGACACCTTACATTGCGTTGGCATGGCAACTTTCATCACCGTTTATATATATACATATATTGTTTTACGTATTTAAAAAGTTGAATGACGTAGCTTATCAGATTTTGAACTAAAACTGCGTATATTAGGGACAAATTAAATATTGATGAGTATCTGCATATGCCATTACATACCACTTTACGATGTTGGATAATTCCCACATGGCTATACAGCTAAACGATTACATTATTAACTATGGCGATAACCTAATTAGTGGTTTGAACGATAAACTCACCTTTGACCTCTTCAGTCAATTGTCTGTATAACTTAATTTTCTTTGCAACTTTTGCCAGTTCCTCTTCTAGAACAGGCTGTTCGGCATCTGTGATTCTCGTCTAAAGAATGGATTTTTGAAGAAGCCAATATCGAACCCGATCCTTATTGATAGTATAATTCCATTTCAGAGCAGAAAAATAAGAGTATTGGTCAAGAACCCTATGTATATTTTCTTCCGTCAATTCCCCAATTATAGGAAGCGTCTCTGTACGTCGAAATGAAAGAAATATTATATTAGTCAAATATAAACAAAACAAAAAATGAAATCTGATGATGGTCAATACACTGCCTTACACATTGAGACAAGGACAACATGATGTTTCTTACTTGTCAGTGCCTGTTTGAGATCTGGATCATCTTCTGCAATCCACGATGCCATAAATGAAGGGTACCTGCCTGCCTCAGCAGCTCTCTCATAAAAGTCTACATCCGAATTAATGGATCCGGACCCATCATTTACAATTTGGTGCCCTTGCTATAATCTATCCAATGCATCTTGTGCACCTGTTGATGGCAACAGTATAGTTTTTTTTACTTATATGCAAAGTGGGGGGAAATGGAAGGTTAGATGAGGAGCTAATTGTATGTCAGGAAAGATTGATTGACGCATGGATGAGATGGAATGTGATTGATAGATAGATGGATGTGTGGAACAGGTGATTGGATGGATGGATGAGTGGTTGGGGTTTCATCGAATGATTGACGGCTTGCTGGTTGTTCTATTATAATATTATTTGTTGATAAATAGTTAGTAGCAAGCACATAGGAAAACTGCATTCAAGTGACTTGAATAAACATTCAAGATAATGGATTGAAAAAACTATATATATTTCAAGGGGAATAATGTATGGATTTATTAGTTTTATTTAAATATACTTTATAGCAACATTATTCAGTGTTTTTGATTATGTAGTTATTATTATGAATCAAATATTTGAGATGGATGAATGCTTGATCAATACTGGATAATTCCTGCATGTTGAATAGGTGTTACCCGAGCTCAACATAATAGTAAGTTTATGTGAGATATGTGGAATCTGATAACACCGCAGTTCCACTTATTGTGTGAGAACCTGTAAACTGAAATGGGGTACCATTCTAGAAAAGCTATTTTAAGCAGATTCATCGATGTCCTACCGTGAATGAATGAAATGGATTGGCAATTGGATGTATGCATCTATTGGTTGTTGGATAAATAGATGCGACGGGATGGGGTCGTATTTAATGAATTGGTGGATGAATGGTTGGTGAGATAGATTTACGGACATACTATTTACTTCATCGTCCATATTGTCTGTCCGTCATCCAATCAAGTAGTAATAATAATGTTAGAAGCAAAAACATACAGAAAAAATGCGTTGCAAGTAAATGAATATAAAGCAAAAGGGATAATTGTCTCCAGTAAGCTTTTTGCTAAATGTTATCCTCAAAATTCAAAAAGGTCAAAATAAATCAATATGAAACAACTGCGAAGTTTGATATAAGAGCAACCATAAGTAATACTTGTTGTTCAGAGAACTACGATTGCATCAAGCTGTTCAAGCACGTCAGACAAACGTAATATACTGTTATAATGTTTATTACATAATGTATAAAACTGCGAGTTACAATACTTGAAATTAAAATCCCACAGATATAGACGGATGGTTTAATAGAAATATGGATGAATAGCTAGCTACCTGTGTGGATGAAAGAATTGGTGGTTGGATATAGATATGAGATGGGTTGTAATCTTGCATTGATTTACTTGGATTGGATGGATCGACGAGATTGGATGAACTAATTCATAGAATGGAATCGATTTATTGAATTACTCTGACTTGCGTTGAATGGATAGATGCATGAGTGACTTGGTACATTTAAGGCCGGGACTACAGAGAGATAAATGGACCAGTGTATTGGTTGAAAGGTGCATATGTGGATAGACTGAATAACAGCAATGATATGTAAGTGAATGATGTGATATGGGTGAGTGTTCAAATAGGTGGTAGAATTTATTGATGAATAGTTTGTCTAGAGTCGACTCAGATGTATCGATTATTTTTAATCAAGCTGGAAAATGCATGTGTTTATGAAGTAGAAATGAAGTAGAGTGTTATTCTGGAGTAGCTGCTCGATGCACGTTTCTATCACAAATTCATAGAATAAATGACCAGGTTCACTTACAGAGTGGCGTCTCATCTGATCTCTGTGGATATAGACAAAGAGAAGAAAACCATTTACTTACTGATTAAGGTAGCGAGACTAATATTTGTGTTGAAAATTACAATTTTCACATTTATTTATTAATTGATGAAATGAACTATAAACTTCCATATGATAAAGTGAACATAACATAGAATGTCATGTAAGTTGGTTAAAATGTTGATTTTCTGTAGGGAAGCTAGGCAGCATCAGTTGTGTCCAAAATCAACAACACAGGTTTAATCTGTGTGTCTATAAGTTACAAAGATAGACTCAAGACAAAGCAATGTTAGGATATGTTATCAGTAGCTTTCTGACACACAATGAGTGTTTCCAAACACTTGAGTGGTTTATGTCCGCCCCTGTTTGTTTCACAGATTAGTCATTTGGATATGAATGTGTCAGACACAAGGTCACACAGCCACTCAAAAAAATCGTTGATTTTGGAGTTCTCATCTGCCGATTTTATCGAATTATAGCTATCCCATTCCTTTATTTTTGTTTGGTTTCCAATAGCCTTACACATTTGGATGTCCCTACACATGTTAAAACAGACATTGTAGGAAAAACAAATCGATTGTGCCGATAAATAAGGTGACAATGAGAGGAACTCGAATGTGTCCAGACAAACTATTTCGTAGATTATTTACCAACGTGTTGTGGTTTGAGTTGGGGCAATGCGACTAAAACGGTAATTAAAATTCAGCACACTGTTTTTTAAAACGCATTGCTTGAATAAAACTGACAAGACACATTCAATTTACCAGACTATTAAACAACTAGGACAAGTGAAAAAAAAACTTATTATCACCAGCATAAATGCGTAATTATTTTTTTTACAGAAAAGTATTTTTTTTACTTTTGATTGAGTAATGCGTCGCAGATACAAGCATGAAAAACACACTTTTGAAAAGTTTGAAGTTTGGCTATTCGAAAAAATATATACTTTCCTAGATCTTTTTGTAGTCATTTAGTCACAATTAAAAGATAAAAACAAGTATGCAAATAATAGTCTCGCTACCTTAATATAAATTTTATTTTCTAGATTGATCATATAAAGGAGTTTGAAGTCAAAAAAATCTACAGTTTTCCATACTTAGAACTAACTTGTTAAGTCACACAACGAAACCTTTATAACTGCCAAATGCAATTGACGATTATGTTGATGTTGATTAGGTATGAATAGATTATTCTTGTTCTAATTTACATTATTATCCATAACCGATAAAACAATTGTAACATTTTATTTCGACTTCCGTTTATTTTTATCAAAATCGCACAAAATTTATATTAAAAGGTAATTGGGAATAGATAACACAGTTGATAGTTTTATAAAATCTTTGCCTGCTACATATCATTCCACGTGTGATGCCAAGTGTGTAAAATCGGTCTCGTGTTTATATACAAAATGCTGAAGTTTACTGTGATGTTTGCAATAATAATGCAACATGAAGATCATTGTGATATCGACATTATCAGGTGCTATATCTGCATGTCTTTGGCTCATACATTAGGCATGGATACATGTACGATATGACAACACACAGACAGCATTGGAGCTGCAGACAACTCCTAACCTTGATTTATCCTATTTGTTTTGAGATAATTTTAATCCAAATGGATAAAATATTCTATTGCCTAATCTATTGGTTTGGGTGAAAATAAAAAAATATAAATAAATTAAAAAAACAAACAACATTTCTTCTGATCAGCAAAGCAGTGAAGCAGTCACATTATCAACTGAGCAAAGCGGATGTATTATGTATGCATTTACCAGTGTGCTGTATACTTAAAGCGGGAGAGTCGTCACCTGCGCACGCGCGGAAATTGAGTCCCAATGGACGATAACAACACACGCTAAAAACGCCAAGGCTCATGGGTAGATCCGTGTTTGTAAACTATGACACACACCATCTGACTCATGCGCACGTGACGACTCACCCGCTTTAATATCCGACCTCGTTCGGGACTCAATAATTTACATTGAAGAATTAAGTTCGTGTTCGTGTGGTTCCATCATCAATCAATAGACTTAAATAATACACTGATTGCCAAAATCGTGTTATAATATCACAGATATACACTATGTAGACCACTTTATTGCATCGGAAAGATTGAGTGCAACTTTCTCAATTGTAAAATTAACTTTCTAAGCGTTAAGATCCAATGCTTGAATTCTGTTTCTTTTGATTGTCAGAGTCAATCCGAAGCTTGTGAAGATTAGCTACCCATCCATAATTAAACACTAATCAAAGAGCAGTACATTTGATGACAGGTTTTCGTTGTATCGAGTTCTGTCTTGTATTTATATTTCGACTCATCTGTATCACCATGCTGGTGTCGTTTTGCCAAATGGGGTGATCGGTGAAGAGATGCGAAATGTTACCTGTGAGTAAAAGATTTGTTTTTCTATTCGTCATTCCATTTTAAAAGTTTATCTACACAAAACATGTACATAACTATTTATGCTTCACATGCAAATTAAAACAACAGTAATTTTCACAAAATATGTATATGCCAATACGCGAGAATAAATCTTGATCACAATTAACGTTCAGCCTAGTTTATGTTAACATGTTGTGTGCAAACTTTAGTTTATTTTTAAATAGCTCAGAATAGCTTACATATTATCGTGGTTTGAATTTCCGTTGCCTTTAGCGATTTTAAGCTTGATTGCCTATTAAATATATCCAGGCACGCCGTTCTTTTTCGTACTCACCATAAACCATAAGTACCAGTTAATGATAATAAAATTGCGTGTATGATATGGTACACGACATGTTTCTATTCCAGCAAACTTTCTTTTGTTTGATGAAAATATTCTGCAAAAGTAATGGTCTATCGAAATTCGACCGCGTGACGGTTTACATAGTTCTACCCAGCGAGGTTTTGTTAAACCACGATGCCGCTTTCTTGCATTTTATTTTCATGTAACCGCTGGTGTGGTTTCATTGCGAACTTTGCAAATCGCGAGTAGATCAGACAATTTCTTTGTTAAGTTCATTGGTAAATCAGGCAGATTCAGACTGGGGTTAGAATGAACGCATGAGTTCAACTTCCTTGTCGTTGTTTAAAATAAAGACTAGGACTCGAACTATGTTTCTTCTGATTGGTGATAAATGGCCTGGATTCTTACATATATGTGCCACGTGTCACGTGTAGTTCCGGAATTATTCGCTTTTCAGAACATCAGAATATAAACTTAAAATTATACTGTTTCAAAGTATCACATGGGACATGACATTGGAATGATTTCGAAAGATATGTTCTTGACAATAATGGGAACATTTCTCTTGGCCCATGCACTTACATAATGCCTTTCCAATTTTGAGTACCTTTGCCAAAAATTAAATCTGAGAGTAACTGAGTTTGCGAGTTATACGGATCGAAACTGGTGTATTGTGTCATTTATCGACTACTTTATGTTTGTCTTTTTTGTCTGTGCACACGAAACTAAGAAGTAAATTATCTTTGAGGTTCTAGGTTAGCTCGAACGCATGCACCGTCCTGGCTATCGTTCTATAAATTTGAAAGCGAGTGACCTAATACAAGAAACAATTCAAAGAATATGGTAAACATCTACTTACTGGGAAATACTTAAAATCAAGCATGAATTGTGAAATCTAATTCGTTGGTCGAACAAAAAGTTCTTTGTGCTATTCGCTGACTTGGTGACACTCTAAGATGAGAGAACGCAATCACTGTCGTAGCTATGGAAATGCCGGGTAATGTTAAGCTAAAGGCAATGCAGATATCTCGGGAATTCTGTGCCATAGTTACAGTATACATAATACTTCAAACCAAATATGTTTTCAACAGTATGTAACCCGACAATGCAACAAACACTACACAGAATGCACGAACGTTTATTTTTCTAGTCTGTAAACATCTTCATACCTTCTCCATTTAACACATTCCATTTACAAGAATAGGCACAAGAACGAAAGGTTAGGAGCGGTTTACAATTGCCTCTTACTATAAGCCTAAATATTTATTGCGATCAGAATTAGTCGTTTCAATTGTAGCAGTGGAAGTTCGCGATACATTGATACAGTAATATTAAAGAATCATTGTTCGGTTAGAACAATAGTTGATGTGATACAGTCCATTACTTATCTGACATTTTGCATTGTGTCGCAAAAGCAGATGAAATATATTGTTCAATGGGAAAACTATGTTTCTTTTTATATGTATATTGCTCAACAAATAGATACAGATATTGGAAACGTACCTTATTTGGGGCAGCTACAATAACACTTGCAACAACGAGGAAGATCAGTAAACGCAACATTCTTCTGATCATTGAAGCTTCGTCCAAGTAGAGTTCGCTACGCAGTGACAAACGACTGACAAACATATCCGTTTTTCAGGTTGTTATAGGTATTGCGTATTCAAATAGATGTCGTGTTTATTACATTGGGTTTTTGTTTTACGTAATTAAAGTATTTCAGTCTGGTCCATTATCATTATTTATTTTGCATGTTTAGGTGGCATTGGTTTTGTATGGAGAAAAACATATCATTATGGATTGATGACGATCATGAATTCCGAGATTGATGGCAACGTTTGACAACACATATGTCCCCGAATTAATATTTTGTTGGTCTATTTTCTGATTACAAAAACACCCCATTACTAATGGTTTGTTCTGTAAATGAGCATCGCTTGTTTCCTGATACTATGTCTGCACGATATGCAGGTTAAATTAATGAAAAGGGGTTAATTATTTACTGGATTTTAATTTTGCTTATTTCGCTGAAAGAAAAATGCGCTAAATTTTAACCCAGTGAGTATGTAAAATTGATCATAGAATACATTATCTAAACGATAAAACCGTAAAATTAAAACCAACTGAATATGCCTGAAATGATATATCAGTGAAATTAAAACCCAGTGAAAAATCCTTTTACAGTACTTTTTCTTATCATCATCATTCTATTGTACTCTACAGTCCAACTTCTTTTATTGGGATAAGTTTGAGCCCAATGCATTATACTTCTTGTGTAGGTGAGTTTGTTTTCTGCGAAAAAAGTTCAGCTTACCGGGTACTGTAAAACTGTTGACACGTTTTCTTTTATCAAATTACGACAGTAGATAAGAGAGTGTGTGTGCCAAACGAATGACCCACCTGAATAAGATATATATGTACTGGATACGAACTGCAAGTAAATCGATTACATGAAATTACACTGGCAGTGCGATTGTTTAATTTTTAAAGTAGTACACTCGGTTTTGACAATGCCGGTTTTGTTTCACTATTGCAAAACGGCATGGAGATAAAGGACAAATACAATCTCATTCAATTATACTGAGTCAAAATATAATAACTGTGAAATGTGAAGTTTTAACATCTGAGAAATGTCATAACTGGCAAGGAATTTGAAAGTAGACGTTTGGACTTGGACGCTCGAATATGCTAATTGCTTCCACGCTTGCTGTTTCTAAATATCATTGCGGGCAACATATAATTCACACCGGTTCATTTTCCGCCTTGTCGTCCACATTGCTGTGCATTTATTAGTGCTTGGTTCGCTTCTTTCTAAACATTTCTTCAATGGAGAATAACAATTCGTCATGGTAACGACCTAGGTCGAGGTAAACTAAATTTGGCAAAGCATGTCAAATCGTTATTGGGTATGTAAGAAATAATTGAAATAATTAACCTGGACATACACAGATGAAATATATTGTGTATAGCCTGTTACCAAGGGAATTCTGAGTTATTAGTCAACAAAACTGTTGATAATTTCATACTTTGGTGTTTATATTTGTGCGCACAATTCGGTCATATTCGTTGTTGTTCGTAGCTGGTTCAGGGTTTCAAATTCCGGTGGCGGGTATCACGAGACACAGTTTATTTGACTAATACAATGATGTATTATTAATGATGTTTCACTATAGATGGTTGGATTCAAATAGATTATTTTCCACGACAAATTTAGTTCATGGTGGAGAGATGGGGGGGGGGGGGTCGAGGTAAGTGTGTCTTCCTTCCGTCTACTGCTGACAACACGACGTTACCCAATAATATTAAATCATACACTGACTTTAACAATTTTCAGTTTATATGACGATCAGGAACAGGAAAATTGGGATTGATGTTTTATTTCATTTTTCTTGTTGGGTTTGTTACTGCCAAGAACTGCAGCTGGCAAGGTCAGACAATGTCTTGGCATGTGCGATTTGCATACTTGCGTGTTTTGCGTGATAGCACCTATTTGAATTACAACTGACTCAAGTTATATATAACTTGCATTGCATGTTGTCTGTGGACCCATTTCTAAAATAGTTGTATTGCTAAATAACGCTACAGTCAATTTGTACCCTTAGTACCAGTGCCTATCTTGTTAGACGTTTATTATACACATACCTGTCATGTATACATTAGTGTTCTTGAAGAGTTTGTTAATAACCATACTCCGATTGAATGAAAATATCATGTGTTTATGCTTACTTTTTTTCAAAACACTAACAACATTTTCTTTGAAAGTTAAAATGAAAGAAATGATTCCTTTTTCTGCGTTTTTGTTTTCCGATCTTTGCTCACCGAATAACCAATGCATAATTTCTGCTTGCTAAATGTAGAGTACGAAACTGGCGATAGAACACCTACAGGTTCCAAACGCGCTTGATATTTTGCTCGAGTACATCTGTGATGCTCTAGGCGTATTCAAAGTTCGTGCATGACACGCTCGACAACGGCTCATGTTTACCCAGTTTTTTACAAACCTTCTGTACATTTCAAGAATGTACGGTGAATGTGGCTGACCTCATTAAATATACGACTGGTGGGTTTTTGTGTCACGTGGTATTTTTGTCCGAATACGTCATACTTATTCAAATTATTTAAAGCGGAAGAGAATTGAGTCCCACGCGACGATAACAACACACGCTAAAAACGCAAAGGCTCATGGGTAGACGCTTGTTAGTAAACAATGCCACGCTATGGCCATCTGACGCATGCGCGGGTGACGACTCTCCCGCTTCAACCTTTCGAGCGTTCATTTTTCTATTTATTTTGTAATACGTTTAGTCCAAATGGACGAAATTTTCTATTGCCTGCAAGTCTTGCTCAAAATCTTAGAAAAATTGTGAAATAATTGTGTTGGTTCAAAATTTGTGAATGGTGAAAAACAAATTTTGATGATCGAAAGTTTAATTTCTTAAACAACATTTTCTTCTGATCAGCAAAGCCGTGGAAAAGTTGCACTACTGACTGAGCTAGGCAGATGATTGTTGAAAGTATGCATCCGGTACGTCATGTACATCAATTGACAAGTGTGTTTGTTTGTATGGTCGTTCCTCGTTTAGAATGTAGCAAACAATAGAATGTTTACTTATTAATATTCAATCTCACACAAACTTTAACAATTTTCAGGTTATATGACGCTTAGGAACAGGAAAAATGGATTTGGTGTTCTGTTTCATTGTTTTGCCTTTTTTGTTGGGTTTGTTACTGCTAAGAACTGCAGCTGGCAAGGTCAGACAATGCCTTGGCATGTGCGATTTGCATACTTGCGTGTATTGCGTGATAGCACCTATTTGTTTTACATTGCATTCTTGTCTGTGGATTCATTTCTAAAAGAGTTGTATTGTTAAATAACGCTACAGCCAGACATTGTTAGACATTTATTCTACATATACCTTTCACGTATACATTAATGTCCTTGAAGAGTTAACAAAAAAGAAATTATTTCATTTTCAGCGTTTGTGCTATCTGGTCTTTGCTCACCAAATAACCAATGTTGTAAACTTTCTGGTTGCTAGATGTAGTGTAAAAATAATGTAAAAAGTGTGTTATACTGATGGACGTTTATAGGCTGTCAACAGATCGTTTCCAAGTGTCGGTTACGTCAGTGACGCGCGTGACAATGCGTTGTTCAGAATGTTGTCTGCGTCGCCTATTTCAGTCGCAGATATCGATAGTCAGGGAAAAATACCGATGAAAAATGACACATAGCTCATCGACGCCGTGAAATAGGCAGCGGACGACTTGAGTGTGTTCTTTCGGCAATTCTACGCAGGGCTCAGACAAAGAAACGGTCAGCTATACTCCTGAACACCAACGACAATGACCCGATGCGGCCCGTAGCGGCCTGTGCAGAAACATTTGGCCAAGAAAAGGCGGTGAAAAGGTTCATTCTACTGCTTCTAATGCCTATATGGCCTTTGTTCAGATTAGCTGTTGATCTTCAATGACAAATAACGCCTTTGAGAAATTAATGTATTCAAAATAACAGACGACTGCATAATTGGACACGATTGTCAATTTGAATGATATTGCCTACACCAATCTACGTCATTTAGACGTCATAAAGGTGTTTCACCATCAGAGGGCGTGACTGACAGGAATGGATGTCGTGCCTATTTGATAACATAATTCTTGATTTCGAATTCCTAATGGCTGCCATTTCAAGGTTTGAACGCGTGTGGGCGCACTGCGAGTGGGATTGTTTTTTGAATGATCATCTAGGCGTAAGTCCCGGGGCAGTTGATACATAGCTGGATAGGAAGGTGCCCTGAGTGCTCAAAAGTGTGACCATTGTTATACCTAGATAGTGGCAAAATCTATAACCATATGTATACCAAAGTACCATTTCTCTCATCACTGTTTATTCCAAATAAAACAATTACCGTATTTGCTCTATTAAAAGAGCATCTTTAATAGAAGCACATGTAAGCCAATTCACTGAGGAATGTGCGCCCTCTCTATACCAATTCGGAAAAATATTACCGATATTTATACCTTTCTTGACCAGAAATAAGACTATACTTACACCGAAAATCCAAAAAACGAGACCCATTTCAGGGGCACGTTCCCATTAGGCAAGATCTATGTATTGCCGTCCCGGAGCGTAAGTTCTATTTCGAAAAATATTTCTGAACCTCACAAATCCCTCCAGAATGATGTTACATTGCCTTGTATTCCATTTACTTTGACCAATTATACTTTCATTACAATAACAATTTATACCAATCAACTAAAGAATCAGAACATTGCAGATATCAGCTGCAACGATAACGATTTGACTGGTAACTGAATTCATAGACAAAGCTAGAATATGGGAATACATTTTTTGTCCACTTGCTCTCTCAACATGATTTCTGAACCTGACTCAAGAAAACCATTGCTCAATTTTATAAATGTGTTGAACACAAAGTTCCAGCTCATAACTCGGATACAAATTGTTTCCTCGGGGCTCATACCAATCAGGCTGCATTTCTATATGCTGTCAGAGTAGACGGTTTGTGAATAATACGAATAAGTACAATTAATAGTACACCTGGTTTTCGGAAAACAGCTTCTATATAGGTTATCCAGGTAGTAAAGAATTGAGTCTGTACATTGCCTCCTAAAAAAAATAGAACAAATTCTGAAATATTTGGACTTACAATTATCACCTCTCTTTCATTTGAGAGATCGATTTTTCGCTACAGGAAAAGCATGAAAATTGACGTCCGAAATTCGGGCATATTTCGCCAGATTTTTTCTTGATTACACTAGAAAGAGCATTGTGATACCAGTTAATCCTTTTATAAGGCATGTATGACAGAATCTTATACGCTTGCCTGACGTCGAACACCATTGTAATCCGGGTACTGCAATACGCCCTCTAGCGGTGTTCTGGCGAAACCAATAACTCGCGATCGAAAGTCAAAAAAAATGATTAAAATGAAATCAGTCAGGTGTTATGCTTAAAGTAGAAGGCTTCTTATGATTTCAGTTACACTTTCGAGCAATATAATAAAAAAGTTGGGGGTCACCAGCTTAATTCGTATTTCAGTGGATAGTGGCCATTTTTGTATATTATATTATAACGCTTTTACCATAGGTTTCTACTGCAGAGATATTATGCCATATCTCAAATTTTAGGCTGGTGACATAGGCTGAAATAATTATATTGTTGTTCTCCACCAGGGTTTTAAAAAAGTAGTAAAACATATGTTTTTTTAACATTAAGCTCTATGGAATTGTTCTAAAAATAGCAATTTTTGAAAAAAAAAAAATTGAACGAATTTTTCAAAATACGTCACTGTAACACACAAGAGTGATATTTTATGGTGCCATGATACAAAAGCTGCACTATTTTACATAATAAACCAAAGAACATGTTCATGCGATTTATGACCAATTTTCTCCTGGAAATCTTGGAGAAAAGTCCACAGTGAACGATAGAGTTTCACATACACTGGCCCCTGAATCTGCGTACTATTTAATCCATCAAATAATTATTATATTTCAAATAATTTGCGAGTGATCGAGTGACTGATGTGTGATGTGGAGTAACATTGTATTGATCGTCCCAGTAAACGTTGCACGGGTACGCCGTCTCAGGTGCCCACCTGCGATCTGCCACTACTCTACGCTAGTGTGTACACATAGTCTCCCCAGATCGCCGCGTCGGCCACGTAGCGAGGGTTCGGTTTTAACATGACCGGAAGGCCTGTGGGTGTTAGCTAATCAAGGATAAAATAACAACCGTGACTTTTAATGTGACTATACAAATGAAACACACACCTGAGAATAGGGATCCTTTCATTTGTTCATGCAAACTGCGACCCCCGACTCATTGAATATTTACCGTCATGTCATGTTTCGCAAATAATGTAGTAATACTCACTATAAACACTGTGTACTCGCGCCCTGGACATAATCCCAATTTGCTTGAATAGAGCACCACCGAGTTAACCGTCTGGCGGACACTAAGACAGCGGCATCAGTTGCAGAATCTAGATGGCAGCGTGCGTACAGAACAGGCAACCATGTCCTTACAAAATTAATATTGACATACAACTGTTACATTGTATGGTACGGGGCCTTGATGAGGAATAATGGGGTATATCATTGTAAATAATCCGCAAAAATGACCAAATAAAATTCACTGGTAAAGAAAATGCTATAATATAATATAATATTCAATGATGTAATTGAGCTGGAAAACATGTGTGTCACTGACCAGAAATACAAGTCGTGTAGGTTATGCAAAATAGAAAATTATTTCGACTTTTTCAAACCAATTTATTTTTAGAAATGTACCCAAACACTAGTATATGAAAATTATATAACTGGTAAAGAACCATAATAGATTTCAGAAAAAATGGTCTGTGAAATCCGGTTTACTGCGATACAGCCACGAGACTCGTTTTTTACCATTCATTCGATTCTATCGTAACATTCATTGCTGAAAATGGTTGTTACTTAGATCAGTAGACAAATAGGAAATATGACGGGACTCGGAGAATGGAACATTAACTGACAAACAATATACAAGTCTCGTTGTTCTCTCGCTCTCAATGATATCATGGCCGCCATAATCGTCTAATGTATATATTTCGAAGCTGTGTAACCAGGCTGTACGTGCCCTGATTGCATTGATTCCCACTATGAGTCGGCCAATAATCTTGCCGTGTTGTCAGGGGCATTTGGGTACGCGTGGTAATTGTGTCAGCGACGTTGCTATTTTGAGCACAAACAATGATGTCGTAATGTACACGAAATAACAAATGAATGGTTTGAAATGTAACAGTTCAACATTCGAATGATGTTACCGCGTGATTACAAGTATAAAACCTTGTATATCGTATCAAGGTATGTGACCTTGCAAGTGACAATACCTTAAATTTGCAAAGTTGCTTTGATGGCACAGTCAAGTTCAAATAAACCGATGAAAACGAGGCTACTGTTTGACAGTCGTTCGGGCCTTAAATCATGCTCTCCTTGACTTACATCTTAGCTGTATTGGTGTTTATCACCAACTGTAATGCAGACAGACCCATTGTTGAGATCTCTACCGGTACACTAATCGGTACTGTGGAAGAATTCAGCAGTGAATTCGTTGACAGTAGTACACGAACTGTGCATGTCTATAGGGGTATACCGTACGCTGAGCCACCGGTCGGTGGCCTGAGGTTTGCACCGCCTAAACCCAAGACACCGTGGCAAGGAGAGTACGATGCCACCGATTTCCGTACTGCGTGCATACAACCGGACTCCCCGGGGATCCCCATCGACAAGATACAAGACGAAGATTGCCTGCATATTAATGTATACGTGCCGCAGCCACGGGTAAGTTCACGAGAGGTCAATTGATGTTATTTAGAGGTCAAATGTGTGTTAAACGGGGGTCGGCAAGGGATATTTTCGTAAGCTGTAATCATTTGGTTTTTTTCCGCATTATTGTAACTTAAATAAATAAAAAAAACATAAATTCGTAGACATGAACAAGGTGTAAAATGCAATCAGCTATTTACATAATTTGTACAAAAATCTTATTTTTCGTAAGCGTATAAATCATTTTCAACTTTAAATGTCGTAATTCGTACGCAATATCCAATTTTGATTCTTAAACACAAATTACCAAGTATATCATAAAAATGTGAAATATAATTTGCTTTATCTGTAAAGTGCAAAAAAACTATTTTTACTGTAAATGGAACTCCCTTTTTATTTCCTGTAAAAACGCTTTGTTCCTAATGCCGAAGACTTGCTTTGAGAGTGTATAAATTATATTGAATATGATACCGTATTTCTGTCTACAATTTGGATTTCACTTCCATTTCCTTTAGAAAGCTAACACTCCTGTGATGTTCTGGATCCATGGAGGCGGCTTTAATGTTGGATCCGGAACGAGGATGTACGACTCAACGATACTGTCGTCATTGAATGACGTCATCGTAGTCACCATTAATTATCGAGTGGGGCCGCTTGGATTTCTTAGTACAGGTAAGTATTTAAATAAACTGTTTATATGTTTAATTGACAGTTTTTCAATCATGTTGCCAGTGTCACGTAGTTTCAGAGATAGTTATCGGACGAATAGCCGAGTTGCCTTGGGTTTCAGGCGAGCGTCACGTGACCTATTTGATTATGTTAGTCGGTTGCAGGCTGGTTCGCAGCTCTCGTGTGACACAAATTCATTACAGTGTGTATTGGTCTTAAATACATCTTCTATAATATCTAATATATCTTTCAGCTATCCATGCATATGTACAAAGACATATGGCATTTTGCACTATGTGACCATGCGATGTGTCAATTAGTTGCCCTCATATGTTGACAGGTGATGACGTAGCCTCCGGTAATTATGGTTTCCTGGATCAAGTAGAAGCACTTCGTTGGGTCCAGCAAAATATTGCAGGTACTAGCTATAACTCGTATATATTAATTTAAAAATAGTTGTAGTGCTAATATACCTTTGAAGTAAATGGCCGCCAAGATCTCGTTGGGAGCGAGAGGGCCACGAGACGTGTTTTTTCTCTTTCTTTTTCACTACCAGTTCCCTCTTTTCATAACAATTTATAGTCTGCACTTTTCTTCAAAAGATTTGGACAAAAATAGCCAAATATTTGAGTGAAAACTGAAAATTGATTTAAATGTTGTCTGTCAGCTCTAAAATCAGCGAGATTTCGACGGACATTTGTTACAGTCTACTTGTACTTTGCAACGTGCTGCATGCGTTCTACCATGTTGAGCATGTATTATGTTTCCCCCACAGCCTTTGGCGGTGATCCCGATACTGTTACTATATTTGGCGAGAGTGCTGGGTCTGTAAGTGCGCATTATCACGTGTTATCTCCAATGAGTAAAGGTCTGTTCAAAAGGGCGATTATGCAGGTACGTACCATTATCATGTTTAGCTTCACCAATATTGATTGGTGTATTTGCATAAATAGAAGATCTCCAATTAGTGACCATGTGATATTGAATTAAATAAACGAGTGTAGACATTTTAATGTTTTGAGCCTTTGGTATCAGTATTTGGTAGTAGTACATAACTGTCACAATTGAGTTTCGCCAGCCGCCGTGAAGCCGACAAAATAAACATCTGCGTAGTAATTCCGTTCTAAAACTAAGCGAGTCGGTTGAATAAGAACAACAAAGCGTAAAGCGGTTTACATTATAGTACCACATGTACATACAAATTTAATAAGTACTCTTTTTACAGCAATAAATTGCAGTGACAAAAGTCGAATAAAAAACTGCCCTTCCTTCCTTTCTTAAATTTTTCTGTTGATTTTAACTTAAACGTTTCACATCGACGTCGCTGTTCAAGGAATGCGCATATTTGTGGAGCTTCGAAGTTATTTCGAAACTAAAGGAAGGGATCTCGTCTCATAGTTTTGCCTATATTTTTTCTACTTCATGTATTTCTCTGTATGTTTATTACTGGTGCCTGCATAAGCTCTTTCAGTGATTTCATATCGTACAGTGGTTTTCTTGCGTGTCTGTCTTGTGTTCTTGTGCCTCGATCTTCTTTTTCATATCGTCATCGACCACTGACACAAACCGACTTGGTAGCACGGCAGTGTCACAATTGTTTTCAAGCGTTTCTAAGCATACCTATTTAGATTATATATCTAGCAACTATTCTACACGTAGCGAGTGTTTTATCTAAAACATTATCTATCGTTTACCTTCTTGAATTACTTTTAATTCTGCATCTACGTTATTGTTTTTCAACAATTAAAAAAAAAACTATATAGGTAAAATTATGTGTTAAATAGGAAAGATATACTGCTGCTGTTTCAAATTACAATAACACTGATTGTTTAAATGGTACGTTCTTATTGCGGGATAGGTACCACGTGCAACCGGGTTAACAGACGACAACGCGACGGACGAACCAAAATGCCTATAAATCAGCGAAAAACAATCATTTTTTTCGTTAATTTACACGCACCCTTCAAACAACAAAGCTAATATGATTGTTTCGCGTTGAAAAATCATTTTCGTCTGAGATTTTATTTCGTCTGCTCGTGAATATTGTGCAATTACATTATATAGTTTATGAGCGTATTGCATATACTGTGAAATATTTTATTTTTGCTGGAATTAATTTTCGCTGAATAGTTTTTTTTTGGATTTTTTCGAATCATTCCTTCAGTGAAAATAGCGAAAATTCCACAGTATTCGGCATTTCGCTGCATAATTATATCTAGGGAAGGATGTACGGCTCGATAACAAGGATTTAATAGGGACTACTTCTCCTCTATTATTTGTGTCTGGGAAGTGCGTCACCAGTTATAACCTAAATGGCAGACAATGAAACAGGTTACATTTATTTGTTATTTTTATGATCCGATATTTCAGTAGTATCTAAAATGTCGTGGCGCTTGTGCTGCTTTTCATGAACTCACTGTTTTTGAACTCCCGAATCAGGTGATGGATGACGTATATTATGCCTCATTTTTACAGAGCGGCACTGCAACAATGCCCCGGATTATTTCTGTCCGATGCATCCAAGACTAACAAGATAGCACATGGTCAGGGTAAACTTGTTGGATGTGAGAAAGACAACAGTAAAGAGCTAATTGAATGTCTTCGTACTGTACCAGCTGACAAGTTTAGAGATGTGTCTGACGTCACAAAGGTAACAAAGTCTCAAGGGAATATTTGATAATTTACATCATAGTCACAAATGCGACGTGAGAGAAAACATCAAATCGTGTATTGAATCGTGTATAGCCAAACACAACTCGATCAGTGCACCGCTTCCGCTGAACATTAACAAGGGTTTCCGTAGATATTTGACTACCTGTTTCGATGATGCGGTAGCAGAGACTATTACAAGTAACACCATGGTAGCTGTAGTTAGAGTACTTTCAGCGCTACATTAGCATGCCGAGTCTTCATCTTTTTCAAATGTTTATAAATGTCACGATTCAAACTGAAAAGAGACTGAAGTTTTCATTGGATTGAATAACACACGCATTTACTCGTTGATTGGCTGCATTGATTTAACTGTATTCATTGATTGGCTGGTGAATTTAACTGGATTGATTGATTGATTGGCTGATTGGATTCAACTGTATTCATTGATTGGCTGGTTGGATTTAACTGCCATTTAAAAATATATTCATAAAAAATAAAGGGAATTCATTAATTCCTCTGAGAGTTAAGTAAAATTATATGACAATATGATAATAAGACCTGCGCGATGTTTACAATAGTGTAAAAACTAGACTTCGAACTATCCAGTTAGCATAACGACATGCAGAATCAATGAAAATTAAAACCCAATCGTAGAAATGATGGTGAGTAGCTTGGTAGAGAATATCGTTTTGGCAAACCTCCCAGTGGAAATTTGGATTATTTCCTAGTGAGACATCAGTGAATAAGTGGGTGTACTTGGGTGTTTCCAGGTCAGTGTAAACCGATTTCAGACCGTTACGTAAACAATTTACATATTAAGTAGTAAAACGAGAAATGGAAAAACAAATCTTTGGGCCGCAAGGTAGAGTCAATATGTAATGCTTCGAAACCAAAGCTGTGAGTGCATACCAAACCCCAGGCCGAACATGTCAAGCCCCGTGCGCGCATACATTCTCAGATTATTGTGAACATCACGCAATGCATTTCGGGAAAACAATAATACTACTAGTATTCTAACTTCACGCTCACTGTAACCAATATTTGTGAATACTCCGAGTAGTCGTTTTCCTCAGCTCAGTTACGCTGTTTCCGGCAGTATTACTGCTTTGATCAAAGTATTTTAATGAACTGTTATGAAGCTCGGGCATGTGTTTCCAGCTTTCCCTGTGATACACTCTATAATTTCGATTTCATTTATATTGTCAGGTCGTTTTTGATATAGGAACTCTAGTACCATTCACACCAACTATCGATGGCTATTTTATACACGAAGATCCCATGGAATTGATCGCGAAAAAAGCTTTCAATAGCGAGGAATTGATGATTGGTACCACGGCTGACGAAGGAGTGCTTTTCTTTTTTGGGCTACTCGGTGAATCTGCTGACGAGTTAAATGTGAACAAGACTATGTATGAGGCAATGTATTCCGTGTTTACTCCAGGAAAGAAGCAAGCTGTCTTAGATACAATTAAATTAATTTACGTTGACTGGGACCACGCTGATGAGGAGAATGCCAACTACCTGTCAGCGTTGAGTCAGATGGCAGGGGATATGATAATGGTTTGTCCCACTGACATAGCTGCACGTGCACATTATGCAGCAGGGCTTGCCACGTATCTGTACCAGATGACGCACGTACCAGCAAAATCACTATGGCCTATTAACAGCAATACGGCAAAGCATGGAGATGATATCAGTTTTACGTTTGGTTACACCCTGCTCTCCGAGAAGCAGCTTGCCCTTGGTGGTGACGAGACGACAATATATAAGCAGACACCAAATAAGGATGATATACATGTGACTTTAAAAATGATGAAGTACTGGACGAACTTTGCCAAAACAGGGTAAGTATGACTGGATAATAAAACTAATGTACGTGTATGGTTAGTGGTTTTCTGAAATGTAGTCAAGTCAGTTCGTCATGTTACCGTACTTGAACATTTCCACCAAAATTATGCGAGAACATTGACTCTAAAATACTAAATTAAGAACATGTACAACTCATATAACTAGAACGTGTAACAACAAATATGACATCGGAAATAATCGGGAGAAAGTGTTGCTAGCACCATTTCAAATGGATGTACACATGGAGAGGCTTTGTTAATATTGAATGAATATCGTTTTGCATATGCGTACGTATTTTAATGTGTATGATAATCTGACAAAATCGACTACTATATAACACACGTTTGGTGGATGTTCAAGTACTGATACGAAATTAATGTCATTGTAAAATAAAAGCACTAAACTAGTGAAGTAATTTAAAATGAAATTGTTTGATATTTTGCTTCTCAGTAATCCTAATCGTAGTTCTGCAAGTGATGAAGATAACAACGATGACTGGCCATTGTTTACAGTGCCTGGTTTAGCGTATAAACAACTCTCATTATCAATGGAGAATAGTAACGCATTGGAAGCAAGAGAATGTGCATTCTGGAATCAATTTGAACCGAAGCTTCAGAAATCAGGCGAGTATAATATCTGGCCACCTTAATTTGTTATTGATAATGCTAATAAAGATGTAGTTTTTATTCGCAGGAGATCGTCTTAATGTCTGTTTTTAGTTTCGTATTTGTCTTTGTGCATCTAATTGTGCTTACGTCCATGTCGACGATATTTCATCCATACCACTTGTACATATTTACTGGTCAAATCCATCTGCGGTATAATTATTTGAATTAGATCGTATCATCATGAATCACCGTGCACTCGGACATACTGGTTTAAAATGGGCGGTATTCGTCGATCTGCGCATGTGCGACATTTGTGATGATAAACATTGATTTTTCCACAATTCAATGCGCTCTTCTAATGGAAATCACAAGTCTGAGGTTTGATCTGGGTGCGACTTGCACTAATTACCGCCGGTGACTTCAATCACTTAAAAAATACCTAATTAAAGCTTGGTAACGTCTCAGTTTGTACCCATTGATCTTCCCAACAGTCGAAGTCGCTATCTTTGTTAATATGAGACCCATATATCTCGCGCATGCGTGACGCGACGACCACCACCCTTTTAGACATACTGCCATATTTAATAACTGATTTCATTCTCTTTAATTATTGTTAAAGGGGAGACATGCGACAACAAAGAAGAATCCAAATATTCTGAAGAAGCAAACAAACCTTAGAAATATCTCCATTCTAATCCCCCAGCCGCCATAATACGCACGTTGGAAATGAACGGATTTCCCGTGATGCTTTACAATTACATGAGAGAGATGGAGTGTGGAAATGGTACAAATGCCTGAGTACATTTTTTCTCAGGTGTTTTCACGTGTTTTAATCAATGTCATAAGGAGGCAACACGGAGCAGACACTCAGAAATAGGTGGATACGAAAAAAACTATGTAATCTGCAGCACGTTGAAGGAGAGTGTCTGTTTAGTTGTGCATGTCCCGTAATTGAACATCTCATGGAAACCTATTTGTTTAGTTACTGCAATTGTTATCACATGTTAAATTCGTTGATTGTTTTTTTTTTAAATTCTGAAATTCCATATACTTTGTCATATATCAAATGAATTTGTCATGGTTTTACACCACGAGAATCATTGTATGTTACCTTGATATGGCGTAATGTTACGTTTTTCCCCTAATCACTTATGGTATTCAGGGCTGATCGCCTAGTATACCGAATAAACTATATAATATTGAGACTAAATTATTTGTGTGGTACTAAGAAAAGAATATATTGGCAATGTGTTTGTACATTTCAGTTGTGCATTAGATGAATTAAAATTGATGACATACAACTAATATAGATAATGCATAGATTGATATATGGCGGATACGAAATGGCTGACAATATTATTAACACAGTAGGTAAGTATTTAAAATTTATCACAGTTGTGTGTCACCAAACGCCTCAATGGCGGATCCAGCAAAAAGTATGGGGGGAAGCTTCGCTTAACATTACGGAATCGGCATGCATTGGGGGGGGCATGCCCCCTCCCCCCCTATGGATACGCCACTGAACCGCTTCCGACTCTATGCCTCCTGACTGCATGTCTATTCGTTCAAAAAACGTAATAATTAAGATGTATGCGATTTAGATAAAATGGTTATTATTTTTTATTAACACAACATTATATACTCTTGTTTTTATTTCAACTCTGCATTCTCTTCCCTTGGTTAAATCCCACGAGACTTGTACAAATAATCGTCGGAATTATACCAACGAACCGGTCGCCGAACTGGCGGCATACACCGGAGCAGATATGACTTACATTTTGCTCAGCGATAAAGTTTGTCGACTGCCGGCAGCACATTCCCTCTCACAGTGCTTTATCATGATGAACAGTATTAATTCACAGTCAGCTTGCTCACAAGTGATAATAAAATAAATTCGATGTTTACTATACGGGGCCGTCATGAATACGACATGAAACTAACTAAATAAAGAAGCTCTCTTTATTTAGTTCCATGTTGTATTCAACATGACGCCATTCATAGAGTAAATATCCAGTTATTGTATTGTCACTTCAGTGTTCGCCAGCTGATTGTGTATTTATTAAAAATAAACTCTTTGGTACAGTGGCGTAAATATTGCTACAGTCAAGGATGCTACGTACGAAATAACACATTGAGACCATTCCAACACTGATATTTTCACAGAATTGTTACTAGAAAGTCTAGTAAAAACACAAATAATATTAATAATTCATCTCAGTGGCTAGAAACTTAGAAAGGCGAGTATTTGGTAAATAAATCACTCTAGTCTCGTAAAATAAATTAAAAGGTGAATAGGTACATTTAAAAAAAAACATATACTTGTATACAAGTATAATTAGAATGTAATACCGATAGCAAGTATTTTGGGGCATGTTTATTATTTGTTAATATAACACTTTGATGGACACAGAATGTTATTTTTTTTAAACTCATGTCTTGTTAGCAAATATAGTAATAATCGTTTCATGGTTTTCATAGATTAACCAATGAAGGCAAGTAACTAAAAACTGTCTAATGTATTTAAAAATAATACTACAATCAAATGAATATATTCATGTATTTGTTTGTTATTTTAATTTCATGCAATACTATTATTATATACCTTCATGAAAAGAGGTATTTTACCTATTAAGCATTTATCAAGTTTAAATAAAATCTATAATCAAATCGGTTTCCTGGAAAGAATAATTCAATATTAAAAGTTTCAGCGAAAACGTTAGTTATTGTGATCATACATAGTGTTTTATGAGACTAAAATTTTATGTTAAAACGGTTTTAAAGAAATATTAGATCTTCAATAATAGATAAGATCCAATGTTAGTCGCTTGGTTCAATTTGATTTTGGTCACCCTTGTTTATAAAGCGCCTTTTAAAGGTGATTTTTAACAGCGGAAATGTCGGACCCTCTCTTGAAAAGACCTACTGTCCTCTTATACAGAACAGGACATTTCACGCGACTTTGATTGTGTGCAGTGCAACGAGTGAGTGACCGAAGTGCTTTGAAGGTCGAAATGGAACCTCTGTATTTGTTTCACCGACTGGCCGACTGTATAACCAGCACCTTTGAAATGTATGACCACGCAATGGCAATGACCTTGCCGGTGACAATGCATTTAATTTGGAAAGTTGATATAATAGCACAGTAAAGTTCAAATCAACTGTTGAGAACGAGGCTACCATTTAACAGTCGTTCGGACTCTAAGTCATGTCTCCGTTGTCATACACCTTAGCTGTATTTGTGTTTAACACTGTCTGTAATGCAGACATACCAACTGTAGAGATCTCTACCGGTACACTAATCGGTACCGTAGAAGAATTCAGCAGTGAATTCGTTGACGGTGCACGGACTGTACATGTCTATAGGGGTATACCGTACGCTGAACCACCGGTCGGTGACCTGAGGTTTGCACCGCCTAAACCCAAGACACCGTGGCAAGGGGAGTACGATGCTAGCGACTTTCGTACTGCGTGCATACAGCCAGACATCCCAATGGTTCCCATTGACAAAATACAGAACGAAGACTGTCTGCATCTGAATGTATACGTACCACAGCCACAGGTAAACAAGTTTGGAGTCACCTAAGGGTCACCGAGTCTTTGTGATGGGTGTATTCAAGGTTGTTTGTTTGAAGTGTGTTTTGTTGTGCAAATACGAAGTTCTAGTGACCGACAAAATCCAATTTGAATGATATTTTACAACTTACTGGCTAGCCTGACAAGGTCGCGTAAGTTGCGCCCTCCGTGGTCTGCTGGCGTGGACCCCACTCACGCCTACATTTCAGGCTACTCACAGGCATACAGCCAATTCAAAGTTGCATTCGTTTGGTTCAAATTTGAGTAAGAAAGTACAAAAAATGAAAAACATAGAAGAATGCAAACTGTGCTGGAATTATTTCTTTCAAAAGTTTAACATTACGAGGACACGATTTAGATAACTAAACTTCCGATTTACAGTCTAAAATACCTGCAGTGAGAAAGATAACAAAGTTAAACTCCCGGGGGAACGGTTCTAGAAATCAAAGATGACCTAAATCTAATTTCTTTCTCTTAAAAAAACAGTGATGACAAAATTAATTGAAGCGATTTCCATTTGTGGTACGGCATGTCGCTCACTCGTCTTACTGCAATGCAATTTGCACAGTAGATACACATACATATTTTTTATGCAGATAATTGCTTTTAAAAATCGCTAAATTGTTTCAGCTGTGAACTATTTTCAGTGATTTTGTCTCCATTGTGACGAATTCCATCAAATCGTGAACATTTCCAGCAGCGAAAATTAAACCGTTTATAGCAGATCACTCAGGTCTTACAAACGTGACAGAAACTTTAATGGCTAGCATAGAGGGCGTGTTTTAAAGGCAATACTCATTGCTGGAAAAACAAAAGTAATAGCATAATAACTGCACTGGCGGATGTAAGTGTGTAGAAACACAAACATCTCCATAACTTTGTGATATTCATGTCAACATATTGATTCCATTTATATTTTAAGAGCGATAACGCACCTGTTATGTTCTGGATTCATGGAGGCGGATTTGTTATTGGATCCGGAACGAGAATGTACGAATCCACGATACTGTCGTCACTGAATGACGTCATTGTAGTTACCATTAATTATCGACTGGGGGCGCTTGGATTCCTCAGCACAGGTAAATTATTACTATACGCTCTCAACGAGATCTTGGTGGATTTTTGAGTCTATTAGTTTGTTGACACTTCAGCGACTGTTGAGTAGAAATTGAGGAACATACATAATAATATAATTTAAGATAAATTTATTCTTTTTTGGTCGCTGTCTTAAAATGACGTTTGTCGCAATGATATCAGAAATGAATTCTCATTACAATTTTATGAATGTGAAAAACGAGTTAATATATAACATATATATAATAATCGGCGTACGTTTCACATCGCAATCGGCTCAATGTCTTGACTTTTCCTGTAGTATTTGAATGGTAGTTGTGTGTGTACGTTTGTAAACAATCTGTCAATGCAGTGTGCTTAAACCAACAATCACATTTATTTCATTCCCTTTGTATAACCTGCACGAAATAGCAGTATCCATGAATCATGTGACCCATTTTTTTATATGGTGACAGGTGATGACGTAGCTTCCGGTAACTATGGTTTGCTGGATCAAGTAGAAGCACTTCGTTGGGTTCAACAAAATATTGCAGGTACGAGGTATCACAATATGAAAACTTTTCTAAATTACATATGTTATTATGAACTGTTCAACTCCAGTATCTGGAGTTTACCACCCCGACAGTTGTATGACATTCTGCCTGATCATTGGGACGCATAAAGCAGTATTTAGTATCACATGTTTACATTGTGTTATTTAATATCGATAGTGTTTCAATTAAAAAAATAATTATATAATTTTCAATTCATAGTCTTTGGCGGTGATCCCAATACTGTTACTATATTTGGCGAGAGTGCTGGGTCTGTAAGTGTGCATTATCACGTGTTATCTCCATTGAGTAAAGGTTTGTTCAAAAGGGCGATTATGCAGGTATGTGGTTTATATTAAGATGAACACATATCAAATGTGACACGTTTTCTTATAATGAGTGTAAGACAGTAATTAAAATATTATTATCTGAAAAATAATCTCAACCAAGATATCAGTCAAGATCAACGACAGTGTGATTTCAGGGTGATTTAGTGGTTAGTGCGTTCGCTTTGTATCGATGAGGTATATTCTCAGGTGATTACTCAACGTGTAGAATTAGTTATAGCACATCGTACCTGGTTTCCCCAAGTAAGCGTTAGTGGTTTTAGAAGAATGGTGTATTATCGGAGGAAGGCGATTCAAAATCTCAGTTCCGTGTGCTGTTCCACTGCATTTTAACACCCTATGTATCAACGAGTAGCGAGTGGACAAGCTTTCAGGCCTGCATGCATGTTCTTTTTTGTATGTTAGAGACTTCTTTGTTCTAATTGTTTAAAAAATGTGGTAATACGTTCATGAACATTTACAAATTATGAAATGATTTATGACTTTAAATGACACACATACACATATATTTCATTTAAGATCATTTCATGTATTAGTGTTGATTAGTTGTTTCAATCTGGTTCTATTTCATGGGGATGTGTTCGTAATGATAAAAATAAATATTGGTTAGCCATATTGAAATGTATGATATAATAAAATGTTAGATCGAATGATTCCAACTATTTTTTATTCATTAATTATTACTTCCCCAGAGTGGCACAGCTACCATGAATTGGTTCTTCCAATCCGATACATCTAAGACTAACAAGATAGCACATGGTCTAGGAAAACTTGTTGGATGTGAGAAAGACAACAGTAAAGAGCTCATTGAATGTCTTCGTACTGTACCAGCTGAAAAGTTCAGAGATTCAACGGTAAAATTCCACCTGTCATACTTAATCGTAGCACAACAATGTTACGTTTCCAGTCGCACCCTATGAGTCGACCAGTTTATTCTTCTCAAGACGATGTTATACCTGCAGGTGAACCCACCCCGCCGGTGTCCATGCACGAATATAACACTCGTGCAGGTTACCTGGTACTTTATTAAAAATCAAAATCAGCACTAAGTATTTGATAGGAAGAATGTCATTTATAATTTGATAGATTAACTTAAAGTGCTTCTACAAGTAAAATGTATATGAAAGTACATACATAATCACTTTACCCCGGGTAAAGTTCATTTTGGTTTGTGAAGGAAATCAGACAAAAAATAATACGTCATTCCTATGAATCGTGCCCTCTAGAGGCGGAGTTAGTATGTGACGTCAAATGAGGTACATGGGTGAACGCAATGCCACTGAAATTGACAATAATGTTTTGTCGTGTAATTGTTCGTAGTTTTGAATATAGTAACTTCCAACAAAAACATAATATTCATTAGTGAACGACTTCAGAACTAAGCGATAGGCACGCTTTGCACGACCTTCTACCTCGTGTTTACGTCTCAGAAGCACCTCGCCACAGAGGAGCGTTTAATAGAAAAGAATTAGGTACGTACTTATACTGGCACAGTCTGAGCTATTTATTTCTTTTTAAATTTAAAATTAAATAAAACAAAAATAGCGAAATGGAGGTGTAAGCGCGAAATCACCCAGACTGGACGTTTTTGCCGCGCCCTCTGTAGTGAAAGCAGAGTAAATTGACCTTAATTTAGTTAATCTTTGTACCTGAAGACTTCACTTTTCTTCAAGTTTCTCGATCGTCAATCATAATAAACAAATTACTATTTATAAAGTTCCGTACAAATTATTCTAATGGAGAGAAGTAGCCTGCGTGTAGCTTTATGGGTTACAGAGAAGTGCGATCTGCACAGAAGACCCACAATGTTTACCTCATTATGCAGCGCGCACGCCCACTCCTTTTCTGTATCAGTTAAGTGATGTCATTGCATATCATGAATAAATAATAGCAACAGATTCACTGCAAATAAGACCTGTGGTGGTTTCGCGTTCACCCCACATTTGCAAAACTATTTTTTCCATTTTTTTCAACTGAAAAAAAATCTCCACAGCTGGGCTGTACATACGTACTCAAAAAAGGGTGGAAGCATTAATGGACTTTTTGAATATGATCAGGTTGGGTACATATTGCCCGAATAGTTTATTTCGAGCACTTTTTACAAAGAATTAACGAGAAACGTATTATAAACATTTGTTTCATTTATCAAGGGCATTATTGAGAATCCTACCACCATTGCTGATATAATGGTACCATTCCCGCCTACTATGGATGGTAAATTTGTGAATGACGATCCTATAGATGCAACTAGAGAGAAGGCATATAATGGCGAAGAATTAATGATTGGTACCGTGGCCGATGAAGGGATGGAGTTTTTGTTTTTGCTTGAATATTCAGTTAACGAGACAATTTATCAGACGATGTACCCCACATTCGTGCCAGATAAAAACCAAGCTGTCTTAGACGTAATTAAACTAATTTACGTAGACTGGGACCACGCCGATGAGCAGGATGCCAACTACCTGTCAGCGTTGAGTCAGATGGTAGGGGATATGATGTTCGTTTGTCTTGCTGACGTCGTTGCACGTGCTCATCATGAAACGGGACATTCTACATATATGTACCATATGACTCATGTTCCTGTACAGTCAATACGACCGATTAAATTCGACACGGTACAGCATGCAGATGACGTCGGTTTTGTTTTTGGTTATCCTCTTCTTACAGAGAATCAGTTGGTACTTGGTGGAGATGAGACGACCCTAATTAAGTGGATACCGAATGAAGTTGATGTGAATGTATCCTTACAAATCATGAAGTACTGGACAAATTTCGCCAAAACTGGGTGAGTGTATGTTCAGTGAAATACAAATCGCTAGCAGCGACAGTTTTGAAAACTACCCACATATTTTAAACAATAGTCGTACATTAAAGTTTACAAGAACACAAAACAAATGACTGGCAACGATTATACTAACAAACTACACTACACACTGTAAAATATTGTATTTTAGCTGGAATTTATTTTCGCTGAAAAGACCTTTTGGGTGTTTTGTATGGAATTTATTTTCACTGATTTTTGATGAGTTGAATGTGAAATATAGGAAAAAAATGAAATTCATCCCTTCAGCGAAAATAGCGAAAATTAATTCCAAGCGAAAGTAAAGTATTTTACAGTAGTCAAATCAGTAAAAGAAAGAAATATGGACTCGATGGTATACGTAGAGTGATTTTGAAAACATGGATCACACCTACTCCACCTGTAGCACTCGCATTGTGTTTTTACAATCAAATGGTTTCGGTATAAATCTAATAATAATCTCAAATAGCATCAATATAATTTGTCTAAATGTGATAAAATAAATTATTGCCATCTCAGATTATTTTATTATATACCTATTTATTGTACTTAACTACAAGTTTATTGTATCTGCCAAAAAATAATATTTTGGACAGTCGTCATCTCCAAAAACTATATTTGACGTTATTATGCTGTTCTTCAACGGCGTAATGAGAGTGTAAACAATTTAATTAAAGCGGGAGGGTCGTCACCTGCGCACGCGCGGGAATTGAGTCCCAAGCGACGATAACAACACACACTAAAAACGTAAAGGCTCATGGGTAGACGCTTGTTTGTAAACAATGATGACACGCTATGGCCATCTGAGACATGCGCAGGTGACGACACCCCTGCTTTAAAACAAAATTTAATGACACAATTCAAATAACACAGGGTCATGAATTTGCTATTTCACTCGTCCATGATATAAATATAATTATTATTATATTATATATTATATATTATGATTTTGTGATATATACATGTAATTTATGATACTGCCTAAAATGATGACTTAACCAAACAACATGTGACATTGGTTATCGATATGAGGTAACTCGCATGTCAATTGGCTATGGTGCTTGTTGGTTACTAAAGCTAAACGTTCGTCAGTAACATTTTTGAAATGCATTTTCATTTTCCAGTAATCCTAATCGTAGTTCTGCAAGTGATGAAGATAACAACGATGACTGGCCATTGTTTACAGTGCCTGGTTTAGCGTATAAACAACTCTCATTATCAATGGAGAATAGTAACGCATTGAAAGCAAGAGAATGTGCATTCTGGAATCAATTTGAACCAAAGCTTCAGCAATCTGGTGAGTTTAAATATTTGGATTTAAATACATTTAGCAATGTATTGTTATCCAATTGCTCACTTAAAACATCTTCTCTCGACAATGGATTAGCGTATCAGCTGGGTAATGGTACGTGTTGTCATGTTATATTGTTATTATACTTGTGTAGTTTTTTTGTAATCGTATCGTATTATATTGTGTATATAGACCATTTTCCGTTCACTGCGAGAATCACGCGTTATGTGTGAAATCGAACGTAAAAACAGGACAAACAAAGGTCATAGCGTCGTAGTGGCGTCAAACATCGCGTGGGATTCGACAAACGCGAAAGTATTTCGGGGACATTTCCATGCTAAATGATGTGCTGTTCACATTTGATGATAGGCAATTTCGATTAAGTAAGGGTATTCGGAAGCAATATTCCTCAGTCGAAGATCGGCCGGTCAATGTAAGCTATGAAATAAAGAAATTCTAGTTCAAAATCAAATCGTTCGATTTTTGCGGCAGACGTTCGACGCGCGTCTTTCATGCATCTCGCGAGATCTCACAATTGTACGGAAAATCACCTATTAGTAATGCTTATTTTTTTATTTCGCTTTAAAGTTGATACATGCGACAACAGTGAAGAATACAAATTCTCTAAAGAAGTAAACGCGCCCTAGGAACAACATGGAGAAAGGTGATCCAGTCATTGTCAAATTACTCTTGTTATTCTGCATTATCCGAATATTTTACAGTGTTACAGATTTCTCGCGCAAGTTGAACACAACGCGTGATGGAACTTAATTTTTCAGAAATTTATATGCAAATGAGTTTGTCTGTGTAAAAATTGGTCAGCTAGTGTTCCTGCTTATTTTGCAAAGCGAGTATTACGGTGATACTTAGTCAAACCCTTTCATGATCAGTGCGTTCAATGCGTTCTAAATATGAATGTCATCACGGTACATATATATCAAAGTTGCATATCCTTATTCTATACATTCTTGATGAAGATAATAAATATGTTCCTGGCAGTGATTGAGGAAAGTTATAACCATTTTTGAAACTGTATCAACAACCGAATACAGAATAAATTACGCATCAACATGATATATTATATTATCTTTTAATGTTTGATTATTTATACAACATCTCACTTGCTAGTTACAATTTATCCAATAGCACATTGTCACAAAGCTTAAATACATTCCAAATCATGTGTGGGTTCCTGTTAACACACAGATGATAAAATCTATACTTATTTCAATTTGACTTACGAAATTAGAATTACACTTGTTTGGAGGCACTCCATGGAAAAACTGGGAAAGTGTCAACGGCTCTTTTTTGTGAGGAAGTGTCTGTCTGCTGATATAAGACGACACACGGTTGCTAAAAAAAAAAGTCTCATGCCTGATTGCCAGAAAGACACCTGCTTGGCTGCCAAGAGCCCACACCCCAAGTTTTGTGATTCCCCGTAGTAATTTTAGTAGGAACAAACTAGCTTGGTGAGATTATATACTAAACACCTTCAAGCAACCTTTTAAATATCCGCGTGTTTCCTGTCTGATCGGGTGTACAATAATGATCAATGTACTTCCGCTGCTAAGTGAGTTTCCCCGACTCGAAGAATACCACTATCCTGACCACAGCGAACAACACACATCCGACTCCTCACTACATTTACAATTGTGACAACATCATACAGTGGTTACTGATGCGTGACACTTTTCGTATAAAACGCTCCCTCTAGTGGCAGGACGCTGTTGTTACTATACATGAAATCTCAAAGGAACATTTTTTTTATTTACACACGAGCGGACGTTGAAAGAGTATCGACCCTGAGAGCATATTGTCATCGAGCTTTCACGTGTCAGAGGGGCTTACCGATAGAGGGCGAGGCTAACTTACACGACGCAATTAGATGTTGTATTCAGTTTGCGTGGGGACTGTCTCAAACCGTAGGCTTCTCACCAGGTAGATTATAGAAGCGTGCAGAGGTAAAATATATACATTCACCGACAATGTTTCATTGGTACGATAAACATTTATTTAAGCAGGAAAACAGGAATGATACATACAGCTTAGTTTCAAAACTTTCCTCCAACGATTTGCTTGGTATTCAAATTAGCCAGTCAGCGAACACGTGTTACAAATGGTTGAACATGTATGATTAGATTTGTGTTTACGTAGTGTAGATGAACACCCTGTCAATCAAACTAGTATTAATAATAATACCACGTGTTGCACTAGAGCGCCGAGGCTGGGGAGAACCCATTCACATTCATCAGCCTATGTCGCTATTATCGACTATGCTACTATTATTTTCTGTTGGCTTATTTAAAACCATAAACAAACTGTTGATACATATTGGTACATGTACTGTAAGTGCATATTTTGGCCTCCTACTATATATCAGGGCGAATAAATACACTTCCAATCCAACCATTAGCGAATTCGAGGTACACAAATTGAATACTAATTTCAAATTATTCCCCACGTGTTTTACTAATCTTGTTGCTGTATAGCCATTTGGTTCAGTATCACTTTTAGATTAGTTTAGAGTTTGTATCATGACGAATGTTGTAGCTTTATTTAATACGACACCAAGGTAGACAAGCCTCAGATTTGCAAGTCCAAATACAGTTTTGAAACGACTGACTGACACATTTAAAAAAAGTGGGTTGTGTTTCAAATACAGCTAAAAAAATATTCAACGTCTATGATAATGTTTTTCAATATGCAATTTCCAAATAAAGCATGACGGATATAAGACGACAAAATAAAAAATGAAATTGATGCTCCATTGATGACCCAGCTCCTGGCGCGCCCAATCAAATCATTCAATTTAACTGAGGTTAAATATTGATTTTCCTATCATGATCACGCACGGGTTCATGAGAACGGCCATGGCATAGCATAGCATATTTTTTGAAAACCGTGCGATTCGGGCATTGCCATTGACCACATACGTCTGCAATATATATTACGTAAAATACTGTGCATGCTTTTGTATGAAGATGTTTTTATGTGCGTCGTGAAGTTAAACTGGAACATTTAGTATAATGTTTTGAGATGTCGGATGCAGTGCACTGTAAGCTATACGGTGTTGCTCTAGAATCTTCGGTTTTCTGGCATACATAAATATATATTGATGTAAAGAGGCCGAATGGGAGAACATTCATCCTTACTAATGACGAATTTTTTCTTCGATGTTTATTTTTCATATAGTGAACAAATATACACAATCTTAATAACACAATTTTTTTTCTTCCAACGTAGATGAAAATAACGGTCATGATGTCATTGAGAGCAAGAGTTCCACGAGACCTATACATCTAAAAAAAAATGGTTTCAAAAGTCGAAATAATTTTCTATATTGCAGAAACTACACTACTTGTATGTTATGCAATTCTCGCCAGTGAAACACATGTTTTCCAGATCATTTACATCATTGAATATTATATTATATTATATTATATTATATTATATTATATTATATTATATTATATTATATTATATTATATTATATTATATTATATTATATTATATTATATTATATTATATTATGCTTTTTGGTTCACGGGTAAAATAAAATAAAGACGATCACGTAACAGTACAAAAACACCTTGGAACCCCGTAGGCAGGCCGGTGACACCGGTTCGCACTTAAGGGGGTACCAACCCCCCTGCCAAATTCCAAGGGAAAATCAAAACATTTAAAACACAGAACAAGTAACATAAAACATATATGCGCTGCTGTAAGTGTGTGCAATGATAGCCCACCAAGAGGACAAAACTCTTGGCTCCTGTGCGTGTGCTAAGTTTGTAAATACAATGATGTTCGTTTGTATCGATGTTTAACAACAAGACAAAGCAACTTCCTGCTTTAAATAGATCGTACCTGCCATGTTTACAGTAGAATGCGAAGTGTGTTATCCTCGATTTTACAAAGTGCATCCTCTACCGTCCACATAATCTCAAATTCAGGCAGTTGGTTCATGATCCGGAAACATTCATATTCTGTTTCAAGCCTCGACTTAATACTTTGAACAAAAATGTCCAGAGGCTCACTCGATCCTTTGTTTTGTCTTTTATTACGACGGCTGACATGAATTGCAACCTTAGCCATGCACGCTAAGAAACAAAATAAACCTTGTGCCTTGCTCGACATAAAGTGTTTTGAGCGATGGGGTGGTAAAATAGTGAACCACCAAATCGGAATGCGAAAATCTGGTTGAAGCAGTCGCGACGCGATGTTATTAAAATAATGGAGTAAGGCGCTATTTGATGGACAATCATAAAAAATGTGTTGAAGTGTGTCAACTTCATCACAAAAGGGACATTTATCTGAATTGTTCAAACGAGCTTTGAACAGAAATCTCCCCGTTGGAAAGGCACCATGGACAATACGCCACTGCAGATCCCCATATTTGTTAATGACTGGTGTTTCATAGCAATCCTTGAAGTTGGGTTTAGCACTTTCAGGCAGACTAAGGATGTCCCGCCAAACAGTGTCAAGTTTTTGTAAGTGTTGTGTTATTGACTGGACACGTATTAGATATTTATAGATTGCGCCTTTTTCAAACTTATATAGTGGCAAATTTAGTTCATCAGAAAAGTGCAGTTCAAAGCTATGATGTGAAAGAGGTTGATTACACTTCCCATTCCCTTTGAAGTAGGTGTTGATAGTATCTTTCCATTTGGTAGGAATAGAATCGTGAATGACCTTGATACTGAGATGGAGGATACGCTCGGAATGGATTTTAATTTTATCCGACATATCAGCGGCCTCCAACCAAGTTTTATTCGTTTCTGATACCAAATCACATACTTTGGTTATTCCCGCGTCAACAAAATGTCTGAGCGCAAAAGGCTCATTTCGTATGGGATGTATGATGAGTGGGTTGTTAAACAGTGGCTCATTAAGAATATCAGTTACGTTATTATCATTGAACTTACGCACTTTCTCTACAGATTTCCAACACTGGAGGAGCTCATAATAAAATAATGGCAATCTTTGTAAAGGTGCTTTGATAGTGGTGCATAGAAGTTGACTTGCATATGACATATTGCTCGCTTGCATAAAAAAGTAGTCTGTGAACTTAAAACAGGGGTGGTCATGGTTATTATATAGATATCTTTGAATATAGGAAAGTCGCATAGTACTTATGCGTGTTGGAAGATGTGTAACATTTTGTCCACCTCTTTCCAAGGGGAGGTACAGTGTTGCAGCAGATACCCAATGTCGCCCTTGCCAAAAGAAGTCGAGCAGCATTTTCTGTACCTTCAGAACTACGTCCGATGGCGGCACAAGGCTATTAAAGCGATACATTAACTGCGATGAAATCAGATTATTAATGATAAGAGCGCGCGTTCTGTAAGACATGCTGTAAACAAAATGATTCCAGAAGTTGATCTTATTATTTACTTTTGCAACAAGTTCAGCCCAGTTCTGATTCGTATAAGTTAGATTATTCCCAAGATAAACACCCAACAGTTTCAACCCCTCGCTGTTCCATTTTATATTGAGAGGGGAGTAGGTGATGTTGCGCCAGCTACCTACCCATAACCCTTCTGATTTTTCGAGATTGATTTTAGAGTTTGACGCAAGCTCGTAGACATGTAACCAGCGACTTAGTAAGTTGAAATCCTGCTTGCGAGTTATGAAAAATTCCACGTCGTCGGCGTAAGCGGTGAGTTTAGAACGTTGGTTTTTGCTGTGAGGTATAACCAACCCTTCAATGTTTTCATCATTCCTAATTTTATGAAGTAGTGGTTCAATGGCAATGACGTAGAGGGCAGTGGACATTGAACACCCTTGCCTAATGCCACGGGCCACTGTGATGGGTGTAGTAAGGGCGCAGTTAACGCGGACCAGGGACTGGGCATTGGTATACATGAGGCGAATGTAAGAAAGGAAACGGTCACCAAAACCAAAGGCACGAAGCGTATTAAAGAGGTATCCGTGATGTATCCTATCAAATGCCTTTTCCTGGTCAATGGCAACAATAGCCAGGGGCGAGTTAGTTAAGTTGGCATAGTCAATACTGTCACGAAGTAGATTTATATTGTCGTGAATATGCCTGTTTGGTATGCTGCAAGTTTGGTCTGGATGAATAATGCTGCCTAAAACACCGCGCAAACGCAATGCAAGCGATTTAGTGAACATTTTGTAATCGCTACATAACAGACTCACGGGTCGCCAGTGTTTTACGTTGGTAACGTCACCTTCTTTAGGGAGAAGAGTGACCACGGCCCTTGTGCAGGATAGGGGGAGCACATTTTCGTTTGTGGCAGCAGTAAATACATCGCACAGATCACTTCCAATGATATGCCAAAAAGTTTGGTAAAATTCGTTTGGTATTCCGTCGATACCGGGAGTACGCCCATGGGGAAGTAGTTTGACCGTGGCACTCAGTTCGTCAAACGTGATTGGTTTGTCAAGGTCATCACGATCTGTTTCATTTAGTTGAGGTAGCCCTTCAAGGAGGCTATTTTGAGCTTCAATGTCAATGTTATCAGGTGTATACAGGTTATTGTAAAAGGTGTGTATGATTTTCCGTATTTCAGTTTGATTTTCAGTAAGAGTATTATCCTGGTGCCTCAACTGAAAGATCGCCTTTTTGGTTCCCTTCTTTTTCTCTAACTGGAAAAAGAAGGAATTGCAAACATCACTTTCATTTAAAAACTGATGTCGCGCACGCGTAGCACTGCCTTTGTGTTCACGTTGAACAAGGCGTGCGAGAAGTTTTTTCTTTTCAGTGTAACTGTTTAAGAGCGGTGCATCGTGTGCAGTACAACGTTCGATGGTTTTAATTTCCATTTCCAATGCTTGTTTTTCGGTTTTGTATTTATTTTGTTTGAGTGTGCAATACTGTTGTGTGAGTAACTTTATTTTATTTTTGCCAATATCCCACCATGTCTGTATATTCACATAATTATTTCGAAGTGTTTGCCACTTCGCCCAAAAATCAGTTAAGATTGCCACATACACTTCATCGCGCAGAATTTCTGTATTCATACACCACACTGGACTTTTGTTTTTACTGTCACCAATGGCGATGTTGATGTGGACAAGGGAATGGTCAGAAAAAGCTAATGCGCCATTGCTTATGTCAATATTCTTAATTTTCCCACGCATACATTTGCTGACATAAAACCTATCAAGGCGCACAAGCGTACCACCACGCCCCCAAGTAAAGTTTAATGTGTTCCCGTGGTATTGGCGCCATGCATCAAACAGTTTGTGATGATTCAGGACAGATTTGAGGAGCTTTGCAGTGCGCATGTTCGGTTCAGTCCCTCTATTACGGTCAATGTCGGGTTCAGTAGTACAATTAAAATCGCCTCCCATGATTACTGGGTCATTATTTAGAGAACTGATGAATTGTTCAATTTTAGTGAAGCATTCCACACGCTCAGCGCCATTAATAGGTGCATAGACATTAATTATGTGAACAAGATTTTCATTAATTTGAACATGAGCGTGCAACACGTACCCAGGCATGATCTCAGATTGTGATAAAATATTCACAGTTGCTCCTGGCGAAAGCAAAATAGCCACACCCGCACGATTAACAGTGCCATGAGAAAAAATACCAAGGCCACGCCACACAAGTTTCCAAATATTTTCATCGGAGACAAGAGAGTGTGTTTCTTGTAGCATATAAATATTACAGGGATGGTCACGCTTGAGATAATTGAAAACACTGTACCGTTTGAGGGCGTCCCGGCAACCATTGACATTGTAAGTTGCGCATGTAATTGTGTTTGCCATCATAACAAGGGAAATTAAAAATCAGCGATAAAGTTACCCGTTTTAATTTGCTGTTTAATTTTTTTAATGAGTCTGTGCATGCGAGATTTATCAGATGTGTTCAACTGCGTGGTATTGCGGTAGTTTATCAGATGTCGAACCAATATTTTAAGATTGGGGCAAAATTCAAAACACTTGTCTATAAATCTACGTGAGTGAAGTGTAGACACTAACAAGGTTTTGATATTAGCGTTTGATATTGTTGATTCGCTGTTATCAGTACATGTTGAAACATTTGAAATGATAGACCCCTCATTCTCACTACATTCGCTGGCAGTTTCCTCCATATCATCAGCGGTTTTATTTTGTGACATAGGTGTGCTGAAAAGGTCTTGTGATTGATCAGTTAAACCACTTAAATCAATGGGGAGTTCGGATAGCGGCGAATCGCGCGGGGATTCAACTGTGAACTCAAGTGAGGGAGATGATGGAAATGGGGCCGACTCCGTAAGCTCGGGCTGTGGCTTTGGAGTGCACACTGTTACATTGGCATATACGTGGGGAAAGGGTTTGTGGGGTGGAGGGGGTGGGGGAGGCGGTGGTGGTGCAATGGACGGGGAAGGAGGGGTTCGTACCCTCTCTTCATCAATCGGACAATTTTGTTCAACAATTTCGATTGCATTTTCATCGTTACGCTTTTTAGAACTTGGTTCACATTTATTTTCGTCATTTAACTGGTCATTGTTTTGTTCTTCTCTATGAACTGGTGATCTAGAGCGCGTGCGCTTTTTGCTCATATATTTGGATGAATCTGTATTCATTTCAGTTTCAATTTCAATGTTATCTGTTGTACCATCGGTCTCATGATTGTTTATCTCAGTATCTGATGCTTGGGTGTTAATTATATCAGTTATGTCATCGTCTTTGTCGTGCAATGTGTCAGGGGAATTTAAATTAGTTATTACATTCACCTGTTGAGAGTCTGTTTGAGTGCTATTTTGGGCACTATTGTTTTCATCATTCATCATTTGCATATTCGTTGTTTGAGAGTTTGGGCAAGTTTTACGTGTATGTCCCTTCATGTTACATGAAAAGCACGTCAATTCGTCAGACGAAACGTAAATATTATATGTCTGACCTTGAAAAGTAATAGGTAATAAACCGTTGATATTGAGATCTTTTAAATATACATAAACTTGGCGGCGAAAAGACTTTACATGTTTCAGTGCTGGTCTTTTGCACCCGAGTGGGATCGCTCGCACCGCGCTCATGACACGCCCGTATTTAGCTAAGGCATCTGTAATAAAATTGTCAGGTAAAAAAGGGGGAACATTTGATAGCACAATTTTTGTAGAGGGCCGGACAAGAGGTTCAACAGAAACATGGAGGTCTCCAATGTCAAGGCCAGCGGCAGAAACCATGTCGACCCATGTAACCTTATTTAAAAAGACAATAACCGATCGGTTCATACGGGATGCAGCCACAATATTACTGGCCCCGACTAAATCTGCAACCGACTCCACATAAGTTTCAACAGGAATGCCATCAATGTTTTCACACCGTACCGCATGGTTTCTAGTAAGGTGACCTGTTGGTGTTGACGGTGGCCTTGTGTGAGCGGCAGCCATCTTGGTTGCCGACCACCTTGCCAAGGCAAAAACAAAAACACTCCAAAACCAACAATAATAACGAAAACAACAACTATAAATTACTCACGTAAAAGGTAGACACACTATATATACAGCTGTGTAGAAACACGGGCGCACAACGAGCGCAAAAACGCAAAACAGGCAGAAAATCGGGGAGCGCTGAAAAGCACCGCGTTCACCCGATTATATTATATTATATTATATTATAGCATTTTCATTACCAGTCAATTTTATTTGGTCATTTTTGCGGAAAATTCGCAATAATATACTCCATTATTCCGCATCGATGCCCGTACCATACAATGTTATATATCAGTATTGATATGAGGCAATTTTGTAAGGACATGGTTGCTTGTTCTGTACACGCGCTTCCGTCTAGATTTCGCAACTGATGCCGCTGACATAGTGTCCGCCAGACCGGCTAACTTGGGGTGATCTATTCGAGCAAATGCGATAAAATTTTTGGGATTATGTCCAGAGCGCAAGTACACAGTAGTAAATTTGTCCAGTTGTTTATATTGAGTAGTACTACATTATCAGCGAAGCATGACGGGACGGTATATATTATTACAGTCGGGGGTCGCAGTTTGCATAAACAAATGAAAGTATCCCTGTTCTCCGGTGCGTGTTTCATTTGTTTAGACAAAATAAAAGTCACGGTTGTTTTCTTCTTCTTGGTTAGCTAACACCCACATGCCTTCCGGTCATGTTCGAAACGAACCCTCGCTACGCAGCCGCCGCGGCGATCTGTCCATGTGTACACACTAGCGTAGAGTAGTGACAGACCGCAGGCTGGCACCTGAGACGACGTACCCGTGCAACATTTACTGGGACGACCACTACAATGTTACTCCACACCACACATCAGCCACTCGATCACACGCAAATGATTTGAAATGTAATAATTATTTGATGGATTAAATATTATGCAGATTCAGGGGCCAGTGTATGTGAAACGCTATCGTTCACTGTGGACTTTTCTCCAAGATTTCCAAGAGAAAATTAGTCATAAATCGTATGAAAATGTTTATTGGTTCATTATGTAACATCGTGAAGCTTTTATATCATGGCACCATAAAATATCACTCTTTTGGGTGTCACAGTGACGTATTTTGAAAAAAATGTTCTTAATATGTTTTAAGAATTGCTATTTTTAGCACGATGTTAAAAAAAATTACTAATTTTTAAAAGCTAGATTTTTGAAATAATTTTGAGAACAACAAAATGTCCCATCATTCATAATATATAATTATGTCACCAGCCTATAATTTGAGATATGGCATAATATCTCTGCCATGGGTAAGAGCGTTATAATACTACAAAAATGGCAACTATCCACTGAAATTAAGCTGGTGACCCCCAAGCGGAGTATGGTTATTAATAAACCTCTTCAAGGACAATAATAATGTGTACGTGACCGGTATATGTAAAATAAATGTCTAACAAGATAGGCATTGGTACTAAGGGTACAACATGAATGTAGCGTTATTTAACTATACAACTCTTTTAGAAATGGATATCACGACAACATGCGATGCAAGTTAAATATAACTGGAGTTAGTTGTGAAAAAAAACGCGGTCACGCATTACACGCACGTATGCATGCCAAGGCCAGTCGCAGTTCTTAGCAGTAATAAACCCAGCAACAACGGCAGAAAAAAACATCAAATCTATTTTGCCTTTTCCTAAGCGTCATTTTACCTGAAAATTGTAAAAAGTTAGTTTGAGATTGAATATTAATAGGTAAACATTGTGCTGTGGACAGCAGAATGAATGCACACTTATCTCTCATGAACTAAATTTGTCTTGGAAAATAAACTGTTGAATACCACCATTCATAGTGAAACCTATAAGATTTTTGTATTGAGAATTGGCACCAGAATTTGAAACCCTGAACCAGCCATGAACAACAACGAATATGTCCGAATTGTGCGAACAAAGATAAACACTGAATATTATCAACTGTTTTGTTGACTAATAGCCCAGAATTCCCTTGGTGACAGTTTATATACAAAACAAAGTATTTTATTTCATCTGTGTATGTCCGGGTTATTTATTTCCATTATTTCTCACATACCCAATAACGCATTTGACATGCTTTGCCAAATTCAGTTTACCTAGACTTAGCTCGTTACCATGACGAATTGTTATTCTCCATTCAAGACATATTCAAAAAACGCGAACCAAACACTGATAAATACACAAAAATGTGGACGACAAGGCGGAAAATGAACTAGTGTAATATATATGTTGCCTGCAATGATATTTAGAAACAGTAAGCGTGGAAGCAATTAGCATATTCGGCAGAAGATATCAACCAAGCGTCCAAACGTCTAAAACTTCAAGACTCCTTGTCAGTCATTACATTCAAAGGATGTTAACACTTCTAATTTCACTGTATACATAGTATAATTGAATGAAATTGTATTTATTCTTGATCTCCATGCCGTTTTGTCATAGCGTAAACAAAATCTGCATTGTCAAAACCGAGTGTACTACTTTAAAAACTAAACAATCGCACTGCCAGTGTAATTTCATGTGATCGATTCACTTGCAAATCTAATTTCAGTTCGCTAGTGAAAAGACGTATCCAGTACATATATTTGTTATTCAAGTGAATCAACCGTCTGGTACTCGCATTCAGTTATCTACTGCCTCAATTTGACATCAGAAGGCGTGCCAACTGATGATTACAGTACCCGGTAAGCTGACCATATTTACGCAGACAAAAGTGACCTATATAATAGTTCAATAGAGGAGGGAAAATACAAAAAAGTAATTTTAACCTGCATCGCGTGCAAGCGCAGTTTTAGGAAACACGTACGCAATGCTCATTTACATAACAAACCATTATTACCACTTTAAGGGGGTCTCATTGTTATCAGAGGACAGTCCAACACAATATTAATTCTAGGGGCACATGTGTTGACATACGTTTACGGCAAACGTTGCCAACAGTCTCGGAAGTCATAATTCATCGATTCATAATGTTTATATGTTTTTCTCTATACAAAACATATGCCACCCAAACATCTAAAATAAGTAATGATAATGGACCAGACTGAAATACTTTAATTATGTAAAACAACAATCCAATGTAATAAACACGACATCTAATTTAATTACGCAATATCTATAACAACCTGAATAACAGCCTTGTTTGTCAGTCGTTTGGCACTGCGTAGCGAACTCTACTTGAACGAAGTCTCAGCAATACGATAAGAAGAATGTTGCGTTTACTGATCTTGCTCGTTGTTGCAAGTGTTATTGTAGCTGCCCCAAATAAGGTACGTTTCCAATATCTGTATATATTTATTGAGCAATATACATATAAAAAGAAACATAGTTTTCTCATTGAACAATATATTTCATCTGCTTTTGCGACATAATGCAAAATGTCAGATTAGTAATGAACTGTGTCACATCAACTAACCCAATAATGATTGTTTAATATTACTATATCAATGTACCTTGAGCTTCCACTGCCACAATATAACGACTGATTCTGATCGCAAAAAAATATTTAGACTTTTAGTAAGAGGAAATTGTAAACCGCTCCTAACCTTTCGGTCTTGTGGCTATTTTTTAATTGTAATGCGTTAAATGAAGAAGGTATGGATATTGTTACGGCGTAGAAACGTCAACGTTGGTGCATTCCGTGTAGTGTTTGTTGCATTTTTGGGTTACATACTGTGGAAACATATTTGGTTTGAAGTAGTATGTATACTGTATATTGTAGTAACTATGGCACAGAATTCTCAAGATATCTGATTTGCCTTTAGCTTAACATTACCCAGCATTTCCATAGCAACGACAGTGACAGTTTTTGGCGTGTGTTGTTATCGTCGCTTGGGACTCAATTCCCGCGCGCGCGCTTTAAGTACAAAGCACACTGGTAAATGCATACATAATACATCCGCTTTGCTTAATCGGTAGTGTGACTGCTTCACTGCTTTGCTGATCAGAAGAAATGATGTTTGAGTAGCAAAACTTTCGATTGCCAAAATAAACTGTCTTCAACATTCACAAATTTCAAACTAACACACTTATTTTTTAATATATTTATATTTTTTTAATTTTTCACCAAAACCAATAGATTAGGCAATAGAATATTTCCAATCCAAGTAAACCAATCCAAGATTACAACCCACCTCATATCTATATCCAACCACCAATCCCTCCAACCACACAGTTAGCTATTCATCCATATTTCTATCACACGATCAATCTATATCTTTGGGTTTTTTAATTTCTAGTATTGCAACGTACAGAGCAGTTTTTTTACATTATTTATACACATTATTACTGTATATGACGTCCGTCTGTGCTTGAACTGATAACAACTTGATAAAGGATGCAACCTTAGTATTACTTATGGTTGTTATTTTATAATACTTTGCAGTTGTTTGATATTGATTTATTTTGTCTTTTTTTTTGAATTTTGAGGATAACATTTAGCATAAAGCTTATTTGAGACAATTACACATTCTGTGTTATATTCATTTACTTGCAATGCATTTTTTTCTGTATGTTTTTGCTTCTAACATTATTATTAGTACTGGATGGCGGACAGAAAATGAGGACGAGGAAATAAGAAGTAAGTCCGTAAATCTATCTTACTAACCATTCATTCACCAATTCATTAAACACGACCCCATCCCGTCGCATCTATTTATCCAATAACCCATCAATAAATGCATACATCCAATTGCTAATCCATTCCATTCATTCACGGTAGGATATCAATGTATTTGCTGCTTTTTTTTAAATTCATTCCAGTTAACAGGTTCTCACGGAATACGTGGAACAGCAGTGTTATCAGATTCCACAAATCGCACATACACGTACCATTATGTTGAGCTCTATTTTTCGGGTCACACCTATTCAACATACAGGAATTGTCTAGTTTTGATCAAGCGCACATTTATCCATTTCATATACTTGATTCATAATAATAACTACATAATCAAAAATGCAACAAAAATACTGAATCATGTTGCTATACAGTATATTTAAATAAAACTAATAAATCCATACCTTATTCCCCTTGAAATATATATTTTTTTTCAATCCATTATCTTTAACGTTTATTATAGTCACGTGAATGCAGTTTTCCTATGTGCTTGTTACTAACTATTTATCAACAAATAATATAGAAAACAGTACTTGAACAAATATCCCATCAAACAGCCAGCAAGCCGTCAATCCATTGATGAAACCACCCAACCATTCATCCATTCATCCATCCATCTATCAATCACATTCCATCTCATCCATTCGTCAGTCAATCTTTCCTGGCAAACAATTAGCTCCTCATCAAACCGTCCATGTTCCCCCACTTTGCATATAAGTAAAAAAAAACTATACTGTTGTCATCGACAGGTGTGCAAGATGCATTGAATAGATTACGGCAAGGGGTCCGAATTGTAAATGTTGGGCCCCCCATCGACCCGAATGAATCCCTTCTTGTAAAAGCTGCTATGGTAACCCAGGGCGCTTTAATGCTGGCAGGGTGGGCTGCAGAAGAGGATGATCCAGTTCTTAAACAGGCACTGACAAGTAAGAAACATCATGTTGTTCTTGTCTCAATGTGTCAGGCAGTGTATCTTCAGATTTCATTGTTGTTGTCTATATTTGACTAACATAATATTTGTTTCATTTCGACATACAGACATGCTTAATACAGGTGACTATGGAGATGATCTAACTGAAGATAAAATAGATACCCTTCTTGATAATTACTCTTACTATAATGCACTGCAAGATAAGTATCACGATAGTAAGGCACATATGCAAGATTGGCTTCTTCAAAAATCCATTCTTGAGACGAGAATTACGGATGCCGAACAGCCTCTTCTACAAGAAGAACTGACAAAAATTGCGAAGAAAATTGAGTTATACAGGCAATTGATTGACGAGATCAAAGGTAAGTTTATCCTTCAAACCACTAATTGGGTTCTCGCTATAGTTAATAATGTCATCGTTTAGCTGTATAGCCATGTGGGTATTATCCAACATCGTAAAGTGGTATGTAATGGCATATGCAGGTACTCATCAGTATTTATGTTCGACTGATACAATGCCATGGCGCATTGCAAAAACAATCGATCAATGTTATTGACACATCTTGGTGATTACACTAATTATGGTTGATGAACCGTACAGCTGTAAGTTTCAAACTGGTGTATTGTTTTTGTATTGGACAGGTATCTGCATCATACCATATTGTAAATTTAGAATTTTTCAATATTGAACGATGTCTGATTTGCGTGTTAACGACGGCGATTAAATTCTTGTGTGGCCTGCCTAGCAATGGGAGAGTGTAGTAAGTTACACAATATTAGACAGGTATCTGCATCATACCATATTGTAAATTTAGAATTTTTCAATATTGAACGATGTCTGATTTGCGTGTTAACGACGGCGATTAAATTCGTGTGTGGCCTGCCTAGCAATGGGAGAGTGTAGTAAGTTACACAATATTAGACAGGTATCTGCATCATACCATATTGTAAATTTAGAATTTTTCAATATTGAACGATGTCTGATTTGCGTGTTAACGACGGCGATTAAATTCTTGTGTGGCCTGCCTAGCAATGGGAGAGTGTAGTAAGTTACACAATATTAGACAGGTATCTGCATCATACCATATTGTAAATTTAGAATTTTTCAATATTGAACGATGTCTGATTTGCGTGTTAACGACGGCGATTAAATTCTTGTGTGGCCTGCCTAGCAATGGGAGAGTGTAGTAAGTTACACAATATTAGACAGGTATCTGCATCATACCATATTGTAAATTTAGAATTTTTCAATATTGAACGATGTCTGATTTGCGTGTTAACGACGGTGATTAAATTCTTGTGTGGCCTGCCTAGCAATGGGAGAGTGTAGTAAGTTACACAATATTAGACAGGTATCTGCATCATACCATATTGTAAATTTAGAATTTTTCAATATTGAACGATGTCTGATTTGCGTGTTAACGACGGCGATTAAATTCTTGTGTGGCCTGCCTAGCAATGGGAGAGTGTAGTAAGTTACACAATATTAGACAGGTATCTGCATCATACCATATTGTAAATTTAGAATTTTTCAATATTGAACGATGTCTGATTTGCGTGTTAACGACGGCGATTAAATTCGTGTGTGGCCTGCCTAGCAATGGGAGAGTGTAGTAAGTTACACAATATCAAAAAAAAATTTGCACCCCTTCGTCGAGTGTATTTTTTTCTAAAACCCATCACACAAAATAAAACTAAAATGTTTACCTAATAAACGCAGTTTTTAGTTCAAAATCCAAACATTAATTTCTGACAAGCTACGACATTCAACTTTTTAAATACATAAAGCAATATATGTATATATATATAAACGGTGATGCAAGTTGCCATGCCAACGCAAGTTAAGGTGTCACAGAAATTGGATGAACATATCACGATGATTCGGAGTGTGGAGATGACGCCAAAAAATAAAATAATATAACAATTTGGATGGAAATTATATGTTCAGATTAATGAAACACATCAACTGTCTGAATATAATGTGAGATTTTTTGTCTATTCAGAGAACAAGAGATCTTTGAAATGCACACTTGCAGCCTATATACATATTTTGAAATATGGTGATTTTATGCACCCAAAATTGATTATTGAAGGTTGAAGGTTGATTATTCTCCCCACATAATCAAAAAAAAATTAAAATACAATTAGGCACCTCTTACAATACATCGTCTACATTTGTTGGTGCATGATACGTTCAACCTGGTACATGTCTAGTTTTAGTTTGGCTCACCTTCCCTGGCCATTTAAACCAAAGCCAAATTATTTAAACCAGGACGAGTCATGATGGGCAAGTTAATATTAATTAAGCATAAAAACAAATGCACCACATATCAAATCAAAACACTTACCATATCACATTTGAAAAATAACATACACATCTATCAGTATAAATAATGAAAATATAAGTTTTTTCTTAGTAAATTATACAGTTATTATAATTATACAGTTATGCTTGTCTAGCCTTGAACTTAGAACTTACAAATACATTTACCATCCATGAGAAATATAAATGCACACAAACACAATACTTCAGATGACAATTGGCCCAGTCCTTGGTGGTTTTATTCCGTAATTTATTTACTTATTGACTCCTACACAATCCCCAGAGAGAAAGAAAATGGTCACAATAGCCAACCAAGTCACTAGTACGTTGATAAACGCTTGCGTACTTCTGTGGTCAGTTCTTGGCAATTCGGTGAAAGAAAAATCACCTGTTATCTCATTTATTGTTAAAAATGGTACATCTCAGGATAAATAAATACATGGACTAAATAATTAACTAATTGGGTGTTTTTATTGCCGAGTCAACAATTCCACTGTAATAACATGCAACAGTTTAACAATACACAATTGCTATCTTTATGTAAATTAAGAAAACGTTTCAATGTTGTTTAATGTCTGTCCGTGTTTCTTTTACGAAAACATATCGACGTCATACAATCTGCCATTTATATTTATATTTATGTAACATAATTGGCAACTCAAATTAGTGAATATGTCATATTCGATAATGATGTAAACATTAATTTCGCACTATAACGTTTGCAATAATAACTTTTTATTTTATTTCAGATATAATTATCAATTACCTAAATCCTGGAAGGGAACGTGGTGACAGTTATTTCTAATACCATGGCAATTGATTAAGAGACACCGAACAGTACACCTTATAGCTTCATTTTCTTTTAATCTTGGGTTCATATTGTCAATTATTGTAAAGTTGTTGTAATCTAAAAAAACAACATTATTTCTTAATTGGTAGGTTAATAAATGATGTCTATGCTCTTACTGACAAAAATATACAACAGCAGTATTGGGTTCAGATGGTTCATTTTGTCAAAGACAAGGCCAGAAGAAACGCAGGGAATTCTTGTACCAAATTATGATACGGCTGGTCTTATTACTTGTGTGCGTAATTTCTCATGTAACTAAAATGCAGGCATCTACGACGTGCTACTACTGCACGTATATTCAATTTTTCGTCACAGAACGTTCTACGTTGCATATACACGCACCACTCTATTTCCATGGGCCCAATGCGAGCTGCCGATGGAAACAGCACAGTAATCCAGGTCAACAAAATTTGTATATGTTGCACATGTAGGGGTAATATTTTTACACTATTCATGGGAGTCTCAAGAATTTTCGGATTTTGTTTTCAGGCGGTGAAATGCCCGGATGTCCACCCTCCAGATTAGTTGCGACACCACAAAATTGGCGATGGTGGCGGTAATAATAACTATACTAGAAATATATTTACGTAAACGACACTCGATGAGAGGCAAATAAAACAAACCCCAGTTTAATATGTATTTGATAACTAAATTATATGTACCTGCAACATTTTGAATATTTCAATTTCCAAATTATTATTATTGATGATGACGCCATTAAGGTTATCAGCATATTGTGTATGCAGTGCGCATGCTTCAGATCGTTCTCATGTATTCCACATCCCATACGTGACAATGCCGTGGTATAGTTGATAAAAAGATTTCATCGATCTTGGAAGTGCACATTTCCGTTTTAAACCGTTGGCCACTTTTCCAGTGTTGTTGACATTTGACAAAATTTGCAAAGTCTACATATACACACTTAGAAACACGAGCCTTTGAACTTCATGTTCAATGGACTCTCTCAATACCAAATCCGACATCACCATCCATTCTTTTAAAATTCCACTCATAACCATCTATATTGTCTCTTTTTTCAACACCAGAGACTTAATCCTACCTTCCCTGGGAAATAATCAAGATGTATTAAATAATCCATGTATAATTCAGTGAACTTCTCCAATTTCTAGTTCTACTAGCTGGCTCCCATAACTCTGTATAAGTTTATGTATTAAGGGCCGGATACCATATGCAATTACTTAGCTAACCAGTATTCTTGCTTCACGCGGTAATACATTAACCCAGCCATGCATTTGTAGGGTATTACTCTGCTTTGACAAATAACTATGCCCGCACACGTAAAACGCCATATTCAATCAATAACGCTCTCATCAGTGACATACTAATAATTGAATTGCATGTGAAGGTAGTTACGTCTCGGAATGTTTGTCTCGTTTCATCAGGAGTGTCAGTCACGTGATCTATTTATTAATTGCTGGTCGTTAACTGACATCTAGTTATTGTCGTGGCCCACTTAACTGAGTTGAAAACTGTTTTTATTGTGTCGGAATGGCTGCAGCAAAAGAAGCTACCGTGTTATATGTTCAAATGTTCATATAATATGTCACGTTTTACAAACATAACTGAATCATCTACCATAGATTGTACACATCAAGTTATTCAATCAATACTAATAATAATGCTTTATTTACACATCTAAGTTATGTTTATGATTTCATGGCGTTTATTTGAACGATAAACAAATAACAATGGGCATACCAATGATTCTCACATAGAACTATAAATTACATCCGAGTGGGATGAAATAATCCCCATTTGCAACACAATTCCGTAACTGTGAATGTCAGAATTGTTGTTGCTGTGGTTGCCAAATATATATTCCTACCCTACACTGCTATAAAGACGTGTGTCATTTTACTGATTGTCACATGAACTATTATTGTCATTTAAGGTAGAGATGCAGGTTTATGGGCACTTGGGAGTGATTTTTTTTTTTGCTTTTTATTATCCAAACAGTCTTGGCTAAAGACTGTTAAAATTTTGTAGAATTGTGAATAGTGGAACATACTCAAAAAAGGTGCAAACATTCTCTCTTTTGAGTGCTTAGCAAGATTTAGCAAGGCTGTACATAAATAATAAAAAAGAAACATGGTAAAAAAAGAAATGACGGGATCTCCATAATATGCACTGTATTTAACTTTTAACAAAATGTTTTTACATTTAAATTTGGAACTGTTACAGCCATTTTAATTATCAAACTTCTTACTGAGTGATTTGTTATGCAAATTAGCAATTATCTCAGCTTCTTTTTAGTGCACATCCCAGTACTTTAACAAAAATAGCTCCTAGACGCTTTGACCTTTTGTTTTGAAAAATTCACAAATGATTGACAATGTGTTTATCTTTTTAACGCCGTCGGGACATTTTTTTTTGGTTGAACAGTGTTACAAAAGTCGTACAGACAGCCTGGGTGTTAATTTATGCATAAACTTGAAATAGTGAAATTTGAGCTGCTGCTCTGCAAAATTGACAATTGGTAGACAGTTTTCAAGACGGCGCTTTCTTCGTAGTAAACAGATGTACCCATAAACCAATTTTGACAGGAAACAGAATCATGGTATAGAAGCTAATTTTTTTAAATCACTTTCGACCAAAAAAGCACATTTGTGTGCATATTTCAAACTACAGTGTCCATAACAAAATATTAACAAAATTTTAAAATTCATACAATAAGCTTTCCGACAATATATAGTTTTGTGGACAAGAGAGGTCATCTTGGTTTCCTAATTAACTAATTAAAGTACCTGTCAGGTAAACTGAATCTGTGTACCTTAATAAGGGAGTTTTTATAATTACTGTATTTAATTCAATATAATTGTTTCCGATTGTGAAGACGATGTTACCGAAATCATTTTTTTAAACTGTACCTCTATCATTTATTTGTTGCAAAACATGGAGTGATTTGCTTCACATGAAGCTGCGATATTCTATGTACAGTTGAAATAATTATGTTATCGCCTTTTAAGTCTTGCCCGCTGTTTGCTTCAAATTTACCAAAGTACATCGTACCATTTGTTGGTGAAACATCGATTTTTTTAAACTTCTGAAAACGAGTATATTTACTATATTATAAACTACGAATTTGGCGAGTTTAATAGTTTGTTATTTTCCTTATTTTAAGACATTTTCAATAACATCCACGAGATTATGTGTGAAAGAACAATAAATCAATGATCGCATAAGAAAACACGATCCGGATGAACACTATGTACCTTAAACGGTGCGTGTATACTCACGAACCACTCGTAGCATTTTCTTCGACAAACATCTGCTTAGCTCAGTCAGTGACTATTCCACAACTTGGCTGATCTAAAGAGACATGGTTTATGTTCCGGGTCTTGCTATTGCTACGTAGGCTTTTTTAAAATGTAAGAGGAACGTTGCACTCTCAAAACGTAGTGTACGCTAGAAAAAATGTCGACTGGCGGACATGGTAGTGACAGAAATGCACGAAAATCAATTTCTGCATCGTTGGAACTGGACCGTGGGCATACATAGACTGATTATATATACACAAATCATTAGCCGCAACGAAGAAAAATTGTTGTCGCCCTGTATCCTATGTAGCCCATATGTAGGTCAACGTCTTCACATTAATAGCTGACTCACGTAGCATGTGTGACTTCAGTTTAGCGATATATGAGATACAATAGCCAAATTTCCAACTCGATATCACCAAATTAACATATTCCAATTAGGACACAAAACAGCAAAACTATCTCAGAATTGACACTGAAAAAAATGAGTAGAAATGCTAACAATCAAGGTATACCGGTTTGTTCTGTGGAAGGAGATATCACGTGATTCCTAAATGGTATTCGGAAACTATGGCTCCACGCGATACAGTGTGGGTGACTCGTTCTTATCGTCACCCAATCATAAACTTTCTGTCCGAATCATGTCGATACACTGTATGAAATTAATCCGAACTCACAGAGAATCCATTACACTCATTATATTAGTATTTCTTCTCGGCAAAATTACGCACATATATACGTCATGTTTAAGATACCTAGCGCCACCTTCATATTCAGCGATATTATTATTCAGCATTAATTTCTATAAATCAATGAACATTTACATTGAAACAATAGTATATGCGAAATATCGCATGGCTACTTTGCGTGCGTGTGTGTACTTTAATTACATGCCTTTATCTGCCCTTCAATCAACACACACACTTTAGAATATGAACATCCGGGGATTTTTGTGGTCCAGTGAGCCATGTACGGACCGTCGTCAATAGCAACAGAGAGGTCCAATGATCACGGAAATTCCCGGAACTTCTGCGTGTACAACGAGTTTCTGTTTCCCTTTACAAATTATGTCGAATAACCATAATAATTACGGCCGTTCATTTTAATATGGCATTACATACTGGCGAACGGACATGTTTGTCGGGCGTGTGAAATTGCATAGAGATTTCTATTTGGACGAATGCTTAGGTTCACAAGCTTGCATCAAAGATATGAAAAATGTTGAGTTTACTGATCTTACTCATTGTCTCAAGTTATACTGTAGCTGCTTCAAAGGAGCAGTGAGACGTTTACAGTGAGAATTCATGTCTTTTAATTTTGCAAAAGTTTTCTGAGCAGAAGCAAACATTATCCACGTCCATTGTGTAGATAAGTTTACATTGGAGGTTATATTTAGCCAGTTATCTATACCCGATTCTCAAGTTTTCCAATTCGTGGCATAACATTAGCCCGAACATGTATTTACTAGCCATGGGCGTGGCGTGGCTTTAGTGGAGTGAGCTCTGGGAGATAACTATGGGCATGGCTCTTCAAAACGGGAAGCAACGTATCCAATCAATAACACAGTACTATACTGTACTGTACTGATGGGTTTCACATTTGACATTCGACTCATGAATTGTTATCCCTTCTGGTGTAATGCCTCCAGTGACATGTAGCGGTATATCACTGACTGGCTAGCCGTTTATTTGAGCAACTGGAACGTTCCCCAAATATGGAATCGCCGACCAATTAACTTGCCACTTCACACTTTCAGAATAAGTGTACGAGTCTTTTTCTAGCTTGTTGACATGCTAAATAACGTTAAGGTCGTATAAGGTATATTATTGTTCAATATATTATTTTACATTCACTGCGAGATCCATAGTTCTCTGTGGAACCGAACGCAAAAACAGGAAAAACAAAGACCATAGCGTCATAATGGCGAATGGAGTCAAACATCGTATTGCGGAGGATACTTCCATGCTTAATAATGCCCTATTCACGTTTGATGATGATCAATTTCGAAGAAGTTAGGGTATCTAAACGCAATATTCCCCTGTCGGCCTTTTGACTCCGATCTATAATAAAGAAAAGTTCAAAATAAAATCTTTCGATTTTCACAGCAGACGTTTGGTCCGCGTCTTTCACGCATTACAAGATATCTCACAGTTGAACGGAATATCACCTATTGCCAGTGCGATTCACGTAGTTTGTTTGATATGGTCAGTGTAAAAAGCATCGCAAATTCCCATCTAGTCTAATATCCCATTAGTCAGTCTAATTAACGACAAGTACGACTAGTCGTAATCCAGTTTATGTGCGTCGTGTCAGTTTTGTTATTTGTTGTCTGTTGATGCTATAGAGAAACTCCGGTGCGATCAGGAAATTGCATCATTGACGAGCAATCTTTGTCCGATTAACCAGTAATTCCGGAATGTTTTAGCACTGAATGATTGATTAATAAACCTTCAACAAAAAACTTAGTAAATGTTAACCATATTTGAGTTCGATACGCACATATTTAAAGTATGAACAATATTTTTATTCTAACAACGCATCAGTTATAATTAAAAGCACCATTAGAACAATGTTATGGTATTGATTCTGCGGTACTATGTAATAGTAATATTTTAATCATACATCATTGTAATCTAAGCTGCAAACACTCCGGTAATATGAGCCCTTCACGACAAAAATAATAATTATGCAAAAACTATTCAACCTATAGTAGTCGCGTATCGCCTTTCCTCGAGTATCTGTCGTAAATGGGAACAGTAGGATATGACGAGTGTCGTTCTATTATAGCCTAACAGCATGTGAAATTTTACAAAATTTATTTTACAAAGAAGTACGAGAAGTGTGATGTATTGAGGCTGAACACGTCTGGGTCTGTCTATGACTCGACTGTTTCTTTCGTTGGTGGCGGGCTTATTATGCTGGAGTATTGGGTATGAGGGCGCTATCGCTGCACGATCGTTCCATATTTGTAATTCGTGTTTTCCAATATGGTGGGATGCAAATACCAAGTGCAATACCGCACAATTACGGCACGCTGTAACTTATGGTGTTACGTTGACAGATGTATAAAATATATATTACATACGTTACAGCATGCTTTTATTTTGCTGTATTTTACCGGATATTTTCATCCTACCATATAAGGAAATGCATATTCCAAATATGGAATGACTACGCGCCTAAGCGTCCTCTGATAATAAAAACTAGCACAGGCTCCTACCAGGGTTTGACCGGAAATTCACCGATTCTATTCTAAACTTTTTGGATTTCAGCATACCCATGATGTATCTTTTGAAGAAAATGATGTAAAATAATAAGGCTATTATCAAAATAATTGGTTATGTGCATTTGTTGACAGCCATAACCTGAATATCCTTATCATCCTGTCATCATATTACACAAACCAAATCACAAGCTTCTTATTGTGACTGATTTATATTAACACTATTGAAATAGCTTTTTAATGGTTCATACCAGTCATGTGACCATAAGGGAATTTACATTCTTCTCCCTTGGTCAAAAAATATGTTAGTATGGATTCAAGAGATGGATACACTGCTTTATATTCATCAAGACTTCATAAAACACTTGTCTATTACTTTATGTCAGCCATGGTCGATTTGGAGAATGACTATGAATTGCTGATGTATTATAGCGATTTTAGCAACCTTTCTTATTATTGATTAATAAGACGATTTAAAAAATGTAATATGGTATATTCTTATGCTATCCATTTTCATAAGACTGGCAAGACAGAAACGTTACATATCAGAATGATCATTTCATGCTCAAACTGTGAACCATGTGTTGAAGTCATGTAATAATATCGTTACTTACATGGTTATTATAAACATGTTTCTTGTTGACTTATTCATGAGCACATACGCAAATGTAGATGATTTTTCGTACATCTCGTCTTTACTTCGTAGCCAAATATTGTGTTGAATACCCTTACTTCATCGAAATTGCGCATCATCAAATGTGTACAGCATATTATTAAGTATGGAAATATCCCCCAAAATATTTTAACGTTTGTCGAATCCCATGCGATGTTAGACGCCACCACATCGCTACGACCTTTGTTTGTCCTGCTTTTACGTTCGATTTCACGCATAACGCGTGATCTCGAAGTGAAGGGAAATGATATATTATATTATTTTCCCTGGTGCAAACATGTATTGATTGAAATCAAACATTTCTCATATTCATGTGTCGAACAGGAGTTACAAATTTGATTAATGAAGTAGTACATACTAACAACGTATATGTCAAAGTGTCTTATATATGCCAGGCATACTGTTTTGATGCACACACAAGTATATGCATAATAATTAGTCAATTGAAAGAGTTTCCACTAATAACGCATTAATTCAAGGGCAATGCGCAGATCTGATCATTTTTGGGTTAAAATATGTTCAATTTAATTGCTTAATTTTCATAATAATTTATAATTTTTCGGCTTTTCCATCGTTGTCTCAAGTTCTAATCACATTTCTTTGAAACGTGGTAAATAGATTCTCGATGAAATTTCGCAGACCTTAATAATTTTACATTAAAATCTGCACATAATAATTACTTGATTTGCATAATGATTAATTTTCAGCTTGTGCGAAAAAAGTTAGAAGGGAAATCACAACTAATTAACTACCTCTTCTCATTAAATTTCTTGTCTTTTGACAAAGTCCAATGATTGATGCCAATGTATATTTATTGTTGGTAACATACGCCAATAACATCATAATAAGTTGGAGTGACAGGGCTATAGAATATGAATATTGAATTTAATACATTAGACACTTGTACTAAGGGTACCGGTTGATTGTAGTGTTATTCAACTATACAACTATTTTAGAAACGGATTTACAGACAACATGCGAAGCGAGTTAAATATAACTAGATAAAGATGAAACAAATAAATGCGATCACGGAATACACGCAAGCATGTAAGTCACATGTCTGTTTTTTCTTGTTTTGGAGGCTGCAATCGATATGTGGCAGCATGAACAATAACAGCACTGTGAATGCGTGCATTCAATTAGATGTGCCAAGAGGTTATTAACACAATGTCTCCAACATGTGTATTGAAGGATTCCTTACTATACGCACATAGGCAAGTTAAATTAGGTGACGTCTATCTCTTATTTGGGTTCTTTAACAATATTGCCAATTAAATAAAATCTTGTACAGGATCGGGGTCAAACATTAATAGTACGGAACCAGCGTCAAGTTAAAAGAACGCAAATAGTAGGTTTCAAACAATATTAAATAAAGCAAGTAAATTTAACCTTTATAAAGTACAGAAGTGAAATGGTGAAATCCCGCTCGTACAATCTCTACCCCACCTGCGTCTCGAACAGCATAAACACAGGCAAGCAATGAGGTATACGGTGACAAAGATATGGGAGAATGTCGGATAAAAGTGGGAGCGATCAGTCTCCAAAATGTCAGGTTAAATAAATCAGACTAAACCCAGAACATACAAATCAACTCAAGGCGCCAGGTTAAATGCCGAGTAGATTAATCTATAAACTCTGCACACTAGTGAACCGGCAAAACAACTATTACAACACATTCACTTTGTATGAACGTGTACAACTCATGACAAACGTATTGAAGAAATAACAATGAAATTAACTGACTATGTTCGAAAGTTTTAACGGCCGAACAACATCTCCAAAGGAGAGAACGCATCTTAGGTGCTTAAGGTATAGATGCAGGTTCGTGGGCATTCGGAGTAATTTTTTATTTTGTTTTTGCTTTTTGTTACTAAGACAGTCTTGATCAGAAACTGTTAAAATTTTGGAGCTCTATCATAAGTGGAACAAAAACGATTTTGGAATGCAGAAAACGGGCACAAACATTCTCCATTTGGAATGCTTAGCAAGAATTATAAGGCTATACATAAATAGCAAATAAGAAGCTGGATTGAAAAAAAGTAATAACGGAATCTCCATATTATGCACTGTGTATAACTTTTTACGAAACGACAATCGGTTAAAATTTGTGTCTTTAACAGCCGTTTTAACTATAAGCATCGGCCAAATGAATTCTGAGTGAATGGTTATGCAAAATAGTAATTATCTCCGTTTGTGTTTTTCAGTTGGTCCGGGACGTTCAAACCTAAATAGCTTTCACAATTGTTGTTTATTTCACGTGAAACTTTCACACTATGTCCGTCGGTTGTTTAAATAACAAATGAGCGTCTAGACGTTTACAAACAGGAAGTTTGCCGTATATCCAAACCCGGTCAGTATTTCAGACTTCGAATGCCATTGTTCGAAAACGCAAAGCTTTAAAATAACCCAAGACGTCCTTTTGTTCGTAAAGCCATCGTTAAAATAGTGTGATAATTTCGAGTGAAACTGACAAAAACTGTGAGAGCTAATTAATTTTCAATCTCTACGACAACCAGAAACTGAGATAATGACCGTTTTATGACGCACTGTTATTCGAACCGCGCGGAGTTCAACACTTGAAATAGACTGGAACAGAACGCAGAAAGGTTTACCGGTAGATTGTTGTCTGTAGTATGTTGTGTTTTACAGAATAATTTAGTAAATTAAAATTTAAAGTGATTTTGTTTCTGGAGGGCGAAGGATGATACACACAGTGCCGGCGATCGTGTAAGATAAAGTGTCGACAAGCCATGAACACGATGCACCATGTCCGGTGAACGATAGTCTTGTCTGTCGAATAGGTGATTTTCCTTACAATTGCGAGATCTCGCGAAATGCACGAAAGACGCGCGTCGAACGTCTGCCGCAAAAATCGAACGATTTGATTTTGAACTAGAATTTCTTTATTTCGCAGCTTATATTGACCGTCCGATCTTCGACAGAGGAATATTGCTTCCGAATACCCTTACTTAATCGAAATTGCCTATCATCAAATGTGGACAGCACATTATTAAGCATGGAAATGTCCCCCAAAATACTTCGCGTTTGTCGAATCCCACGCGATGTTTGACGCCACTACGACGCTATGACCTTTGTTTGTCCTGTTTTTACGTTCGATTTCACGCATAACGCGTGATTCTCGCAGTGAACGGAAAATGGTCTATTTGAAGGTGTCAACATTTCTATCAATGACGCTGTAGCTTTCGTCAAACCAGACAGCATAAAAGAATCGACCATCCAGTAATAATGATCATTGGAAGTACTTCATTACGCCGAACATGTCACGGAATAAAAAAGCACTACGTCGCTGGAAGCTGCCCGGTTAGAAGTTGTCGATATGTTTGTGAGATCGGGGTAAGACTTTGTTTATCATTTACAACTGTACGTTTTTTTTCCACGAAATGCTTACACAATCGATTTTTTTTGATGTTTTTCATTTTCGACGGGATAATATGTACACCAGAGTAGTTGCTAGCTGCGTGATGTGTCGGTATTATGATTGCAGCAAGGTTGCATTCATTCAAACATGGTCACCGGCCATTGATTTCGATTTTTTGGGTAAAAAATTATATAAACATTTTTTGCAGCCAAATGTGTCACCGGAAAACATCTGGCAAACAGGTGTTACTTGCAAAATTATGATTTCTGTCGTATATTTACCCAAAACATATTTTACTGTTAACAGGTCTTCCATGGGTGAACGATTTTGCAAGGCAGTAGAATACGTGGCACTCAGTAGGAAGAAGAGAGGGATTTCCCACAATCGAATATTTTACTCTATTTTCATTGGGCACATGCCTTGTATGTGAACAGTTAGTTTTCATCTTTACTGCTGACATTGTTTCTATGCGATTTTTTTTGATGTCCAATATAGATATTGTAATTAATGCATACTTTTCCATTTTAGGCCACAGGACATGTCCTATGCGTATCCACCTGCTGTCCTGAATTATGTTAGACTATTATTGCCAAGAAATGTGCCAAGGCAGATGTGTGGAAGGTAAAAAACTATCTGTGCAGTAATAGTATTTTTTCTTTCATCTAATTTTAATAAGATGGTGCAGGTTTTTTTCTTTTTTTTGGCTTTTCTCTGTCAAGTTGTGTATTGATTTTTGTAAATATTTTTCCTGTAATTTTTCGGTGTAAATTTAGTGTGACTTATTTGTGTACATGCCAAAATTGAAGAATATATTGATACCGTATCTGCCATACTTTGATTTTTCTACATATATTTATTTTTATCAAATATAGAACAAATTGAAGGAATGAATAAATAAACATGTTGACTATTTTACTGATTGTTTCCAGAGTGTTATTATTTTCTTTTGAGGTTACTGAGAACTTGGGCGGTATTCAAAATACTTTATTTCAGCTTGAATACTGTACATTTTCGCTGAAAAAAACATTTTGGGTGATGTGTATGGAATTTATTTTCACTGATGTTTTGAAGAGTTGTTTGTACTACCTAGGGTACTACATACCCTAAATTAGGGCCAATTTATATGAAACATGGATAACATCAAGTCCATCCTAGGCCAAAATCAAATCAATATTGGAACAAATGTTACACATACCATCTGGACGGGTCTGCCCATGCTGGCTTCACATCTAATAATTACAGGATTATATCAGCAACGCATAGGCTCATAATGCACAAGTTGGTTGATGAAATTTATAAATAAAAATTCTTTAGTGATTATGAGTCCGGTACTTTAAGCTAAATAAGTGGAACTGCTGACCTACTCGGACAAAAAAATCACTTGACAGTTAAACCAAAAATTAATCTATGAGCAGGCACCTGTCTTGTGCCCTCTCATAGACTTACCACATGCTATACATTGTTGGTGCCTTTTGTTTTTCAATACTGTGCCATGACTATCAAATGCCTCAGACTGGTAAGTCGTTTCTTCAGCATAAAAAAAAACTTATCAAGTTTGCATAGTTTTCTTCGCTTGTTTGTTTCTCTCTGCAATTTCACTTTTATAGAGTGATGGTTTATGCTGTCCCTAACTCTCAAATAATCTAGTTTCCTCCAGATTGTATGGCTAGTCTAACTAGGGGTTGAATCAGCTTCTTCATAAATCAAAGTATTTGTGATGTGTTGTCCCTTGTTAAACAACATCACTGCCATGTTTATTCCGTCCTAACTTCCTTATGACCATGACTTTGCCCCTTCGGAAGGATGTTGGTCACATGGTGCAAGCTTTCATTTTAATTTTGAGTGAGTCCATGTTTTACACCTTGCAGCAACTTCTCGTCCTTTAGCTTTGAGAACACTGGTTGCAATACATTAACAATAGCAGGAGCAATTTGTGTTTGCAATGGCTTGTATATCTTCCTTCCTGTAACTTTATCATACTGCCATTTGCACCAACTGTCCTTTCCAACTGGATAGTTATCATGGTTTGGGGTACCATAGGCCTGGGTCTGCCTGCTCATAGCTAAAACATCCCCTGATTAATAGAAAAAAAACATTGAGTCACTGAGTGATTTACAATTTTCTTCTGTAATACAAATTTAACATACCACATACATGACACTTTAGTTTAGAGCCTAATATGGGTTGCCCATCATTTGGAACTGGAGAATTTTTAGTGTGAGAAGGAGAGAGTAGGTACAAATTTGTGATTTGACTACACATTTATGCACCATGCAGATGGGAACAAAATAATTGCAGAAAATTAATTTTCCCCAGTCATACACATCTATAGTGAGAAACCTCTTTCGTAAAAAATTCTATCAAATCTCACCTTTGTTTTGTCGAATGACAACACCGTAAAACAGCTGGAAGGCGTTTATCATACTGTTTATCAATCGGTAACGACCTGTCAAGCCTTTGCCATCTTCCAACTTTTTATCTGATTTGCAAATATAAACAACAACAATAAATAAAATGTTAATATGTACTGGTAGTCTGTATTGCAAACAAAAGGAATGTGCACACTGCAATCAAAATCATAATAAAATTAAATCTATGAATACGCAAGCATTATTTGGGTGGACTAATTAAAAACAATGCTAAAACTATAACAAAAATATTTAAAAGTATCAAGTACTGTAATCTATCACACAAGTTCACCATATGCAGGCATTAGAAGTACACTGCTGCACTGTCATCATGATCTTAGAATTTGTAACAAATTATCATTTGTAGAATTAGAATTTGTATTAGAATCCACTGAAATACCTTTATAAGAATCCACCAAGTTTTGAAGGTAGCAACCCATTCTCTATTGGATGTGGCCAACACAATCCAACTTTTCAACAATTATGTTGTCCTCGTGATAAATAAACTTCATACCTCGGTAGCGGAGCTATCACCATCCCCTAGATACTGCGAGTATCTGATGAAAAAAAATGAAGATACAAAATAGACATTCATTTTACCAGTGAGACGTACATCATTCTGGTGGACACATTCAGCCATATAACCAAACGTAGTAAAATAATCTTCAAGTTGATTAGACTTAGGGTGGCTGATTTAGCAGCAAAAATATAAATTTATTTATTAATAAATATAAAGTAGCAAACATCTGGCATGGACAATGGTTGTGTAAATGATATTATATAGTGACAATAACAGACAAATAACACATAACTAATCAAACAATATTTACTAAATAACAATAAATATATCAACCTATCAACCAAGGTATGCCTTTTCTTAGACCTTTCAAATAAAACATAAGCACCACCTTCCTCCATGCTTTTGGCAGAGCCATCATGATTTAGAGGACAATTCGGTTCATGCCCAAAAAAACATTCTGGAATATTATTGGATTTCTTTTCATCTAAAAAGATCCAACCAATATCGCGTGTAGCCACAGTTTCACAGTACTATTTTTAGGAAACATGCGGTGTCTGTCCTCACAGGGCGAACCATTATTACATTTTTGTAGGGGTGTCATTTATATCAGGAGACACTCCATCCGTTAATCCGTTGAAACTAAACCAGTTCAAAAATTCACTAGTGAAATTGAAATTGATTAATATGTACATTAATGCATGAAACGTGTTGTCTTTGAAATGACATAACATGCCAAGGGTAAATATTTGTATTGAAAACTAGCGAAACAAAATAATTGTAATGTACATGACTAAACATTAATCATCTAAACCATTCAATAGAAACACGACAGTCATGCCAAGCTGCAATAAGACCCCAGCAAATGGACTTGCTTGGAAGTTGTGTGATCCTGCGTTAAACGTTCCAGTTCGACGAAGTCTCTGATAAACAAGGCTGCTTAAACGATAAGAGGAATGTTGCGTTTACTGATGGTACTCATTGCTGTAACTGCTGCTGCAGCTGCTCCCATGAAGGTATGTATACAATGAGAATTTCTAGATATTTAATTTCATTTCGATATGTTGAGTAGAAGTACAATAAATCTGCTTCCTTGTAGTAGTCAAACACACTTAGGCACAAATGAATGTTACAGTCTTGTTATTATCCTATTGTACCAAGCTTTTTCGTTTCGTTTTTCTCTCCTTATTGGGCGAACTGTTTCATGTTCCATATATCAAGGTCTAAATATGTAAATGAATTACTAGTATTATATATTACATTCAGCCATAAATTCTTGGTCTTACCATTAAGATGTATTACTGCGATTTGACATTGTTAGAATACGCTTTTAGAATTGTATACACTAAATGAATAACTCTTCCAACAATTTAATTCAATGTGCGCGGTGTTGCACCACTGCATTTTATACGACATTTCTTCTCTGACCAATCTAAAAAAAATAGGCCCGTTCGTCGTATTGAAAACAATTGTTTTCTCGTGTTAGATTGACTATAGGGAAATTTGCACGTTTGGATGATCTGCGAATGTCACTGTGAGGTCAGTGAAATCTACTGTCAATAACACACTCAAGTATTTTGTATACGTATTTTACCATCTGCATCAAGCAGCATTGTGGAGTCACAATTTTGAAATCATTTTAGACTTAGCTGAAGAAACTGGATACTTTGTTCGAGTTTGTGAAATATATGATATGCCAAGTGCGATTGTGTGGGTTAACTAATGGCATGATGAAGCCTTACGAATTAAACCTAACCCTAATATGTCGGGACAAAACAATTCATTTAAATAAGTAAGCATCCAGATAACCAATTAAGTAATTATGTTATTGTAATTATGTCACGCAGACAGAGTTGAATGTTATGCAGTCGAAACATTTTAAAACGTAATACTACTAAACAACACGACACAATTGGTATATTGGTCGAGTATTCAAATTACGGATGTGAACAAAAATTACAACAAAGCAACTTCCAAACTCGGGTGTGTGGGGGTAAGTGTGGGTGTGTGTAAATTAAAACTGACCAGTTTTACCTAATTGCGTTTTATCTTCACAGAAATCACGTAAGGTGTCGCCACTTAAGTAAATTTTATTATAATCAGTCAGTCAACATTTCAACCGTGCATCGAGCAGATAGTCCAGAGCTACCAGCAGATAACCCAGCAGATATTTTGTATCAATGAAATTAAAGGATGGTCTATAGTCCACCAATGATTACTGCGTTTCATCTTCACCAAACACATCTATCAATCCAACTAAGCATCCATTCGTATTTTCAGCCATGCCATATTATTGAGATGGGTGATATATCAATTGCATACAATATACCATCACATTTATCAACCCATCTACATATTTATCTATATTGTCATCCGTGCCATCCTATCTATACATCAATCGTTCCAACCAATTCATTAACTCTATCTAATTAATGTAATAACATGGTTCATTTTGATTTGGTGGCAAACAGATGATAATATACGTGACCATGGCTACTGGTTGAGAGTAGTATGGCTGCTGAAGATCATCATCAGAAGATATCAATTGAACCCACCTTTTATCTAGCTATCTGTCCCATCCAGTCGCCAATCAATCACATTTCATAGCATCACATCAATCAATCAATTCATCCGTCTACCAGAAAGCATTCTGTATCCATCCACCAACACATACTTTTATCTATTCATCTATTTTTAACAATGCATTTTTTTAATTCATCAACAAGTACGGAGTTAGATAATATATCTAACAAATTTAATAGAAATGTATTCTCTGTTACATCACATTAACACATAATTGTCTATATATACAGCAATAAGATACGCAATAAGTATAAAAATAGTCAAGCCGTTGGATTATAAAGGCTCTAGAATACATGTGCTGGAATATATCGCCGAGTTTGAGTTCGTAGCGTTATTTATCCGTAGCATCTTATGTGCAAAAACATATTAATAATATATAATTTACATGCACATAACACTTGGGTTCCAAAGATATTATGCGGAGAAAATAGTTTTTTTTATTCTGCAACGGTATTATAGGATGGGATAAAGTGACACGAATAGTTGAGATACTAAGGAAACGCCGAGAAATTCCCAAGTTTATATTCAGTGTTTGTTGAAGAAATTGTAATTATATTCGTGCATCTTTCATTTACATTTGTTCGTGTATATATTGATGATTTGGAATAATATTTTGGTTTTGTAAAGTTTACTAAAGTGTTTCCGGTGGATGTGGTTTTAGGCCCCTATTGGAAATAAGTTTCTCTCAACCTTGGTATTGACATTAGAGGTTCTTGGTTGGGTGCTTGTCGTCCTTTGGCTATTTTTGTTTTTTGTATCTTGTTTTTCATACCACATACACTAACTAGACTAAGCAGATTGATTGAGACCTAGCGTTACGCTTGGTTGTTTTTCATAATACTTTAACGTTTGTCTCGCAATTAATTCTACATTCTTCAATTTCAAAGACGACACCATTTAGCTTGATTGCTACAATATATCGATCTGTTTTGTTTAACATAAAGTGATTGCCAATACACTTGTGATAATATTATTTACTTTGGTTCTGTTTGTTTCTATTACGGCAATATTCTCAAATCTAGACAGTATGAACCTAAGCACATCTTTAGCATTTGATTTTTGTCTTAGTAAAACAATTATGTTGTGATCGTGTGAATATTGGTTTTGGTGTTTAGAAATGTGTCACACATATTGCTAGTTTTTATTTTGTTATCGATATTGAATAAAACCAATATTTTCTTTTTTGTGGCTTACAGATTTGGGTACGTCATATATTATTAATTATCTGCATGACTCATTGAATAGGCTATTAGAAGGAGTAGAATTTGAATCTAGTGTTCCAGACGTTGAAATACATCCTATGGATATGGCGCGTATGTATGCCAATAGATACCGATTAGAATTGCAAGCAATGATGGAAGCAGAGAAAGATTCAACCATCAGGCAGGCACTGGCCGGTAAGACGCATTTCGTTACGTTTATGTAAATTAGGTAGCACATGTTAGCCAAGGAATTCCATACTTTGCTACCTTTTCGTTTGTATTTTACTGTTGTTATTGAAAACAAATATTTTCTACTTTTATTCGGTGGTGGATAGATATGCTTGCAGGTGTAAGTAACTCAACTGCACCTGTCACGGAGGATGTATTAAATCATCGAATTAGAATATACCAAAATTGCATAAGCTTTCTTCAAGTATAATCAATGGCTCGGGCACAACTTAGATTTTTACTAGAAAGAAAGCAAACCTTGGTAGAAGTACCCAACACAGATGATGGTCCATGAAATGGAATAGAGGTAGAACTGGAAAGGTTTGAAACAGCAATTGAGAAATTACGACATGAGATTGAACAGGCTAAAGGTAAGGTTGTAACCAACAATTCTGGTCAACTGTCATATAACGCATTATTATACATATGTCACCGTAACGCCATAAGTTACAGCGTGCCGTAATTTTGCGGTATTTCACGGGTTATTCGAATTCCAAATATGGAATGATTACGCACGTAAGCGTCCTCTAATAATGAAAAAAAAACATAGATGCCATCAGGGTTTGACCGGACGCGGACTCCAAACAAAGAAGTTCGCTGATTCTGTTCTAAACTTTTTGGATTTCGGCATTCCTATGATGCGCTAATGGACAATAATGTTGTCACCAAGTATTACTAATACTAATTTTTGATTGAAACACAAAGACAAATTAACATTGACATAAATATGATTATAATTGTTCTTCATATGTAATTCCTGGTGAAATCGACAATTCCATTATGATGGCAAGTGACATATTGGTTTGAAGTAAATTTGTATATCAATATCTTACTATTTAGTTACTCGGAAAGTAGGGGAAGTGTAAATTACATAATTTTATTAGTTTGAAAGCGAAAACCAACTTATAACTCGTATAAAATGACACATACATGTTTTGTCTTTTCAGAAACAATCATCAATGCTTTCTCATCGAAGAAGTGAACATGATAACAGTTATGTATCATTTCCTGACGATATAAATTAAATGGAATCTCTTCATATACTGTATAAATGTAAGCTTCTTTCGTCTTTGGTTATGTCAAAATATAATGTAAATTTCTACAATATCCGATTCAGGTGAAGGTGCAGAAACGATTAAGTCATTTTAAATGTAATACTTTGAAATTGATTGTCCTTGTTCTTAATAAAAGGGTGATAATATGCATACAAAAAGTAAAGTTGTTGTGATTTACTACATGATTGTAATCAGCAAAGGCCGGCGGTATAAGGTCTGTTCATTTCTGAATAGTTTCCCTTGATATTAATTATGCATAGAAGCGACTTACTCAGTTTTAATAATCGGCAGGACATGTTACTATCGGTGGAAAATCATGTAAGAGGTCGGCAAGGGGTATGTTCATGCGCTGTAATCAATTGTTTTTATTTTCGTAATAATGTAATTCTAATGAATAAAAAAAAACGTCAATTCGTAGACATGGACAAGGTGGAAAATGTAACCAGCTATTTTATTTGTCCGTAATTTGTACAAAGATATTATCTTTTGTAAGCTTATACAGCAATTAATTTAATTAGGGATTTGCTTCATCTGTGAAGTGTAAAAAAAAATATTTTACTGTAAATGGAACTTTATTTTATTTCCTGTAAAACGGTAAAATACCGTTTTTAATTGCTGTAACCTGTATCAGCTATCCCCCTTTCCCCTATGTAATGTCGCGCGAGGGCGTTTACAAGCGTTAACAGTTCTCAGGCCTCCGGCTTTTGCTTAGGCATTTGCTGATTTAGATATTCTTCCATTTCATGTAGTGATTACGCAGGGCCCATGTGTAGACTCATTTTTGATGCAATCACAAACGGAACAGCTACAATGTATTAAGTTGCACGTGACACAACGTCACATATCACCTATATACAAGTGTGTGTTATATACCACTTTCCCGAAGATACAGCGTTTCGCATGCGCGTATACCGGTTTAACGTGAACAAGTATGCGTGCCATTGTGCTTGTTGTTATGTATTTGTATTTGCCGCCATATCAAATGCAGGCGTCCTTCTGCACCCAGTCGCGCAACTCCAGGGAAAGTGAACTATTGTGTTGAGAGAAGACAATGATCGTACTGATACTCATAGTGGGGCTTTAAAAATACATCTTAAAAATATACATCTACATTTTATAGATTGGAAAATAAAATTGTAATGTATATAAACGTATTGAGATTTCATAGTTACAGAAATGTGAATAATCACTAAAAACAGAAAATTGAAGATACCATCGCTATATGAACGAATGGTATAGAGATTTAAACCAGGGGACATAGCTCTATTCTGTTATCCTCAAGAGCAGTGGGGCTTGAATGAAGTATATAATGTTTTAAACTTTCAGTTACGGATGTCGCCATGGTCGCCAGTTACGCCTAACACACCTCACCAATGATGTTAAAAGCCAGTTAGTACTATACTGAATATATTTTATTGTGAATATATTTTATTATAAATGCATGTATGCATATTAATGAGGTCACATTCTTCTAGTGAGAAGCCATTGTGTACTATCAAGGAGTGGTCAAAAAGGGAGTCAGACATAATTATCTATTCATGTCCTTAGATTGTTTATATCCCTGTCACAGTGTAAAGCCTGCTTATAGATATTAAGAGGGACACCCGCAGAACTCACACTGGACAGAGGGGTCCTCACTGCTAGAATAAGGTAGACAAGACAATAGTACTGTAAATGAAATATATATACACCAACATTTCAAGTTAAAGCTTCTCCTGGCTTTAATACCTCTCAAAATAATTACAAGAAACAAAACACAGATTAATACAATGAATAAATTCACTAAAATAGGGGATTGATTGACAAGCGAAGTGTGCATTGGTGATAACTCACAGTTCCAGGATGTAGAAATTGACGACAGTCAATGGCTTCTGAAACACAACAATGAAGGGAGACAGAAGTCTTGCTCGCAAATGAAAGGTGTTATTTTGGAGGGCGCCGCTGATGGCAGAAGATCGCAAAGCAGTTCGTACAAGTCTCACACAATGATGATTGAAGCCTGTACCACTTGTCACACAATATCGCAGCAACACGCAGAGTAGTCCTTTGAAATGGTGGTCCGCAGCAGTCCTCTGCCTATTTATATGGCACAAATGGCCAAGATTCAGCAAACATTGAGCAAAGGATGCTGACAATCTACATTGCCCATGTAATATGTGGTATAATTCATCCTCGAAATGATGCATTGTAAAACCACAGAAAACATACATGCAATTACATACACCAACACAGCTACACACAAACAAACGCGTCCATTGAACCACCCAGGGACACTGCTCATTCTTCTCCCCCAGTTTTGTTACGTTCTGCTCCGAGAATTGGAAATGTAAAACTAATTATATTATGACTACCTACTTTAGCAAGATTATAAATTGGCCATTATTAAGTAATGAGATCATGCAAAGACAAAATTATACACCATTACTACTTTGAAATGCGTATAGCATATATGTACATATTCATAACATGCATTTACTGTACAATGATTAGACAAACAAACTTATAAAAATTGGGGTGATTTTAGAATTGTGATAATATTGGTGTAAATTTGTATTTTGCTATGCTGCAACAAATATGTGCCATTACATATAAACATTTATCACATCTCACGGTTGTTACGCATGCTGTGAGTGGACTCGGTCACATGAAATTGAAGAAAAATGGATATTACATGGTATATTGCCCGCCAAGTGGATATTACATGGGTATGTCACTTGGATGACGTCACTGAAACTACTGAGGAACGATACTGCGCGTAACAAATTGTCGTTCGCTGCACTGGTGCTGCCCGCCGCTGTTGTTTTCGGGGTTGATTTCAGGGTTTTGAAGGAACTTTATCCATCCGAAATAGACAGCGAACGTGCCAGAATGGATATTAAGTAAAATACTATGTTTGATGTTTTTTTATATGAAGCAAAAATGTACGGCAAAGCCGCCACTGAATCGTTTCAGCCGGGGTCGCTGCGGCGCGTTCTACGCTGTGAGTATTTATATGCGTTCCACGCCGATGGTAGCCGAAAACGCTCTAAAGCTGTGTAACTTGTGAATACCTGTGGTACGTTCATGAGAAGTAATTTCAGTCACTTCCACGGCACTCGTAATTCATTTCAAAAATGTTATTTGCGATAAATTGAGTGATTCACACTGCTGAAACACGGTGACTAAAAAGAGTATCCGTGGCTAAAAATAACATTTACTGGGCGTATTTTGTTGTTTTGTTTCAACAAACAATGAATGTATGTTATTGAGTAATATAAAACTTGTTATAATAGATATAATAAAATATTGCTTACTTCAAATATATAATATAAGTGTTGTTATTTAGTGGGAGAGCGGGTGTGAGTGATGTGTGGTAGATGTGATTGTCATGGTGGATGTATGTTCGATGTGATAAAATAAATAACACATGGGTATTCGGGCAATATCACGATTTGTTGTCTGAACTCGGGCTTTTTGTCATGACCATTCCTTAGGCTAGCAACAAATCGTGATATTACCATAAAAAGCTTGTGTTATTATTTAAATAATAAAGACAAATGATGTTTCATATTCAAACTGTAAACCGTGTTGAAATCATGTAATAATGCAGTTACCTGTCTCTAGTTGACAAGGGGGCTCAAATTCCAACACCTATATCTCAAACAATTATTGCATTACTTGGGTACAATACTAAAATTCTGATTAGTTAGGGATTAAGAAATCGAGCATACTAATTGCTTAATTTGCACAATCATCATCTTTTATCGAAACTTGGTACGTAGATGCTCTCGGGTAATCCACCGACGTGATTAGTTTAACATTGTAAACCATGCGTATTAATTACATACATTACAGTAAACATTAATTACGTAATACAAATCGACAAAGACAAGCAAACAAGAGTAATGGAAATAAAACAAAACAAAAAAGGATAATTGCTAATGCACTGCAATGAAAAAAGTTTACACACTATCAGAGATAATAGACCACTTCCGTAAATGTAATTCCAATTTGTTTTTAGATGTAGCTATATGCTTTTCAATCTCGCATGCTTCAGTTACCACTTAATGAAAATACACATCACTCGGTATACTCTTACTCATTTTACAATTATAAATATATTGCTTCCCTAAAAGTACCAAATAATTTGCCAACACTGAAAAATCAGTACAGCCTAAAATTATCTGCCTGAGGGAAAGAGCACCTGACCAAAGATGTTTTTAAATACATCACTAAGGGCAAACCAATTTTTTTGTATATTCACAATAAAAAAAGATGGTAAGTAGTTTCCGTTTCCTGATGACAGAACGAACAATTGGGACTACTAACCTTTGATGATTTCATTTTAAAAAGACACTAATTAGTAAACAAAATTGTATGTAGTAATTTAAATTGAAATTATCTTGATTGCTGTCTGTCCTAAATGGTAAAACGTAATATTTTGACATTGCAGCAAAGTTGAGTTTAAAATCTTTTGTAAAATACTCTGAACTATTTGGAATAGTTTTTGCACGAAGAAAGTTATTTTTATAAAATTTTTACTAAGTACAGATACCGTTATATTCTTACCATCAATACAAATAGTTGGCACTGAATCGTACGAAAACCTTCGGATAGGATAAGAAACATGTGATCAAGCTTCCTTCGTGTTTTTTGTAATTGCATTAAAAACACAACTCACAAGATATATTCAAGTCTGGTTAGGTTATGTTTAGCAGATAAGACAGCAATACTAACGGCTGTGTTATTTGGAAATAAATCACCAATGCAACTAATACCCTTATTGGCAATTGTAGGGAAAACACAGATTTGTTATCAATTAGGATATCCTTGTTATTCAAAATTATATGATGTGATACTTGATTTTTAATATCTAAATGTTGAAGAGTAAACCAAGCTACCAAGGCTTCACGATAATATTCGGACAGGTTGATTTTCAAATATTCAAGTCTGTAGTTACAACTAAATATTACGTTGCCTCCAACAGGTTTTAACTTTTTTAAGAATATTTTTTCCATGCATGGGTCACTGAAGGGTCAAAGTACCTTTTCAACCACATTATACAAAATATAACATAGCTTGTAAAAATATCAGGGGCTTCCAAACCACCTTCTCCTATGTCTGCGATCATAACATTGCGGGCAACCCGGTCGTGGCCTTGCCAAATAAAATTGAAACACTTTCTATTTACCTCAAGTAAAATTTTCTTTGGTACAGAGACCATAAGATACACAAACTTTGATAAGTTAAGTTTCTTTGCTTCCACAGATTCAAGGTTAACTGTAAATTTTCCATTGGCATGATTTAAAGTAACAGCCCAATTTGTATCATAGGAAACATAAACACCAACAATCATGATTGGTTCCTTAGGCCATTTAATACCAAAAGGTGTGTTATTTCGACTTTTCCAGGGCCCAAGCCCTGATACTTTTTGGAAGCAATTCAAAAGCTTAAACAAATGTAGTACAGAAGATTCATCTTGCAAAAACATGATAGGTCATCAGCAAATGTTACATCTGTTACAAGTATATCACCCAACTTAATACCTTGAATATTTTGATTTGCCCGCATGGAGATTAAAAACACTTCCAGCGCCAGAATAAACAATGTAGGGGACAAAGGGCCCCCTGTCTGACCCATTCTGAACTTTAAAATAACCCGTGGTAGAACCATTATGGATAATCGAACTTTCCACGTTACAGTAATACGATTTCACTCAACGAATCAATGATGGACCAAAATTAAAAGTTTTCAGGCAATCAAACAAATAAGCCCACTCTAAAGAATCGAGAGCTTTTTTCAAAATAAATGGCAACTAAAATACCTGGGATATTATTTTCATCAGTACTAAGAAGTACCTCCTCAATTAACCTAATTAAATCCGTGACGTCTCTCCCCTTAACGAAAGCTGATTGCGTATAGTGAATAAGTTTTGGTAAAAAACTTTTCCATCCGCTTTACAATACAAAGAGAACTAATGTTCGCATCTACATTGATTAGCGATATTGGCCGCCAATTTTTAATATATTATCTGTCTTTACCCTTTTTCTCGAACAAAGTGAGTATACTCTGGCGCTGGGCATTTGACAGACAGCCATGGTCATAGGCATAGTTAATGAAATTAAGTACATAAGAACTAGTAATAGACCAAAAAGCAACATAAAATTTTACTGGGAGACCATCGTTTCCAGGTGTCCTGCCTTTTGACATGGACAACAGGGAACGATGCGCCTCCCCTAGTGAAATGTGACCTTCACACTCACTTATTTCATCACTCGAAACTTTATAAGTTGATAGTTTGTCTATAATTATATTCATAAGTGACACAATCACGATTAGGTATTGCCAATTCCAATCTATTAAATCATGATGCACATTGTTGGCTTTTTGGTCGTCCCAAGTGAGTTGTTCCTAGATGCTCAACAAATACAAACAGTTTTCAAATACCTCCAGTGATATAATGTGAGGAACTATAAAAATCAACAAAAATAATATGACAGAACCCCACACCCTCCCAGTGGCTTTCGTTGCGTATGGAAGTTATTTTCACGAGTGATGCGGTGTTCTCTGCGGCAGTACTTTCACGAGCGAAGCATCTCGAGTTATTTCGTATTAAAGAAAGAACGTGCAAACCGGGATGGAATTTAGGTCGGAGAACCCCATTACCCATTAATATGTTCCAATATAAGTGTTACGCCCTAGCAGCGCGTGTCAGTGGAGAACGCGCCCGGAGAACGCGTGTCATTGTTTGTTTGAAATTAAAATAATTAGACGTCTAATCAGAGTCACTGTCAGAATAAATAACTCGTTGACGTTTAGTTGGGACCACGGCAGAACCAGAACTTGAACTGGACGACTATGATACACAGTTTATGTTGAAGTTAAACGTTCCGCCACAGAATTGTGCATTGGCAAACATGCCGTACAACTGCGGTACTCCACTGACGGGACGACTTTCGTCGACAGCGGTTGTCGCTTAGCTGCACGCTAAAACTTCGTGTGTGATGTTGCTTGCTGGTCGTGGATTGACTGAGTCTTGATTACCGGTTAAAATGTTGCTCTTTTGGCGTTGGTAATTTTTATTTGGAACTGAGTAACGCCGCAACGTCGCCAGCAGAAACCTGGTATCTCGATGCTGATGGTTGCGGCTGCATAGTAATCGCTAATTTTACTGCTGGTGGATCTTCTGAGAGCCCTTCAAGGTTTATAAAACTCAGTTTCCAGGTGGTCAACATACATTGAGTTCTCCCAATCGTAGTATTCCATGTGATGTACATCTGACATGCCAAAAATGTTGTTGAACGATTTGAACTGGATAAAAATAGCAGACGAAAATGTGTTTACAAAATAAAAATAGTTCGGTAGCCAATGAAAATACCATGTTCATTTGCATATCGACCGTGAAAATACCGAAAACATTATTGCATGGGTGATATGCAAATTAGTTTGGGCCAAAATAAGTGACTGCCTAAGAGTACCATTACTGTTGTTCAAATTTCATTTCACTCGGCAAGTATATTCATGTACCCCAAGGGGAAAATATCGTACTTCTAAATAGTGTTTATTCCGAAAAAAACTGTACTCCTGAAGGAACTACTTTATTTGCTCTCAGACCTCATTTGCATATGGGTTGTGGAAATACCGATTTTGATTTCAGGGACGAACCAAAATAAACTGCAGTACATATAATAATAATAAATAAGTGTAATGTTCTACAACTCATCATTAGTGACAGATATTTTCGAATGACCAATGTGTGACATTATTAATATACTCTATTGTTAATAATACACGTCAATATTTTCTATGTTGATTCCACTATTTTATCTGCAATCAAGTGACGTTTGATTTTTAATTACCTACAACAATACAATACGTTAGAGTGACAGGTCTATAGAATATAAATGTGTAATTTAATAGACACTGGTACTGGTACCGGTTGAATGTAGTGTTATTTAACTATATAACTATTTAAAACGGATTCACAGAGAACATGCCATGCGAGTTAAATATAACCGGAAAACGTTTTAAAACATTAAATGCTATCACGGAATACATGCACGCGAGCAAGTTACGTTTTATTGGAGACTATTCATACGCTATTTTAGGTTTTATGGGAGGATTAGTTAAATTTGTTTTTCGTTCACTTATTTTTTACACTATGTTTTTTTTCTATGATTTAGGTGTGCATGATTGTTTTCTTTGTTAATGATCCCTGTAGTATTTTTCTTGTGAATATAATTTGTTTCCAATTCTGTCACCTCTCCTGTAGTTACTTTACTGATGGCCAACCGCGATGTGATAAGTTCAGTGTAACGATATTGATGTAACCTGAGTCTGATGAAATGTACCTAACCGTTTTTAGTGCTCATAGTTTGTGGCTCATCAAATTGCATCTGTCAATAATTATTATAGATTTCCAAACAAATAAGTGAATTGGAAAAGCGGTATATTTTTTTTCCTACAGTAGGATCTAGAGATCATCCCACAAAAAATGCATTTAAAAAAAATGATCGCCTGTATCATAAATTTTTGAAACACACAATTCACGTGACTCTCAATGATGTGGACAATTTCTAATCTAGTTGTGTATATTGCCAAATACAATCTGGCTAATCAAAGAAGAGTGCAATATGAGTTGGTGAAAATAACACGGGTAACAAATAGTTATTGTAAACTCATACATGTACTGAATGGAATAAATATTCAAAAACAGATTGCCAATAAATTACGTCTATACTCACATGCAATCGAATAGTATAACGTTGTTGAAACACATGCATGTCAATAGTTGTAACCCAGGCGCTGACTGAAGTCACAAAAATAACTGGCAAAATGACTCAAGATGGATAACTCTAAGTTAAGCCACGAAAACCCGATAAATGTCGGTAAAATCATTGAGTTACACGATATAATACCCTTGGGTACCAAAAAATATAAACAATATTATAAGCTGTACGCCTAGCCTGTACGGGGATGTCGGCTGGTATCTAGTGTATAAAAATAGACTAGGGATGAAGGCTCCAGTGATAATACAACTGGGAAAAAAGACGAAAGATAGGACAAATTTAATCAATACAAAAATACCAGTTTGAAGAATATTTTGCCAATGAAAGTCAAAGGCCATGCCTCTAACTGTACGGGGGCTGCATTTCTTCTCTGTGTTCATTGTAGCACTCCGACACTCTTTGCTGAGTAAAAGTTCTATTTTTGGCAATTGTTATTTCAACAGTAAGAGTACTAATAATACACAATTGCAGAATTTTATATTCAAGTCATCCTGTCATTAAAGTGACACCAACAAGCGACGATTCATAATGAAAATAACGGTGTCTGAAAATCATTATCTTCAATGTAATATTATTGCAGAATATAATTTATTTCACAATACCTTTCATTTGATAGATCACATTACATTTCCGTTCATAAAATTCAAACCATCGGGGAATTTCATTATAAAAATAACAATATCTTCATTTCGAATCTACAATACCATTGCAGATTCGCAGCATTGTAGAATAATATTGGACATTAACATACCTTTTTTGATATACGCGACGTTACTTAAAAAGCATTAAAATTGTACATTCAAATATGAAATATGTTCATATAGGTAAATAGGCAAATTATGGGTAGATTACCAAAAACTATTTACTAGTTTCTAGTTTGGAAAACCTAATGTGACGACGCTGCCGTTCATTGTTGGTAACACTTCATTTCGTATTCGTATTCTACCCTGTTATTTGCATTCGAGCGATGGATATTCTTTAAATAATCATTCACAAACAACAAGGTGTGCATGTCTGGTTTATAGACATGCGCCACTAGGTTGGCATGCGTGTTCAGCTAAGTAGTGGTATATTGTATAACAATGATAACCACTATATTGGATACGTAAACGAAACATACAATATGCGATGACGATTAAATATAACCGCTCTAGTTGAATTCGGGTTCGATAATTGTTAGCCTCGATATGAGTCAAAATAGACAATCAACATATTATATTGTTTTACTCGGTTGAACACCTTATTTTTTTAAACCGTAATGTACGTGCAACATTTCTAGATATTTGATTTACAGATCATATTATATATTAATTAAGGATTTATTAGATGTGGGTATTCAACTAACATATGGTGTTCCGGAACCATGTGTTTTTACGCCAACTCCACATCGGAATAAACTTGTCTGCATTCCACAGCCTGATTTCGGTTATGCTGCAACGAATTAGCTTCCATATTTATACCTGCATTATCATTACCCAGGTGAAAGTCATGGCGTACTACAAAGTACTAAATTTCATTGAAATCCTTCGAGTGGTTCTGGAGATTTCGGTAGAATAGATACACATTCAGATAATAATGTCATATATCATTCGGAAGGTAATGCCATCCTTTTTTTCAATATCAAACATTTTACCCCTTTGATGACGTCATCAGTTAGTGGTATATTGCCGTCTGCATACTGAATAACCTATAATAAATAAAACCATTATTCAAGGAAACAGTCACAATAGCTTGAACCCGTCACTGTCAAATGTGCATGTTAGTTTTGTGAATGTTATAGTCAGTATGTTCCTGATGAGAAAAATAAGATCCAAATCCAAAGTGACTCAATACAGATTGAATTTTGTAAATCAATTGATTGGATGTTTTATATTTTTATATTTGTAGTAAGACATTAAATATTCAGATTTCAACGTAAGTTATATTTCAACCCTTTCACAGCCATTCCGTGTTTTGATCTGTTAAAGATTGAAATTACTGGTACTGTACCAAAAATAGCAAATTAAAAAAAAAATGTATTTTTTTGTTTGCATTTTACGAGTCTCTCCCACCCGCAAAAATATTACATCACTGAAAATGGACTGCTCGGACTGATCAGCACGCAACTATCCTGATAATGAAGCACAGCCTATTATTTCTACTCGTGGTAAATATTTATCCAATCAAATTACCATAAAACAATTCGCGTTACGTAAGTGTTTCGCAAACCATCGACCCAAGGTTACTAGTGTAGTATGTAGCCGTATGTAGTCATAGTACTATTACACCACTTCGTTTTTTTGCCACGATCTGTTTATTAAAGTAAAACATTTCTAGACATTTGTACCATGTGTTCCTGTTTTGATCAGTTGATCATACAATCACTATGAAGAGTAGTATGATATCGACTAAGTTAGATATTTATGCAATGTATTTAGATGGCGTATGATCACATGTCTTCAGAGATATTATAAAACTATAAAACGATCGTCCCATCATGCATTGCAGTTCGAGACCTGGACTATTATTGAATTACTTTTCATCCACAAAGATCCAACCAGTATCGCGTGTAGCCACTCTTTTACAGTACTAATTTTAGGAAACATGCGGTGTCTGTCCTCACAGGTCAAACCATTATTACACCTTGGTAGGGGTACCATTGCAATCAGGGGACACTTTACCCAAATGGTCAATCCATCGACATTTAACCTGGGTGTTATTCCAGAAAGTCACCAGTCAACGTGAAATTGAGTAATAGGTATAGTATGTGTTTGATGAAATATTACAGCCAATGGTATTTGTAGCAAAACATAGCAAAGCAAAATAATGTACAAGACTTAAATTACTAATCATCTAAACGAGCCAATAGAAACACGACATCTCATTCCATACGCAATAAAACCCTGGCAAATGAACTTGTTTGGGAGTTGTGTGATCCTGCATTATACGTTCCAATTCGACAAAGTCTCTGATAACCAAGGCTGCTTCAACGATAAGAAGAATGTTGCGTTTACTGATGGTACTCATTGCTGTAAGCGTCATTGCAGCTGCTCCCATGAAGGTATGTACACAATGAGAATTCAGGTCTAGATATTCAATTTCATTTCGATCTGTTGAGTAGAAGTAAAACGTATCTGCTTCCTTGAGTGGTCAAACATTCTTTGATTTAAATAGCCGCTACAATGTCGCTGTGATTCTATAGTACTAAGTACGTAAATTATTTCATTTTCTTTCATCATCGGGCCAATATGTCAGGGTCTAAATATGTAATTTGGTATTACATTACTTTAAACATATATGCTCACTCACAGAAGCATAACATTCTTTCAACAATTTAATTTAATGTATGTAATGTTGCATCGCTTTTATCTGATATTTTTCCGCTAACCAATTCAAAAATATACTCGTTTCTCTTTTTGAAAATATTGATTTCTCGTTCGAGATTAATAATGTAGGAAAATTAGCAACATGCACAACCACACGTTTGTGTTATATACGTATTGACTAACTAACAATCGATCGTATAAACACGTCAAAGTTTTACATCGGTATTGTGGTTAACCCCCTGTTATTGAGGTCGACATATACATTGCCAATACATACAGTGCAGTAAATCAAATTCAAAGATTAAAAATAGCTGACTTGAGTCTTTTATAATTTCAAAAATTGTTTTATGGGGCCATATCTGAAAGAAGACCAACTAAAGAAATGAAAATATTTTCTCTTCCCGTAGATATTCAAAATATTATATTTTCTGAGAGTTCTTAACCCGAGTGCAATGATAATGTATGTGAGCAAGTTCTACTGCGAGGTCAATGAAATCTACTGTTGGTAACACACGCCATTATTTTGTATGCGTATTCTGACCGGTGTGTCTGCATCAAGCGACTTCTCCATTTTAAGTAACTATAAACAATGAGGCGTGGACCATTAGGTTTACATGCGTGTTAAAGCTAAGTATAGGTATGACGACAAATTGTGATGGTAGTGGTAATAACTATACTAGAAATAAAGCCGCATAAACGTACAACACACGATGGTAGTTAAATAAAACAGCCCCTGGTTGAGTATGTATTCGATCAGTAAAATGTATGCACGTCTTTATCAAAACTGATTCAAAAAAATTTCTAGCTTTACTCGTTTATAAAAAATGTATTTTTTTTAAAGTATTACAGTGCTACAAAGTATCACAGTAGATATATTTATTATTGAGAATTGATAAGATTGCATAATGCGCTGTTATATTTTATATAAACAATGATATCGCAGGACCCAATGTACACTTGGCAATGTTCAAATGACACCATTTCAGTGATTCAACTGCCTTTTACACAGTGTTTCATGATAACGACACTATGATTGTGTCTCAACGAAGGACACGCTTTAATGGCCTCATAACATACAAACTTCACAATTCACCTTTCTATTCTGTGACTCAAAAAAAATTAGTGACTCTTTATTTGGGTTATCAGAAGTGGAGTACAAAACATATTGCTGACATACACGGAGTTTGGTCAGATCTTTGACGAATGAACATCGTTCGTTTGTACATCCGCCGCTTACCAACAACAGTCTGTTGTACAATAACACTCTTCTTGAATTATAAATATAACAAGATTTTAAAATCATTATTAGACTTAGTTGAAGAAACTTTATTTGAGTGGGTAAAAGATATTAGTAAAATGCGTTTGTATGGGTTTTCTAGTAGTATTGATTGAGTGGTCAATTTATGGACGTGACTAAATTTTAACAAAAATGACTGCAACGCAAATTAGGATGCATGAATCTATTATTTGTGACAATATCTCATGTTTCTTAAATTCATTTGATGATTCTATCTATATTACATACGTGGTTTTAATAACGTCTTATAACAAATTGTGGATCGTCACTGCCTGTCAACAAATATAAGAAATCAGGTTACTACTATTACTAATTTTGTTTAAATGTTTTTTTTTGTGCCAGGCGACAGTTCAGGACATTGAATGTCACTGTTGTCTCTCCTGACTTTTTTGTGTGTGCAAGTTGCAAGTGCTGACATATAGTGCATTTTGCCACAGAAGCCATATTCATGTTTTGGGACTACACACATATCAGGACTGTGCGGCAATCTTTATATCAAATGGCAATTTACGGGGCTGTCCTGGCGTCAACCAGACTCTGTCGAACACAAGTACCTTCAGAACTTAGCCAATGTTCCCCCAAAGTCGCATTCATTAGTGAATGAATCTCGAATTGGCCTTCCAAATGTGTCTGTGGCTCACTCACCTCAAGCTTTTATGTGTTCAGCATAAGATTGGATTTGAACTTGGGTCTACCGATCATGAGTCCGATGCAGCACCCTGTCGCATACGACTTATTTACCACTTCTGTGTCATTGAGAATGTTTTTGAACCGTACTGTGTCTGGGTGGAATATTCTAGATTTTTTTAGAAACTGGTTGAATGGGTAATAGAACACTGTAGGAGGCAATAGAAGGTAATGGAACATTCTTGAAATTTATAGTAAATTCCAGACACATTATGTATGCTGATGTAATGGTCTATTTATATACAGTGTGGGTATATATAGGGGAGTTGTTCAGCACTGAGTTCAGATCGGAGATCTCGTTGAATTGTATTGGAGTTTAAGTATCTAGTTATTGGAGTAGTGGAGTTTTACCGGGTTATTGTACTTGATGTTTGCAGAGTATAATAATACCACTACCAGTTGAAACCTCATTTGTTGGCTCCGTGTTCGTATTTTATCATCGCCGCCAGGGAAGTCTTTCTGTTACTGTTGCCATTTTGGTATTTGAACCATCACACCTGTACTATACCAATTACAGTAATATTACGTTGCGTGCGACACACCCACTATACTACCAGTGACCATTTTGCTTGATGATAATATTGCTCTTATCACTTATTTATCAACAATATGAAGATAAATTGGATTGCCAAACCAACACAAAGATTGTATAAGTAATTGTGCATAATAGTGTGTTCACTCCAATAAGTTTCAGAAACCTGTTCTATTTGATGTGGTGTGTTATAAAATATGCATTATAAGATGTTACATTAATATTTATATGTGTATATACATTGACACATACCATGTTTACATATCTGTGTTTTATATTTTCACAGAGGTGTGTGTGCCTAGGTATGTATACTTGTATATTTTTCGTATATTTTTATATAATCAGGCACTCAACGAATCAAACGTACATCAAGTAGCTAGTCCAGAACGACAATTTGCAATGACAGACATAGAGTATGTTTAGAATTTTTAAAATATGGTCAGAGTTAAATACAGAATAATTCTAACATCAGGTAATATCCATTCAATCTGACCTTATGATGTCTTCTCCCAACATAACTATCAATCCATCCATCCATATACCCAGCCATGCCACAACATTAAGATGGATGACGTTTCAATAGCTTACATTATACCAATCAAACTATCATTCCATCTACATCTATCTATATACCCATCCGTGCCATTATATCAATTCACCAATCATTGTATACTAATAACATAGAAATATATTTTATTTTTATATGGTGGATAACAGAAGATATACCTGGATATTGGCTACTTGGTGAAGGTGATATGCCTGCTGAGGAACATACAGATGGTAAGGCACCCTGTTTCCTACCTTTCTAACCATCCGTTTTACCCATCCGCCAATATAATCCTTCAATATTAAGATTCAAATAATTAAATTAAATGCAAACGAATTATGTGATCTTTAAAAATGTTTCGAACATTTCTAAATCCGATAATAAAATGAGTTTTAAAATCTAAGGAAATTTGTGGAGCAAAATTAAAGTAAAGTCTCTAATCATTTAATGATGATTATTTTTACAGGTGGATCTTCGTTTCATACAAGTAAGTTGCCTTCAATATTAAGATTCAAATAATTAAATTAAATGCAAACGAATTATGTGATCTTTAAAAACGTTTTGAACATTTCTAAATCCGATAATAAAATGAGTTTTAAAATCTAAGGAAATTTGTGGAGCAAAATTAAAATAAAGTCTCTAATCATTTAATGTTGATTATTTTTACAGGTGGATCTTCGATTAATACAAGTAAGTTGCCTGCTTTACTTAATATATTCAGTACTAGTTTTGATTATTTAGGGAATGTATATGAAAATAAATAATATGTAAGATTTGTTGTTAAGCATACCATGTAAATGAGGAGAATATTTTAAAATAATCCACCAACAAATAGGGATTTAGATAATATGTCTACCAAATTTAATAAAAAGGATGCCTCCGCTATGTGACACTTATATTGTTCATTTTCTATATATAACAATAAAGTACATAGTGGTTAAAATATGTCCGAGCTTGCATTCCTAAAATGATAAATGTTTGGTAGAACATTATATGAAATTTAAATTCAAATTTTGATTTCGCAGAAGTATCTCAATCGAGCTACCTAACTAATATACACCAAACAGTAAACATTGTCGGAACTGCATCCATATCCAGACAGATTCAATACGGGGTGCCCCAGGGATCAATATTAGGGCCTTTACTTTTTCTTCTCTACATGAATAATATTAACCACTCTACTGATGTTTTAAATTTCCGCCTCTTTGCAGATGATACACATTTATTTAAATTCATGCAAACTAACTCTATTGATCTTTCTAATATCAACAATGATTTTGGAAACGTTTTACAGTGGTGCAATGCTAATAAATTAACAATTAATGTAGAAAAAACAAACTATATGATCCTGAAAACTTCGCAAAGAAACGTAAAAATGCGGGGACAGCTCGCAATCATCGATAGAAGTTGTGTGTAAAGCCACTTATCTGGGAGTAACCAATGACCCATGCCTAAATTGTGAAAACCATTAGTCCCAAAGTGGGCATAATATCTCGCATTCGTCACTATGTTCCCAGATCAATTCTCATCCTTTTTTTGCAAAACACTTATTCTCCCACACTTAATGCACTGTATTGAAATCTGGGGGAAACACATACCCAACACTTCTTGAAACAGTTCTGCTCTTACAAAAAAAGTTGTGCGCCTTATCACCTTCTCGCACTTTAAAGCACATTCTGCTCCTCTTTTTATCCAATTACGCATACTTGATATTCACAAACTTTGTAAATTACAAACCTGCCTATTTATCTTCGACCTTAAACACAACAGATATGCACATAGCCTCAATAAGTATGTTACTGATTACCCACATTGCTATCCCACAAGGTCAGTGTCTAGTGGTCAATTCCTGTTGCTCAACTTAAAGTTTCACAACATAATTTTAAATTTGCTGCTGTAAAACACTGGAATTCAGACTCCTTCAAAAATATCACCAACAGAAACAAATTTAAATATAAAATAAAACATTATTTGCTTTGTTAAATTCCTCGATTACCTCCCATTTCTCTTCATTTTTTTCTTTTCTTCTGCATATACATTTTTTGTACCAGTAGTTCGTTTATATTATTATTATACATAATATTTTTGTCATTTTTCATATCTAAACCATATAGATTACCTTTTAATTTTCGTTATGAAAATAGTAATATTTCTTTACTAGTAAATTGTCAATTTCTACTTGATAGTCTGGGCCATAGACTGAACTAGTCCATAAGGACTATTTCCATGGTCGCCACCAGAATTACTACTATTGCATTTTGTTTATAAGTTCCGTAATAATGGTCATTCTGGTGAAATAAATACATAAAAAAAATACATCTGTCATACACCGTAATGATTATGTTAGATCTCAGATTGCCGAGGGTCTTTATTACTTTGTATTACTTATAATTGATTTACTGCAAATAATTTCTCAATTTCAAGTAAACGTTTAGCTTAATCTTTTCTATATGCATTGATCTGCTGTATTAAATATAAAGTTATTCCCAATACATTTGTAATGTTCTGTATGTCTGTTCATCTTGTTTATATTACGGCAACATCTTGACATGTTCACAGTATTGTTCGATTTGTTGTTTGAGTAAAAAGAAAATGATGTCATCTTGTAAATATTTGTCGATATTTAATAAACACAAATATTGTTGTGGCATAGAGATTTGGGTTCGTCAGATCAGGAGGACTACGAATTGAATGTAGTGGTCCGGCTTGGATATATGTTCCAATTTACTTACGCTAAATATGGTTCTTGGGGGCCTTAACCTCTTTTTTGTCAAGGTCATACCGAATACACTAAACTAACTTATGTATTGACACGTGATGACAAGTGTTTTTTATCATCATAATACTTTAATAATTGTTTTACAAATAAGTTTACTTTCCCTAGTTGCAAATATGACAACATTTTGTTTAATTTCTACTATACATTGATCTGTTTTGTTTAATATAAAGTTATACCATACTCATACTCTTGTAATACTTATTCATCTTGTCCCTGTTTGTTTCTATCACAGCAATATTCTCAAATCTAACAGTATTAACCTAAACACATCTTTAGTATTTGATTTTTTTTAGTTTCTGTAAAAAATGATGTTGTGATCATGTAAATATTTGGTTTTTAGAAATGTATCACACGTATTGCTAATAAAATATATATTTTCTTTTTTGTGGCATACAGATTTGGGTACGTTAGATGTAAGTGATAGGCTATCACAAGGACTAAAAATTGAATCCAGTGACTCCGATATTGTTATAGATCCTATTTTTTCTGCACTTAACACAGCCAGTAATTTATATCAAGTTTTACACGGAATGATGGAAGCAGAGGAAGATGCAGCCATCAGGCAGGCACTGGCCGGTAAGACTGATCGTTGCGTTTATGTAAATCTGGTTGCACGCGTGCTAAAGAATCACATATATCGCTACCTGTTTCATTCTACTGTTGTTATTGAAAACCAATATTTTCTACTTTTATTCGTTGGATGACAGACATGCTTGCACGTGTGAGTAACTCAACTTCACCTGTTACGGAGGATGAAATAAATCGTCAGATTAGAATATACCAAGATTACATAAGCTTTCTTCAGGTATATTCAATGGCTCAGTCACATCTTAGCTTTGTGCTTGAAAGAAAGCAAGACCTAGAAGACTACAACACCAATGATGATCCAGCCATTGAAGATGAACTGGCACGGATTGAGTCAGAAATTGAGCAATACCGCCAAGCTGTCGACCAGGCTAAAGGTGAGTTTGTAAAAGTCACCAGTAGAGGTGCGTATGGCACCTCAGACTGGTCAACTGTCATCGCATATTACGTCACATGTTATTCTAGGCAAAATAATTATAATTAAAATTGATATATTGATTTGAAGGGACATTTCTAGCAATGTTCTACTGTTTGATGACAAGGGCGAGAAGTAAATTAATTATATAATTCTATCAGTTTAAAATCAAAACGTTTTTTTTTTTTTTTTGATGTGATAACAATTTGCAATTATGAATGACAATTTATAACCCGGATACAATACGCTACTATGACACATGAATATTTATTATTTGTTTTCAGAAACAATCATCAACGCTTTTCCATCGAAAAAGTGAACATGATAACAGTTATGTATCATTTTTGACGATAAATATTAAATGGAAATCTCATATACTATATATTTAAGCTTCCTTCGTCTTTGGTTATGTCAAATTATAATGTCAATTTCGACAAGCTTCAATATTATGTAAAGTTGCAAAAGAAGATTGAGCATGTAATTTTAAATGTAATACTTGAAGAATTTGATTTCCGGGCTGCTAATAAAGGGTGATAATATGCATATAAAATGTAAAGTTGTTGTGAATTACTACATGCTTGTAATCAATAAGCGTCAATATTAACTGTAACAGAACTGTTATACATGATAATAGAATATATTTCGTAATGTTTATTCAATTATGCTCTTGATGATAGAATAGACTGTCAACAGTCCTCAAGCCTAATATGTTTGTATATTTAATATTAATTTAATGGCGTAGGTATTTCAGTGAAAGCAGGAGGCACGAGGACTCTTAGCACTCTTAAATGATCTCACACGACAATATATGGTTTCTCACCGGTACTAACATGCCCCACCAATTATTGAAACCTAGCTCATCGTGTGCCTGCATGCCAGTTGCACTACTCACGAAATGCTGGTTTATTGTGTTGATAGAAGACCGTGATCAGACTGACTGCGAGTGGGGTTGTTAGCTACATTTATGGATGGGAAGTATAATTGTAATGTATATAGATTATTTTTTGTAGACTTGTGGATGTCACTAAAATAGAGTGCGTGTAACTATGATGTGGTTAATTCTCGTGTTATTAAATCTTCATCTGATGTACCAGAGATCACGAAGTTCGCCACCTTCTCACTGAAAAAGGCACACACACAGGTAGAATATGTGTCAACTTCTAGACTTAGTCACGTTGTGGACAGCCCCTAACAGCAACCTGACTCGTGCAGAAACAGGGACGTGGAGCCCCTGTGACTATAGACTAGGACTCTGTTTAAAAAACTCAACCAATTACAATGAAGTATAAAGTCTTTAAGGCATAAATATAAATATATATACCATAGTTCTAGGCGCAGTTGAATACCTGTGCGATATATTATATCTCAGGCAGAGATTTAGACGACACCGCCATATCGAACAGGTATATCGAATTTTGATTTGGGCCATACCATTTCAAGCTGCAGGGTGTCTAAACAATGACTCAACAAACAATAAACACATCTTCCACCCACCACAAACATTTTAGCCATAATTGAACAACCAAGAAAGCAACAAATATCAGGCTGCATCCCGAAAACAACGAGATAGCACATTACAACAAGTCATTACAAATATGAAATCCTCCACCCCTTCCAGAACACCATACAGCAAGCCAATAGACGCACCTGACTCATCAAACTTTTGATCAACCACTCATTCTAATTGTTGTTGAGTGAGGGCGCTATTTACTAATGAGAGGATTTTGTTTAAAGAATTAAACAGATAGATATATACACACGAAGTATTTAACACGTCATATATGTTGATTAATTACTCTCTATATTAAGAAACTATACATACCATATTGTCAGAAATAGTTCCAGTCAATGATTTCAGTTCCGTTCAAGGCGCCGCAACGGTCTAAATGGTGACAGATTATGGAAAGGTGATGAATGATATAAACAAGCTGTACACTGGCAAATAGCTATCATGTCGTATCAGTGACCCATCTGACACATAGAAATAAATCATGACGTAACTATTTAAACTAGTTTGACAGAGGTTACTCACGAAATCAGGTATAAGGCTTCAGCGGTTTTCAAAATGTCAATAATTTAATTAATTGAAAATGAACAATACCCTTGAATGGAATATACGAGGCTTTGAACTGTTCGTCACAGGTTGGCCATGGTCGCCAGGGAAATTCAACTCATCAATGATGTACTATTCAGAATATATTGCAGTGTGCTTATTAATGCATGTAAATCAATAGTGTACTATAGTGGGATGAACACAACGTCAACACAGTTATCGATTCATATATTCCTACTATAGGTACATACCTATTGCCCATGCAATATGTAGTATAATGGTCTCTCCAATGATGCATTGTAAAACCATGAAAAACAAACATGTACCCACCCACACATGCGGGCAGCTACAAACCAACAAACACATGCACTGAACAATCTGAGAACACTATTCATTCATTAAGCCCCAATTTTGTGTCTGCTATTCAGTCACTTTGGTTTTTAATCATAAATTATAACCTTCTACTCCCAATGGGAATGCTAAACTTCAAATTTGTAAAAAAGTTCTTTTCGTATGGTGAAATATATTAAGACTATGTGACGAATTATAAAACGAATGACGTACTAGTGGTTTAACTTAGAACGAAAACATACAGAAGCTTACAGTGCATAACATATGGCTGATGATTACTTTTTTAGTGAGAGAAAGTAAACACCTATATCAAACACTCACAAAAACATACTACTAGTAATTTGCATAAGTTGACCTATTCCCATGGTGGATTCACTGTATTATATTTGTTTTCATTACAGTAAAAATGTGAAAAAAGACCACTCATTAAGGATTGTAAAAGATCTTGGGTACACAAATACTGTTGAACATTGTCAATTGTAAACATGAAAAACTCAGCCATGACAAAGCATCACCCATCACAATATAAGTAAGTTTGATGATGATTGAAATTATGTGCCTGTAGGATACATGCAAGTGTTGTTAACATTTTACTAACTGTAGTATTACTATTTCCATGGGAACGAGTAAATCGTAAGCATTATGTATAAAACATCTGAATATAGCATTAAATAAACCATTACATAGTTACCATACATGACCTCAGCCTCATAAGTTATTTACACAAGCTACACAACGTATTGTGCATTATTACATATGTACTGCAGTTTATTTTAATTCGTCCCTAAAATCAAAATTAGTATTCCCACACTCTATGTGCAAATGAGGTCTGAGGGCAAACAAATTAGTCCTTTCAGGAGTAACGTTTTTCGAAACATAGCAGAAATAAACAATATTTAGAAGTACGACATTTTCCCCTTGGGATGAATTTACTTCCTGAGTGAAATGAAATTTGAACAACAGTAATGTTACTTTTAGGCAGTCGCCTATTTTGACTAAAACTAATTTGCATATCACCTATGCTATAATATAATGTTTTTGGCATTTTCACCGTCCATATGCAAATGAACACGGTATTTCCATTGGCTACCGAACTATTTTTATTTTGTAAACACATTTTCGTCTGCTATTTTTATCCGGTTCAAATCGTTCAGCAAAAGTTTTGGCATATTACTTCACATGAAATACTACGATTGGAAAATTTAATATATGTTGACCACCTGAAAACAGTTTACAGTAAAATCAGCGATTGCTATGGAACCGCAACCTTCAACACCGAGATACCAGGACGTTTCTGCTGGCGACGTTGTAGCGTTACTCAGTTCCAAAAAAAGATTACCATCGCAAAATGAGCAACATTTTAACGGGTAACCAAGACTCATTCGATCTATGACGACCGCTGTCGACGAAAGTCATCCCGTAAGTAGAGCACCGCTGTTGCACGGCATGTTTGCCAATGCATAATTCTGTGGAAGAACTTTTAACTTCAACATAAACTGTGTATCATAGTCGTTCAGTTCAAGTTCTGGTTCTGTTGTAGCCTCAACTAAACGTTCACGAGTTATTTATTTGGACAGTGACCCAGAATAGATTATTTTTATTTTCGCGTTCTACACTGACACGCGTTGCTAGGACGTAACACTATCCTGAAATATATTAATGGGCAATGGGGTTTCCCGACCTAAATTCCCTCCCGGTTTGTTGCACGTTCTTTCTTTAATATGAAATAATTAAATATGGAACATATGTAATAATAACAGGACCCTACACCATCGTGTAGCTTAGCGTCGCTCATGAAAGTACGGCCACAGATTACACCACATCACTCGTGAAAATAACTTATATTCGCAACGAAAGCCACGGGGAGGGTGTTGGGTTCTGTCATATTACCATATACTTCTATAGCCCGCCCTCGTAACGCTATGGGAAGTGCGCCCTCATATAAGGGCATTAAAATCTTGAATCACGCCACAATCAAAACGCGTTACTCTAAATTACATCGTGTGTTTTAGGCCACGGCGTGGTAAATTTATAATTACTTAACGTATATGATAAAACATTAATGCACTGGTTACGGCTTTTGCTGCCCACGGTCGTACGACTTATACGCACGTCCTCGGATCGCAAAATGCGTATCCAGTTCACAAAAAATAATCGCAAATCGCAATTGCCAAACAAAATGTACCTAATTTAGTCTGATTATAAATTGGCCATTATTAAGTAATGTGATCATACAAAGGCATAATTATACACGAATCTTAAAATTTATATTTGTTAAAATGGGTGTATCATATAGTTATTTGTAAAACAGTAATGTCATCTGATTAAATTAGATGGAACATTGTGTGAAACATTGGTTGATTTTTGAATTGGTCAGACAGACATATTTTCAATAAAATGAATAGATACGCAAAGGTGGAATGATATTTGTCTGCAAGCAATCCTAAGCTTCGTATACAATGTACAAATGTATTTCCTATAGCGTTACGAGGCCGGGCAATACACGGTGAATGATAATGCATAATATGCTGTATGGCCTATGAGTTATTTTATTTTCTGTTTTTTTTGTTTTCTTTCCAAAACGGGAAGTTTACATTTCGCCATTGATGGCGCTATCAATTTTTTTCTTACATAGTTTTCTATGTGTTGGCTTTGGTTACAATGGTTTCCCCATTTTCTTACTTTTAACATTTATAGAACTAAAGCCCTCTACAAAAAAGTAGTCCATGCTTGGTAGGATTGTTGGAATGCAGCGTTTTTCTCTTTTCAAATTGGGTTACGTTTCAATGTATGATAACGGAGATGCTATTCCCGAAGAATATATTGTTATTTGATGTAAATTTTCATCATTATCTATTCATCTTCCACGACTAGAGAAATTCAATATGGCCTGGTGGTCAACAGAGGAAAAACATAATATAGAATAAAATAAATACTCTACGCGCCTGTCTAGTATATTCAATACTTATAAATAATTATTTTTCCTTGGTCTAAAGAGTTGATGATTAAACGCTATTTGTAATTAGATGGTTGCGTACTACTATGCAATATTTGCTCTCTTGTTTTTATACCATTTTCAAAGACTTAATTGAAAGCGTGTGAAATTAGTTTGAACAATATTTGTTTCTGTTACTTAAACTGCAGATTGTTTTTATTTTTCATAATCCACCACGGAGTGCCTAATGAGGCCCTCTATAGTTGAGATTAGTTTCTTTAATGCTAATTGTTTTTAACACATTCCAAAATTCATGAGTGCTGATTTTCTTCGCCGCATGTATACATGAAGACTTTTGACAGCTGTCGGATGTATTATATAGCATCAAAATAGTCCTACGACTCATTTTACAAGGCCACTTACTTCGTGGCTCACACTTTTGGTGGGACAGTCACTATGTAGTTTATGGTACCAATTTGCGACATTGTGTGCAAACAATTGTAGCCATATTGTTCCTGGCTTTGAATATATGAATTGACCTCTAATTCCTGCAGCTGTTGCAAAATTCAATAATTTTTGATTTTTCTGGCATATTTGTCTGTTTATTATGTATATAGTGCACCAAAGAGCCACTGTCATGCTGACCGACTGTTAAATATAATAACTTGGACTTCAGTCTCAATGATGAGACTGATGTTTTGAAAATTGATATGCTATTTGTAATATATAGTATGGACTGTACGTTTTTCTTGTTTACCAGAAGTGACATGATATTATAGCTGTAATGTACCTGATTATGTATAATTGTCACATTGGTGGGTGGTTATTAGATCATGGTTGAGAGATTTAAATATTTAATTTAACTAATTTAATTCGAAATTGCAGGGTCAATTATAATAAATAAATTTATCATTAAATTTTTAAGTCTAACTAATAAAATCAATACATATACGATGTTAATAATTCGTTCTATTCCTATGTTGGGAAACCAATGTTTAAGAAACACCAAACAAACACATTTTCGGCGTATTAATCAGTGCACCAGACACATCAGAAGCATTGTTTGGGGTGTTAGTATGACACTAATATAACGAATGACTCAAAAAACTCGAAGTCTTCCACAACTAATGTCTCTGTAGAATTTTAACAATAAGAATACCAAACAGAAAACTGGCAGCATATCGATGGATTGCATTATTTGTATACATACTCAGAATGAAACAAGAAAGTATCCTGGATATCTTTGATATGGACTCCATCAGGCAACAAAAAACCTAAACGCTCTAAAACAACACGTCACAGAACTGTTTCAGCAGAGCTAGTAGACATGGAACTGGCATCAAAACACGCCACACAAGGCAACAAGTCAACCATTTGGAATTGCTGTCCAGCATATTTCTGTCCTGAATTTGCGACTAATAGCACTTTTCTTTTCTTTTTTGGGGTGGAGTATTGTATTTCAAGATATAATTTGTTCTATTAGGTGGAGTCTATTGCTTTTGGTAGAGTTTTATAAATATACTTTAAACCAAGCAAAATATTAAAATTTGTAGTAATATGACGTATTAAAATCTATCATCATTGGTATGTTGAGCCATGCAAAATATTCACATTGTTGCTAAATGGTTCCAAAATTAAGTGAGATTCGAGATTTTTGACACAAGAGAATACATCATGGGAACGCAGAAATAAAAAATGTTTAAGACAAATTTAACGAACTTCTTTGTGTGGGTCCAGTCAAACATTATTCATGTTTTTTTATTGTTAGAGGATGCTTAAGCGCGTAATCGTTCATTTAGAATTTGCGTTTCCTAATATTACAAGATGAAAATACACCGTCAAATACCGCAAAATTACGACACTCTGTAACTTATGGCGTTACGTGACAGATGTATAACATATATAACACATATATCACGACATTCTGTTTATTAGTATTACAAAGATATCTCGAAATATGCACGAATACGGTACAGATCATTTGCATACTATGAGGCACCCTTAATAATGATTCCATAGTTATACCTATTTCTGACCCAGAAGACGATGTGTATAACACAAAATTGTACAATATTTGAAATACCACGTATCTTAATAAGGCAGGACGCACAAGGGTGACATACTATCATAATCACCATGTATTCATTGCTAAAACAATTATTCCCAAAATCAGTTTATTCGCCATTATAATAGATCAAAAATGAGTAAAAGAAAAACAACAGTTTGCATTTACAATAAAGTAAAATAAGAATATGAGGACAGAAAATATATTTGAAGTACCATACAAAGCAGACTGAAAGTATCATATCACATATTTGTGCATTATTCGTTCCTCGTATTTATGTATAGTTGTCATATTAACATTTGTACTGAATTTATATGTATGAAAATCGTGGAAGGTACATGAATTGAATTTAAGGAATCAATCCCAACACCAGAGCAGTAAAAGCTGTCTCAGTTGCATGCCTTTATCCTTTTTCATCTTCTGATTTCGCAATTAGGTGATATCATTTTTACCTAAGTGTCTTTGATCATTACAGATATATTCTATGGACTCACCCCTACGTAAGTAGATTTAATACTTTTGTTACTTAAACATAAACTGTCATAAGCCAATTCATATACTTATCCATGTTATCATATTGATTATTCAATTCACTTTTTTCGTCATACATCCATCCAACCATCCACATACCCCCATTTAAGCACACTATCGACTCCATTATATCTTGTCAACAGTTCATGCACAAACATACATATCCAGTCATGTATTTATTGGCTATTGTCAATAACTTGGCTTGTGTAAACTATTTGTGGTACAACATGCGTGTGCTCACTCTTGGTTATCATCATACTACTCTCCTAACTGTTTGACTATTGCTTTATTCATAACCGACAGCATTTATCTTAATGGTTCAATTTGCTACTGTGCTGCTTTGCAATACATCTATGTTATCAACTGCTCGTTTTATCTTGTTTTTTAGTTTGCTTCTTGAGAGTTTGTACCGATATAGACGTTTAATATTATATTTATGATTAGTTGTGTGAGTAACTAACTTTGTGGCAATGTATTACGCATATTTATAGTTTATAGTGATGCTGAATATAATATTTATTTCCTTGTTTGTGTCACTTACAGGTCCATCGAGTAATTTAGAGGATGCGATGAGTAGACTATCTGAAGGCTATAGAATTGGTGAATCAGGCGATGTGTCCATCTCTAATGGGGATTCCGATATTAATCAAATCGTTAGGTTACAAGACCGATTGCAATCATGGCAGAAATCAATAAATGATGCAGATATCAATCAGGCGTTTTCTGGTAAGTGACATGCTACTGCTTTGTGTTAATTCTGTCTCATTTACAGGCACACATCAACTTTTTTTTGTTTCATTGTTTTGCGGTTAACTGAAACAAACATTTTCTATTTCAATTTAATGACCGACAGCTGTTCTTTCTGCAAGGCACTCGCCCTCGGAAGTTTCGAAATTGGGTGGAATGTACAACGATTTACTGTCATACCTCGAGGTATATTACAAGGCTAAGTGGAATCTACAATCGTTGGTTGGCCGAAAGAACGCTCTGGAAAGGCTAAACTCAAATGATCAACATGTACAAGAAGAGCTAGAAAAAAATGAGAGAGAAGTTGAGAAATACCAACAAATAGCTGACATGTACAAAGGTGAGTTTGTTCCAACTCAGCCACCTAGTGGTAGTGTTCATGGCACGACACAAAGACTGCAAGTGAATCGCAGTCTGGAAAACAATATGCAATACAACGATATACTTAAATCAGATTACCAAAAAAAACGTTATCCAATTTAATTGGATAAATAAATTGTATTGTTCTTGATATACAAATTATTTATGTACATATATGTATATACATATTGTTTTCGAATCAATCAATATTTTTATTACTGTTGGTATAACTATATCTGGGTTACATAACTGTCACCGTCAATCTATTTTATTAGAAAAATGAAATTATATTATTGATCAGAAATCAATTTGCATATTCAAACCCAGGAACAAAACTACATTTGTCTGCAAACAATGGCGGCTTTTAAAAACAAGTCATAAATCTGTCTTGATGCATAATACATCAAACAGTTATCAATTGACTTCAATTCAAACACGTATTTCGTAATAACGCCCTCTGCAGCCAAAAGGAAATTATGAAAACGTTCTCAACTAGAAAGACTCTGTCAACAACTATTTGTTTTGATAGTTCTCGAGAACAAAATGTGTTAGCTGTACCATCTTTCTCATATTAATTAATGCTAAATCACAAATTCTTAGCATTAGATTGGGATTAAATCTTTACACTGAATTATTCTATCATTAAAATTTAAAACAATCCATATTAATTATTTTTGGCAACTAAAAGTGTGTAGCACAATGAACGCCAACATTTACTTTACACAACAGCACACAGTATGTATATTGACACGTGACGTTTTTTCTTTTCTTTCAGGGCGAATTGTCAATGCCGCCCCATAGAAAAAATGAGCAAAATATGAGATATGTATCATTCTCTGGCGATATATTTGAAGATATCTCATTATATATTTTATAGCTTTAGATTTCATTCGTCTTGGGCTTGTATTGCCAATTTTGACCATATATGAATAATATCAAGTATGTAGTTCTGATATAGTGAATAATATTAAATAAGTCATTGTAAATGCATTATATGTATTTTCTTCATCGGGTTGATAATAAAGGGTGAAAATGCAATGGTGTTCTTTTCTTTGACTGATTTAACATACATGTTAAAAGTCTATGACAAATCAATGTACTAGGACAGTATAAATGTAAACAAATTTAATTTCTTCAAAATGTTGGCTTCATTAAACCATACAGGATCGAGCCTGGCGACAGTTGCGACGTATTTCAATGGCCACCAGTTCAATTTAGTAATTGTTACTAATCCACAATTGTTAGTAGACGAGACAGAGCAGCAATCTTAACTTACTGATGTATGGTGTGGAAGGTCCAGACTATGGCATTTGTATCCTTGAATTTTTTTAGAATTTACATATGAGCCAGGAGTTTGATAATTTTAAAGATGGTGGGTGTTCTCAAAATTTTGCAGAAATGTGCAAATCATAAAACACTCATATATGAGGGCTGATGTGTCGGATGCCATAAAATAAGATTAACTTAAAATGATCCAATTTCCTGTAACCTACTCGCATCTAGCGAGATTAATATTAAAATGGTGCAAAGTATTGTGACATAAATAGGTTATAGTAAGTCTAACTTTATTTGGTGAAGTATTTTTTTTTATATTCAGTCTCAAACTAGTGAAGTTTTTCAGCCAGTTAGCCAACCGACTCAAAAGTTCCACTTTCTAACTTAAAAGCTGAAATAAAAAGAAGAGCATTATTGTATGAATACTTCGGGCAGTATGAATGCAAAGAAGGCTAAAATAAAAGACCATTTTCCGTTCACTGCGTGTTATGTGTGAAATCGAACGTAGACAATAGGATACAAAAGGTCATAGCGTCGTGGTGGCGACAAACATCGCATTGGATTCAAAAAAAGCGAACATATTTGGGGGATATTTCCATGCTTTCCATATTTCCTATATTTTAATATTGTGCTGTACACATTTGGGTATTCAAACGCATTATTCGATGTTAGTTATTCGAGTTTAAAATCAAATCGTTCAATCCTTGCGGCATGCGTTCGGCGCGTCTTTCACGTAACTCGTGAAATCTCGCAGTTGAACGGAAAATCACCAACTAGTATTACATATATATTTAAGAGTCACGTGAAATTCAGCTGTGAATGGGTCAGCCATAAATTATAAATGTCCCAAAATAAAGATGTATCTGTATTTTATGACAAATATTAACTCCAAAATCACAATATATGTTTAAATTTAAAATTGCAAAAAGCGATTTTCTATAATAAATTTTGGTCCGTACCTTAAGTTCACTTCAAATATATTGGGCGGATTTCTTTTATAATAAAATGTGCAGACATTTATATAGGCTAAACTAGATGAACACATTATATTTATAATGTTATATATTAGTATTTGTAATTGTTTTAGTATAAATTTCAAATGGCTGTTAAAAACAGCTATGGCAAAGGCTAAGCAGGAAATGCCATCTGTAGAAAGAGTATCGTTTGTGTGTAGGACAATCGAGCAATGATTGAAGGAAACCCGCACGGGTAATAGCCAATTAATGTTTCTATTTTGGATTTCCATGAAGTAATAGGTTTTTTAAAGATAGATGTTTTATGAATATTTGATAAATTTGATAAATTAAGAGCCTTCATGAAAATTACTGTAGCCATTGAATATGCCTATATAGTGCAGAGTGCGTGCATGTATACATTTTCTTGAGGATGCGAGTTTTATTAAGCTTCAGAATAGTATTGATAGTACAGTTGTCATGTATCGCAATAGTACGACATATATTATATATATATATATATATATATATATATATATATATATATATATATATATATATATATATATATATATATATATATATATATATATATATATACGAGTAGTGAAAATATTTACTTAGTTTACAATTAGTTCTGTTAAAATAATAATGTTTTCATTGATGGTTGCCAGTGCGTCATTGCAACACCGTATATCCATGAAGCGCTGTAGACTCGATGTATGTTAATAGTAGATGAATTCACCACGAATCCTGAAGCACAGTCTTTGTTTGAATATTTGTACAGCATCGGTAGAGCCATCTCCATTAAGTGCGTTGCGTCGAGATAGGTGTATTGACATTTTTGCAGTTGACATTACAAAGTTTAAAAGTGCATCTGCATGTTTTTCGACATATAGACTTTTTTGGGTGGGGCAGGCGGACCAAGTATGTACCACCAGTGAAGAGGGTTAAAGTCATTGTCAAAAAACCTTTTACACAGAGCATTGAGTAATTTGAATAGTGGATTTAGACGGTCACATTGGGGGAATATATGTAAGAGATCGTCTGAATTTTCACAGAATGGACATTTATTGCTGTCACGATAGTTACATGATAGTAGATAGTTTCCGGTTTGATATGAACCGTGTAGGAGGCCCCATAATAGGTCACCATCTCTTTTTGATATCTGGATGATGTAGCAACCTTTAAAGTTAGGTTTGATGGAGGTGGGCAAAGACAGAAGATCCCTCCAAATGGTGTCTATATGATCTGGTAATTTAGAGTTAAACTGTGAAAAAGTAATGAACTTGTAGATTTCTCCCTTTTCTTGTTTGTATAAAGGGGTACTAAGTGTGACACAGTCGGTAATGAACCTTAATCAATATTGTATCTTGTATATGTAGGTGAAGCCGGTTGTGTGTCAGAAAGGTATGTTTCAATTTTATTGATGAAGGATTGCGGAATGGATTTTTGTATTATTGTCAGCATTTGTTCCATTATTCTTTTTGAGTGCACTGGGACGACTGGTTGTAAATCATCAGGTGTTAACCATCTTCTATTTTTATGATCAATGAGATCAGTTACAGAAAGGTCTATTTTTTCCAAGATCTTTGATCATTTGTAGTTTCGCAGTTTTATTTCAATTATATGTATCCTAGCCTTTTCCTGCACTGTAACAGGCTTCACGCAATTTTTTTTAAAAGATTTTCTCAATAAACGTGCATCTGCACAAAAAGTGTAAACAACGTTCAAGGATCTTTTTAGATCCTTTCATAGTTTCCAAGAGGTCATTGAGTTTTTTTAAACGATACGAAGTTTTGATTCTGGAATGTCATGGATGTCATTGGACATTTCAACTTCTAACTAGGTCATGTGTATATAGAAGCCAGGTTTCCGTCTATTCAATGTACAAACAGCAGCTACTATATTGGCGTGAAGTCTAAATCACAATCATGTGATTGCATGGTATTCAGCCGACAAAGTCAGATCTTAGAGAGTTCAAATACGTCTTGACCTTTCGCAGGTTAAAAACAAAAGACGTTCAAGGCCACAGTGCTGACACTGACCATCTTTCATTAGTAATACAATGGTAAGCGAATTCAGTTCCCTATCCAATCTAGATTTCTGAAGAATGCAGTGATACCACTGATGCATAACGCCACCAGACCCAGTATCTGTAGATAATGTAGTATTAACCTTTTCAGTGACTTTTCCAATGTTATGCAATTCTAGACGGTTGGAATGAGTGGCTAAACGACAAAAACGAATGCTGTGTAAGATTTGAACAAGGAAAACTCATCGCATTTGTCACACGAATAAAAGAAAATAATACCATGGTGATAGACAGTCAAAAATGAAAATTTAAATTGCAAATGTTATTGTTGTTTTTCTCATTATTTATCATCTGCCATTGTCATGAGACTTTAGATTACATTAACAATCTTCATGATCAACCAAATGCATCTGGTAAATGCAGTGGATGTGGCCAAAAAAACACAGTCAGCAGCGAGATGTAGTCAAATAATATTTTGTCTATAGACAGGCATCGGTGACCTCTGAATAATGATAGTTTCTGACCATTGTTTCTGACATGGCTAGAAAATTATCATAAAATTCTGTTTTTGTATAGAAATAAACCAGCTGCAAAACAGTTTCGACTATGAGAGCGTAATTGTTGTTTTATCTTACAACTAGCTACAAAATTGGAAGAACAAAATGGCGCATATCGCAAGACGAAAATATCACGTGACACATAAATCGTAAATAACATATAAATAACTCATACTGACTGACAAGTGCTGAGTAATTGAATTATTAATTACAAATCATTTCGTTAATGCAATTATATAAAGTATTACAACCTCAAATCAATATTACTCCATCGTAACATGCAAGGTACTCCTAAAGCATTATGAAAAAAACACGTATCACTTCTCTGTATTGCTTGTAGTGTGTTTGACATACGCACCTCAAAAAGGTGACTAAATACTGCGCATCCAGTTGATTCACATGACGACCACGTGACTTCCGTCATCGACACGCGGGCTGTTAGACAGTGCAAAATGCGATACGTTTGGCAGGATAATAAATCGCCATAATTTGATTTACATCTACCATTTCCATGGATCTTGGGCGCTAGAGGGAAAATGTTATGTTTTATTTTTAGTTCCAAAGGATGCAGATGTTTTGGAGTTTCAAGATTTGATTTCTCTAGGAATTTTGCTGGTAAATATTTCCCGGCCCATCGTGATGAGCCTTAGTGCCCCGATCACAACTGGTACTGTTCTAGTTATCATTTCCCACATTTTGTTGATTTAAATTTCAAGGACTTTACACTTGGACAACTTTTCAGCCAGTTTCAAAGAAGTGTTTCTATCTGATGATTTTGTCATGTCAATGAGGATGTACGTTTTATGTTTCTTGTCCTTGACAATTATGTCTGGTATGTTGGCACATTCAAGATGCAATGCGCAGAACAGCAGGAACGTTCGTATTCGATATAATGAGAATTGCAAGACAGATTATGGAAAAGTTCAAATCTTGAGAGTTGTATTTCGTAATATGATCCTAAATATATTAGTTTCAATCAGAGATTTATTTATCCCTGGTCTAAAGGTTTGATGATTAAACGTTCTCGCGTAACACTGTGCAATGTATTTTCTCTCTCGTTTTCAGCTCTGTTTTGTTAAAGATGATGTTAGTGTAAATTTGTATTTTACTATGATGTAACAAATGTGTGTGAGATAAGTTTTAACAATCTTTGTTTTTAACACAAGGGACGCTATTCCGAAAGTCAGGGTTACTGGTTGCCATGTTCGGCATGTCTGTGGTATTACGCAGCATCAATATAATCATATGACTTGTTTCTAAAAGCCACTTACTGTTTGGCTTACACTATGGTATTTTTGGCGGTCTGTCACAATAGTTTTGGGTACTGATTTGTGTGCAAACAATTGTGATTCTATTGTTCCTTGGTTTGAATAAGCGAATTGATTTATGATCTATGGTCAAATTGGTTCATGGGTCATACTAGACGAGAGGCTCAATACTAAGAGTGTTTCAAAGATATCAATAAGAGATGTTACATATGTGATTTTATTGTTAAACTAAATAATTTTGAAATTGACTTTAGACGTCTTTGTCAGTGTATTATGTATATAGTGCATCACGAGCCACAGTCATACTGTCATACACGCAGACATTCCGATGGTTTCGGCAAGAATTTAGATAGTCCGGTGTGAGAAATATCACAATCCCAGCAAGTTAATAATGAAATAAATGTTGCTGCACATTAAAAAACAGAGAAAAAATGTGACGCTTAACAGTATACAGAAAAATAATTAACATTCCTTTTTTCTCACTGTTTTAACCACGGCATTTTCCGTTTTCCCCGAATCTGCGCATTGTCGTAATTCTAGTCTGGTTTAATATTATTTTTTAAAACAAAGGAACTCTAAAATTTATCCAACCTTACAATTATACTGTGTGAAAAAAACTTCTTGCAAGTATTGTATAGCTGTATACCTTTTAAAATATTGTTTATGTGTAATTAATAATAAAGTCTTGATTTAGATTAAATTTTGTTACGATAATTTTGTATTACATTAAACAGAAGCGATAATACAGCTAGTAATATTCAAATAACTATCTGCCAATGTTGGGATTGAAGCATTTTAAATACATTTGATGGAAACTACATTGTGCATTGGCCATGTTTCAAATAAATATACTATGAACAGTCTAGTGAGAAATAAATGGGTGTCACTGGGTTAATTAGAATGACCTGGATTTCAGTCTCAATGGGGGAAGTAAAGTTTTGAAATCCGATAGTCCTTTTGCAATATACAGCGTTGAGTGTATATATATATTTATATATCAGTTTTAATAGTACTAATGATGATAAGCGTTTAGCTATAGTGCCTTATAGCATTTGTGGGTAATCAATCACCTTTATTCGAAATCATCGGATTGGATAACAGTTTGAGCCTAGCAAAGCATGATAGAATTGGCATGTAAGGATTCAAATAAACATAAACCATTAAATTGACAGGGAAGTGATACTTTAAATGCATCAAGGTGTTTCAATTGGTGTTATGATCGAGTTTTTAAATAACCCTGTCAAATTTATTATTGGTCCACTGAAAATATCTAAATAATGTTTCACAGTAACTTAGAGTTTTATTGATCAAGAAATTTTTAAAATTATGGGTATTAAATCCCCTCAAGTTATGAACCGAGGTCCCCCATAAGATAATGTTTGCATCCAATATTAAAATAAAGATAACCGACTATAGCGTTGATTCATCTCGTTCTACTCTGGATTACTTCGAGAAAAAAAGAAGGACAGTATTAATATGCCAGTATATTTTTGAGGTTTTATATTTATTGCTATGTCTTTGACTTTTCCAATATGTCTTTGGCTATTCCTAGTTGTTTTCATATTGTCCTTACTGTACCAGTTTCTTGAATGATATATACTTACCTGAACTAGATTATTACGATGAATGCTGTAGACTCTCTATTTGACCTCAGTGAATTCCGAGCTACGGGACGTTGAGCAGTGGCAAATATTTGTTAATAACCCCAGTTGGTCACTAGATATTATACACAATTAGTAAATTTGTGAACAAATGTCAGATAATTGGAAATTAATAACACATATTTCTTTCCCCACTAACTTTCTAAATAAAAAACAAAAATATGTGTTGTGCTAGGACTTCCACCATGACAGTTGAAATAACATTTTGTTTACGGGAAACGTCCAATGTATGACGTCAATAAAATGTATCGATAACACACGCTGTTATTTTGTAGGCAGATTTCGCCGTTTTAACAAACATAGTATGAATAGTTTAAATTACCCATTACAATGTAATAAGGTGGCAGGTATGTAGAAGATATATGTGTAAATTGATAGGTACTGGTACTATGAGAGTTAAATATGCGATGATTAAATTAAATTTAACATAATTCATTTGTAAAAAACATGTGCTCGTTAAATACAAGTATGCAAGCCACACGATATTATCTTGTTTTAAAGGATGCATTATAATTACAACATTCATTGAATTTCATATGTCAGTGACGAATGTAAGTAACTTTCAAACAACATGCAGAATTTATTTCCGTTAACCTTCCGGGAAATTCTGATTATATAATAATTATATGTTTCAACTTCAGTGGAAAAATAACATGTGTTTAATTTTTGAATAGCCTACTGTGACGTCAATACAGTTCCTCGTTAGCAACACATGCCATTTTTTGTACGAAATCATACCATTTTATCTACATTTAAGAGGTACATGGTCTTTTATATCAGTCAGTTTAATATCGCTTTATAGACATGCGCCAGTATGCGTGTTCAGCAATATGGTTATGACGAAACACAACGGAAAATGGTGGTAGTGATAATATTGGAAATATGTCCGAATAATCGACATATACAACACACAGTGAAATATTTTTTTTTATTAAAACGCAAGGGTTACAATAATAGATTGTTCGTCTAGGCTAGCTGTGCAACATACGGATCATGACGTGTCACCACTCTAATTGATTTCTCACTGCACTGCCAATTGAGTGATATCAGTTATCGTGCCCCTATTTATGTGTTTTGGTTCTAGTTTTATGTTGAGAGCAGTATTAGTAATTATTAGTTTTGTAATGTTTTGTAAAAGTGTTGAATATTTATCAAAGCTATCGAGTTGAAATGAAGCTGCCAACAATTATTATTATGGTACGTAGATGAGAACCATATAACATGTGTATTTGAATTTCATAAAGTAGGAAGATAGGGTGGGGGTCATGACCGTCCCATCATGCATTGCATTGCGTCGAAGCGTTTTGTTACTTTATTAGATCAATGTCATATATCGTAATCCTTACCAGCGAATTCTCAGTTTGAGTCCAGGACTACTATTGACTTTAATTCTTCCAACATGATCCAACGAGTCTCGCCCAGTTTGAGCCAAGCAAGGCGTGATAGAATTGGCCTGTTCGGATTCAAATAAGCATGAACCACTAATTTGATAGGGAATTAATACTTATAGAGCAGCAAGCTGTTTTAATGGCTGTTTTGGTCGAGGTTTTGGATAACCCTGTCAAATTCATTGATTGGTCCACTGAAAAATATAAATAATGTTTCCCTATAACTTAGTCTCTTATTGATCAAGAATTTTTTTTACATCATGGGTGTTCTTATTGCATATTCACTCTCATAGTACCAGTGCTATCAATTTACACATATATCATCAACATACCTGTCACGTCACCTTATTACATTGTAGTGGGTAATTGTGAAGTCATGCTTTGTTTCATAACATCCCCTCACGTTATGGACCATGGTCCCGCATAAGATAATGGTTGCATCCAATATTAAAATAAAGATGGCGGACTACTTTGAATCACTTAGAGCAAATAAATATCCTAGGAAGTTAGTATTGATATTCCTGTGTATTTTTTGTTGTTACAATGTTTTTTCTTTTCAAATATGTATGTGACTATTCGTGTATGTTTTGCATATTATCTGTACTTTGGTATATGTTTAAGTGAATCAGGTTTTTACGCCGAACGCTGCAGGCTCTGGTTGACTTCAATGAATTCAGAGCTCCTTGAGATTGATCAGTGACAAAGATTTGTTAATAACCCCAATCGGTCACTAGATGTTATACACAATTAGTAAATTTGTGAAAAAATATCAGATTTCATATAAAACATATGTTTTCCTGTTCACTTTACAAATAAAGAATAACAATATGTGTCGTTCTAGGACTTTCATCGTGACATTTGATATAACGTTTCGTTTATGGGAATCGTCCTAAATATGGCTGTTAATGAACTCTCTTGATAACACACGCTGTTATTCTTGTATGTAGATTCCGAAATGTTATCAGACAGTGTATGACTTCACAATTACCCACAACAATGCAATAAGGAGAAGTGACAGGTCTGTGGAAGATATATGTGTAAATTGAAAGGTACTGGTACTATGAGAGTTAAATCTGCTATAAGGGTTAAATATAATAACTTCAGTTATGTGATCGTTAAATGTGAGTATGCAAGTCACACGATATTGCCTTGTTTTGGAGGCTGCAATTGCGACATCCATTCAACATGATGTCAGTGAAGAATGTTATTTTGTTTTCCACAGTTTTCAAGCAACATGTCAACTTTATTTCCGTTAACCTTCTAAGAAATCCTGATTATATAATGATTATAAACTTCATTGGAATGATGACATGTGTTTACATTTTGGGACGTCAATACAGTCCATTGTTGGCAACACGTGCCACTTATTTATATGCATATCCTACGATTTTACCTGCATTTATGGGTATAACAAAACACATTGGAAAATAGTGGTAGTGATAACAACTATATTGGAGATATGTCCAAATAAACGACATACACAACATGCGATGACATCTTTGTTCTACATTAGTATCCATCAACTGTTTTAAATTTTTCAAATCCATATTTCATTAATTCCATTAGTTTCATAAACAGTGTCACAGTATCGATTAAGACCATTCCGCAGAGTTGATGATATTGTTTTTTAATAATTGTACTAACCGCTTGACCATACATCGACTAGACCTTCCTAAAATATCGTTGCTTGTAATGTGTTTTTGTGGGGTATCTAACACAAACTAAGTAGGAATAATATATAGTGTTCAGTGGAATACCACAATCAAGTACCATAGAGAAATTATATGTCACACATTTAAAAAAAATGGTAAAAGCACATTCCAAGGTTATAAGTTTCTACAGTATTTGTATACATTAATTAAGCTTGAGATAATTTATAAGGAATATGTCATTGTTTTTTAGTCACAGATCGCTTTCTATACGTCTGTTGTGAATGATGGTGTTACTCTTGATACAGACAACATAAAATATGAGACAATAAATCATAATGTATTCACAGTCATGTATTTCGTCAAACTTTGCATAATAATGCGATTGTTCTTAAATTGACAGCAAACAGTATATTCCCATTCTTATCTTATGCAATACATGATTTCATTAGTTAGTTTTCGATGAATAATTACCATTATGTAGATAATATATGCAGCAATGAAAACTGATGAGTCTAAATTTCCGACAAATGGTTTGCTGATTGACGCTTTTTCATTTCGAGTGATAAACATTACTCTACCTGGGAACGTTCAACGGCTGGATGCAATAAATTATTAAAAACGCAAGGATTACAATAATAGATTGTTCGTCTAGGCTGGTTGTGAAGCATACGGATCATGACGTGTCACCACTTTAATCGACTTTCCATGCACTGTATTGCAATTATAACCCAGTTTCATGTGAGTGACGTCAGTTATTTATGTGTCAAGTCATTGTTATATGTTGAGAGCAGTATTTGTATTTATTAGTTTTGCAATTTTTTGCAAAATGTGTTGAATATTTATCAAATCTGTCGAGTTGACATAACGCTTCTTACTTCCATATTGTGGTACGCGAATTAGAAGCATATAATAGAAGGTTTTGATTTTGATAAAGTTAGGTTAATATCAAACGATTTAGTGGGGTCTTGCCCGTCCCATCATGCATTGCATTGCGTCACAATCAATATTAGATCAATGTCATATATCGTGATCCTTACCGGCAAATTCCCAGTTTGAGTACTGGTCTACTATTGGATTTATTTTATCCAAAAAGATGCAACTAATATGGCATGTAGTCACACTTTCACAGTACTATTTTTAGGAAACATGCGGTGTCTGTCCTCACAGGGCAAACCATTATAACACCTTGGTAGGGTGCCATTTAAATCAGGGAACAATCTGCCCAAACGAAACTAAACCTTGGTGTTATTCCAAAACGTCACCAGCTAACTTGAAATTGATAAATACGTACAATAATGTATGAAACATGTTTTCTCTGCAATGTCCTGGATTCGGAATAACCAAGATATTTGTACAAAAAAACATAGTGAAGCAAAATAATTGCAATGTACCTGACTAAAATTAAATCATATAATCCAGCCAATGGAAACACGACAGCTCATTCCAAGATGCAATAAAATTCAGGCAAATGCGCTTGTTTGTGAGTTGTGTAATCCTGCAATAAACGTTCCAGTTCGACTAAGTCTCTAAGCATAATGTTTAGTAGGGAAGGAAACTGTAATATACAATCGAAAAATGTTCAACATAAATAGTGTTGCTTCTTAACCCACATTAATTGATTAGAATAAATGCAATCACTCAGTGTGAGGGGCTCCATCAACTACATCAATACCTATCAGCGTCCATCTATAACTTGAACCAATGACTGTGTTGAAACAACTGTTTCCTTGTGCTAGATTGCAACATTTTTAAGCAGACTAGAGTTTGTAATAGTTTTTTGTTTGTTTTGTGTTCATTGGCTGCCATGGAAACATCTGTTCGATCTAGGCAACGCAAAAAAAGTTAGATATTAGACAAATTATGGTTGAAATAGAAATAATTTAAATAAATGTAAACATATTAATCTAAAGGCAAGTCGGGAAAGGGATTCAGCAGAAACTTTTAGTGGTTTATTTTATTGATTACCTGGATTATGAAGTTTATCTACAAGGTGTTACAAAATGAGTTCGTTTTGACAAAATTCATCATCACCACTCTGTGATATCATACCATCAGTATAAGTAAGCTTAACATCTTTCCTATATTAGTAAAAATGATAATTCGCTCAGATATAGTTATTAGTTTGTCACAGTTACATCCAGTAAATAACTCCGATACAGGCTGAAATGTGCTTTTTATGTTACTGCCATACCTTTATTTATTTATAACAACACATTATTCTCCTGTCTAATCATGGAATTGTGTCAATAAATGTGTCTGCAAATGAATGGTGAGAAAATGAAATATATAAAAATAATGTATAGTAAAAACAATAGGGTAATAATAATTCAAATCTTGGAATTTTTTATATCAAAATGACATTTACGTTTTATTGAGAAAAAAAATGTATATCTGAGTATTTGAGAAGAATTGACAACCTTCACCAAACAACTTTTATCTATTTAAGTAGTAAATTCTGACTGTTTTCACTGTGAAATTCACTGATTATCTTATATACTTGAAAAGCTCTCTAAATAAAAAAAAAGTAAACTCAGGGAATTCCCAACAAACAGTTCAACCGTATTGCAAACAATGACAATAATGTAATCGTATTACTTTTATTAGTTTTCGTATTAGAATGAGTAAGACAAATACAGTGGGAAAATATTTCGATGCTAGTCTTCCATTCAATTATTAATTTGCATTCTTTATTTTTTTCATGTTTGTTCGATTTTGATGAACTAAACTGATATTGTTTTGAATGAATTAGCCAGGCAGTTTCTAATAAACCACGCTGTTAATTTGTGACTGAATTGCCGAGTTACCAACTATAATGAGTCAACCATTCAGATTATGATGACATCGCTTTGAAAGAGCGATGGTCATTTTTATTTACTAACACACTAGGTACATCTGATAATGGTTCCGATAGCTGTTAATGTTATGCTTATTTTAAACAAACGTAATATGTTGATTAACTGTTAAATAGGTTTGTTGCAAGTGTGTTCTGGAAAATGTATGGAGTTTCAATTTGTGATGAGTAGTTAACGTGTATGTTGACATCATGTACTTTGGTCTTTTCATGTACACAGTTAGGTGATATCAATTTTATTTAAGTTTCTTTTATCTTCACAGATATTTTCATTGGACTCACCCCTACGTAAGTAGATTTAGTACTTTTGTTACCTAATCATAAACTGTCATACGCCCATTCATATACTTATCCATTTCATCACGGATTATTCAATTCACTTTTTTCGTCATACATCTATCTATACATCCATCCACACAAACCCCATTTAAGCACACTATCGAATCCATTCTAATTTATCTGTCGACCCAGTCATGTTTTTATTCTTTCATTATATTTTCTTAAACTCTAACTTATAGAACACATCCAATGACAATATACACAGTTGAAACGTCTATCAGATGTGTTTGAACATAGATGTGTAGGTGTAAGGAACACAACAGCACAGAGGGGTGCTGTGAGAACGTAGACCGAAACAACACACACATTTCCCGTCGTGGTGTCATCTACTTATACACTGGCTGTTTTAATTTAATTTCTGAAAGGTGCGAGGCAAGGTCAATATAATGATCATTCTCTACATAGCTGATTTTAAATCTTCGGTTGGGAATTATGAGCAATAACACAATGTCTCACATTAATGCAAAACATCTCTAATCATCAGCTGGAATCATCACTGTTTGTCAACAATTTGTGATACAACATGTGCGTACTAACTCTTGGTTATCATCATTATACTCTCCTAACTGATTGACTATTGGTTTATTCGTAAACGACAGCATTTATCTTAATGGTTCAATTCACTACTGTGTTGCACTGCAATGCAACGATGACATCACATGCTGTTTTAGTCTGTTTTTGACACTGTGGTTTATTGACAGTTTGTACCGACATAGACGTTTAATATTTCATAGTTATGATTTTTTGAGTGAGTAACAAACTGTGTGGCAATGTACTACGCATATTGTTAGTTTATGATGATATTGAATAAAATATTTAATCGCTTGTTTGTTTGTTTGTGGTCCAGGACCATCGAGAGATTTACAGGATGCGATAGATCCCGATATTGATGAGATCGTTAGGTTACAAGAACTTTTGCAAATATGGCAGGAGTTTTTGACTGATGCAGATATCAAACAGGCATTGTCTGGTAAGTAACATTCCACTGTTTTTGTGTCAATTATGTTTCCGGTGACAGGCGATGTTTCACACTTGGCAATTGTTTTTTGTTTTGTTTTCTGCTTTTTGCTGTTGACTGAAACATACATTTTCTATTTCACTTTAATGACCGATAGCTTTTCTTGCTGCAACGCACTCAATCTCTGATGATTCGATTGATCAATTGACTCGAATGTACTACGATATCCTGACAAAACTCGAGTTATATTTGAATGCTAAGTCAGATCTACAAATGTGGATTAACCGAAAGAACGCTTTGGAAAAGCTCAACTCAAATGATCCAAGTGTACAAGAAGAGCTAGACAAAATTGAGACAGAAGTTAATAAATATCAACAAATGGTTGACATGTACAAAGGTGAGTTTGTTCCAACTCAGCCACCTAGTGGTAGTGTTCGTGGCACGACACAAAGCCTGCAAGTGAATCACAGTCTGGAAAGCAATATGCAATACAACGATATATTTAGATTACCAAAAATCCATTATCCGATTTGATTGGGTAAATAAATTATATTTGTTTTGATATACAAATCATTTTCATGTACATATATGTATAAACTGTAAAACATGTTTTTAGCTAGCATGTTATTTTAGCTAATTTCGCTAATCCGTAATTTCGCTAATTCAAGATGCAGCTAATTCAACAGAAATATATATTCGCACAGGGAGATCGCCGACACTTTACCTAAATTAAGTTTCTGTTATTTCATGCCAACAGTCAAATCCGCTAAAATTGCATGCAGCTATTTCAACGTGTTCTACAGTACATATTGTTTACGAATCAGTTAACATTTCCATCACTGTTGGTATAAACATATCTGAATTACCATAACTGTCACCGTCAATCTTGTTTTATTAGAAAAAAATCCATTATTGGTAAGAAGTCAATTTGCACATTCAAACCAAGGAACAAAGCCACATTTGTCTGCAAACAATGGCACAGATCATTACCCCCATAGTAACTGGTGGCTTTTAAAAACAAGTCATAAATCTGTTATGATATTGCATAATACATCAAACAGTTATCAATTGACTTCATTTTAACACGTATTACGTAATAGCGCCCTTTGCATCCTTAAAGGAAATAAAGAAACTGATCTATACTATAGAGGGACTCTATCACAACCTATTTGTTGTGATAAGGTCAGATATTTCAGGAGCACAAAATGTGTCTTTGCATTAAATTGGCATTAAATCATTACACTAAATTATTCTACCATCAAAACTAGTTAAAACAATCTATATTGATTATTTTTGGCAACTAAAATTTGGTGAAGTCAGCATCACAATGAACGCCAACATTTACCTTTCAAAACAGCATACATTATGTATATTAACACATGACGTTTTGTCTTTTCTTTCAGAGAAAATTATCAATGCCGCAACATCGAAGAAATGAGCTTAATAAAAGTTATGTATCCTTCTCTGGCGATATATTTGGAGACATTTCATCAAATACTTTATAGCTTTAGGTTTCTTTCGTCTTGGACTTGTATTGTCAATTTTGACCAAATATGAATAATATCAAGTATGTAGTTCTGATATAATGAATGATATTAAGTAAGTCATTGTAAATGCATTATATGGAAAATTTATCTTCTTCATCGGGTTGATAATAAAGGGTGAAAATGCAAGCGTGTTTGTTTTTTCTTTAATTGATTTATCATACATGTTAAATGTCTGTGACAAATCAATGTACCAAGATAATATGAATGAAAACAGTGTGAATATGTTTTGTTGGTGTTTTATTCACACAGTTTTGTTATTCATGACTTGCCATGCCACGTGAAATTCACATAGCATTCCAATGAAATACGCATGGACTAAGACTAACTGGAAATTTCTATTCCATCTGAAGATGTCTCAAAAGACGACAGGCTTGGAAACTTTTAATTCTTCAAAATGTTGGCTTCATTAAACTATTCAGATTCACGCCTGACTATAGTAGAGATTTATTTCAATGGCCAACAGTTCCAATGTAGCAATTGTTACTAATCCACACATGTTAGTATATCAGACAGAGCAGCAATCTTAAATTACTGATGTATGGTGTGGAAGATCTAGACAATGGAATTTTTTCTTTTAAAACTACTAAGAATTTACATATGAGCCATGAGTTTGATAATTTTAAAGAAATGTGCAAATCATAACACTCTCCCCTGAGGGCTGATGTGTCGGATGTCATAACGTAAGATTAATCTAAAATGACCATATTTCCTGTAACCTACTTGCATCTCGCGAGAATAATATTAAAATGGTGCAAAGTATTGTGACATAAATATGTTGTAGTAAGTCTAACTTTATTTGGTAAAGTAAACATTTTTCATATTCTGTCTCAAATTAGTGAAGTTTTTCAGCCAGTTAGCCAACCAACTCAAAAGTTCCACTTTTTAACTTAAAAGATAAAATTAAGCAAAACAAGAGCATTTTAGTATGAACACTGACTGTCTTTCAGTAGTGATGCAATGATAAGCTCTTGTTAGCCACGAATTCAGTTTCCTATCCAATCATGACTTCTTAAGACTGTAGTGATAACACTGATGCATAACAGCACCAGACTTAGCACATGTAAGTTTTTACAGTTATATTTCAATGTTACGTAGTTCTAGACGGTTGAAATGAGTTACTTAGAACTATTGTTGTCATAGGAATAATGATTATAATAACAATGTATGATGTGTAAGATTTGAACCAGGAACACTCGTTACCTTTGTCACACGAATGAAAACAAATTATACAATGATACTAATCAGTCGAGAAAGTGAATTAAAATTGCAAATGTCATTGCTGTAATTATTTATCATCTGTGATTGCTTTGAGACCAGAAAATAACATTTTAAAGTTCTGTGCAAGTGGTTTACTGTAGATTTAATTAATAAACTTTATGATCGACCAAAGGTATCTGATAAATGCAGTGGATGTGGTTAAAACACATAAATATATCCAAATTATCATTATCAAGAAGACACGCGAAATACAGCAATTTCGTACAACAAAATTGTTACACTAACTGTGTCACATGTACCATATCACCAATCAACAGCGATATGTAGTCAAATCATTTCACCAATCAACAGTGAGATGTAGTCAAATCATATCACCAATCAGCAGCGTAATGTAGTCAAATCATATCACCAATCAGCAGCGAGATGTAGTCAAATCATATCACCAATCAGCAGTGAGATATAGTCAAATATTACCACCAATCAGCAGCGAGATGTAGTCAAATCATATCACCAATCAGCAGCGAGATGTAGTCAAATCATATCACCAATCAGCAGCGAGATGTAGTCAAATCATATCACCAATCAGCAGCGAGATGTAGTCAAATCATATCACCAATCAACAGCGAGATGTAGTCAAATCATATCACCAATCAACAGTGATATGTAGTCAAATCATTTCACCAATCAACAGTGAGATGTAGTCAAATCATATCACCAATCAACAGTGATATGTAGTCAAATCATATCACCAATCAGCAGCGAGATGTAGTCAAATCATATCACCAATCAACAGCGAGATGTAGTCAAATCATATCACCAATCAGCAGCGAGATGTAGTCAAATCATATCACCAATCAACAGCGAGATGTAGTCAAATCATATCACCAATCAACAGTGATATGTAGTCAAATCATATCACCAATCAGCAGCGAGATGTAGTCAAATCATATCACCAATCAACAGCGAGATGTAGTCAAATCATATCACCAATCAGCAGCGTAATGTAGTCAAATCATATCACCAATCAGCAGCGAGATGTAGTCAAATCATATCACCAATCAGCAGCGAGATGTAGTCAAATCATATCACCAATCAGCAGCGAGATGTAGTCAAGTAATATCACCAATCAGCAGCGAGATGTCAAATCATATCACCAATCAGCAGCGAGATGTAGTCAAATCATATCACCAATCAGCAGCGAGATGTAGTCAAATCATATCACCAATCAGCAGCGAGATGTAGTCAAATCATATCACCAATCAACAGCGAGATGTAGTCAAATCATATCACCAATCAACAGCGATATGTAGTCAAATCATTTCACCAATCAACAGTGAGATGTAGTCAAATCATATCACCAATCAGCAGCGAGATGTAGTCAAATCATATCACCAATCAGCAGCGAGATGTAGTCAAATCATATCACCAATCAGCAGCGAGATTTAGTCAAATCATATCACCAATCAGCAGCGAGATGTAGTCAAATCATATCATCAATCAGCAGCGATATGTAGTCAAATCATTTCACCAATCAACAGTGAGATGTAGTCAAATCATATCACCAATCAGCAGCGAGATGTAGTCAAATCATATCACCAATCAGCAGCGAGATGTAGTCAAATCATATCATCAATCAGCAGCGATATGTAGTCAAATCATTTCACCAATCAACAGTGAGATGTAGTCAAATCATATCACCAATCAGCAGCGAGATGTAGTCAAATCATATCACCAATCAGCAGCGAGATAGAGTCAAATAATATAATGCAATGAGTTTTACTTCTCTATTTTTCTCTACATCAAGATGAAAGTTTTTCTATTGACAGGCATACAAGACCATTAAATGATGACTGTTTCCGACTATTAAATTTTTGGCTGGAACTTGTTATCTATCAGCTGCTAACAATTTCGACTATGAAAGCTCAATTTAAATGCCTTGCAAGAACCAATGACATTTTTTGTCGTCTATGGAGTTTCAATTAGTGGTATGAACCCTGAAAGTTGCAACAAGGTTGGAAGGACAAAATGGTGTATTGGGCAAGACGAAAATATCACGTGACACATAACATATAAATAAGTTATATTAACTGCTGGGTAAATTAATATTCTATTACTAATCATTTCGTGAATACAATTATATGAAGAATTACAATGTCAAATCATTATTACACAATCGTCACATGCAAGGTAATTCTAAAGCATTATGAAAAAACACGTATCACTACTCTGTATTGCTTGTAGTGTGTAATACTGCCTGTTTGACGGCCAACATACGCCCCTCAAATTGAAATTACTGATGCAGAAAGGGACGATAAAATAATACTGCAAATTGCTAAGGCGCGTTTGCTTCTTCCGAGTATTTAGATTCTTCTTTCGTGCCGCATGTCTCACCTTCAGAGAAAAGAAACAACAAAAACATGATCATTCTTGAAGTTGAAATTTCCCTAGTAACCAGACAATACCACATCTGAATATGGTTTTACAAATGACGTCACTAAACATTCATACGGACGTTCGATTCGAACAAACAAGTAAGAAAACAAAACTTGAAATGAATAGTGTTGTGTGGAATTTTTTTTGGCCGAGTTCTTAATTTCAATTTACAATGAATCACGTTCACATATATGGTGGCGTACTCCGCTAAGGCTCCGCTGACGTAAAACAAGTCAGTACAGATTACACATGCTCATTCATCGGTAATATCTCATAGTGAAAACAATGAACTCCCTCATTGTCATATTTGATTCAGAATCAAATATATTTGGAACAATGTAAGATTAACATACAATACAATACATATTCGAATCTTTCCAAATATGCAAATGACAAGCACGCACATGCATGACGTCGGCCTGATAATTGTGAGGCACAGATGTTATTCTTGTCAGCCATGCGTCATATCCGGTAACCATGCAGCACAATACAACATGTCTACTCCCTAACAGTTGTTTGAAAAGAAACGCAATTTTGAAGTATCTTTAAGACTGCGCATTCAGTTGATTGATATGACGACCACGTGACTTCCGTCATCGACACATGGAGTGTTGGACAATACAAAATGCGATTCGTTTGGCAGGATAATATATCGTTATAAGTTAATTTACGTTTACCATTTCCCTGGATCTTGGGCGCCAGAGGGAAAATGTTATGTTAATAGTACTTTTTTAATGTGTGGGCCCTTCTAAGGATGCAGATCTTAATATCTACAGGAATTTTGCTGGTGTATATTTCCAGGCCCTTCTTTATGAGCCTTAGTGCCCCGACCATTATTATTATTATTATTAATATTATTCAGCCTAAACAGCCATTATGTGGCATATACTTATTGTTTACCCATGACGCAATGCGCAGAACAGCAGGAACATTCGTATTCGAGATAATGAGAATTGCGAGACAGATTACGGAAAAGTTCAAATCTTGAGAGTTGTATTACGTAATATGACCGTAAATATATTAGTTTCAATAAGATGTAAGTATACTTATTCCTGAGGGTGATCGCCCTGGTGTTCAGTGGCGTTATCTGTATGTAGTTGTCTACGATGTTAGAAATTCCACTTACGTGTGTCTATCTAGTCACTGTAGATTTGAGACAGTAAGTGTGGAATGTTGAGTTTCGCGTCTGCGTAAATTGTGCAGTGCTTGGCTGTGGTTTCGGGGTGGTATCTGCTCTGTTGTATTTTAATATGCTTGTAATATGTCTGGTATAATATCAACTTACCAAATTGCTGAAGCTTTGGTTCAAATTGATTCCAGAATGCACATGTTTGTCATTACAGGTGGAAGTATACTTATTCCTGAGGGTGATCGTACCTGGGGTACAGTGGCGTTATCTGTATGTAGTTGTCTACGATGTCAGAAATTCCACTTCTGTCTATCTAGTCACTATAGATTTGAGACAGTCAGTGTGGAATGTTGAGTTTCGCGTCTGCGTAAATTGTGCAGTGCTTGGCTGTGGTTTAGGGGTGGTATCTGCTGTGTTGTATTTTTATATGCTTGTAATATGTCTGGTATGATATCAACTTACCAAATTGCTGAAGCTTTGGTTCAAATTGATTCCAGAATGCACATTCTCTTGCTTTCAAAGCGTTACTATTCTCCATTGGTAATGAGAGTTGTTTATACGCTAAACCAGGCACTGTAAACAATGGCCAGTCATCGTTGTTATCCTCATCACTTGCAGAACTACGATTAGGATTACTGGAAAATCACAAACAAATATATTCATAGTGTTGCTTTGGCACATTAAGTTTAAAGCGCCGCAGTCGTCGTGCTACGCAGTGCAGTTTGAATCGCTGGTTCCCGGCGTCCTTTGCGAATGGCAAGTAGGACGCAGCAGGTAACTAGTGATCGCCATATTGTTCCACTGGGCCACGATTCCGACCCAAAGGCACGTGACTAAATTACGTTATTTGAAAACACTACTGTTGCACCCACGTACACCACAGAACGCCTCGACACTACTCATTAGTACATGTACTTTGCATTATAAGTAGTATTTGATCAAAATTCTTTACCTGCGATATTCCTTTGAACCCAGCGAAGTGCTTCTACTTGGTCCAATAACCCATAATTGCCAGGCGCTACGTCACAATGAGAACATATTTGTCGGATGATGTTTTCAGCTGAGTACGTCATCCCATCCGCCATTTTTCTCATCCGGGTTTGCTCGCTTGCAGCAAGTCGTGATTGAAACCCTAAAAATAGTCCTAAAACAGATTTCCATTGTACCAGGACTTGGCAGGCGAATGGTTCGAATAAGGAATAGTTGGAAGTACCACGAATTATTTGCAATCAAACATGCAATTAACAAAATTTTCAGGTTTTCGTATAATTTCTATATGGATCCACCGAATTACAACACAGTATACTGTAAATGACTAAATTTCACTGGGTTTAAATTTCGCTGATTTGCCATTTTAGACATATTCATTTGGTTTTAATTTAGCGCATTTTCCATTCAGCGAAATAAGCAAAATTAAAACCCAGTCTTTTTACAGTAATAATACCGGTATTATTAATAATATTGATAATACATTTTATTGAAAAGATATAAATCACCATATGCGTAACGTTTTCTATGTATGGGTCAAATAATAGATCGAAGAATGAGGGCTTGATTTCGACACGAGCCGAGTTGGTCTCTAGTGGGTCCCGACTAACGTGAACGAAACTGCCGTAATCTCTTTGTAAACACAAAAACATGCTGTATGTAACACGTGTGTTGACATCACGATGAATTGATATCTCGTCTGGGGATACAAAGAAGGTACTTTACCGTCTCTGGTGTTGGTCGGATTACTTCTGTATTTGCTCATTGCTAGCAACTTATGATGGTAACATATATGCCACCCGTTAATCAGATTAAAGGAAATTTTAATTTTCCGGGTTTCACAGGATAAGCACATTCAATTTATTTTATTTACCGATGTACTGTTTTATCTGTACAAATTCTGATTTTATCACTTTAAATAAACGTTGTTTTGACAAGAGGCGGTCCGTGCAACTTGGTTACATTATCGAATGAGGGTAGAGTAATTATCGGTACCTTGCGAGTACCTTAGGGTGTCACTTAACACCGTGATATGAATAACAACTGCATACCTTGATCTTTACCCCCATTGCATTCGTGGTTGTTTGAACTGCAATTCCGCACGTAATCCTCGTATAAACGCGTACTTCGTATCATATAATATCAATATCACCTTTATAACGTAAAGGACGATGACTTCTACCTCAGCAACATACCTCAACTTTCTGACAGTGTATTTGCGTATTGATTGGTGTGACGGTATACTATCCAAATGTCTACTTTGCAAATTTTCAGGTGAGATTTCAAAGACCTGCAACCCAAATACTGTTCGAAGGAGATTTGTGTTATTTTTATATTAATGGGGGTACTAATTGTTCTTTTCTCACAACTTTGAGTTTTTCGAATTGATTATTTCCCAAGCTTAGAATGTACTCCATTTGTGCGCCGCTCAAATACAAACGAGATAGTACTTTGGCTGACATAGTTTTGTAATTAATACTGGTATTGCAAAGAATTGTGGGACAGAAAATTGAACTGTAGAGGGCGTTTTCGTGAGGGGGGGCTCCACATCTTTTGCATAGAACCCTATGTTAAAATTAGTAGTTTATATCTCCAGTTTATATCTCAAGCAACGCGTTATTTTTTTACAATTATGGTTATACTGTGGACTTTCCAGAAATTGTTAGTGGGAAGTTTGTTTCAAAGATTTTCTTTTAGATTTTGTACCGTTTTTGTTTTGTTTTCAACTGTGACACAGAAAATACTGAAACATAAATAAGAATGAATGAGAGGAAATCAGATGCACGTACCTATCACTACAGTTCCTACAATTCCAACACGTTTGATATTTCCATTCGTTGCCAGCAGCGCACAGTGGCGATATCAAACTTCAATTGCAACGAATAATAATAAGAGCTGTTCTTTTTTGATACAATGAGAAAAACAAATATCACAGAATCATTTTCGAAATACTGACAGATAAACGACAAATGAGACAGAACTCAAATACGACTTGTAAACCTACATGTTTTATATTCACACAATTTAAAAAATATTACATGAGTGTTATTTAATTAACATCACTTCTAATGAATTGGTTCAATCACAACTGTAAATTTAAGAAAAAAACGACTGCCAAAAAGTTTACAACCATTGATAAATGAAGAAGGATATTTGCTGGTAATTTAGTAATTAATTTACGTGCCAGCAATGATTAAGTCGATCACTTTCAAAACTGCCTTTTATACTTCAGGTTCCCTCTGTCAATCCGTAGATATTCGCATATAAATAAATCTAAAGCAATTCTATCAACAGTAAGCTAAAACTGAGAAAGTGGCGGATTAATCCTGCATCTTGCATATGTACTAGTTCTAAGGCTTGTTTGCTTCGTCGGAGTATTTGGATTCTTCTTTGCTTTCACAAGTTTCACCTGTGTGTGAAGAAAACATAATGTCTAAATAGAAAATGAAATGAAATGAAATGAAATGAAATGAAATGAAATGAAATGAAATGAATGCATAGCAGAAACAGTGAATATTGTACTGACTTATTGTACTAGCGTTAATCGGGTTTCGCAAAACGACGATATTTTATGCAAATGAAACAAGGCGCTCTACAACGTCTTGAATCTGGGAAACGAGTATAGGGATACACAGAATATAAAATTTGTAACTTTAATATCAGATTTATTCACTTGTCTGATAAGAATATCCGTTCTATATAGCATTATGAGCTACAAAAGTTTAAACTCTGGATCGTGACATATACCACATAATTTACAATATTTAAACTTTACCAGATTGCTGAAGCTTTGGAAGAAATTCATTCCAGAATGCACATTCTCTTGCTTTCAATGCGTTACTATTCTCCATTGATAATGAGAGTTGTTTATACGCTAAACCTGGCACTGTAAACAATGGCCAGTCATCGTTGTTATCTTCATCACTTGCAGAACTACGATTAGGATTACTGGAAAAAAACAAACAAATATATTCATAGTGTTGCAGTGGCACATTAAGTTTAAAGCGCCGCAGTCGACGTGCTACGCATTGCAGTTTGATTCGCTGGTTCCCGGCGCCCCTTGCGAATGGCAAGTAGGAGCAGGTAACTAGTAATCGCCATAATGTTCCACTAGGCCGGGATTACGATCCCAAGGCACGTGACTAAATGACGTAACTTGAAAACACTCTAATACAAATGTATTCGTTTTTTGTTAACAAGTCTTCATTACGCTATGCCCACACAGTCAGCCTGATTAGACTTATTATTTGAGATGTTTCAGGCATTTCTCGCTGTTTATGTGCAAATTCATAACAAAAGAAACACCTTTTCAGTAATTAAAGGGCGGTGGTCGTCGCGCAGCGCGTGTTCGAATTCTAAGAATTCAATCAATGCATTTCACATGGGTTGTGTACGTTTCTACGAGACCCATGTTGAACAGAACGAGGCGCGGCATACACAACCCGTGTGTATATGCACTATACTGTCGTTTCTGATGGGTGTATTAGTCGTTTGAAGAAACATCTAACAAGACGAATTGTCACATTTTCCGTTAACCAAGTGATTAACGTTTGCCTAAACAGGCGCTCCATACGTCCGTTGGAACCAAAAACCACTCTCTGCAGAATAGACCACCATGTTTTAGTTATCCTGCTTTTTAGTAACACCCACTTTTTTGTAGACTGATTTATATGCAGAATATTGAATATTCATGCATTTTTGAATTCAAACATTTTATATGAATGAGTGTTCCAATCTGAACTATATAAACACGTGGTCAATCCGGGTTCGGGTCACGTTTTGGAGTTGATATAACTCCTGGAATGTTGCGTAAAAACAACACATTGACATGAGTCGTATACGATGCGTGGTAATACGTCGATCAAGACCAATATCTTTGAAACGAATACGTTCATTAAAATATTTGTCAGTAATCATACACTCACCCAGTTTTGGCAAAATTCGTCCAGTACTTCATTATCTTCAATGAAACATTTATATCATCTTTATTTGGCGTTTGCTTAAATAGAGTCTTCTCGTCACCACCAAGGACTAACTGCATCTCGGATAGCAGAGTGTAACCAAAAACAAATTGGACGTCATCTCCATGAAGTGCCGTGCCAGTTTTGATAGGCCAGAAAGTCGTTGCCGATGCGTGTGTCATCTGGTACAAATACGTATCAAATCCGGCACCATAAAAAGCGCGTGCAGCTTCGTCAGATGGACAAACAAAAAATGCGTCCCCTGCCATTTGACTCATCGCTGAGAGGTAGTTGGCATTCTCCTCATCAGCGTGGTCCCAGTCCACGTAAATTAGTTTAATTACGTCCAAGACAGCTTGGTTTTTATCTAGGAAATACATAGCATAGATTTCATCATACACAGTCTTGTTCACGGTTAACTCACTGTGCTCGTCTGGAAATAACATGAAATACATCATAAATCCTTCGTCAGCCATAGTGCCAATCATGAATTCCTCGCCATTGAAAACATTTCCCCTGACAGCATCTTTTGGGTCTTCCGTCAGAAATACACCATCCATAGTTGGTGGGAATGGTACAAATATATCTTCAAGCCCGGTGGCATTTGCAATGACTCCCTTGCAATAAAAACGAGTAATTGTTAGCCACTCAGATTTAAAATCGTTAATAAGATACTGCAAATTCGTACCCTTGTTATCAAAATGTATTCAAATTGCACACAAATAATAATTTCCATAATTAATGATTACATATTTTTGCATTAATTTTCCTTTGTCTTGAATTATGACTGAAAACAGCAGAATGAAATTACAAAATATTCAGCGCGTTCACGTATGAACAACATCTCGAATATGAACATCAAAATCTCGCGTATGAACAACACATCGCGTATTAACAACATCTCGCGTATGAACAACAACATCTAGTGTGAGCAGCAACATCTCGCGTATGAACAACATCTGGCGTATGAACAACAACATCTCGCGTATGAACAACAACATCTCGCATATGAGCAACAACATCTCGCGTATGAACAATAACATCTCGTGTGTGAACAACATCTGGCGTATCAAAAATAAATTTAATTTTTATTTTACTTTCATCCATAAAAACGAATGAATTTGACAATGTCGAAAACGAAGAATCTTTATCGTAGGGCTATTTTTGCAATACCTGCGGAACTGAAAAGAACAAGATAAAAACAAGGAAATTAAGGGGGCTTAGAACATGCACAGTTTCTATGAGCATATTAGAGTATGGATTTACCTACCGATTCTGGATCCGATGAATTTCTAAACTTGTCAGCTGGTGCAGTACGAAGACATTCAATGAGCTCTTTACTGTTGTCTTTCTCACATCCAGCAATTTTACCCTGACCATGTGCTATCTTGTTAGTCTTAGATGCATCGGATTGAAAGAATCCAATCATGGTAGCAGTGCCACTCTGGATCAAGGACAGACATTACTATGTTAGGAATGACAATTAAAAAGGTTCCTTCGTTAAAGTATTTCCTTCGTTAACAAATCCTACCCTAGGCTGAACATCAAAAAGGTCGACCCTTACCCTGGGTAAGAATGCCACAGACCACTGGCCGAGATTCATTCACTAACGAATGCGACTTTGGGGTAACCTTGGTCAAGGTCCGCAGCTGCTTGTGTTTGACCGAGCCTAGTTGACGCCAGGATAACGCATTAAAAATGCCATTTGACAGAGAGATGGCCACACAGCCGTGTCATGTAGTCCTAAACATGAATATGACTTCTGTGGCAAAATGCACTATGTGTCAGCACTAGCACTTGCAATTTGCACATAGAAAAAAATGTCAGGAGAGACAACAGTGATACTCAATGTCCAGAACTGTCGCCTGGCACAAAAAATATTTAAATAAAAAAAAAAACCTTACACTACGTTAATTCCTAGTTTTTTATTGACGGATATTTTCTCATATTTAATAGACTCCGTTTACTGAGATATCCCGCGTTATCGTTAAACAAGACAAATAACATAACGTCTAAATGACTTCAAAATATCGAATGGTATTCACCAAACGCGATTAAGATGGCCATTTGTTATGAAGTATGGGTATCTCACCGCAATATTAACCTCGTCAAAGATTGACATTTCAACATTGAACTTTAAAAAAAAGAGATTCAAATTCAAATTGTTTAATTGAATTTGACTCCTTTGTCACAGGTTGGATTTCTAATTTGACACGTTTTAATAGTGGTGTTAATGTCTCCTAAAATAGATAATGTGTATAAATAACCCATGTAATGAATTCCCCAACTGATACAATTACAGGAATACCTGCAGAATAGCTCTTTTAAATAATCCTTTACTCAATGGAGATAACACGTGATAATGTATACTTATTGCTCCTGCACTCTCGCCAAATATAGTAACTTCATTCGGATTTCCCCCGAACGCTGTAAAGTGACAAATATATGCATAATTATGTATTCACATTGAATCCAGTAAAAATATTTACCGCAATGGTCGTCGCGCCACGCAGGCGCGAGATATGGATCACATATGAACAAGAATCTCGGCGACTTGTGTGCTGACCAACGAGTGAAAACTGAGACGTCACCAAGCTTTAACTAGGTATTTCTTTAGATGATTGGAAGGCATTGGATGAGTCACCGGCGGTAATTAGTGCACGTTGCGTCCAGGTCAAAACTTGTACTCGTGATTTCCATTGGAAGAGCGCATAGGATTGTGGACCAGTTAATGGTTATCAAAACAAATGTCGCACATGCGCAGCGCGAAAACCACTGCTCTCTAAGTGTAAAGATAGCCTGTTAATCAAATGGCGTTTTATTCATTCATCATAAAAACAAATAAATTATTTCTACATTTAAACAGTATAAATATGAATAAAAAACATTAAAACGGTCAACATAGAAGTAATATCTCGTCACGGTACCTGCTATATTTTGTTGCACCCAACGAAGTGCTTCTACTTGATCCAGGAAACCGTAGTTACCGGGTGCTACGTCATCACCTGTCAACATATGAGAAGAAAAATAACAATTAATTATATACGTTGAATCGTACAAGCATAAGAGAGCTAGAGAATAGCTCGATGGGGTTTGATACGCATTGCTTTAAAATTAGTTGAAGTAGGAAATCCCATATACAAAGGATGATTTCCAGAGAAGTTTCCGTTCACTGCGAGATCGCGCGAATTGCGAACAGTATGAATTCGAATTAAAAATGTTTTTTGTACGCTAAATGTCGATTTAGGAGAGTCGAATATTTCGTTGAGATACCCTTACTTCATCAAAATTGAACATCATAAATATGTATAGGAAAAAAATGCTTCCTTGTTTGTCGAATCCCACGCGATATTTTGACGTCATGAAACGCTATGACCTTTGACGGTTCTGTTTTTACGTTCGAGTTTACACATAACGCGGGATCTCGCGTTAACGGAAAATTAAATGATCTATAGAATAGCACAAAATACTTAGCAGAGATATGGGAATAAGAGTCAGGGTTTGTTTTAGCCAATTATCCAACAATAGTGCCTCAAGATACAAAATGATGGATTTAAAGCGGAAAGGTGACATAAGTCGCGCGGGGAGTTGAGTCCGAGGCGACGATAACAAGTACGATAAAAACTCAAAAGCTTATGAGTAGACGCTTGTATATAAACAACGACACGCTATTGCCATTGGCCGCATGCGCAGGCGAAGGCTACCCATTTTAAGACATAATACGTGAGTTTTTACCAATCGGTCAACTATCGCCTGAGTGAGTCCCATTTTAGAACCCCCCCCCCGAGAATACACACCACACGGACGATGCTAACCACTATATTTCCCGTCAGTTTAAGAAAAGTGAAGTTTGTTAAAAAAATCACATCAGTATAATAAAGTGGCGAGCAAATGATCAATCAAACAAGCATTCAATCGTTCAGTCGATAATGTAAAACTAGGAAAAATATTGACCTGTACTAAGAAATCCAAGCGCCCCCAATCGATAATTAAAGGTAACTACAATGACGTCATTCAATGAAGACAGTATGGTTGCATCGTACATCCTCGTTCCGGATCCCAGCATTAATCCACCCCCGTGAATTAAGACCATTACGGCTGTGTTATCGTCCTGAAAATAAGAACCACTTTACATTTACAATGCAAAATTGGTTTTACTATTACAGCATTGTCCCGAAAACAAACAACTATCCACCTTTACACGAATCGGGAGACCATTACAAGCGACTCTCGCTCTATACACAAGATTACAATAAATATTTAGTTACAATGATCAATACAGCAAAAAAATACAGTTTCCCGCCCATCCTATCAAGATTGGTTCACACTATTTTTTTTCATATCTGCTACCAAACGTTCCGGTTAAAGTCTCATTTAAAGATGACAGAACATAGCTGTTTCAATTATCTCAAGATGTTTTCTAAAATTGTATAAATAGGGGTACTGAAGAGCGATGGCTTATGTAAATACAATGTTTACGAAAAGTGTTTCAAATACGCAAAAGCTCAATTTGGAATGTGCTGCAATTATACAGGATTCCTAGGTGAAGGTGGTGATCTATTTGTATAATCTGAGGAGGTTTTAATACAGAATATTACACACGTTTGGTTTTACCAGTTCAATTGGTTTCGAAATTACAGCAAACTTTGAGCAAAATTAATTAATATCACTGTGGGATAGACTGAACGCCAGGAGCAGAATCGATTTATTTGATTTTGAAATTGAATTTCTTAAATTTTTTTCAGATGGGAATATGACATTTACATACCCTTACCTCACTAATATTATCGTTATTAAACATAATACGCGAGGGAATACCCCCCCCCCCCCAATGCATCCCCGTTTGTCGAATCCTACGCGTTGCTTTGACGTCACTATGGCCTATGATTTTTAAGTTCGATTTCACGCCAAAGGTGGGATCTCGCAGTGAACGGAAAATGTGCGTGTTTTAAGCTGGTACTCAGGTTGCTTGGCTTAATTTGTACTTATAGCGAGTATCAAGGTGAGTGAACTCTAGGGGTCATACACACCTTTTTGTACTTGAATGCGAGCCTCACTGATGTGCACGCCACGGCACAAAAACACTGGTAATACATGGGTCATGTGATATATCATATTTATTATTATCTATATGTGTGACATACTGAGGGGGTCATTCACCAGAATACAAACGCCCAGGCGTCGCTGTGTCATGTGACCTATTAATGGCCTCGATTTACAATTCAGCGTATCTGTGGTACGTACATAGTCAAATTTGCATTGTTACTGCAGTAATGAACTTTGCCGCTGAAGCACAATTACATGTGACCTCCAAGTAACCTTGATGTGATCTTCCACCAACTTACCTGTGGCTGTGGGACGTAAACATTCAAGTGCAGACAATCTTCGTCTTGAATTTTGTCCACAGGTACCAGTGGAGAGTCTGGCTGTATGCACGCAGTACGGAAGTCGGTAGCATCGTACTCCCCTTGCCACGGTGTCTTGGGTTTAGGCGGTGCAAACCTCAGGTCACCAACCGGTGGTTCAGCGTACGGTATACCCCTGTAAGCATGTACAGGCCGTGTACCGTCCACAAATTCACTGCTGAATTCTTCCACGGTACCGATTAATGTACCGGTAGAAATCTTAATAGTTGGTATGTCTGCATTACATGCGCTGACTAGCAATATTACAAGGAGTGCAGAGATGTACACCGTTACCATTTTAGCTATGGAGCCGCCAGCATTGACTGAATGACAAGTGAGCCGGTCTGAATACGCTTGTGAATACGCATGCGTATAAGTAGCCATTGTTATTAAATGTGACTCAGCATCTTATGCTCATTATGTAGTTGCCTAGCGATTCACCTAGCCATATTTTGGTGTAATCATAATGACTGGATTCGGAGTTGCCATAGTGCCGATTAGTGTACCGGTAGAAATCTCAACAACTGGTCTGTCTGCATTACAGGCAGCGATTATCAATAAGATTACAGGGAGAAGGTTCGATACTAACGAATGTAGTGTCACATAGAGTGACTATGTCAATCTGTGTGTATGCCCCTAACCTACAACAATTAGTTAGAGATGATATTTTTGTTTCGATTTTTTTTGTATTTGTAGTAGTCTAGTTTTTCATGTTTTAGTAGAATTGTTTTAGCTTATTTTGTATGTGTTATTTGGAACTTTACACTAGCTCTGTATTGTGTACGTGCAAAATAAAATATCCCATCCCATCCTAGCGTGTGATATGCGTGTTCAATCGACTTGGTTAATAAGCCATATTACGCTCACTACGAGATCTCGCGTGGCCAAGCTTTACCTTCTTAGCAACCAGTTTCGATCACGTGACACAGGTCAAGCTTTCCCCAATAGACGGTGGGGCGCCATTGTTCACTCCGCCGTAATCCGTACACACAGCAATATCGACTGTACAAAAACGCTCTTACGGTGGATACAAGAGCGATTCTCGATTTCATATAAAGGATTCGTTATGACCATCTGACGCATGCGCAGGTAACGACTCCCCGCTTTAACGTTCAATTGGTAGATTTATTTTTATATTACTCTCTATTCATTTCGGCATGTCTTGTCTGGCATCGCGAGCACGTCCGTGAATTGTGTTCACTCGGAAAAATTAGAACTTTCTGAATTTGTTTGGGTATTTTTTTTATAACTATACAACTATCCTGTATACATTCATGCTTCCTGTACTACGTAATCATAGTTAAACCATGGAAGGTAGATGTCCGGAATGAAAATATGTTTATTCTTAACAAGTTTGGGCGTATCTTATTCCACGCCAACCGCTGTTTCCTCCCATGCGTGAATGAAATTGGGTCTAGTCGATATGCAAATTTACGAGATCAGCCTAATGGCAATAGTCGTGTTCAGGCTAAACTAAATACTGGCTAAGGTAGTTGCTGAAAAGCAAGTTTGTGTTCCCGGAATTGTTTTGATTCCATGACCCTGATCAACAAAAGGCACTCCGTTCTTTTTTTTCGAATTATGGCGGATTTTCACTACCCTGCTTAAAATTTGCAAATCTGACTAAAATATTCATTTTAAAGCGGGGGAGTCGTCACCTGCGCATGCGTCAAATGGCCATAGCGTGTCATTGTTTACAAAAAGCGTCTACCCATGAGCGTTTTTAGCGTGTGTTGTTGACTCAATTCCCGCGCGTGCGCAGGTGACGACCCTCCCGCTTTAAAAAAATAAGTCCAGACTTTGCATGTTCAACTTGGATCAAGCAAGACATAAACACATTGATATTCATTATGACCCAAATCCCACGTGTTGTAAATGTACCAATAGTTTGTGGACGCCTAATTTGATTTTCGACAACATAACATTATTGTCTAACCGACTGATAAATGGTATACGTTAACTAATCTGATACGATATGCTTTGAGCACGCACGGAGCTGCATGGTGCAAACTATTGATAATACGGTTGTTTTCCTTTCAGAATATTTGGTAGCCCCGAAATAGAACCGTTTGGTTTGAATGTGCCATTTAAAAAATACATATTTTTCAGTGCCATGACACATATTAGACACCCCTCAGAAAAATAAAATAAAACGCTGCCATGTATATGTCACCAGCTATCCAATGTTTCTGTACCCCTAAATACAAAAACAAAACTATTAACACACAAAGTGGTATCATCGCCCGAAACGCTGCGATATGCCCTTCCCGAAAAAAGTGTTGGAAACCTTCCGCAAAATCCGCAACAGCGAGAAATATTGTTACAAAGTTTGCTCATTATATTTTCGAAAACTATTCGAGGTATATACTAACATTCAGTTACTTGTAACTCGTCGATTCTTAAAAATCTTACACAGCTGCAAAGATCAAAATGTCCTGAACGCATCTCTTGTTGTTTTCAAAAATGTCCGGATCTGTTTTACGCAATTTCCGAAGAAGTGCGAAGTGTTCAGAATATCCGATGTTCGGCAAACGTCGACGGTGTCTATGTCAGTACAACTGAGCGAGGCACACATATCATATAGAATTAAGCCGATTAACACCTTAAACAATAGGCGTTGCCAGTCTGTTTATAAGTTGTCTGAGCTTGAACAAAATGTCAATACTGTGGAATACTTTATTTTCGCTGGAATTAATTTTCGCTGAAAAGGCTTTTGAGGCGTTTTGTATGGAATTTATTTTCACTGATTTCTGATGAGTTTAATGTGAAATATAGGAAAAAAAGTATATTCGCTGGGTTTTATTTTCACGCAATCATACCTTCAGCGAAAATAGCGAAAATAAATTTCAAGCAAAAATAAAGTATTCTACAGTAAGTCCTTTCAAAATAGATAATAATATAGCGTAATACGTTAGCATAAGGAATTAACGCCTGGTAACCAAGGTATCTCGTATCATCTTCTGATATGAATATCGCCGTGATAATAAACAGGACGATGACCTCCGCAACGTACCTCAGTATTCTGACAGTGTGTTTGCCTATTGCAATGATAGATTGATATGACGACAGTTTACAAGCCTACTTTGCGAAATTCCTAGGGAGAGTTCAAGGACCCGCAACCCAAATACCGTATTTTGGCGGGGATTTATTTTATTTTTTTTAGTATTTGGGCACTAATTGACCCTTTCTCACACATTTGTGATGCAGATTTTGCTCAGGTGAAGAATGTGCCCTGCTTGTGTGCAGTTCAACAACAGATGATAGGATGAAGGTGGGTATATCCCTATTACAACCCACTTAGATCAAGGAAATGTAAACATGTATTTAACGTTCATTGTGAAGATTTATTTGTATATTAATCTCTATTCATTTCGGCATGTCTTTTCTGGCATCGCGAGCACGTTCATGGATTTTGCGCTCGCGGAAAAATTAGCACTTTCTGAATTTGCTTTGGTATTGTTTTATAACTATAGAACTAACCTCGTACATTCATGCTTACTGTACTAATTGTACAGTAAGGGCACTGCCGATTGTTTTCCATTACTCCTTCACCATATCCAGCACAATTAAACCATTTAATTTGGCATTAGGTCCCTGCCAGTGATTCACAATTAATGGATTAACTTTTCACGAGGAAGTTTTCACACACAATCATGATGTCAGTTCAAATTGAAAACAAAAACAACGACACTACCATCGTTATGACAAGACTGCCCTTCGGAGCGTCGTTTTGGGTTGTTTTTCGCTTTCTATTGTCTTCCTTGAACGCGTATGGTTGAATTTTATACATGTATATGCTAATCCGATAATGTAACGAAGAGCTCGTACGCAGTCCCGATGCAGTTCGTTCATCATCGGTTTAAAGGGCAGTGGTCGTCGCGCAGCTCATGGTTGTGTTAATAATTATGTTTCTTACACGCATTGTATACGTCAGCATATCTCTTATCGAACACCTTGCGGCGCGACGACCACCACCCGGCCTTACAAGATGTCAACAATAAAAAATATTATTGATTTTGTCGTTTCAAACAAAGCTGTTCTATATCATGACATATTGATTGCAGGAAACTAAAATAACAATTGCGATGCTTGGTATTTTCATTCATTGCAAGCAGCGACTCGTGACAGTATCGAACTTCAGTTACAGCGAGTAACAGTACATACTTTTTGATAAAATGAGAAAAAACAATGTACCGACGAATAAACGACAAATAGAAGAGGAATCAAATTAGACGTGTAAACATATATGATATGTATTCAGTGTTACTTAATTAACATCACTTCCAATCAATAGGTCCAATCACAATTGTAAATTTACGAAAAAAGAAAATGACTGACAAAAAGTTTACAATCAAATGAAAAACTGAAGAATATTTGCTTGTAATTCAGGAATTAATTTGAGTGCCAACAATGATCAGGTCGATCACTTCAAAATTACTTGTTATACTTCCCTCACTACGTAGATATTCGCATATATATATATAAATCTGAAAGTGTTGGGTTAATCTTGCATGGTGATAATTCTAAGGCTTGTTTGCTTCTTCAGAGTATTTGGATTCTTCTTTGCTCTCACAAGTTTCACCTGTGTATGAAAAAATCCATAATGTCACTGGATACGACAGTAGACATGTATTCACAAGTCGAATCTTGAATATGTGCTCGGTTCTTAGACTTCAGAATCTGCGAAATGAGTATATCTGATGAAAAGGATTATTCACTCGTTTTATGAAGCTGATACTACACGGTTACACATGCGTTATGCGCTATATACTGTGGAATTAATTTTCGCTGAAAAGACATTTTGGGCGTTTTGTATGGAATTTATTTTCAATGATTTTTGACAAGTTGACTGTAAAATATAAGAAAAAAGGTCTATTCACTGGAATTAATTTTCACAGAATCATTCCTTCAGCGAAAATAGCGAAAATTAATTCCAAGCAAAAATAAAGTATTTTACAGTATAGCATGCAAGTTGTGCGCTACTGGACAATAGTTTTGGCACATTATTTTATTGCTAAAACTTTGGATATATACCACATAATTTACAAAATTTAAACTTTACCAGATTTCTGAAGCTTTGGTTCAAATTGATTCCAGAATGCACATTCTCTTGCTTTCAATGCGTTACTATTCTCCATTGATAATGAGAGTTGTTTATACGCTAAACCAGGCACTGTAAACAATGGCCAGTCATCGTTGTTATCTTCATCACTTGCAGAACTACGATTAGGATTACTGGGAAAAAACAAACAAATATATTCATATGTTGCTGTGGCACATTCAATTTCACGCGCAACAGTCGTCGTACTGCGTGCTACGCTGAATTGTTATGGTTTCGTAACAACACGATCCAGTATTTTCCCACAATGCATTGAGCTACGAAACTTCAAATTGCGACAAAGCCTGACTGAAGCGGAATTTTATCACAGCTCATCCCCTCCCGAACTGCAGCATCACGATTTCCCGTCACCATTCCGCTGGTTCCTATTTTGGCAATAAATAATGCAATGCAGTTTGAGTAAGATTATTCAATTCAATGGTTAGTAATTTTAGTAAAAGTATTTCAAAAACGTAAGGTATACGGACTAAATTTGTTACTGATTTGTTACAGGTTTTAGTTGTTCTGAATATTAGTATTACCCACATTCTTGCAGACTGATTAATATGCAGATTATTGAATATTAATTTTTGAATTCAAATATTTTATATGAATGAGTGTTCTAATCTGAACTATTATACACGTGGTCAATCCGGGTTCGGGTCACGTTTTGGAGTTGGTATAACTCATGGAATGTCGCGTATAAACAACACTTTTACACGGGTTATATATGATGAGTGGTACCACGTCGACCAGGACCAACACCTTCAAAACAAATATTTTCAACAAACATGACTTTTCTGCAATGAGACACTCACCCAGTTTTGGCAAAATTCGTCCAGTACTTCATGATCTTTAAGGACACATTTATATCATCTTTATTTGGCGTCTGCTTAAACAAAGTCTTCTCGTCACCACCAAGAGCTAGCTGCATCTCGGATAGCAGAGTGTAACCAAAGACAAACTGGATGTCATCTCCATGAAGTGCCATGCCAGTTTTGATAGGCCAGATTGACTTTGCCGGTGCGTGTGTCATCTGGTATAAATACGTATTGAGTCCGGCACGATAAAAAGCGCGTGCAGCTACGTCAGTGGGACAAACCATTATCATATCCCCTCCCATGTGATTCAACGCTGAGAGGTAGTTGGCATTCTCCTCATCAGCGTGGTCCCAGTCTATGTAAATTAGTTTGATTACGTCTAAAACAGCTTGGTTCTTATCTGGAATATACATGGCATACATTTCATCATACACAGTCTTGTTCACAGTTAACTCGCTGTCTTCATCCGGAAATAACATGTAGTACATCATGAATCCTTCGTCAGCCATAGTGCCAATTATCAATTCCTCGCCATTGAAAACATTTCCTCCATCTTTTGGGTCTTTCGTCAGAAATACACCATCCATAGTTGGTGGGAATGGTATAAATATATCTGCAAGCCCGGTAGCATTTGCAATGACTCCCTGGCAATAAAAAACGAGTAATTGTTAGCCACTCAGAATTGAAAAGCGTGAATAAGGTACTGCAAATTCGTACATTGTTTTCAATGATAAAGGTTCGGTATTTTATAGTTCCATACTTCTATAAACACGATAAAGACTTTAAGTTTTTGACATTCTGAAATCCTTCCGTGAAATATGCATAACAAAATGTATTCCAAATGCACACCAAAAGTACTTTTAATAATTAATGAGTACACTTTCGATGTTTTTGCATTACCTTTGTTTAGAATTACTGAAAATAGCAGAATGAAATTACAAAATATGCAGCGTGTTTAACATCTCGCATATGAACAACATCTCGCATATGAGCAACAACATCTCGCGTATGAACAACATCTCGCGTATGAACAACATCTCGTGTGTGAACAACAACTCGCGTATGAACAACATCTCGCATATGAACAACAACATCTCGCGTATGAACAATGAGTTTAATCAATTATTTTACATTTTACATCCATAAAAACGCATGAATCGAACACGGAGAGTCTGTATCGTAGTGTTATTTTTGAAATATCTGCGGAACTGTAAAAGGAAGGAAATCAAATGGTATGGTAGATACGCACACAGTTTCTTGGCCAGATTAGTGTATGGATTTACCTACCGTTCCTGGATCCGATGAATTTATAAACCCTTCGGCTGGTGCAGTGCGAAGACATTCAATTAGCTCTTTACTGTTGTCTTTCTCACATCCAACAATTTTACCCTGACCATGTGCTATCTTGTTAGATCTCGATGCATCGGACTGGAAGTACCCAATCATGGTAGCAGTGCCACTCTGGATCAAGGACAGACATTACTATGTTAGGAGTGAAAATTTAAGAGGTTATATTTGTAACTTTCAACCGTTTTCACTCCAACGTTAGTTAACTTACTGTAAAGTACTCTATTTTAGACGGAATTAATTTTCGCTGAAAAAAAATTTTTTGGGTGTTTTGTATGGAAATATTTATAGGAAAAATAGCATATTCGCTGGATTTTATTTTCACTGAATCATTCCTTCAGTGAAAATAGCGAAAATTAATCCCAAGGGCAAATAAAGCATTTTACAGTACACAACGTTCCTTCCTGGTTTTTATTGACCGATATTTTCTCATTTTTTAATAGACTATTTTCCGTTTACTGAGATATCCCGCGTTATCGTAAAACAAGACAAACAGATGACATAATGTATTGGTGACGTCACCATATCGATTTGCATTCACCAAAGGCGATTAAGCAATTATCGATGAGGTATGAATATCTCAACGCGATATTACCCTCGTCAAAGATCGGCATTTCGACACTGAACTTTAAAAAAGAAATTGTAATTCAAAATCAAATCGTTCGAGTGAATTTGACTCCCATATCTACAGACTGGATTTCTAATTTGACACGGTAATGTTTCCGAATTAGGTAATTGTATTATTTCTGTGTAACTGTACAACATTCATGCTGTAGTCGATGATAATGACAGTTGTAGCAGGGAATGATAGCTACTGAGTACCGTTTGCAAAAAATGTTCTACTTGTGTAAAACTTGAATGAAAAGTCATTTCCATTACCGGCATACCTGCAGAATAGATCTTTTAAATAATCCTTTACTCAATGGAGATAACACATGATAATGGGCACTTATGGAGCCTCCACTCTCGCCAAATATAGTAACTTCATTCGGATTTCCGCCGAAGGCTGTAAAGTGAAAAATATATACATAATTATGTATTCACATTGAACCCAGTAAAAGTTTTTTTTATACTGCAATGATCATCGCGCCACGCATGCGCGAGATATGAGTAACATATAAACATAGAAAGATCATGGTGACGAGTGAAAGATCAGACGTTACCAAGCTTTAACTAGGTATTTTGGAATGTGTGTCAAAGGAGTCACCAGCGGTATTTAGTATAAAGTTAGATAGCCTTTTAATCAAATGGCGATTTTTTCATGCATAATAAAAACAAATAAATTGTTTATACATTTGAACAGTATAAATATGAATAAACGATTTTTTTAAATGGTCAACATGAAAGTAATATCTAGTACCTGCTATATTCTGTTGCACCCAACGAAGTGCTTCTACTTGATCCAGGAAGCCATAGTTACCGGGTGCTACGTCATCACCTGTCAACATATGAGAAGAAAATAATAAAATAGTGTTATAAATACTGTTATATACGGCCGCAGAATACCGCGCTTGTTGCTTACTACGCTTTGCTACATGATGATGCGTTGCAGCAGAGACAGATAGAGACATATAGAGCGTGAGTTTTCATCAATTACAATATATGGTAATAAGTAATAGGCTAACTATTTCCTAAGTGAGTACTACTTAAAAATGTTATCGTGCATGGTTGGGGCAGGACGGTGACATGTTCTACTCATTATTTAAAGCGAGAGGGTCGTCACCTGCGCACGCGTGGGAATTGAGTGCCAAGCGACGATAACAACGCACGTTAAAAACGCAAAGGCTCTTGGGTAGACGCTTGTTTGTAAACATTGACACGCTATGGCCATCTGACGCATGCGCAGGTGACGACTCCCCCGCTTTAATATGCTATACTTTTAATTATTGGCGACCAGACAATTGCTTAGTCTATGGTGCGAATGTGAAGAGGAATTCCAAAGAGAATTATCTACACGGAGAGCGGGTAGGATGATTAACTTATTCTTGTCGGAAGGACCGGGATTTTATAACACAGCGTAATGGTAACAAATTATTAAACATATAGCGCTGATACTTGGGGCATTTGGCTGGTGAAGGTAGAACATGAGTGTTCGTCAGAATAAAATTCAGGCGGAACTCACAAAACAACAAAGCTTTCCACTGTTGTTTCATGCCATGCCGTTCTTCACTTTTCTTCAACGTCATATTTTTGTTACCATAGAGTCAATGATATACTGCCGTCAATGAGTCAAATCACCGCCTTTCCTCTCTGAGCTAGCATTACGCGAATGTATTGGTCACATGATATGAGGACGCAAACAGAATTTAGAAACTTTCCGACGACGACACCATCCAGTGAACTAGCTACCAGACTACGCAACAACGAAATCATTAGGTTAGATTTTGGAGAAGGGAAATAGAGAAACAGTTTTTAGTGTTCTGGGACTGATACCAAGAAAAAACCGAACATTGTACTCGAGAAGTTTAATGATTATACGAAATATTAGTTAAGACTTTTTCGCGGCAATATACACGGATGATGCTAACCACCAGATTTCCCGCCGGTTCAGGAAAAGTGAAGTGTACAACAAACAAGCAGCCTCTCGGCTGAGATAGCTCCGCTGTTAGCAATGCACATGGCAATTAAAGAACAGAAGATACCATTAGAAAATGAACAATATGTATAGTATCAAAACAATCAGACAAGAAGTGGAAAATATCACTTTTTACCAAAAATTACAAAAATATTCATCAAAATTAGAGAATTGAAGATATCATCATGAAATGAGCAAATCTGAGTTAGAACCACACGTAGTACCTATATATGTAATATCAAAGCAATTGGACTTGCGGTTTTCAACAAGAAGTTGAAAATATCACTTTTTACCAAAAATGACAAAAATATTCACCAAAACTAGAGAATTAAAGATATCATTACAAAATGAACAAATCTGAGAAAGATCCACACGTAGTACCTATATATGTAATATCAAAGCAATTGGACTTGCGGTTTTCAACAAGAAGTCGTAAATATCACTTTTTACCAAAAATGACAAAAATATTCACCAAAATTAGAGAATTAAAGATATCATTACAAAATGAACAAATGTGAGAAAGATCCACGCGTAGTACCTATATATGTAATATCAAAGCAATTGGACTTGGGGTTTTCAACAAGAAGTTGAAAATATTACCTTTTACCAAAAATGACAAAAATATTCACCAAAATTAGAGAATTGAAGATATCTACCCAAGGTACATATACACCAAGTATCAAAGCATTCAGGCTTGTAGTTTTCAAGAAGAAGTCGAAAAAGTAAAACATTGACACGGACGACGACGGACGACGGACGCCGGACGACGACGGACAATCACTCATATGATAAGCTCCGCTCGGCAAAGTCGACAGCGGAGCTAAAAATTCAATCAATCGATCGATCGATAATGTAAAACAAGGAAAAATATTTACCTGTACTAAGAAATCCAAGCGCCCCCATTCGATAATTAATGGTAACTACAATGACGTCATTCAATGAAGACAGTATGGTTGCATCGTACATCTTCGTTCCGGATCCCATAATTAATCCACCACCATGAATCCAGACCATTACTGCTGTGTTTACGTCCTGAAAATAAAAAAAAAACACTTCACATGGCAAATTGGTTTTATTATTACGTCTTTGTTCCGAATGCACAAACGTAAGTTACGGTAAACAACACAACTAAAACATTTGATTTCTTGTTTTTTATACCCAAATTATATCAGTTTTCTACACGTCGCCCATCCCTGCATGGGGACGAGATCTGCACAACCTTGCGCCGAATTACGAAGGCGCGATCTTACTAGGAGGTCCGGAGGCATGCCCCCTTAAAAAAACTATTTCCTGCATTTTGAGGGTCAAATTTTGCTGACAAAAAGGTCTTAGCTTGATTTTAGAGAGGCGACGTCCCCAACATTATTTTCGAGGGGGCGATTGTTTCTGTCCCCCCCCCCCTTACCGCTTATGTAAATCTACAAAAAGTGTTCGCGTATTACGTGAATAACCTGGACCGAACGCCAGAAGCAGAAAATTATTTGGTTTTGAATTTGAATTTCTTTCTTTTTTATCGTTTGATTCCAAATTGCCGATTTTCTTGGATGGGAATATGACATTCAGATACCCTAACTTCACCAGAATTATCATTATCAGACGTGTCTAGTACATACTAGTGATTAAGCGTGGGAATATTTAAATAATGCTTTCCCGTTGTCGAAGACCACGCGATATTTTGACGCCACTATGACGCCGAGACCTATACTTGTCCGGTTTTTACGTTAATTCCACGCGTTAGGTGGGATTTCGCAGCGAACGGAAAATGAGTGTATTGTACCACATGGCTATACATTATATGACGCCGGTAGTGCTTGCCTTAATTTGACATCGATAGCGTGTACCTCTAACGAGTATCAAGGTGAGTGAACTCTAGGAGTCATACACACTTGTTTGTACAGACGTATCGCCAACACTGGTAATATGTGGGTCGTGTGATCTACCATGTTTATCATTATCTGTATTTTCGACACACTGGGGATTATTCTCCAGAATACAAACGCCAGGCTAGGGGGGTCACTTGCCCAATAAATGACCTTGCTCGCCAACTCAGCTTACCTGTGGTGCGTACATACTCAAAATTGTTACTAGTATTTGCAACGTCCTTGTAGCAAAAGACTCTACCGCGGGAGCACAATACAAGTGACCTTGATCTGATCTCGCGTTAACTTACCCGCGGCTGTGGGACGTAAACATTCAAGTGCAGACAATCTTCGTCTTGAATTTTGTCGACAGGTACCAGTGGAGAGTCTGGTTGTATGCACGCAGTACGGAAGTCGGTAGCATCGTACTCCCCTTGCCACGGTGTCTTGGGTTTAGGCGGTGCAAACCTCAGGTCACCAACCGGTGGTTCAGCGTACGGTATACCCCTGTAAGCATGTACAGGCCGTGTACCGTCCACAAATTCACTGCTGAATTCTTCCACGGTACCGATTAGTGTACCGGTAGAAATCTTAATAGTTGGTCTGTCTGCATTACATGCACTGACTAGCAATATTACAAGAAGTTCAGAGATGTACACCGTTACCATTTTAGCTATCGAGCCGCCAACATGGACTAAATTGTACCCGGTCTGAATACGCATGCGTATAAGTACCCATTGCGATTTACGATGACTCGGCGATTACGTAGTTATATAGCCATATTTGGGTGTACTCAGAATGACTAGATTCGCAGTTACAAAACCATTCATCTGTCCATATTTAGGTGCAATCCTAACGACTAAACTCGCAGATACATAGCCATTCACCTGGCCATATTTGGGCGTACTCATAAAGAATACACTCGAGTTTCCATAGCCATATTTGGGTGTGCTCAGAGTGACTATAGGTTCCAGGCTACCGCAATCCGTCTGACTTGTCCAATTTCGACTTGGACTCGGCCTGCCCTGCCTTGGTCCAAGCTTTTAGAATAGAGAAAAACGAACGACCCAGCATACCCGAGAATACGACAAATCTGGTAACTCGATTATAATGGTCGTGAGTACTTGTATTTTTCCGGTATTACAACGAGAGCAAATCAATTTGTACATTGACGACGTACACATATAATATACATACATACATTCAATGTTAGTCGAAGTCCCCGGAATACTTTATATTTGACGACGCCAACCGTGATTTTGTAAACACTCAATCTTATAACTCGAAACCATTAATATAATTACGAACGACTTTTATTTACAAAAATACACCAATAATCCGCACAATTTCCAACCACACTCCATTCTGGAACGTATAAATGGTCATAAATTAAATGCTAAGTATTTCAACTGCAGTGAAACCCACAGATTCTTCATCAGTCAGCCTATCTGCCTATCATCAACTTACTCGTCTTTGTGCTACGTACACACCTACACAGAAAGTCTGTATCTCTGTTGCGTTCCACCAGCCATTAGTCGTTTAAGTTACCACTCGTCAATCACTTGATGTGTATTTCTGCGTGCCAATTACGGAGTGTCGTGATAATGATCGCCGAGTCATATGATCGTGTTGACAGACGCTATTGCCCAATTACAACCCCTCCCCCCTAAGTGTGTACTTTTTAGTGTCGTCAAACATCACGATTCGAGTTGCCCAAACACAAATATTTCAAAACAACGCAAGCACGCACACGCGTCCTTGCATGTAGATCAAAACACATTTAAATATATTAGTTCAGAATTATTTGTTTAGTTCGGAATCAAATACATTCTACTGCATTTGTGTACAAGCACAACCTTTGACTTATATCGTTTGTTTCAATACTCCCCTGGACTGAATCAGTTCAGTGAGCTTCCAATATACGTTCGTATTATTAGAGGGGGGTAGTGTATCGATTGATTGTGGATGCGTCTTGAATTCAGACTGGTTGCATGTACTAATACTTTCTCAAAATATCAACGACAGTTGACAGGATTTTCGCCTAACCCCCACAGCAAACAGGGAAGAAAAATTAGCAAAAATCGACTATACTTGTAATGAGTTGAACAGTATGGTCAAAGACCACGGCACTACTAGTATTTGAAGCGGTAAGATCGACACCTGCGCGCACGCGGGAATTGAGTCCCAAGCGACGATAACAACACAGAGACATGATATGACCATCTAACGCAGGCGCAGATAACGAATCCTGCTTTAAACAAAACACTTCTAAGTTATTACAAATACACGTAAATTATAATATAGCGAAGTCAATAGCACCATATATTCGCACACACACACACTGAACGCACACACAAAATACTAATGTGTCCGCATTGAGCAGCGTAAACACAAAAAAAACATAACAAAAGATGACCTTCCTGACCTTTTGCTGACTATGTCAACGCCGTTTGGAATACGGGGTCATGTACACTATGGGTCAACAAAACAACGAATTTTCCACGTTTTCATTTTGGTTTTGTATAATTTGGACTATAACTGGCCAATTGAAAACAGCGGGACAAGGCGGGACGCAGTGGTGTATCATGTAGTTGTTATGAAGTAAGTTGGTTGGTGTAAGATCGGATACTCGTGTCGTTTATGTGACAGGACACGTACATGATATGCATTTTTTCAACTCCAGCCGAACCAAGGACTGGGCACGCCGTCGCTCTAATACCACTGGCGGATCCAGAAATTCGGTAGAGGGCGCTCCTATTGACCTCCGGTAGGCTGGGTTTGTCAATTGATTTGTTAATTTTTACTGCGCGCACCCTTGACGCAGTGGTTGGTGTACACTGGGGGAAAATCTGCAGCTTTCGAAAATACCTTCATCATTTTCCTTAATTTATTTACCCTCAGTGGAGATTTACAATGCTATATATTGTCGAATTACCCGGATGCAATTTTCTCAGGTAGAATTCGAACACCGCTGCGGGCACCGATTGTTATTGGTGGCATACATTTTTGCCTGTGCCTCGTAGCCCTCGTCGGAATGATTTTTTTTCTCTCGGAAAGCATATTCAATGAATTTCCTTCCACCAGCATTGAAATTTGTTCTGAACGAATTCTTGGTCAGCATTCCCGTTCCTTCCCGGCCACGTCTCACAAGATGAGAACCAAACAGTTCTAATTGAACTAACGGGGTTACTCGTTGGTGCCGGCCAACTTCAAATCTTTCCTACAGATTGCTATTTTATGTTGAACTTTATCAAGTCGCTCGATTTTAAGATGTTTAAATAAGCATTTGAAGGTGTTGTTGGAAGTGTTGGACTCGCAGTCTTGCATAATATTCAGGTTGCGATTATACGGTGGTGAGTTGATGTGTCGGTGAATCGCCGCTCGTACTGCACTGAGACTCGATCTCCCGTAGTTCTCTCCTACTCGACTGACGCATTTCAGCATAAAACTGTTGTAAAACATTGTTGGGATCTTCAACACTCAGATACTCGAATTCAAGATTCTTCCCAGTTAATCTTAGCCAGTCTGTTTAGTAAAATTGAAAATCGTATTGTAAAGAGTATTGTTTTACCAATGAAATGAAAACAAAACAAGACACTCATCTTTCATAATTCATATTCCCTATCCTGTTTGTTTTTTGTAATTTGTTCGTCCCTCACTTCCTCAATCTCATCCGGTTGATCACCAGGTAAACTTACAAATCGTATTTTCTTTGTTGTAGGTTCGCAATTAATTTCAAAACGAGACATGTTTTACAAGTAAACACAGCCTTCTGGTGTTCGTTTAGGTTAGTGTGGCGAACGACGGTCACCCAAAGACAACAAACAACATTAACAAAAAGCAACATTATGGTTATATAATTTTTCAAATGTTTTTAATTCGGTAATTTTTCCAAAATGCAACCACTATATTCTCCTTAACATCAAATACTACTGGGTTCATGTATTTTCGCTTTAAACCTGTAGTCAATTCATGTTCCAGGGCCAATCATGTTTATCATAAGTGTACATTATCAGCCAATATATCCTTAATTGAATATGCAAAGTTCGTGTTTGGATCAATAAATTCGATTGATTAACACCATCTTGTATAATATAATACATGGTAATCACATGGATGACGTCACTGAAACTCCTGAACAAGGATAATGCGCATAAGAAATTGTCGTTCACTAAACTGGTGCCTTCGGGTAGACTGGCAAAGGCGGGCTTCTTTATGTTTTCCCGAAAAAATAATTAATTGTCAATTTAGCCTTTTTAGCGTGATCGCGAAAACTAGGGTGACCACGAAAGAAACATAACAAATATAAATCATTCATTGATTCTTTTATGAATGAGGAGCGATGTTTCAGATTTGAGAAGACATAACCATGCTATTCTGGACAATTACACAAACACTATCGACAGTCCAAACCATAGTCCAGTCGGTGCAAATGACTATCCAAATAAAGTCACGGGAAGGATCACATACTGGCCATTGCAGACACCAATTGCACCTGTCATTGTCAGTGTATTGCAACCAGTGTTCTTCAAGCTCAAATATGTTGGAAAGTGTGAAGTATGGACTCCCTGAAAATCAAAATGGAAGCTTGCAACATATGATGTGGAACATCTTTTCAAAATACCCAAATCTTTATCATAAAGAAATTGGCCTTGGTATAAAAGTGACAGTGATGTTAATCATCAAGGTTATCACACCACTAATACATCACAAAACTAATCCTCAGCCAGACTAGCAATGCAATCAGAAGAAACCAGATATTTTTGGGAGTTAGATACAGCACACACCACCACTCGAAGAAATTAAAATGGCAGAGAGAAAAAAAGCTAGTGGAGAAGTTTATTTATACTGAAGAAATGACATAACAGTCTCGGATATTTGATAGCAGTGGTACAGGGCAAAAACAAAACACAACCAAAATGTACAGCATGTGGTAAGACTATGAAATGATACGAGAGTGGTGCCTGCTAATAGATTGATCGTTGGTTTCAGTGTCACATGATAAAAGATTATGACAACTGTGTTCAAGATAACCCTCCTCCCCTGGATGAAAATGAAACAAGTGCAATTACAGGTACATGTATGTAAATGTATATTTCGATGAGTTTACATACATGTGGTCTTCATCATAAATGTGCCGCATGTTACTCCGATTGTTGTGGCTTGTGTCGGGCGGTCTTGTATCAAATGTGGAGCTGCTGCGTCCTGTTGACCCCACTTTATATAAGTTATGACAGAGAATTTACTATGTTTTAACACTGCAGGGCAAGTGACTGGTGGATTATTGTTGACAGAGCTCGGTTATCTTGCCCACACATAGCTATATGCGAGTGACGTAATTTAGAAAATAATTTATAAACTTGTTTTTGGTTTCTGTATTTGCCAGTCCTATCACAAGCATGGTGTGTTAAATTACTATATTTTAACTAGCAAATGCTGATTGGAAAATGTGTAACTCAGGATATCCATGATGTTCTGCTATGGTATCAAGCACCACCTGTGTTGTGTTTTACAAGAGATCCACTGACTATTAGTGACACTGGAGACGGTGAAATATTCATTGGATTTGATGTGGCGGGGATATTCACAAGGATTAAACTCTTCGATTGAGGAAGGAAACAATATATTATATGATTAACTTTCAAAATTTACAAAGTTTGAATTTACCCCACAGTTCCTGACTACACACAACACTCCAGTCTGACTGCTATCGGAACTGAGTTCCGCCCACTCACTAATTAAATGCATGCGACCTTTGCACTTTGAAGGATAGCCAATCACACGCGCTTCTTGACATAGCTGTTATTAAACAACTGAATGTATTAACTAACCATATACGGGAGATGGCGGGTAAAATCATGTTGGTGTTACTTCGGGGTGTTAGGGACGACGTCAAAAGATCGATGTCGGATAAAAAACGTATTTCCTTTAGTTTGGGGGTGGGGGTTTTGACCTCAAAAAGTTTCCATCCTACAAAAACGATTTTATTTTTTAATGAAGTCAACAAAATCTTAGAGTATTTGTAGTTGGGTTTTTTTTTCTATCCAATCATGGACAGAAATAACCAAAAAGGGAAAAAAAACAGAAAATTGGTTTGGTTCGAGTGTAAATCGGTGCGTCAAATGGGGTGCATTTGTAAGTCTGTTTACACTCTCCCGACAACCAACTGCTATGCAATACTACTGTCCGATTATCAATTTATATTTAGTGGTGAATGTAGTCTGACGCCATGACCAATATTTATCAATTAAGTTTCAGTGGGGGTAGGGGTTTGGAAAAAAACTAAAGGAATTAAGTTTTTTATCCGACATCGATCTTTTGACGTCGTCCCTTACTATCCCAGTTTCTCCAGCGCTGTCGTCGATCGTAATTGGTTGAGTTCATTTGAGAATTATTTTTGTCGGAGTTCGTGTCGTACGGTTTTCTACCACGATCTGGATTTAGTTCATCAACTTGTTCGAAGTTTCTCGTATCAAACTGGAGTTACATTGTATTTTATGGACCAGCGTTATTAATCGAGTGCATTGGATATTATTTTGCTTTTATCAGGCTTCGGTCGTCTGCCAGTGCATTTACGGATTCACTGGAATTCTCTTCGCCAATGTACTCAGTACTGTCCTGAAGTGGGTGGCACGGGGCACAAAGAGAGGTAGGGGCACAGAGTAAATAACACGTACACAGAGTAGCTTAATTCTAAACGAGCCGCTCGTTCGGCTCTATTCACGTACTTGTATAGTGTATGTGGTTAGTAAGAGCTCCACTATGCAATAGGACCGGGTTCATTCTTTTGTTGTGTTGATATGTAAATGAGTTCACTGTAATAACCACGCTTAAACAAATATGGACATCGCTTGAAAACGGGAGTTGTTTACAGTACAGAGCTGTATGAAAAAGTTTCATTCCTAAAATCTTCTCTGTTGTTCAATTTTCTACCCATAATCCTTTGCAAAATCTAATATGTTGAAAATTTCTGTCCTAAACGGGAATCCAATGCGATGGATGCGTCACACTCAATTTTGCCTACAAACTCCTATCTACGTTAATTTCAATTAAATTACGGAACATCGATCCATTTTGTTCTTGCCAGTCAATCTAATTGTAGCTCTTTCTGATCGACGTTGATGGCGCTTAGAGGCTCAACAAATTGCTTGTTCGCCAAAAATGGATTGCACTACTGACTGCAGTTGTTTCTTGTTGTACGAGAACCGTTAGGGTTATGGCTGTACCTACTTTAAACAGCTTAGTTGAAAGTAACCATCATGTCCACGCTTCATGTCTCAGTTCTGTGCATGTTTTGTCTGACTTTACATGAATAGTAGTTTATTCAGTCTCTTACTCACTTCTTTTGTCTTCTATGTTTTACTATCACAGGGGGTGTGTGGACCATTAAAAAGGACGAACGTTGGCAGAAAACCATGCCAAATATTTGTTTTCTTCTTGAATTTGTCTTTTTGTTTTTGTTTTTTTAATAGCTCTACCACCGAAAATCGATAACATGGGCTCATGAACTTCCTGTTTCTATCTGCTAAAATGGCAATCCATCTGACCAGACGGAACAGGATGAATGGAGATGCGAAAACAGATGTCACTTGTATGTTCAAGGAAAGGCTACGCTACAGAATAGAAGGTGAATACTGGTACTATAAAATCACGAAGAAACTGGACTGCTTCGAAGATCACTGATGCATCAACAACGGATTGGCAGAGGTTAATAACCAAGAACTGATATTCCCTCGTGATATCGTATGAAATATTTTTGTCATTTTCTGAACCACATGTGATGTAATTTAACAGTAATAATAACTTAATGCTTTTAAAACCAAAAACATTATCTAGACATTTACAACGTATATCGCCTATATATTGAATTATATAATAAACGCTGTAATTCGTTTTAATAAACAATTTGTATTGTAATTTTTAGCAATTGTATATAGTGCATGTAATTTTTATTGAACAATGTTATGATAAATAAAGGTTTGTGAAAAATCAAATTTTGTTTTTTTAATGATGAATTCGCTGATTTGTTTTTCTCGGTGTGTATTGTTTTTTTTCTCTAAGAAACGGGCGTGCAGATTTGTTTTCTGTCATTGATCCACGCAAGATTCTTCATTGACTTTCCCTATGCATGTTATTTTTTTTTAATTCTTCCATCTCTCCCAGAATTTATAATGGTCTGCCCCTAACGACGCAAAAAATCTCTTAGCTTCTCTTCCACGCCGTGCTCACACGCTTTGCTGATATGGCAATATCGACCAATATGCTGTAGTTCCACTGTTTAGCAGTTGATTTGCATTCACACCGGTGGTTGGTGTACGTGGCTTCTCTGACCCTCAACTCAGTCGTAACCGACAGTTCGTTCAAGTCACGCACGCGGTACATATATATTTACTTTTATTTGACATAGTATTTACCATTCCTTTTATTCGGTTTCATTTGCATATCAGTAGTCAAGTAGTTGCTGCTGTACAATGATGAACGATTTCGCATGGCAATCCTAGTTTTATCTCTCCCCAGACTGGCCTAAAAACACGTAACCGATTAATAAGAGTGTTCCAGGAACAAACAAATCTGTCAAGTAGAATGGAGAACTGCAGGTTTTGTTACAACGACGCGATTAGAACAGAGTTGTAGTCACAGACACACTCCTTTAGTAAATATGCGCAATAGTATAAAGTGGCGACAGAAACTTGTACTTAGTTTACAGATGCATTTATACATATTTATTGATATCGACTTTTAGTTTTCATACAAATTAAATTAAATTAAATAATTATTATTGGGTTGAGAATTCAACATTTTTTACACCATAACTGCACGTACAGGTCGACAATCTTACATGAACGTAATGTGATCGCCCGATTATTTAAATTAAGATGTTTTCTGATTAAATGATGTTGACTCACCTCATTGATATCAAAGCGTACTCGCCATGATGTTACGTCACCATTGCCGGATTGCTCAATCCTCGGGGCGGAGTTACTTCACAAGACGTTCCATGCTGCTATGACGCGCACCACTTTACCGTGCTCTGCGCGAGCTGCTGTGGAACGCCGGTCGAAGAGCCAGTGAAAATAGCTAAATTCGAGAAAACAGCACAAACTTAACTTTGAAGAAATCCTAAACAACCAAATTTAAATATGTTGCATATGTTAGGGTAATCTTGTTGCACTGTTCAAGGGAGCCTCAACAACTAGTTTTTCTGATAGTTTTCGCCCTTTGTTTTCACCGTCATTGTTTCCAGGCTTTGAAAATGCCCAGATGTCCGCCCCGAGAATAGACGAGTTCCGGGTTATAAGTGCCATCATCATTCGGTTTCCGATAATGGGGAGAAGGTGATTTGTAGCTCGCGCAATTTGCTGGTTTCCCTGGTTACCGGTTTTTTGGTGAGCTATCGAACGTTTACGTGTCGTAATCACACACTCCACCTTTTTTTTCAACCAGAGCAACGCACACAAGTTTCTAACGTAGCAGCGGTACTCGAAACTTCGCTATTTAAACTTGAACCTATCTGGATGCCGCCTTTTACGCCATACAGTAAGAGTTATACTTTGACAAGTGTCACTCAATCGCAAAAAAACACACAATAAAATGCGATGCTGCCAGCAGTATAAAAATGCAGAATGAACAAAATAAAACCGACCAGCGGGAAAATGGTAAAATACTACAGTCTGTTACGTGCATACCGTGACTAACAGCCACCTTTGCTACAACGATGCGTTCCCGGAATAACGACATTGTATATACCCCAAAAATAACTTGTTAGTTCGAACACTGTGATAAAGACTTTCTGTTTTCGACATTGTAACATTCTTACGTTTTTATGCAGAAAAATACAGTTTTTTTTACCACGTAAAACATATTTATTAGTTATTTTTCACACATGAGTTGTTGGATACACTATATAGTTTTGAATTTCATTCTGCTTCTTTCACCCATAATTCAAGAAAAAGGCAAAAATATAGAAAATATAGCAAATTATCTTTTTTCTGTGAATATTCTTGTGTAATCAGTAATTATGAAAATTATTTATGGGTGCATAGGGAATACATTTCGTTAGGAATTATTTTTGATATATTTATGAAGTATCTTGTCAAAATCATTTTTCATAGATTTTTTCTCCCAAAAACGAAAGAATTTCACAATGTCGAAAACAAACAGTCTTTATCGAAGTGTTATTTTGTGTTATTAATTCTCTATCCTATTTGATTTCATAATCCCCGGAGTATTCATGAACTTCAAGTTGTTTGCTTGTTAGATCGATTATATTTCGGGTAGTTTCCCGTATGTGATATAATTTTTCCCTGTTAAAAGGTTTAAAGCGGGTGGGTCGTCACCTGCGTACTCGCGGGAATTGAGTCCCAAGAGACGATAAAAATACTAGTACCGGTACACACTAAAAACGCAAAGGCTCATGGGTAGACGCTTGTTTGTAAACAATGACACGCTATGGCCATCTGACGCATGCGCAGGTGTCGGCTCCCCTGCTTTAAGGTAGCGAGAAGGGTTTTGTGACGTTTTCGAATAAAACATTCTCTGTCTGTTGTCTTGTTCAGAAGAGTAATTTAGCATATATATTTCAAAAGACTAAGTATAGAGGTACAAGTTCGCACAAACTGGACAGTCATTGTTTACATAATTATCACGTGATATCAACAATGGCGAACCTTGTAAAAATGACTAAGTCCTCGATTGCGAAAGCACACTGCGGAATTTCCTGGTGAAATTTACGTCATGCGTTGTTCGTAATCAAGTCCATTGAAATGCGTCTCCGATAATCAAAAGACATATTATTCCGATTTCTATGCAGGTTTGTTTTTTTGTCCTCAAATTATTTCATACTTGGCACCTTTAACAGACTATTATTCTGTGACAAAGCATTTTCTTTAAACACCCAGACATATTTCGCACTATCATTATCTTTTGAACGATAACTGCGAGTTTGAATGTCCTAGTCCGAACGCACTTGATTTGGCGGCGGACCTAATGAGTCGTACTCAATCGAAACTTCAATTCGAGAAAAACGAGAAAAACAGTTTTGGTTAAAGCGAACCTAAATGCGGCTTTAATTTATAGTTGTGTATATTCTAAACTGTATTCGAAATAATATTGCAGTGGTTTAATTTTGTTTTAATTATAACTGTAGCTTGGATAGGCATTTGAAGTGCTTGCCATGGAGGCCATTCATGGAGGGGAATAATTAACGAACGAACATATTTAACATCCGGGTACTTTTCAAAGCTATGACGTTTTAGTATCTGATCGCACTCGTATACGCCATACGTACATAGCCGTTCATGCTGCCAAGCGTTGTGTACTATTAGTATAAACTCAACTTTTATATGCACAATGTGCTTTTTAAAACTTGGGTTAGAGCCTTATGCGTTTGAACCACAATATTCTGAGAGTGAAAGCCCAATTGCGTTAAAGTACCGTACTTCCCCGATCGTAAGCCCCTCCCGAGTATGAAGCCCATCCCTATGTTTTTACTTGGTATTTATCGAGTTGAGGGCATTCACGATTATAAGCCCAGCGTGTTTTTACTGGGCGTCGACGATATTCTTTAAAATATGCGTGTAAAAGGTGTGTTTCATTTCATAATAATCGTGATTGGCATGTTAGTTTGGTTCATGCTTTTAGTTTTATGAGAAAACTCGCATTAATTTCAAGTTCAGAGTGCATGGCGAACGTACACAACGTGATTCGCATCGTTTCTATTCTGTCATTTACTCAGGATGAACATCATGTTGCAATTCTGGAATAATCCTATTTCTTTGAGTAGTAGCCTTCGAAAAGCCAAAAATGTGATCGTCAAGGCGTGTACCTGGTTATTGGGCATGGTTTACTTTGAGACTGTCATGAAAGGCCTAGGGTTTGAAAGATGAGACATGTTGGCGACCGAGAAAGGTGTTTAAATTCTTTCTCCACACTCAGTTTACCCACGGGTTACTAATAACCGTCGTTTATATTTCGGAAATTGCAAATCGCCAGTTTTTAGGGAAAAAATCATCGTTTTTTGTTGCAATTAGTGCTACAGATCGCATTTTAACATTGCGGTAATTCACTTCCGCATTGCGCTAAAAAATCATCGTCAATAATCGGAAAATTTCATCATTACGACACATCATTTTGATTGGTTAATGAAAGACATGACCTGTTATGTCAAAGGAAGTTGTTCCAGGTCAAATCGTGCTGAAAAACCTCATGGTGGAAAATTGTTTTGCGTCGAGAGTTTGCGTACGATCGAAAACATACCAAAACGAAAATAATGATAAATGCCTTCGTCCACTGTTTCCTCACAGACCCAACCCATTATTTCACCGTAAATTCAGACGGTATGTAAATCGTATTGTAATAAAATGTGTGTGTTTTTTATTAACATGTTTGTTTCTTCATTGTAAGTATCGTTCAAATCAATGACGCATTTTTTTTCAAAAATAAGTATTATTTTCCCGAGCCCGGTGTGGTGAACGAATATTTTTTTTGGGGATAATTTTTCGTTGTTTGCAAGATGGTTACAGTGTTTAACTCTAAAACAAAATCATTTTTTCTGAGTTGGTCCTCGAGTACAAGCTCATCCCTTACTTTTCCATTACGTGTTCATGCCTCCAGGCTTATGATCAGGGAAGTACGGTATACTGTGACGATTCAGGTCAGTCCAGTGTGAGTGATGAGAGTATATCGTCGACGATGCCCCTTGTTCGGATGAAAGTTTTATTTCAAATTACACGGAAGTCTGTGAACAATCTGCTTGGTGTTCCTGTGACACTTGTCCCATAATTTGCCAGTGCAGCCCCGTGAATACATGGACGAAAATGTTTCCACCACCACCCTACGAACTCAAGATTGCATACTCCAGCATCCATACTTTGAATAATTTGCACGCCGCACAGTGCAGTACTGGAAACAGCATTTATTAGACAGTTAGACAAAAAACAAAACAAAATGCCTGTCTCGATCAATCGAGACATCCATAATGTTTGTATGTTGATATGCTTGTAAATAACATTAACGTAAAAGTCGAAACAACCTAGACTAGAAGTCAATTCACCAGTCCAGCCAGCTATGGCTCCCTAAGTTGCTTATATTTAATCAGATACTATTTCGTCATCATGCTTTGTTACCTTACCTGTTTATACCTCATGAGGGCGTTTTTTATGGCAAGATGGCGCAAACGGAAGTCCTTCGCAGGTTTATGGTTTCTCATATTTAAATCATCATAACTCTGAAGATAATCATTTTTTTTATTTATTTTTTCAAATTTATAATCAATATACATAACTTGATAAATACAAACACCAAAATAGGCTCTATTTAGTTCCCCTTTAATAAAACACTGTAGATTTGCTGCATTATTATAAATACACACTAAAAATGGCCAAACAAATTAACCACTCATATCATAGAGCTCATAAAGAGTGTCAGATAATGAATAATTTCAAGCTCGAGCGTGAAAAATGAAGAAAACTGCTGGCATTTGAGTCCCCACTCCAGGAACGTTCGGGTTTCCATTGTTATGCAAACGAACAACGAGGGATAATCCACTGACAAACATTTCTGTACCACTGTACACGCTGACAGTTTACAAACAAGCTAATCCTTCAAGTGTCTCTGATAAGTGATCTAATAAAACGGTTTTCATGGTGAAACAAAATGGCCGATGTTTGAAAAAAAAATTGCTGTGTCAGAGTGCGACACTGAGTGGCAGATTTTTCTTTGCCTCATCTGTCAACGCTTTCTTTCTTTTCTTCGCCATTGCGTTAGAAAACATGGTATTAGTAAAATGGAATATTGACTTGGAAAATAAAACGATTTACAAGAATGTTGCGCAAATTTACAGTACTCATTTCGCACTACCTCCCACCCGCTCCCACTTTCCAATCACCCTTTTTCTCGCTTTTTTGACCGCTTGTTGAATTTGACCGGACAATATTTTCGACCGCGCAAACCCCGAAATATCACCGCTCGCTCGCACGCATTTAAAATTCGGACTAACAGAAAAATTTTCGAGGTTCACATTGTCTTATAACTGTCTTTATGTTTTTTTTTATAGATGTTGAACAGCTGACAAAAGTTCAAATACTTTTCGTTTTAACTATCTATAATTATATGTACGCAACCTGACCCTTTGGCCTCGATTTGGCTTGGACTGAATATTTTATTTTAAACAATATTCTGACGTGAAGTACAAAACGTATTTCAACACAAGTACGACATGGTTGTCTGGGTATTTTTTCCTGATTATTGAGTCTTCGCAATGAGTTTTGTATAATCATTGTTTGTTTTCCTCCGAGGCGAAGACCAGCTGAAGGACCATGAAGCTAAATGGCAGTATATATATATATATATATATATATATATATATATATATATATATATATATATATATATATATATATATATATATATATATATAAAGAATATATTTCTAAGCCTAAAATAAAACCTCGTCTTTCGTTGATAATTTCGATTGTTTGGAATGTGTGTCGACCGTGTCCCAATAATTTGTTTGGAATGTCGATCCCCGTTGGTTTCTCCCACAGTCAGCTGGCATCGGTGTCGCTGGGTGTATGTGATAGAGCACAGTCCCTCCACTGTGCGGATAGAGGGAAGTTGTGTAACCAAATTTGCCGAGTTCGCAGTTTTTCGCCGATAAAAAAATAACTAAGGCAAAAACTCACGGTTTTTCAGCATTTTTGTAATAAAGACATTATTCTCTATCAATAATCCGCCCAAAATAGGAACATTTCTACTAATTCTTGTGTTTTTTCAACGTTTTTCGAAAAACCTGCGATTAGGCTGCGAAAGTAGAACATTCTGGAGGGAGTGAAGAGCATCGCCAGGCGATGGACGCGGGGTTCTTTGGCAACGACCGCAAACGTATCTGTGTCCAGCCATTGGTTGGCCACAGAGGTCAAAATACGCGTTCTATTTTTATGCGTTAAGTTTGGCTCTTCCGTTTCACCGCCTCCGGAATGTTCTACTTTCGCAGCCGTGTGACTCTTGAGTTTCGAAATTGTTCATCGACTGGCCACCAAATATTTATGGCTATAACTACTAGTAAATTGTTAAGCCCAATAAATTATTCATACATTATTCATTCGATTTTTTCGGGGCATGTGGCCGTTTTTAGTCGAAAATATTTTTTGTGGGAACAATTTTACGTATAGGTATACGGTTTTGACCGAAGTCATTCAATGATCGTGACTTAATTTTAACAATTGAATGTCAAATTTTACCAGACATGGACCGACGTGGATTCGGTATCGTTATTTATCATTAACATTTCCTCGTTTCTCTGCTCTGTCAAAATGAGTTACCTATGTTTTTTTCACGTAACTGTCTCATTAAAATAAAATAACTTATTACATTTAGAACAAGCACCCAAAACACGTAACAAGAGGTCCCAGTTCAGTTGTTGTCACGATACAAGTGTCATACAACTATTAGATTTGAAGTGCCCTTCAGAATTTAATAATAGTTAATACTAGTTAGTTGTATGTTCACACTTTACTATCAAAACCACCATTTCGACTACTCCGGTCCTGCGCCAGTGATCAGTGTTTGGGCGAGCGGTCGGTGTTTTCAATGAGCGAGCGAGCCCAAAAAAACGCGATTAAAATGCGGTCGGTTTCCGGTCGGACAAGACCGCATGGTCGGAAATTAAGCGATAAGCGGTCGATGTAAAAGCGGAAGGTTGGGCGAAATGAGTACTGTATGACCATGTTTCTCCGACGAAGTCTCGACTGACAATAATGCTGACAATGAACGTTAGATAAACACGCAATGTTTGCGACTGGAAGCTTATCACCCGTTATATCAGAATCGTCAACAACAGAGTATACAGATAAGATGTTATCATTTAAACCTTCCAAAGATAAACAATATGCAAATATCCACGAAACGGCAGTTGTAGTCTTTTCTGCTAGCGTTTTAAAACACTGATTTGAGCGACGTTATTTCGCAATTTCGATCTTCTGTAAACCTGGGATGATGTATCAAGGTCTAAAGTGAACGTTTTATCAATTTTTGAAAAGTCAAGGAAACGGTGAAAATTTCCCTTCTCGCTACCTTAACATTTAGTTCTATCCGGTGATTGTTAGAAGATAGAAACCAACCCACTACGACTACCACCAACACGTGCAATAAAGTATATAAAAAATTTGGTTGCTCAGAATTACCTCACAGTTATAAAATATAAGCAAGGAGCATTAAATGCCTACGGTCAATATAACAATAATTAAAGGGCGGTGGTTGTTACGCTGCACAAGTGCAACATTTGTGTTCAGGGGGGTGTTAACAAACATCCCAAAGTACCGTTTTCTGAGAGTTTTTGGCCTTTGTTTTCACCATGATGGTTGCCAGACGGTGAAAATGCCCGCCCGAGAATAAATGTTACTGCGCACAGTGGAAGCTGTGTTGGCTTGGATGTCGAGGCAATACAGCGACGATATCCATACATCATGCAACTCACTGATATTCAGACCAAAGCTATTCAAGCTATACTTAGTGCACAGTCACTTGGGGGCTGAAAATTAATAAATACCAATTTAAAAAAAAGAAATCTTCCGCTATACGCATATAAATGAGACAGCGCACTGGAAATAGTAAATCCTTATGTTATTATGCTTTACCGGCCTTGCGACCATCGATCGTGGTAATAGTGGTGTCACCACTGTTGAGTATTATAGAAGAGTATGTGTTATACCTCAAAGCTCATGATGTCACTACAACATATATATATAGGCAGAAATGAAGCCGAAGAGGATCGGAAATGCAAAGCTCCAAGCGCTTTCTGGCAGTCATTGTAACAAAGCTTTCTATTGATCGGTAAACTTTCTATCCCACAACCACGTGACATACCCGGCTATTTTCCACGAGGTTATACGTTTGTGGCGTACATGTTACGTAGTCTTTACTGTAGTAAAGAACATTGCGGCTAGAACTGTATAATAAACTAGTCTGTCCATGTTAACAGGGAATCATAAAAACGTTATACCGATAGTAAAGCCGATCACACGGGTAGGTAGAACAAGATGGAACCGGGTTCAATCCTGCCTGTCTTTGAAAGTCAAAATGCAATGTATCTTTTTCTATGAGCACTCGTCAATTGTTTAACTTTATTATAATTTATTCAAAATTGTCTTGTGAAATTCTATGCAAAACAGCACCGTCCAAAAATTTTACCAAATTTTACCATGCACCACTGCTGATTCCGAGCACACATTTACGCAAATAAAACTTGTGTGACTGTGCCAAGAAATCGCCTCAGTCAAACAAGATTTAGTGGTTTAGTACGCACCGCGGTCGTGAATCACATGAATCTATTCGACTTTACAAGCACTGTCGAGAGTTGGGTAGGATGAAAAAACTGCTGACTAATAACATCGTGAAAATAAAGAACATTTCTAGATGCCGCAATTTCCCACTGTTTATATTTGTTTTGCCTTCTCCAATATGCACTGCAACAGTAATCTTTTGATTTTCCACTGTTTATATTTACTTAACCTTTGCAATGTAACAATAGTTTGACATTTTGTACCAGTATTCAGCGTACTGTGCAGCAATTATAGATTTTGAAAATCTTTCTTATTGCTGACACATTGTGTTTAAACTAATGTCTATCATGAATTATTTCATTTTATAGATTTCCAGTGAATTTTCATTTTTGTTTTGTTGGATGATTTTATTTCAATTTAGCTAATAACTGTTGCTTTGGTGTCTTGGCCCAGCTGCCAGTGTATAGCATCTTCAATTTGAAGGTGTGACAGTATTAAATAAAAAAATCATATTAAAATGTTCTCTTATAGTAATAGTTCTCTTAATTGCATATTGCCTTCTTTTATATCTGAAAAATGATAAAAATAACATTAAAAAATGTATTCATACTTAAATAAATATTTGTGTTGCTACTTTAGATTTCTCGTTAAATGTAAATTAGTAATATTCATTAGCACGTTAATATTCATCGTGCGATTATTACTATTTATGGGCGATCAGCACTGCTATTCCTGTAGTTCTGATGTGTGCGTGTTATTGAGAATACCACCATATTTCTTGAATTTCGTAAATTATCACCAATTAAGCACCTGAGTTGCATTTAACTGACAAAACACGCGGATTTGCGATCGATTTCCCATGGAGATGCGTCACAAAACATGATTTTGTGTTTCATTTTCCATGGAAACGCACCTGAGCATGCGCAATTCGATTCGATTTCGTCGACATTAAATACAGGGTTATAAAGTGGGAATTCTGCCAAGGTATAATAATGGTGAGTCGACAGCCGAATAAATTAACCTTAGCCGGGGAAGGTGGAAGTTGTTTTAAAAGAAGCAAAACTCATCATATCATTGCGTTGCTTTAAGTATGATGCACAGACCTGACTGAACGCGACCGTGTTTGTAATACAATGTATATAAATTACACGACTGGCCCGTGTAATGGAGTGCAATTAAATATTGCAAAGCAGTTGACGCCACCACACGGCTAAAAATAACGTGTGCCGCGAGCTACATCCGGGTATTCGCCCACTTCTCAGTTCATTATATATTTTCATGATTTGAGAATATTTGAGATAATCGTCAACCCAGCTTTTCCAGATACATCGAGGTAAGTGTGTGCGGAATAATGAGCTTTTGTTATGATTACGTCTTATTATTACTTGTGTAATAGTAATTATAATTGTATATATTGATAATTGGATAATAATTGCCGCGACATATTGTATAGTTGCGGTAATTTTGATAGGTATTCGTTTGACATTTCGAACCTTTCACGAACTACGGATATAAGACGTAATTATTTCACTGGCCATGATATTTGGGCAAACATACGCTATTTATATATTTGAGAGATACGACAAATCTTAGTCCGAGGAAATAACGGTAGTATTTGTTATGTATTCAGCGAAAAGGAAATAATCATCGATGGTGACAACATGAGAGGTACCTTCCATGTCGATGATAAACTTTATGCGCCAACACTAAATATGCATGAGTTACTTTTTGCTGTTCTTTTTTATTGTTATTTGTTCTAATCCAAGTATTACCGAGACAACACTTGGTGTCAAATAGGTAGACACATGGCAATTTCTCGTGTCATAATGTATATAATTGGAAATACACTTCATCCAAACAGAATAAGCTCATACATTAACATTTTACTATCAATTAGTTTAATGAGGTCAGTCGTTTCGTTGTAAGATCAGCAATAAATTTAAAACAAATGATAGAAAATGGAAAAAAAAAATCGTAGACCACTTAATCAGCCATTCGCTAGATTTTAACATTATTGATTCAGTCGTGGTATTAAGCGTAAAATGACACGATACAGCATGCCTAATGTATTTATTTAAATCTCTTTTCTTTAAATATCGATTTCTATAAATATCGACAATGGCATAACAGTTGTGCTTGGATTCCTGACAGATTCATCCGCTTATTCTAGAAACGAATATTCTGTATAGTGCGACCTAAAACAAAGCAAGAAGGAAACGTACACATTTCTATTCCACCGATTGAATGGTAATAGACAATCAAACATATATATCAGTATGTAGCGGCGCATGCGCACCAGTTGTATATATATAATGTAACCTTTGGCTCTGCGTAATTATTTATTACCCCAAAGCGTACAGTAATATATAATGCATTACTTAATTGTATTATAAGATTACTTTGCACATAAACACAATTACTTTTCTTTTTTATGTCAATATAATCTAGTATATTATACTATTCTCAAACTAAGTGCTTCTCACATATCACACGATAGAGGTAATGCTAATTAAGCTGTCAAGTCAGTTTCTGAAATTATAATTATTAATATGTATGACTTAGAATTTTTATTGGCGATCCGAATCTTTAGGATTGCCCTTAACATTACTTGTGTGTGTGTTCGCGCGTGTGTGTGTTTGTCACTTATTAACTCTTCTGTGTTTTTTTTTGGGTGGGTGGATTTTGTTCAAACTTGGCAGTAGGTCAGACCTTCACTCTAGTTAGATGGTAAAATCTGAAAATAAAATCCTGATTTTTGAAAATTTTTGCGCCAAATTGATATCCTCCTACAAATCTTAGAGTACAAAGTCCAGACAAATCTAATTCTCAATCTACTCACCATGAGTGTCGCCCCAAAGCTACTATTTTTTTTATATATTCCATCAATGCCGTTCGAGTAAATTTGACCTCGAATTTGGGGTAATTGTTTGCCAGCAACGGCTTTTTAACTTTTCCGTGTCCTACCATGACAACACCCGCCGAGCGTATGGCTAATCAGCCTACCGGCTTGTGTCAATATAATATAATATGTTACACTGTTCTCTAAGTACAACAAACACATTAGTGGTAATGATATAGTTAATTTTTGCTGCCTCCATCTGTTTTTTTTTTCAGTTTCGGCAATTATAACAATAAAGAGAGAGTTTCAACAACACTCATTTTTCACGTTAAAGGGCGGTGGTAGTCAGGCCGAGTTCCGTTCGATATGGGACTCATAGCGACGTATACAATTCGTGTAAAATACATTGATTGTTTACATGAATTTCGAGCATCGCTGCGCGACGACCACCGCCCTTTGAGCGAATCGCGTTTCAGTCCAGGCACTACGGGATAAGAACAAATTTAGTCGCGTTACACTGGAACGAAAATGCCGATCGTCCGTAGAAACATGTTTGTAACTCGCCAAAGGCGGGAACATATCAAAGAATAATTACGTGGAAAGCATGGGTTGAGTTATCAATGTAGTGTAATAGACGCGGTCCGTGGATAAATATTCTTGAACCAAACGCAACATACGCGGAATGAACGGCACGGTAACTCAAATTCAGTAACCACGTCAAGGTTTAAAAAAACAAACCAGAAAATACCTTCATATTTCACAATGCTAATGGAATATTGCGGAAATAGGGGGAGGGGCAAGAGTTATTTTCGTTCAACGTAATTGCAATATTTTTTGTTCGTATAACGTAAATGGAAAAAATAAATTCCGTAAATCTGTAATCACAGGCTAGACGTACAACGTAATCAATCAAATATTTTTTTCGTACACTGTAAAAATGTGTCATTTTTCTCGGTACGTACAAGGATTTACATCCAAATAAAAAAATCGTAAAGAATAATCCAGAAAAATTACATTTTCGAAACTGTGAAACGACTAGATGACACAATTCACTGTAAACTGTAAAAACGTCTTTTTTCCTTGTAAATTATAAAAAAAAACTATTTATTTCCCTTAAAACTGTACCAGCTACCCCTTGTCCCCCCTCGAAATAAAATACCTGTAATATATCAACATCTATGCCAATGGGTCAACTTAAATATAATAATAAGAGAAAAAGCCTAATATGATTTCTGCGCACTTCTTAATAGAGTTCTGGTTTTAATTATAATTAGCTTTACCTTCATTTCCTACCATGGCAACATCCGAAAAAAAAATGTTTTGTGTTATCGGCTTGTGTCAATTTAATCTAGTTACACTGTTCTCTAATTACAACAATAGAGGTATTAATGACATGGCTAATTTTAGCTGCCTCCAGCAATTGTAACAACAGGCATGGGCCTGTCACAATCCACCGAGCTTTATTAATTTGTTTGACTTTGAAAACACTGTGAAATTTAGTTACTATAGAACAAATCAGTTGGCCGATTACAACAAACGTTAACTTCTAACGTTGAAACTGTGGAAACGTTACTTGAAATAACGCACGATTACGAGAAAATTACGGTATTGGCCAAATATTGGATAAATATATTTAACACGTTAAAGTTATATCGAAATGCCAATACTTGTATTCACGTAATTCGGAATCGGTATTTGTTTTTAAATATTGTTTTTCGATAGAATAGATAGGGCTGACAAATTGTGAATTTTCCCACAGAAACCACATTATATGTGTTAAACTACTGACAGCGTATCAATTCTATCAATGTATGTGGTGCCTGATTAGTTACGACCGACATTTGTGGACACTGAAGTTTTCATGAAGTCGCATCCATTAGTTACGTTTCATGAATGAATTGTGGATTTGGCTTTCTATCGTTGAGTCTGGAAGGTTAGTGTAGGTTTAAATTTAAATTTACGAGTAAATTTCTGAGCGAAGATTCAATGTCGAGTCATGTATGGGATGCTTAAAGACAAACAGGCTGGAAAGAAACGTGTCTTATGATAGTAAAAGCGAGGGGGGTTGTCACCTGCGCATGTGCGGGAATAAAATATAACAGTCTAGCAACGCAAAGGCTCATGGGTAGACACGTTTTGTGAACAGCGACACTCTACTGCACGCGCAGGTGACGACTCCCGTTTTGATTTTATCAAACGTCTTTCGATTACCTTCCAGGAACTTAGTACGGGGATGGCTCAATGTAACAAGTTTAAGAGCGCCAAACAGGTAATATTTTCTTAGATACATCAATTATTATGATCTATATGATTATATACTATATATATATATATTATTACTATATGTATATTGTCACGTACTTTACCAGGTTTCACTCGATAATAATCTTTTTAAAGTGCCTGTGCAATGCCCACTCTCACGTTAACTATTTTAGATCCGTGTCCTACTGAAGTGGGCAGTTATTGATTTTTTTTGTCAAAATGGTTACTCCTATCCAAGTAAATTTAAGATATATCTCGTGCTGTAGCCACGCCCACCTATCCTGAAACGGTCGACTGTTTCCGGATTTCCGACTCTCGCCGAAAGTGCGCCACCAAATGCCAAAATATGAGAGGAAGCCATACCCCTGAGCTGTACTTATATAACACTGCGTGATTCAACATACTCTTAAACGATATACATTTTTCGGTCGGCATTTCTTTTTTTTGTCATTTTTTTTTTTTTTTGAGATAGAGAGTTTTTAGAAGTTGTTTTCAGAACAAACGTTTGTGATGGTTAAACGTTGTGTTGTGGGCGGTTGCAGTAATACGTATAGTCATAGTGTAAGTATTCACACTTTTCCAAACGATCCGAAGGTGCGACGTCAGTAAACGAAAGCCGTGAAAACAACGAGAAAAGGTTGGGGTGGACCTTCTCCTTACAGCGTCATATGTAGTGTCCACTTCACCTCAGATTCTTTTTTCGAAAAACTGTCTTCGGCCGTGAAAAAAACAACTAGGTTTTAAAGAGAAGCGCCGACAACTTAAACCTGGCGCAATACCAACAATTTTGAAAGAAATAGATTCCGAACCAGCCCATGATCACCGAGGCGGATTTCAGAAGAGAGAGGGAGACGTCGGGTAAGTGTTTCAAATCATTTGACTTGTTTTGCCATCCTGATTATCGCTTTATAGAGACAATTAAGTTTGCGTTATGTAAAGGTATCAATAATTTTTGATAGTAACACGAAAACGACACGTCGGACAAACAGGAAATTACGCAGTCCTTACACACTGCTAATTGTTTTCATTTTTGCAGGCTAAAAGTTTCTGAATTGTTCGGTGATTGGTGCTGAATGTCGAATTCACACCTCTGTTACTTTCCTTCTAGCTTGATCTGCGAAATAATTTATGGGGGTACTGGACATCTCGACCCCAAAAAATCCCGACCCGTTTTTCATACCTACAGCCAAAACAAAGTCAGCTTGGACTTTCAGTTATTAGACATGACAAAACAAACGCTGCCAGTGATAGATTTCGCGAATAAAAAACAAAATTAACGCAATCAAAGGCGCCGACCACACGCGTTGGAAATACTAGTAGATAGTACACGATGTTTCGAATCAAAAGATGTCGATCAACGTTGAACTAGATAGAGGTTCGCGTCGCCACATTGAGACAGGGTCGCGTCGATGCGGTGGGTCGAGATGTTCAATTTGGGTCGAAATGTCTTGGGTCGAGATGTCTAGAAATCATTTATGGAATAAGAATCCGGGCTTTGGCTGTCAATGCGTTATCACCAAGTAAATAAGTATGACAATCACGCTAACTCGAGTCCACTCTGAATTTGTCTGTATGCGTGTTGCTCTCAATTATTTGTGTTATCCAATTAAACGCCACCAGTCACGCACTTGTCCTCGTCGTGACCCGACGCGTTCACCCATTTCAACTGAATCTATTTCCACGCGGCGGTCATTTATTTAGTAACTGTGATTTGTCGTTTTTTTTAGTTATTTCCCTGTTTTATTGATCACTATAGTTTAACGTCTAGAATGTCAAAATATGTTTTCTTTTTATTTTAATGTTGATGCTTCTACTGGAAATGTACTTCAATAGAGCATGTATGATATGATTCTTTATGGTTTTCTATCTACTATTGTTGAATCAAAATGCTCTCATTATAATTTACAGATTACGTAGAAGAGCTCTTCAATACACTAGACTTGTATGTTGGAGGAGATTGTGTATTACATACACTTGATGATGCACCCCTGCCACTCAACAGCCAGTATGCCCACCCTGACAAAGTCTCGGCAGTTCATTGCCACACTACAAGATTCACATAACAGTGTAAATACATTTCCAGATGCTGCAACAATTATGCTAATAAAAACAGGCTACGTTACACAGTTCACATATTTTATTTAGACTTGTGATGAACAAAGAAATATGACAATGTAAACGTTGGATTGTCTGTACATGTATGTGAGGAAAATAATGTGAATACAATATAATTTGTACATGGATTACTATTTACTATAGTATATGGTTTTAATTGAGTGACACTGTGTGACAATGAAAAAAAGGAAACACATCTTCAGATTTTGGAATCTATGAAAAACCAAGATTTGGTAATTTAAGTCCTAAATAATTCTCTGACATAAATATTGATAAATCTGTTACTGCTCACTCTGGTAATACTGTAGTCTTTTTCAAGGAACTTCAAGTATCCCCTCGTTAACCTGTGGAGGTTTAGAAAATAAATAAGGTCACAATCTTTATTTGGCATTTGTTTATACGTAATTCATTCGTTTTATGATGCATCTTTTTTTACTATAATAAAGGCAACTATTATTATGTTATATATGTGTTTGAATTATGGATGAAAAAAATATTGAATACATTTACAATTAGTAGATAAGTATAAGCAATTGCCACCCAATCCTCTCAAACGATTATTCAAAAAATAATTAAATTTTTTTTCTTCATTTTCTTTTCATAATAATATGTCAATTTTATTTCACCAAACATTTTTCAAATTTACGTTTAAAATTTTGAAACTTGCGGATGTAATGCACACCCGCGCTTCGTGTGAAGGGAAGCCAGGTCAAAACATTGGGCATTTTACGTGTGTAGAGCAGCCCACAGAGACGTCGGCCGATCCCAACAACCATATCAGAAATTGTTGATGGTGGAAAAAAAATAAGAGTTTCATTTGTGCAACAACAAAAAATCAAACGTGATAAAGTAAAACGCCGATGACATTCGGGCCACACGAGACACTCACGCCTTCGACCATGAACGAAAATCCAATATATGGATGCCAATGCACGTTTGAACGAAGCAGGCAATATTTCTGAGGAAATTCGCGATCTAAGTTTATCGAGCATAATACAGAGTTCACACATACCTCTTTGAAATTATCGATAAGATATTTTATAAAGAGTAGTAAGCTCAACTAGAACAAAAAAAACTAGAACTTCTTACCGACTCGAAAGTTGTCCAGTGGCTGTGCCGAGGTTCAGCGATAGTTTACAAACGTGCGCCGGGGACGGTGACATCACTGCGACCAGCCACACCAGAACGGACATATCTCGCATCTAACTCAACCCCATGCAACAAATTTGATATCCAAGTGTTCATTATGGCCCGTTCTTCCTCGACGAAAAAGTACATAAGTGACAATTTAGTCAAAGACGAGAAAACTGCACAAGAAATTTGCCTTATTTACACGTATCGGCAATGCGAGCTGCCCAGCAACTTCCCTTTCTGACGTCACAAGGGGAATTTCTGTATGGCAATGAATAGCTAATGAGGAGCCTCGTTTTAAAATACAAAAAATAAAGTTGCTGTAGACTGAGTTTAAAACACATTTTTTCACTTAAAAAAAATAATTTATGCTTAGAAACATAAAAATTAATAATATTTATGTATCAATTGATAATTTTAGACGTGAAAATAGCAGCCATTTCACAGGCACTTTAAGTAATATTTCAATCTCCTTTTCAAATTGCCAAATAACACAAGATATACATTGTGGAAAATGTGTCTTCATGACAAGAATTTATTTCGGATGAATAGCCCAAATTTGATTTAAGAGAAAATAATTATCATTATAACTCCTAGTTTTGATCAAAATTCAGTTGTAAACATACTATTTTAAAGGCTTTCGCGAAACACCGTGGACAGAATCGTGAAGGCATAGTATTCAAATTCGCCGTGCTAACTGGCTGACTTGGTGCAGAAACGACTTTGACTAAAGCGCCACACAAAACACGAGAAACAGTAAATATAGGAAGTTTACAAGCTATTTACCATTATTGTTACATAGTGTCTTACAGGAATTTATTCACAAGGAACTTTTACTTTTTTCTCCCCTGTCCCGAATGTAACTAGATTTTCAGGGAAGCCTTGACCAATGTAATTTTCAATTTTGTCATACGATCATCATTATGATATTGATGGTAGTAAATTGAGGTGTTGCCTGTACGCCGATTAGACACATTTGATCGCCCATGCCTATTGTATGTAATAATTTGCATTTTACTGTTTTTATATAAAACAAATCACTATTTAAACGAATATCAAAATTCAGATTACGTAAATTTATATTTGCATAAGCCAACAACATATGTTATTCTTATTAGCAATTCAATTAAATTTGGCATTTAGAATGCAATCCCGGAAAATATGAGTCACAAAGTCAAATAACTGAATAATGTTATCAAAACAGTGTTAGACACTGGTGTCTTTAACAATTAGCTCACTTATTATAACAAAGTCGTTTATTCAAATTATCGAATACAATTACGTTTCTGAGTTATCCTGCTATTTGTTCCACGCAAACTATTGCTATGTCTCCCAGTTCTTCATAATCTACATCAAATTATATTGATGACTGGAAGCCAGATATATAACAGTTTGAGTGAGCAATAAAGTCTCTAGATACTACTTCTCCCAACAAGGTTTTAGCGGCCATTTGCTTCGCCAGTTCATTTGTACTAAGTTATTACAACAATTAATACTAGTATAATACGTAGAAAAGTTAAATTATAATAGTATGTTAATAGTATGTTAATAGTACGTAGGAAGTACGCGTATCACATTGCTTAACTTGTTGATCTGATGATGATGAATATTTAATGAAGCACAATTGTATCCACCCACGCTGTTATTTATAAATGAAGGAGTCATGTCATTGAATCGTCATATTATTTCATCCTCTCCTTACATTCCCTTACATCATGCTGTATCAATTAACAGTTTGTTTGTTCTGCTTGCTTGTTCAGATCTTTATACTCAGTGTCATCACCGGTGCCGCAGTGACATGGTACAGTGTTATGCAGGACAAATATAAAATCGTGTCGCTAGTCGACGTCAGAACGAGGCCCGACTTCTCTGCAAGACACCTGATGCAACCAATCACTAATATCGTGTATATAAAAACTCACAAGACGGGGAGTACTTCATTGCATTGCATAATTTGTCCCTATGGCTACGATAACAAACTGTCATTTTTATTTTCTAAGGAAAACACTAAGAATGGTTATTTTAGAAAAACGGCTTTAAATCCGCTCAAATTCTTACCACCACTTGGGGGCGCAAACAACAAGACCTGGAAATACAACATTCTTTCTGGTCATGTGACCTATTCAAGAAATCGGATGGATTCATTAATGGAGGAAAATACTAAATACATCACTATATTACGTGAACCTGCGAGGCAAATAGAATCACATATGAACTTTTTTAAACTCAGAAAGAATGTAATGGCAGGTATTTCCTTGTTTACGAGGCAACCCTCTAACTTCGAAAATGGCGGCAAGTCCTCCAGCCGCAATAACCAGATCAGAGACTTGGGATTAACTCTCGGTGAAACAAGTAATGAAACTTTTGTAAACGAAACAATAGAGACGCTGAATAAGGAATTCGATTTGGTGTTGATTACAGAACACTTTGACGAGTCCCTCGTACTGTTGACCCGCCTGTTTCATTGGAGTGTCGACGATGTTATATATTTAGCTAAAAATCAACGTGTAAATCGTGAAATTATCACAGACGAATTCCGACATCAAATTTATCAGTGGTCCCGGGCTGATGTACTGCTTTACCGATATTTTAATGAAACGCTTTGGAGACGAATTAGTGAGTATGGACCCGAATTTGAAGATGATTTAGCTTTCCTTCGATCGCGTCTACTGCAGACCAATAAACAGTGCAATACATCAGAAGCAGTGGAAGCTACTAAACTGAAAATAAAACGTGTAGAATATGTAAGCGCAAACTTTTCGATGTATTGTCAGGAGTTGACACGCTTGTCTATGGACTGGTATAAACACATAGCAATTCGACAGGACCCAACTATATTCGGAAAAGTGATGTCGACTAATATTTCCCTTTAATTAAACTGATACCGAATTACGTCATGGCAGGTTATACACAATTATTTTTTTGGAGTCTAGATTTGTTTACTGTAACAAACAAACAAACACACGAATGACATGAGTAGTCGATGAGTCGTTTCTATGGGAGTTATTCGAGCCGCATGCACCGCATTATCGAGAGTGGACCGAACAGCAACACCGATATGGCACAGTGAGGAAGTTTTAATAGTATTCATTGCCAACAATGTTTATTTCAATCACCTAATGCAATTTTTACATTTGGGTCAGTCGCACTGAAATACAAGAAGTAAACCTAGTACGTGCTATGCCATTAATTATGTACTTGGTCCGTATTAAGTTGTGTAGTCGATTTTAGCGTCGAAATACTCAGAGGGTGGAGGGGAATTTACCAATATATAACACTGCTTATTTAATAGACAGCGAGAAAGCTAAGGTACTTGTTTTGTGTCGTCAACTCGCCGACTTGTGTATATATACGTGGTATTTTAAATTGTTGGTGCCATGACGCACACCACACCTAATTGTTCAACTTTTTGCCATGTCTTTCCCATATGGCCTAAATGTTTTGCCGTACATAAATGTTCGTTTCAGCACAGGGAGTTGGACAAACTTAATAAATTATTAAATAATAAATTGTTATATAACTTTTCTTTTACCCCCTCCTTCCTGGTATCGATTTCAAGTAATCACTGATCCTTATTTATACCACTATTTCCTTTATCCCAACTTTGTTACGCGCTAATGTTATATGCAAATTTTAACGCGCGATGTAGAAACGCCCTATTATAGTAAAATATTCCAAGGGTTGAAACGCGCCAGGACAATTTATTGTAATACATAAGTTTGTCCAAATCCCAGTGGTTTCAGGGGAGTTGAACTTGGTTCAGGTGGTATTCACTAAATAAATTAATTGCTATTACATATGTGTAAATTTGAAAAGTTGATTTTGAATTGAACCAAAAGTATCTTATTTTAGTCATTGTCGGAGATCAAGTACATATGAAACCGAAAATAATATAATCCATCCGGGAATACCGCACAGTATACAGACATGCAGTACGGGAACGCATTAACCGTCGCTAGGCGTCGGTCGATACGATACGTACTACCTTCATGCATATTTTGTTATATCCTCGAGGTGGGACATCCGGGTATTTTGACAGCATGGTAACCATCACGCACGGTGAAAACAAAGGCCTAACGCTCTCAGAAAACTGTACTTTGGGATGGTTGTTGAGACTCCGATGAACAGTGTAACAATATTACCCCTGTGTTTGCAACATATATAAATTTTGTTATTCAGGATTATTTCAAAGTTGAGTTTGTGCTGTTTTCTCGTATTTAGCTATTTTCACCGGCTCATCGACCGGCGTTTCACAGCGGCTCGCGCAAAGCCCGTAAAAAAACATGGTACAAGGGTGCGCGTCTTATGACGTAGCTCTGCCCCGGGGATACACTTCCTTTTTTTTATGTGTAAATTATATCAAATTTCCCGTTTTGTACGTACCTATCAGAAGTGCGAATGTAGTTCACATCATGTTGTTTGTTCACTTGAAGTGTGCGCGTGAGCATATCCACAAAATTACAAAATCCCTGCTTTTATGTTAACAGTGCCCTCAAGTGTTGAAAAAATAAATATAGATGACTTTTCCGGAAGTCGAAGCTACGGCGTTTCGCAAAAATAAAATTCCCTTCTATCGACTATAAGCAAACTGACATATTTTTTTTTTCAGCCATGACAAAGCAAGAGTATTTTTGCACCTCAGTCTCGCTACTTCCGGGGGCTTCCGGGAAAGTCGTCTATGCTAGTATCAGGGGTAATATCTTCTTACTCTCGGGGTTCTCTACACGTGTCTGGGGGGAATCTCGTCTCGTCTCTATATCTCGTCCCCTTGAGGTACGGGATCGGGAAAGTCACTTATACTTTACAGTCAAATAAGACACGCACAACGAACTACGGTTCAACTCTCGTCTTAGTCGGTCTGTGGAGCACTCTATAAGACACAGCGCCCTGGGGAAAAGTCCCCAAGACTATCACAAGGCTGACCCAAGACTAGCCCAAGACTGTGCTTGGACTCGCACCAAGGCTCTCCAGGACTGCTCTAGACTCGACTCTCCAGGACTGCACTCTCTCTACTGCGTCTATCGTGCTGTGCTCCCCAAGACCAACTCAAACTCTCTTTATTCATTTTCAAAACTCTAACCAATTACAATGCAATAAAAAGACTCTAGGGCGTAACCTTCAATCATAAAGCCAATCACACAAAGCACTGAATACGTCATATCTTTTGATTAATCGTTCACTACATTAATAACTATGGATATAAACTGTCAAAATTGATAGTCAGAATATCGACGGATATCTGGTAATTAGTTCCAAATCACTGAGCCAAGTTCCGTCCAAAACTTCAAATAGGCCTAAACGATGACAGACATAACACAGCAATTCAGCTAATAATCAACTAATTAAGTCGGTCAACAGATACGCGAAAACAAATTCATGACACTAGTAACATGTGTTAACTGAACTACGAGGGCGCTTTGTATTATGACAATCACAGTCAGACGTGACATATCAAAACCTTGCTCATGAGAGTCGCAGTCATAAGGGTTTCACGATCACGCTTATAAATAGAAAATTCATTATATTTTTCACAAAACAAAAAAGAAATCCCGACTAATGTACCGTGAAGTAGACTGTCAAAGGGAAGTTACATATCGAGGACAATATCTCATTCAAACGATTTTATCGTATCAATAATGGCCCGACAGTTAACAGAGCTATATCTAGAGCTACATACGTTGATGTAGTACCTATTGTAGTGATCAAATATTTACACCGACGAAATGTCCTCATGCAAACTCCTATTTAGAAGGAAGCAGTTATTCAGTTTGAGGAAAGCACTGCAGGACAAGATTATAATATCAAAACCTACGACAATCTGACAGTGAAAAATACCGATGGTACATGGTGTACGTATAGATACGACGAATACAGTCAATGTACGTCAATTAAGCTCACGACATAAACGTTCACGAACTTGTGCCCGTGCCCAAAGTAAGCTATTTCACTAATTCTGTTCAAATTATAACATTGTTGATATTATTGTTGATATGAATCATAGTGCACTAAAGACTATATATATGCATTTTGATGTTATTATGTCTACGACAGTCGTGCTGAGAGAAAGATGGAAATCGAGGAAGAGCTAGTGGGAGAATTGTTGTCTATGTTAGGAAAGTGTTAAAGGGGTTGCGAAACTGAACGATCAAAGCAAATGATCTTTACATATAAGCAAAAGTAGCGAAAGATATTCCCTTGTTCGTGGCGTACATATCACTAGAGGGCGAGTCATTTTATTACCATAGTGACGAAGCAGATGACATTGTAGCGTTGGAAAAACACAGTGGTCGATGTTATGGCAGGGTCTAACAAAGCCGAAGTTAAAGCGGTGGAGTCGTCACCTGCGCATGCGTCAGATAGTCATAGCGTGTCATTGTTTACAAACAAGCGTCTACCCGCCAGCCTTTGCATTTTAAGCGTGTGTTGTTATCGTCGCTTAGGACTCAATTCCCGCGCGTGCGCAGGTGACGACCCTCCCGCTGTAACATAACAATTATAAGAGTTTTGTTCGCTAGGCCTTTAACCAAGTCTACCTCCGATACGATGACACGCGACACTGTGTCTAGATAAAGCGCCAGTAAGATAAATATTAACACACCATGTATTTCTCATGACACCAACTGTAATAAGTATGGGTTATACTAATTGTCATTATATAATGTACTTTTACAAGTTTCGTTAAAAAGTACGAAATATACGTTAAATTTACATGCGTTACAAAAGACAGTACGGAAATCCAAGTGGCGAGCCACATGGTGTTCAATAATTAAACTTCAATTTCAATTTTGTTTTAAATTTCGTTTGCGATTTCACTTTTATTTTAAATTACGTTTAATAATCTATTTTCATTTTTGAGTTAAATTTTCATCTCATTTTAGATTTCGTTTTCTATTTTTACTTGCATTTTTGCAATTCAAAACTACGAATTAAATACATTGACCCATTTAACGTAAACCCACGCTACTGAATGTATAACCCTTGAACTCGAGCATGGCAACCGAGGTGGCTCGCGTTTTCATGCATTTTCGTTTTTAAAATTTAATTTTGTTTTAAAACCATTTCAGTGCTTTTTTCGAAATTCATTTTCATTATAAAATCCATTTTTATTTTATAACCCATTTCTATTTAATTTAATTTTGTTTTAATTTTAAAATTCATTTAAAAACAATTCCCATTTTGAAATTCGTGTTCGTTTCAAATCCGTTTTTGTTTTGAACCCCATTCCTTGTCCCTTCTTTATTTACTTCAAACACGAAATGAATAAATAAAAACTCACGTTATACCCAAAAATGGGGACTGTCAGCAACGATTGACTCGATGTGACTCGTGCCATACTCCAATCACCGTTAAATGGAAAAGTGAAATGGAAATAGAATTTGAAACGAACATAAAAAAGGGTATAAAATGTATTTTAAAACAACCAAAAACAAAATAGAAATAAAAAAGCTTTAATTCATAACGTGTTTTAGATCTTATTCACAAAAGTTAATCGCGGAAGTTTACAAGATCGTGATTTTTACTTGATCATCAGATCACCTCCATAAATGGTCACTGACAATATAGCATTAAATCATTCACGTCCAAAAAGTGTTTCGTCATTGGTGGGCGCGATTTCTAGAAAAGAAGAACAGCCCGAATCTCCTTTAGTACGCGACTAATCGCTGGCGAAATATATTTTTTGAGCACAATAGTGAATAATATACCCTGGAAAGAAGCAATTGTATTAAAGCACATGGCTCAGTTGTGCCTGTGTGAAACATCGTAATCTGCTGATAATACTATATTGTTCTTGTTATGCCTATTACATTGGGTCGTGTCACGAGTCGATGTAGTCACCAGTCAGAGTACGGAACAATACCCAGTGAAATCCACCGAAGAAAATCACATGCGTACCTTCTATTTGAAATATACACGACCGACTAATTATCAATTTATTTCAAGAAGCGCATATAGCTAATTTCAATTAAATAGATGTACGAATGTCAGATTACAAAGGTCATCGGGTATGATATATTGGTCACGTGCTTTTGTAAGAGTTTCTAGTATGTGATCATTAATAAGTATCGCCTTGAGTTTTATATCTGAAAATTTACAATCCAATTCTTCGCCAGACATCGCGTTATTCCCAAATAATGTACAGCGACAAGTATAATCTTAGCCAGGGGTTGGATCAGTTTAGTCCAGCGCACCAGTGGAGTGGGGATTTTTTAATGGAACAAGAAATTATTTGTACAAACTCCCTTGAATGAGAGATGTCGCTGTGGATTAAAGGCTGTGTTAGCGGCACATAGCGGCGTTTCTTTAACCGCCGCGGATTACAAAAATCTCAAAGCTTACGTCAATTCGAATGTGGTACGTGTATTCACGACTTTAAGACATTCTGGAGGCGAAGTACGGCAACAAAATAGTAGTTTTTTTTTTTAATTCTATTTTTGATTGAGATAAAATGGTTGAAAATGCGCTAAATGTAAAAATATTTACCCTGCGCAGTCGAAAAACAAAACCTGTTCTATTGTCCTGCTATCACATTACTATACCATGATATATGGTATAACACTTTTATTACTTATTATATTACTAATTTTGGCTCACTCATTTGTTGGTGTTGTGTGTTGTTTGCTTTTTAATTTTGACAATGGTATATGACGTATGTCAAATCTGTGATTATGAATGTATATGAGTAAAAATATGACATTAAGTGAAATGAACTCAAATTTCGTGAGTAAGATTATCATAAATTCTGAATATGAAGCGTGCATGAGTATTTACAAGGACGTCAATGTTTTTAGAAATTGTATTGTAACGTGATTATAAATACCACTGCGATGATGAGATGCGTTGAGTACTTACAAGTATGTTTTTGCTTTTTTTATGGACATGTTTTTTTCTTTTATAATTACAATACCAAACAGGTTTATTTCTTAGTTTAACGCGCCTCTGGCCAGAACTGCATGAACGCGACATACATATGTACATCCGCACCCTTTCTTGCAAAATCGACATTTTTGTCGGACAGGGCAATGGATATATGTGTCAGTTACCATACTGGCTCCTCGCGATGAGGTAGTGATACGTTCGTTAAACCAAATGTTTTAAATGCCCGAATTAAAAATACTAGTATATGCGAGTATATATGCGATGAACATAGTCTTTGTAATATGTCATATATTCACGGATACCTTATAAATAAAACACTCCTACTTATCAAAAAATACAACGTGTTGTACTGTGATATTTTTACATGTGTTGCAATATGTCGATCTTTCGAATCTCGGATTGAGACCATTACCAAGTTAACACATCTCTGTTATTTATAACCGCATATGAACACGCTGAGAACGTATATAATGAGTGTTGCATAGCAACGCATATAATCCTACATTAAATAACATATCCAATGAATATAACACCCCCTGCAGTGGCAACTAACCCTCTACGTCTGTTAAGCTGCATCTGGTTCACAAATTAACAACTAGTCGAGGAGGCGGGTTGGTAAACACATTTAACAGATAGGGGAGCAGTGGAAAGCCTGTTAAATACGCACGATGAGCAACCAAATCCAACCAGGGGAACTCAGCGAACAAGTAATTTGTGTTATTAATGTTAATCTCTATTTTATGTTTAGTAATTCTCATTGTTATACCTTGATATATTGCGTACTTATAGTTACAGATATATGTAGTTAGTAAGTCCAATACAATGGCTGTAATGTTGCACGGTGTGAAGGTTGACTGTATAGTATCCTTATTTACAATGTTTCACAATGCATCGATAAGGGGTAGATATTGCATAAAATACGATTCTGGAATTAGACTATATATATTTTAGGAAAAGGAAGAGAATGAAGAAAAGAAAAGAAAGCGCCGTCGACGACTGGCATTAATACTGTCGCTCAGTAGTCTCGGTATACTGGCGCTGCTCGGCGGTGGCATTGGGGCCGCAGTGGGTGGTGGTACCGCAGCAAGTGTTGGTAGGTACGAACCAGTGCGTTCATTTAATGTTCTTTCAACTGTTTATGACCGCTGACCGTTTTATGTTTGTTTGCCAATGAACATCTTTATTTTCCCCTAAAACCAACTACATCAAAGAAGCTATGTGTTACACTGAGAGATTTTACGTAATCCTGGGATCGTTTACGAGTCGGTCGGTCACTTATGAGGCAGTCCGTTATTAACATTTCGAATCGGTACTTCGGGAATTATCAATATAGTTACCAAATACGACGCGATGTTACGGTACATTCATGTTCCAATATACCGTAGTTATGTTTGTTTCTGCCTAACAATATTTCAAAGTGTACATGTTTTGTTTTTTATGAGATCCTAGTTTTCAGTAGTACATATATGACATGTTTATTTTAGACATTTTAATTTACGTTTAATTGAAACTACCATAAATGCATTTCTTGTACGTATTCCATTCCACGGACAAAAAGGAAATTTCGAAAAAAATACATACAGAATTACGCATCAACAACGTTTCATCAAGCGACGGTTGAATTCACCCTAAACAAAAATACTCAACCTATGCCCTAATCTCACATCAATTAAGTTTCCCAAATATTGCCATCAGCGTATACACATTTGGTATTGTATGTGGATTACGAATTCTAAACACGATTCAGCCTTACGGTCGCTATATAAGATGTCTCACACATTGTTGTGAACATACCATGATTATACTTTGCTCTAAGTCATCGCCGGCCATTGTATATTTCGGGTAACGCAGCGCCGTTGTTATTAAGTTTTAAATTTCGTTGTTTGGTTGCAGGCAGAACATGTCTCGAGTGCGAGCAAATTTAAACAATTGGCATTGTGGTGTCGGCTGCATTGCCATTGCAAAACACAGATAAAGTTGAAAGTGCCGCGGGGGCCCACATTAATTGGGATTAATTCGCCAGCATTGTCGGGTGAATACTGAGTACGAGTCTTGTACTGTAACCATGCCTCGCGGTTCTTCTCAGCAACGTAGGTATAATAATCACGACGATGTTAGATCGGGTGTTGTGTACATGCAGTCGACGATCCCCATTTAAACACTGTCATTGATTCAGCTATATAATAAAGAAGCGTTTTGATCCAATAAGTTTTCACAATTTTAGAACATTGAACAAATGGACAAAACTCAACCAGAGTTATCTAATATGAATATTGAATACAACGCGAACATAAAAACAAAGTTAGTTTATCTTTGTTTATGCGCATGCGATTAGCGCGAAGTCTACCTTACGCATCTTCTCTGTTTTTTTTATAGCATGATCAATGGCGTTCCGAAAGCATTATGTGCGGAAAATAATGCATAAAACAAATTAGAGAATTTTTTTTTATTTATAGTTTTTGTTATAGTTAGTTTATCTTTGTTTGTGCGCATGCGATTAGCGCGAAGTCTACCTTACGCATCTTCTCTGTTTTTTATAGCATGATCATTGGCGTTCTGAAAGCATTATGTGCGGAAAATAATGCATAAAACAAGTTAGAGAATTTTTTTTTTTATTTATAGATTTTTATAGTTAGTTTATCTTTGTTTATGCGCATGCGATTAGCGCGAAGTCTACCTTACGCATCTTCTCTGTTTTTATAGCATGATCAATGGCGTTCTGAAAGCATTATGTGCGGAAAATAATGCATAAAACAAATTAGAGAAGTTTTTTTTTTTATTTATATTTTTTTATTTTCCACACAACGTTAACATAATAGTTTACAATAACAAAATCTTACGTAAACACGCAGAACAACTGAAAAGAAGAATGAGATGTGGGCTATTGTGGTGTTTTCTATTTTGTACCCTTCAATGCCAACTGTCATGTTTTGTTTGTGCTATTTCAATAATGAAAAAAATAATTTACAATTACAAAATAAAATTTTTAACCAGTTCACTACATTGATATATATAGAATTGAGCAGCGTTGACTGCTGGTGTTGAATAAGTGGCTACCCCTTAATCCAAATCTTAATTGGCTCTCATTTACGATAATGATATAATATTTTGTTTCTGTGGTTTGAATTTCTGTATGACACATAATACATAGAGCGGAGTTTAAAAGTTTTGAAAACGTTGTAATGTACTAGTACCTATGGATGATTTGAAACTGACAAGGTTATTATCATAGCAGAGATTTTCATCATGACGTAATCACATTGTAATAATGGATTGTACAATAAAAAACAGTGTGTCTTAGAACGACGACTCAAACCTTTAATTCGATTTTATGAATTCATTACAGATCATATGAGCGATGTGTCTGCTACTGAGACATTCTCTCATAATGCGTCTTCTACTGAGACTTCCACTATGGAGAATGTACATGGAAATACAGATAGAGCTACGTTATCGGAATCTATTAACGACACAGACGAAGTGATACATGAAACAACAGGTATATTCAATTTCGCGTTTCTTCTACCTCGTCCGTCTTTTGAATTGAAACAGGGTATTTAATCTTGTTCGTGTAGACAGGTGTACTGTTTGTTGTTTGACTTGTTTAAAATGTATTGTAATGCTCTAACAACTAGTCACGTGTCCTTCGAACGTCTAAAATAATAGAACATTTTCTGGTCACTGCGAGATCCCGCGTTATGCCTGCAACCAAACGTAAAAACAGGACAAACAAAGGTCATAGCGTCAAACATCGCGTGGGATTCAACAAACGCGAAATCATTTTGGGGGATATTTCCATGCTTAATAATGTGCTGTACATATTTGATGGTCAATTTCGATGAAGTAATGGTATTCAAAAGCAATATTCCACTGTCAAAGATCGGCCTTTCGATATGAGCTACGAAATAAAGAAATTTGAGTTCAAAATCAAATCACTCGATTTTTGCGGCAGACGTTCGGCGCGCGTCTTTCATGCAAAACGCGAGACCTCGCAGTTGAACGGAAAATCTCATATTTACAACCTTACATAAAGATTACGACATGTCAAATCACATACTACAGCCCACTGGTCTAGTTTGTACGTACAAATGTTTGTACGTCTAGATGATATGATTGCACGCAGAATGACTGTTTTCAGGCTATGATATTTCGTACTTGGAAGTGAAATTCATGGTCATCAGTATCAGCTACGTTGATTTCTACGGTGCCCAGGCGAATATATAAATCCAGCATTTAAATTGGCCTGGAAGCATATTTCAGAGACGGCCTCAATTTATCACCTAATATATTAGGTAAAACTTCAAAAACGTCATAAACCTGATTTCATTGACAACGTTCATTTACTCGGCTACAAAATCAATATTACAAGACACATAGAAAGGCGTGGGCATAAGTGTACGATACAAAATGCGCCCGTCATGCTGGGAATTTCCCCACAACAAGTAGATTTTTTTTTCTGTCGAATTGAAAACCATTGACCAAAAGTAATCGCTACAATGACACTTACATATGTTATCTATGCATTTTATTATATAAAAAATATTTCTAATTTTCATAAAACAAAAGACAACGGCTTTTAGTTTTATTGCATATGTATTACCATTGAAACTGTCTTGCGACTCTGTGTTTTTGAACGTTGGTCACGGTTTCCTAGTATCTAACATAATCGTCCATATTTACATTTTTTTTCAATCAATACGCCATATATTCAAATAACCCTCGAGATCTCGCAAAAAGCGAGAGACAAACGAAGTTTGATTTTACCCCATATTTAGTGTACCATTATTTTCCATCACCACATGTGTCTACTGTAAGACCGTTCCATATTAAAATGACTATATTCGTTTGTGTATGCCTTGTATTCCAGTCGCTCCAGGGACTTCATTTCCTAACATATTTCCATCGACAACTGAATCAAACGCGCCAGTGGAGTGTTCGCCAACCGAGTTCACGTGCGGTACAGGGGAATGTCTGCCAGTGGACATGACATGTAATGGCATCCGAAATTGTGGAGACGATTCTGACGAGATTGGGTGTCCAGGTCTGTGAATAATTGTTTAAAGGGCGGTGGTCGTTGCGCTGCGCATGTGCAACATTTGTGTTGATAAACATTGACTTTCCCACAATCCAATGCGCTCTTCTAATGTAAATCACAAGTATGAGGTTTGACCTACTAGGCACGACGTGCACTAATTACAGCCGGTGACTTCTTCGACAATTTCCAGTCACCTGAAAAAATTCTTATTAAAGATTGGTAACGTCTCAGATTGTACTCGTTATTCTGCGAAACAGTCAAAGTCGCTATCTTTGTTTACATGAGACCCATATATCTCGCGCATGCGTGGCGCGACGACAACCGCTCTTTAATTATTATAACTGTGTTATACTTTTAGCAAGTGTTGCCCAATTCTAGATTCAACATATTACATTACAACGTGACGCCCGAGATTACTATGTTAATCCCACTCACAACGCATGGATGCCGACAACTCGATGACCGAACAACTTGGACGCAATTACCGATGCTTCTATAAATTTTAAAGCAGGCTCGTCACATGCGCACGCGCGGGAATTGAGTCTCAAACGACGACAACAAATATGTTTACTCATGGATACACTACTTGTACTACCATAAATTTGCGAATTACAGGTATACTGTTTTGATCGCACCTTGTCAGAATCCCGAGATAGCAACGCGTCACGGGAGCACAGCAAACTGTTGGCGTAATTTCCAGTGTACTAAGAATCAAAGTGAATTGATTGTGTACGCATGCGCACGCGCATGGTTATATTCTTTTTCACGCGTATCCCCCAATCTGTCACCGTTTTTGCTCCAGAGCTACAAGAAAACAACTTATGCGTCAAGAAAACATTAATATTTGTTTTTACCATATTCAGAAGGATGCCTAGACACCCAGTTTGAATGTGAAAATGGCGTGTGTACGCCGCTAGGTTTTCAGTGTAACGGTGTTGTAAACTGTGGAGACGGTACAGATGAAAATGGATGTCAAAGTAAGTAAACTTTATTGACCTTATTGAGAATGGCCGCCGAGACATTGCTGAGAACGAGAAAGCTATGCGACTTATATATTTTTTATTTGTCTCATTGCATTCTCTACCGCAATCGCATCCACTGGTCTAAACACAATATGTCAGGCGAAAAGCGGTAGCATATTGATTACTCTTTGATGGGTAAATCAGATCTCGTAGCTCACTCGTTCTCAGCGAGATCTCAGCGACAATTTACGAATAAGTTTTATTGCCCCATAAGTACCGGAGATCGTGTGATAGCCATTCGAGATCCCAATGTATTTTTTTTCGAGATAAACTTGTTTTAGGATATTATAACATTTTTAACCTCCCAGGTTATTTTGAACCCACTGTTTATGTTTATTTAGATGTATGTTGCCTTAATATTAACAAAAATGTGTTGTCAGAATCAAGTGTCGTTTGATCGTTTTAGATTTTCATAATCTTATTATATTATGTTTATTTATCAATATGTAGCGTGCAGCCCTGAACAATTCACTTGTGATGATGGTAGCTGTCTTCCAGCGGAATACGCCTGTGACGGGATACTCGACTGTAGAGATTTCTCAGATGAGTTGTACTGTGAAGGTAGGTATATATTGTGTTTAATGGTAACGATCGAAAACACATCACAGGTGATCGTCCTTTTAAATATGCCTATAATTGCGCCATCTATGGTGAAAACAAGACATTTTTAATTAATAAGTCTTTAATATTAATAACTATTATTTCAATATCTATCGCCAAAACAATATCGTATCCACTTCGAAACCAGCGGGAAAATATCAAAAGTCGTTACAAGACGGAAGTATTTGTAATAAATAAATAAATCATTATTATTTATTTACAAAGCACAGTTGTAAATAGAAAATATTTGACCTTTGAATCGGAAGCAAAAGATACCAAATCTTATAAAATATCGAAAGTCACCCCAAGATATGCAGATTCTACTATTTATACATAACCCAATAGAGATATAAATGGGAATATGATTACCTATGCAGACGAAACTTTCGATTAGCTACAGAATTTCGAAAAAGAATATATTTATGGGAGTTTTGTTTTTCACTATGCTATACATAAAAAATGCAATCACGGGATAAATAAAGTTACTCACCTTGTTGTTGCTTAGTTATTACTTCTTATTTATTTATTAAAATGATATCAATCATATTATTGTTCATGAAATTTGAATTGGGTATAGTGTTGTTCACGTGTTTAAATGTCAGTGTCAACATTTGTGCACACACATTTTTGTCCGTAGAGTGTGCAGACGACGAATTCCGCTGCTCATACCGTGTGTGTATTCCCCAAGCAGGGGCATGTGATGGTGTGAATGACTGTGACTTCGATATCGTCTCCGATGAGGCGTATTGCAGTAAGTGAAAAAAACAATACATTCTTTGTGACACAATTCTCATCAGGAAAGTTAAAAATGACAAAATTCATCATAGTACTTCGACCTAAATTATCTTGTGGATTTAGTTCCGCAACCATGTACTGTATTTTATCTGTTTTGGTTATTATCAAATTGATATATATTGCCCGTTTTTTGAGTTCTGTTATCGTATTTCATAATCTACGTAGTAAATATTCGAAACTCCTATGTAGTAGCACATATGGAATCACAATATAATGTCACATGCCTAGTATATATTTGGTAATCTATCTTAGATGTAAATGGCCGCCGAAAACTCTTCAACTACGAGAAAACCATAAAACTGGTTATCGACCCTAATATAGTATGTCATTCAGTCCCTTCACCGCGCCCACTATACAGTACCGATTGTTACACAGACCAGTTGAACGATAGATGCTATGGCGGAAGAGAATGAATGACCCACCAGCTAGACAATCTCGTCGTTCTCTCTCCCCCGACGAGAACTCCACGGCAACTTGCATTTAAGGTCGATTGAATGTGAACATTATGTAGCTGGAAATACTTAATTTGCCAGTTGTTTGGCTCCTGTTTATACACATTCAGCATAGACACTTTTCTTGTCGTGTATGTTTATTTGGAAGCACACCATTGTAACTTACACGGACGATAGTAGTCATTACATGTTGCCTTATTCGGAATCAGGAACTACTTTTACTCAGCAATGTCTAAACACTAAACACATGACGACCTCAATCTTTTTCATCAAGCGAGGTTAAAGATGTTAAAATACCCATCATTTCAAATACAATAGAAATGATATTCATAGCTTATATATTCTGGAAATTTGATTTGTAATTCCATGTTCTCGTATATTACCTTTCGTATCACGCAATATAATGGTATTTACAACACAGCTTGCAACGAAGACGATTTTCAGTGTGCGGATGAGCGTTATTGCATCCCAGCCGCTAAGGTATGTGATCGAATTCTAGACTGCAGGGATGATTCTGACGAATTTGGACCACAGTGTATGTGTAAGTAAAATCATCATTCTCCTTATCTACTCACTAGAATCATTTAGAAAAACAAAACAACACAGAATACACAGAATTGAATGAGATAGAATAGAATAGTCTTAGAATAGAATAGAAGCTGAATTAAAATTCAACAGAATAGATCTAAAAGAATAATATAGAATATGACCAGAGCAGAACAGAACAGTGAACGAAACAAAATAGAACAGAACAAAAAAAATAGAACAGAACAAAATAGCACAGAACAGAACAAAATAAAACAAAACAGAACAGCAAACAAAACAAAATAGAACAGAACAGAACAAAATAAAACAAAACAGAACAGCCAACAAAACAAAATAGAATAGAACAAAATAGAAGAGAACAGAACAGCGACTAAAACAAAATAGAAGAAAACAAAAAAAAATAGAACAGAACAAAATAGCACAGAACAGAACAAAATAAAACAAAACAGAACAGCAAACAAAACAAAATAGAACAGAACAGAACAAAATAAAACAAAACAGAACAGCGAACAAAACAAAATAGAATAGAACAAAATAGAAGAGAACAGAACAGCGACTAAAACAAAATAGAACAAAACAGAACAGAACAGCAAACAGAACAGAACAGCGAACAGAACAGAACAGAACAGAACAGAACAGACAGTAAGAAATTGTTACCATATATGGACTTGTTATTATTTTCGCACAGGGTGCAGTGTTGACGAGTTCACGTGTGATGATGGTAGCTGTATCCAACCAACGAGTGTCTGTGATGGAATAAGCGACTGTTCTGACTTATCAGATGAAGCCAATTGTGGTATGGTTTCTAGTATAAATTGTTTCAAATCTCACAATGTACATTATTCATGAACTACTGACGTCGTGTAAAAAGTTGAACGTAGTATCCAGAATTACAGTTAGTCTTGTGTAATAAATCTAATCTTGTAGAGTTCCAGATGAGATACCCTGGTTATCCAATGTGTTCTTTTCGTTGCTTTTAAAATGTACTAACAAACACCGAGCACGAAACTCGTCAGCGCGTAAGCAAATACATTTCGTAGAACGTTTTGTCTAATTTTTATCATTGTTCATAAACACGTATTACCATAACTTTACGTTTACTCTAATGCGATAGCTAAAGTGTCGTACATATATCAGTCAGCTTCTTTCAGTTATAATTCATATAGCAAATTATCTTTTTTCTGTAACATTCATGTGTAATTGGTAATTAAGAAATTTGTCATTAGCATATGAAATATATTTTGTAATTTTGTCGAGATCTCGTTTAAAACGAGATAGTCACGAGACTTTATTTTTGCCCCTTAAACAGTGTTCCATTTGTTCAGGTCATCGCTTTTATTGTTCCAAATACCATGGTTGCAACGGAATAAAGTAGGCGATGACGTGATAGAATGGAACATCATTTGGCAGAAAGTCGCGAGGTGAAGTCACAAGGCTCTCTCGTTCTCAACGAGATTTCGGCGGCCATTTGCATTACGACGATTGCTATTCCTCGGAATAGAGATTTTACTGTGCTTTACAATATTCTTACAGAATTGTGTTTGTATCAGCCATAATTTGAACTATTCTGATATAACCACGTTCATATTCTTATTTTTATTTTGAAAACAAGATACGCGATGTGGACCAGGCCAGTTTGTTTGCAATGATGGCTATTGTCTAGGGACAGCGTGGGTATGCGATGGGATATATGACTGTCCAGATCAATCAGACGAAGGCGCTCACTGTAGTAAGTACACGAAGACGAATTATGGGTTCAAGACGAATATTGTAAATCCTTTATATGACAGTGTCAGCGTTCTTTTCGATGACACAAATATAGGACATGCCCAGAGTAGAATAACTGTTAATTACCTGCAGCCCAGTTATACTCACCTTATTTATTGAATTTCCAAATCACTGGAGTAGATTTACCTGATGTCATATTAAATATTCGAGTGACTATTATTGCGGACAATTAGGTTTGCTGCCCTCTATGCATAATTAGGACAACTAATTTTGATTATTTGTTCCACTTAATGTTACTCTTATAAGCTGATCATTTGTATTGGAGATTCTGAAGACTAATATGCTATTTTGTTGTTCCCAATAGTATATTGCAATTATTAATTCTACAAAAGTACATGTTCTGTACGTTAGATGTTGACTAGGTTATAATTCACATTTTTGAAAAAGATTTGGATCAGTTTGCCATGGTGACAACACTTTTTGGAAGGTTTCCTTACTATCACAACATAGCAGTGAAATAATAGTCAGTTGTCTCGAAAGATGGGTTTCATGGTTTTTCAGAAGGGGTTACTTTTTGACTAAGAGATTAGGTTTTCGGAGAGATCTCGATCTAATTGCAGACTACTGTACACATATTTTTGAAAGTATTTCTCACCGTTGCACAGTTATGAAAAATGTTCGTAACATAGAGGGGCTGCCCCTATGAATAAGACCCATCGATGGCATTTTGAGATGCGTCCCAATCGTGTCACCATGGTGACACCAATATTGGAAAGATTCTTCATAATTGCAGAATAACTAAACAAAATTGCTATGGGTATTTGCTTGGCGCATGTTTTGCTGTCTAAGAATTAGTGTACCATAATGGTTGTTTCTGTGATTCTGAATAAAAGCACCGATACTCAACACTCGTTAATCTAGGTTAGTACTCCTCGGCAACATTTATTTATGAATATTTACTGTTACCTGCGTATTATATGTGTGCACGATGTCTCAATGCCCGGAACTTGGCCTTTGTTTATCAGCTGGTTTCGGACTGCTCGTGCTAGAAAAGAGTAAATGATATGCCTGGGACAGTGCGGTTGGTCTAGTAGAGGGCTTGTCTGACTTCGAATAATTTGGTCTAGTCCGTTCATAAATATTTAGAATCATTATTCGTTTTACATGCGTTCATTCATAAACGTGTTTCACTCTTTTTTGAGGCTTTTTATTATTTTGTTTCAGCGGCGTAATGTCAAGTAAACAACTATGATGATCTGAAGAAACATCGTGTTCAACATTCGGCAACCTAAGACACCGTTTCCATCACCGGGAATTCATTGAAATTTACTCGTTACTGTCATCAAAACCTGTCTGCAGACAACCTTGATGTGCGTTTTTCATTTTGTTAAGTTGTTATTCAGACTTATTTTCATTTCTTAGTTATCGTAACTCATATAGTGTTTCTGGCAATCGCAAAGTAATATCACACCGCAATAATTCATTTAATTTGCATTTCTGTTTTTGTTTTGTTTTTTACTAACACAAAATATATTTTGTCTGTATTATTGTTTGCAATATATTTATGAATTTTGACCATACAGTACCTTCAAATGGTACTTGTAGAAAAATAAAGATATTATTTGGTGTAAGTGATAAAGTAGTTAATACTCCAGCACCTAAAGCAGTATTCTCGGGAGCGAACATCCGGGCATGTTTAACGTTCGAAAACTCTGGCCTAGTTGTTGAGATTTTTCTGAACCTCTGCAACATATATACATTTGGTTTATCATGATTGTCCCATAGTTGAGTTTCTGTTCTTTTTGACTTTTCACAAGTACCCCGTGTGGCTTTCTACATCAGCTCGCGTAAAGTCTATTAAGCACATATTGCATGGCCATGGGGGCACCTGCGGTCTCGTGAAATAGCAGATACTGTTACCCCTCAAGGAAAAAGACGTGAAACTAGTGCCCGAATTAGGCTATGTAATATGTGTTTTATCACACATTACATGTAGAATTACCGGAGGAACGTGCATAGATCGTCTGCCGTCTTCTTCTCGACGTCTGCTAGCGGTGTCTCGATTTCTTCACAAAACGATGTTAAGACGTTTCTAGAAAACCTGATTGCATCCTTCGTCTTCGGTGCATCTTTATTTTCTACTAGTGTGTCAAGTTCTTCTTCTGAACTGAAGCTAAATCGTCCAGTCTTTCGAGGCGGACCATCAATATCAGCGACGGAACTAGCAGACGACATATTGGGAATCACAAGATCAGGTGACGAGCGACGTCATCCCCGGGCACCAGTTGATGTACTAGTCTCCCTAGGGAACTAGTAATTTTCCTGGCGCTACTATGGTAATTTAGCCGATAACACGTGATCCTGTTTTGACCAATTACAATACAGTATTAACGATTGATGTGTTATAAAGAAATATATTGTACGGTAGCAACAGAGAATGCTCTGTGACATAGCCCGGTCCCCTGAGAATAATTAACTTGTATTTTTATTACTATATATTTTGTCCAAAATAAAAAAAAATATATATAGAAAACAGACGGAAAAAGATAAGTCTTTCAAAGGCCCCCTTTTTGGTGCGCTGCATATATAAGTGTTTTATAATTATCAGCTTAGATTAATCTTAAATACAGGGGGATTGGCGCGAGGGGCGCCGTCCAATCTGGGTGGAACGTTTCGAAATTAGTCGTCCGTAGAACATCGTCGAATCAACAACGTCCCTTCTTACGAACAGATGAAATAATTTCATTGTTTATTTTACAGAATAATTCTCAACAAATCTTTGAAGCATCACATAGAAATGTACACAGACTCTAACATTTTGTCTATTGCAAAACAATTCAACTGAAAACCAGTTTGAGGGAACAAGTTCCTTGCTTGATTGAGTTGTAAGCGTGATCTTATTGCGATCAAAACTGCTTCATTTCAAACTGCGCATGCACACACACTGTGGTTTCTCGAAATGCATACTAATAAGGTAACTTGTCACTGGTAAAATTTATTGAAAACATTTTGAAAATTTTTCGAGCAATTGTGCTAGAGTGAAATGTTAACGTGCCTCTGCATTCTCCTTGAATTTCGTAACTTGCGATGATCACGTTAAAGAAAAAAACGGTGGTTACTTTCAACAGTTTGCTCGATTCAGATCAAAAACGTGCCTCCAAAACACTTTTAAATCAGTTTTTCTATTATTTTTGTCATAGAATCAGTCAATTTATAACTATCATATATGCTCTCGGAAGCCAGTTTTGATTATTTCAACCAATCGTGCAATCCCCTTGCTTTAATTAATTGCATTTTTAGTGCACAAAAATATATTCTGCTGTTTTCTGTATGACGTCCGAACTTCGGATTGTTCATGTTAATTTAGTTATTGTAAGTGCGTGTGCACAAAAAACGTTTTTAAAACTAATTTGGAAGCAGAATCAACACGTTCATATACACATAGTTTACTCTTTATATACTAATACATCATGTCCTAAATCCATCGGCTTTTTTGTTGTTTTATTCACAGATATAAATATAATTTCGATAACCGTGGGCGTAACAGGTTGAGTCGCTCTGACATATCCCCGACAATTGGACAATTTGGTATATATAAATCGGAAATTTCCCCGGGTTATCTCTGCAGTCTGACACCGGCATTTCATATCGTCAATTTGTGTTCAACTACATAAAATTGGTAGTAGTCGTCTTATATTTTAAATCATGTTGAATACAGTCAGTTTAATATATTTTTTTCAAAGCAAAAATAGCCAAATCAAAGAACGATGTTGCGACCTGCAACATGGTCACTTCGATGGAAACAATCTTTCTTCTTTTTTGTGACAATGGTTATTTCTGCAGAAGGTACATTTACTTGATTGTTGTGGATGAAAACATTTACGTCGAAGAAACAAATATAGTTTCTCTGGCCTAGCGTCGACTCGTCGTTAATATATCGCCGCCAGTCATTCTTCATAATTTAAAAAGTCGTCGAAGTTGATTTTTATTAAATATCGTTAAGAAGGGAACTATTGCTAACCCTTGTTGAAATCCATAACCTTCTAGGTTTTCAAATCAATTGCCAAATCGAAAAACAGCCATTTTTTTTATTCAGACTGTTAGCTGTGTTCAGACACTACACTACACCACACTACACCACACTACACCACACCACACCACACCACACCACACTACACCACACCACACCACACCACACCACACCACACCACACTACACTACACTACACTACAGTCAAATCAGCAAAAAGGTATATGGACTCCATTGTATATTTTATGGAATGATGTCAGGTGTTACTAGAAGAGTGAGTAAATCCTATTCTACATGTTGAACACATCATACATGAATCTTGAGTCGCGAATAAGTGGGTTCTGTTTTAAAAATGTAATATTGATGCAAACTGAGATCGTCTTACCACCACCAGCTCATTTTATCTGCCAAACAAATTGAAAGTTAAAGTCAGTTTCTCTCTACAATTGTACCGATTGATCTCAAATATATTTCCCATACGTAATTTGAAAATTGCTTCAAACATGAGATGAGTCATATTGATGATATTTATACTAAAGTCCTCTTTCATGTCATAAAGTCGAGTAAAAATACATGTGTAAATATGAAGCCTCTTATCCTAAAGTTCAACTGTGTATCTCATTGAAAATTAATCACTATTTTTAATATTGCTTGTGGAAAATACATCATCAATAAATCGGAATATGAAATTAAATAATTTGGTTTCTATTGTTTTTATTATGTGAATTATTAAAACAAAATGCCCGAAGGACAATGGTGTTTATTATGCGTGACTTTATTCATCATGTAGTTTAGTAGTATATAGGTTGTAAAAATTAAATGTGTAAATAAATAAATATTAATATTTTTTATATGTGTGAAATACTTTTAAAGTGTTATAAATTGTAAAACTGTACAAAACACTTTTAGTATCAATTGAGTGCAATTTGCAATCTTGCAAACTTGCTTGCCCCTGCAACAATGTACTTTCTTAATTGAATATCTGAAACAAAAACAATAATATTGCAATTAATAATGGTCTGACTCTGTATAACTCAAGCATAAGCATTACATGTTTTTAAGATATATATAAACACTGTGTACACGATATTTGTGCGTGCGATTCGTGACGACTATGAAGCGCTGCGTGACGTGCTGAGTGGCGACTACGCCGCGTTACCATACATTGTACTTACCGCGCAGTAAGTCGCATTCTCATCACTGGTGTCAGGACAGTCGAAAACGTTATCACAAGTCCGGTCTATTCGAACGCAGAAACCATCATTACATTTGAATTTCCCAGGCCCGCAAGAGGTATCTGAGAAATTGAATTTCACAGTACATGTTATGCTTAAGGTATTTAACGCGGGGAGTCGTCACCTGCGCATGCGTCAGGTGGCCATAGCGTGTCATTGTTTACAAACAAGCGTCTACCCATGAACCTTTGCGTTCTTTTTTGTGTTTTTTCGTCGCTTGGGACTCAATTCCCGCGCGTGCGCAGGTGACGATCCTCCCGCTTTTAGTAAAAAATAAAAACGTAATCACGTTTGATAATGGTAATAGGAAGTTTATAAAGCGATAAAACGTCAACAAACAAATCAAAATATATATTCTACTACATCTAAATCTATTATAAAATATACAAATGCTATATCGACACTGTCTTATAATACGACAATGTAATACACAGGACTACTCGTGAAAATAACTTTCACATCTCTACATATGCCAGTGCAAGTTCCGAGATGCTGGATTGTTCGATTTACGGACATCGAATTACGAACATCGAGTTGCGCAAACATCGAGTTCCCAAAATGACCACGCCCATATTTCAGAAACCCTGCCCAAATTGAAACTCGAACTTTAAATAAGAGTTAACCGAACTTCGAATTACGGAAAATATACAACGTTAAACAATTATCTATGTCTCGCGATCGGTTAACTGTTAATTTCAGTTTGAGTTCATAATGTGTACGTTCAACAAAACAAAAATATATGTTGCCCGTAACTGGAAGTTTTGTTAACTGTTAATCGATCATCGAACTACAATTTGGGCGTGGTTTCGCAAAAGTGGGCGTGGTTTCTTAAATAAGGGCGTGGTCATATTTGTACCTCGATGTTTTCGTAACTCGGCGTTCGTAACTCGATGTTCGTAACTCGATGTCCGTAACTCGAACAATTTGGCATCTTGCAAGTTCCTGTCGCTCTATCATAACATATGCAAATCGGGTTTACCTACCACAGTCTGTCTCATCCGCATTGTCCTCACAGTCGCTTACACCATTACATATACTGGACAATGCGATGCATTTAGTCTCGTCGCAATTGAATTGAGTCACATTGCACCCTGGGAGTAACACAGTAAACAATAAGCCAAATATGTTATTGTAACGACTATTCAGGGAGCTATTTCAAAAATAGCTCAAATAAGCGAAATCGTACAACAACCAGTACTGAAATGGTTAGACACAATATTTTGGGAGGATAAGTCTTTCTGAACATTTCTAGGTAGTATGTAGCGTCCATTTGTGGTATAAGTTTTTTTTAGCAGCCATTTTCTAATACGTAATGATATTTTTATAAAATGATAAATATTGACATGTGATTCTATTGAACTAATTTATTTGATAACTTTTGTTCAAATATTTTGATGAAAATGCAACTTTTCAGTTCTAACAAGTTCTACAAACTAGTTATAATAAAATAGGTGTGACTAAAATTTCCTAATTTGCATAAATTAGCATAATTGGCACAGTTTCGCTCAATATATATATCACTGTTTATTACTTAGAAATGTGTTCTATTTCCTTCCTCATATCTCATTACACTAAATGTTCTTCAACTGTGGATGGTGAAATACAAGGACAGCTGTTTTGGATTTAAATGAAGATTACAAAATACTAACCTAAGATGTGGAGGCAGCCATGATAGAGAAGAGAATGCTGGGAGATGTAATCCCAGTTAGAACTCATGAGGGCGCTTTACATGTATATAAGATGCACTTAATCAGGAAGTCTTGGCATGTTATGAAGAGATACTAACTAACATGCATACATAATAAATGTTTATTAAAGGAAAAAAGAATAAAGTATTTAATATAATTAAATCAATGAAACAAATGTAAATGAATAATTCTGAATTATATATGTAAATGTTTGCAAATGATATGCAACAGATGATATCCTAAATATTAAATTAATAATGTTATGACTTTGTGATCTTTTACAAAATGTTTGATATGGGTAAATATTAGAATGCACATTTAAATATAAATTGTCCTATATAAGAACAGACATTCAGCTCCAAACTGAAATTATTAATGTTTAAGACCCGAAATTGGAAAATGGCTTCTAAAAAAACTGATACCACAATTTGACTCTACATACTATCTAGAAATGTTCAGAATGACTCATTCTTCCAAAATATGGTGTAAAACAATTTCAGTACTGGGTGTTGTACTATTTTATTTTTTTTATTTTCGGCTCTCCGACTACTAGCTACAAATGGGAATGAAACAATTGCCGGGTTCCACACCGTATTCGAACAAATTATCACTCGACATTAAAGGGCGGCAGTCGTCGCGCCGCGTCCTGTGCGATGAGGGACTCATAGCGACGTATACAACGCGTGTAAAATACATTGTTTATTTACATGAAATTCGAACACCACCGCGCTTTAACTTTAATTATTTATGTACTACTAAAACTCACATGAACACTGTCTGCCGAATTCATCAGAAGAATCCCAGCAGTCGATTATACGGTCACACACAAAGTCATTACCGATACAGTACCTGTTGTCATGACAACGAAAAGTATCGTTACCGCAACCTGGAAATAAATGTACATAATATTTGTGCATATTCTATTGCCCCATTGTTCCATGAATGTGCGATGTCTATTGGCTATGAATATTTGGAGAAAATATTTAGTAGTTTCTATAATATTTGTTTAAAGTAATTACATTGAACAACCTGATGCATGTAATTAAAGCGGGAGGGTCGTCACCTGCGCACGCGCGGAAATTGAGTCCCGAGCGATGATAACAACGCAGGCTAAAAACGCAAAGGCTCGTGGGTAGACGCTTGTTTGTATTTGCATCTCCTTTGTTCAAGTGAGTACGAACAATTCATATATTTTTCGGCACTGCGACGACTACCCTGCTTTAAAGCTAATTACAAAATAAAACGTTAAATCGAACCGTTCAACATCGCAAAAGTGCTACCGATATAGACGTGAGTATGTACGTGTGAAGAACACCTACCGTGGCAATGCGACTCGTCGGTACGTGCGGAACTACCATGGCAGTCCTGATTGCTATCACACATAAGTGCCTCATCTATACAAATTCGACTCAGACATCGAAACTCGTCATTGGCACATGCTACAGAAAATAAATAAATTGAGGCATTAAGATCTGTCGTGAAGTCTGATCGCAAGATCGATGACTTAAAGCTACCTCCTCCTGGTAGTTATCCTGCTCACAGACAAGCAAACAAACAAACCAAGCCAGCCAAAACACAACCTTTTTAGCTGTCTGCTCGAACGGTTTAGTAACAGATCATCCATCTCTCCGAGTCCACGAAACCCCATTTATTCAGAAGTGTTTCTAGCCTATGCTTTCACCATCCGTTAGAGTACAATAGGGGTCAAGTTTCAACATGGTCACAACTGTGTTACCCTTTTCGATCTCCAAAATCACCGACTTTTTTGTATTTTTGTAGTTGCGCCGGTACGGTCCGATGGTAAGTTGGTCCCGAATTAAACTTGCGATTGAACAGCTCTAAACGTTTAACCGGAGTATGAGTTCACGCAATTTTAGTAGCAATTATGTGTGATACAGATTCTATACGGCCGTTAAAGCTACTGGTCAACTTCCAATGATTTTACAATCGAAGAAGTGCTTTTGTTGATGCCGCACCGGGATATGTACACAAACCTTCGTTTATGTCACAACGTCGATATCCAGCATTTGTAACTGTATCCTGGCACACTAATATTTCATACAGTTGCACTGATTCGTATTAAATACCGACGAAGCCACCAACCACTGTAAGCAGACGTGCTCCCCATTACGCAACGTCGCGTCGCGCTGTTCCAAAAAGGTCAGCATGTTGTGAATCCGCTCTTAATACATCCACTAAATGGACATGACGGGTGAAAATTATATAAGTGTATTCATTACTTACTCTCACACTTAATTTCATCCGAATAGTCTTGACAGTCCAGTATATTATCACACGCATATGACGCAGGAATGCAGCTTCCATCATTACATGTGAACTCGTCTTCACCACAATCTAAATATAAAGCAATGTAATACTTCACTTTATATACAGTACAACTCTCTGGTGATTGGTTGGGCCATAGAACCTAAAAACGATCTTCGTCTGGTTCAGGATTGGCGTTTAAGTGATACAGTTAATGTCATTCTGGGCTATTTCACAAGGATTATATGTCACCACATTTACATGGTAATCACCGATGCATTGTTTATTATTACATATCCAGACGAATGATGACTTGTTTATGTAATGTTCTGTAAAATTGCAATAGTAAGACGTGCATTTATTCCCATTACTGTCTATAGACACGTACACGGAATGATTTCAGTATGGTAAATAGTTTCACTAATGTATTTGTCGATATCATGTGTGATATAGGATTGGGCGGAAAGCCTGAACTAGGAATGTTACTTATCACAAGTTGAGTCGAGAATCTATACTCGACCGCGTAAAATTAAAGCAATATTTTTGCCGAAATGTTATTTATTTAGCGCGTGCTCTTTGAGTGCATACTTTGCAGTACCTTCGTAATAGCCTTTAATATTATTATACATCTTTTCCTTCCAGGAATACATCATGGGAATGCCGTAATCCAAAAACGTTTAGAACAGATTTAACGAATTTCTTTGTGTGGGGTCCGGTCAAAACCTGGTGGCAGCCATGTTTGCTTACGCGCGTAATCGTTCTATATTTGGAATTCGCGTTTCCTAATATAATGGGATGACATTAACCGGTGGTATACTGCAAAATTACAAGCTGTAATTTATGGCGTTAAGGTGACAGAAGTATAATAATTTTATTTAACGCAAGCAAATGTCTGCGTTCATATTTAATACTGAAAGAATATGGACGTGTGTGCAAAACATCAGTTGCCCAATGTTCTTCGTGATGCCAAGATAAATTTGGAGATTATTTGAGAGGCCAAAAATAAAATTCTATCAGCCATCATTGACGCATAATGTTTATTAGCAAAATCTTGCTGGACTTTGGCAATGACTACCGAACACAACATCCCCTGGTATTTTACATTCTAACCCCTCAAATACATTCACGTGAATATTACCCATCTGAATCAGATACCCACACGACTATGCATGAACACTTTTAGTTTTGATATATGTTCTATATAGTCGACTAAATTATATATTTGCACCGCAATATGTACTATATACAACGTAAGTGAGTAATTATTGTTACCTTGGCAGCCGATTTCATCGGCATTATCATCACAGTTAATGACACCATTACATTGGAAACCCAATGGAATACAACGTCCATCGCTACAGGTGAACTGAGTTGATGAACAAACTGAAATTCAGATGAAACACAGACTCGTGGTATTATTCATTTTAATGCTTAAAAACTGAAAAGCTAACGGCGACCTTTTATATGTTTATGTTTGTAAAACATACTGACAATTATGGTACTGTCAATGGAAAGTCAATGCGCAATATGTCATGATGTTTGAAATTCGTCAAAATAGATTCCATTGTTGTGTTCGATTGCATTGGGGAACAAAAAGAACAGTGTAGCGTTTGTTCTTGTATGGTAATGTATAGTGTAGTGTAATATAGTGTAGTGCAATGCAGTATAGTGAGGAATAGCTCGAATCAATGTGCATATGTTCAATGTGCATTTTAAAGTTACGTAAAACGTAAAAATAGGTTCTGGTCAATAAAGAATAAGAGTTGATTGCAAATGCATGTAGATAAAAGTGAACATTCACTAATGATAATGATAATGAGAGATAACTTGTTTATTTATAGCCAGGTGAAAGGATCCTTATACCAATCGTTAGATTTACAGCGTATATTGCGACAGTTTAATTTAACGAATGAGGATTTAAAAAAAAATAAACTGAAGCATGTATACTTTTGTTCACATTTACACTACAAACAATGTCAGGCACTGCAGACAGTGCAGTGTGAACCGTCCTTAAATTTAGCGTAAACTCAATGAAAATCTGCAAATATTCTGGATGGAAAATCGATACCACCAAGATTACAGAAGCAGCCATGATTTTATTATAGTATTTTGTGTGTTGATAATCAATATATATGTTGGTAAGGTCGTAATGGTAGCAATGACATAAAACGTACATATTTGTTGAAATTGAAATTAGTATGATATATTCGTCAAATATTTCAATTATGCACCCACATTTTTCCTCAAATGTGATCGAAAGATAAAAAGAAGGTAATTAAATATGCGAACTATTTCTTTTTTAACACCATTCATAATAAATAATTTTGTTTCCACAAAACTATGCGCTAGGTCAACTCAGTAGATAAATACATGGATTGATTGTACACATGGTCATTTGCATGTGCGGATCACGACTATGTTTGATTTCAAGGTAACGGTGGCATCTTTCATAACAAGTATTTTTTGCTAATTCTCATGAATTATAGTTTTATTCCAATTTGAAGGAAAGTAAAAATATAGCACGTTTCAAATTCAAATACAAATGACAAACATTAATCTGTTTTTAGCATAAAATATAGGTTTCCTTATTCTTAAATTCACATTGATAAGAACCAAAGCACATTTCTTTTAGCCAAATGTTTGGTAATTTTTAATCTACATATATGTCAGAATATATTATGTTTGACTTTCTTGAGCTTGCTTTCATAATATTTTGAAAATCATTGAATAATAATGAAGTATTACACAGTGCCTGTGTACTTCTTATGAGATGCAAAAAAAAAACATATATTTTTTTATGGGAAAAATATATTTTGGTTTAGCAAAATAGACGTGAAATATAAAGAAAATTTCTCATTTGAAAAAAAAACAACTAAAAAACTAAAAGATATACCCTAAACGTCTATTCTGCTAGATGAATTGATGCACAGAGCAGCATGCAATCTGGGTGTATTATGAACGTAAAGAAAAATAAAATCTGTTTCTGGTATATTGATGATGTTTTTTTTTGTTTGAACAATCCTGAATTTAGTGATTATATCCACCGTATATTCTAGGCTAAAACTACAGCCTCGATTGATAAAACAATGTCTTTATCGTCGATGAATATCTGTGTATTGTAAGATTTTGTACTTACCTATCGCTTCAGTAGAATCAACTTTCAGTGACGTCATGTACTTTGATGTGGTTGTCATAATTTCAGACATTGTTATATCTGATGTTGAGCCGGTAGAATGCATACCCATTTCTGTTTGTAGCTTTGTTGCTGTTGTACCAATAGCCGAAAAAAATATTAACACATATTAAATTACTACTTCATTAGGGAATGACCATTTATTATTCCTGAGGGGGGTCGGGCAAAACAAAGAGGGGTCAGCATATTTTCCAAAGCCACAAAGGGAGGCAGCGACTTTTTATCAAGGCTGAAGGGGGGGGGGTCCAAAAATATATCCACAAATTAGACAGACTGAAGATCTCCTCTCACTAAATAGTTTTCCCAAATATTGTTGTTTCTTCATAAATACATGTAAAAGATCAATAAAAATACATGAACATATATATATATATATAGAGAGAGGGGGGTTACACATTTTTCATTTTTTACCGATTTACTTAGTTTAGTTTTCGAATATTGAAAAATATGACGTGCACGTGTAACCCATTAAGCATCATTCTCAAGGTTTGAATAAAATCGTCCCGTTCGCCATTAAGAAAGTTTGAGAACCGAAGTAGTCGCCAGTTAGCTATAGCTGATAAAATTGAGTCGAAATCGGTCGATACAAATTCTTTTTTGCTAAGGTTGACTTTGATCTGTCAAAATATTGCTGGGAAATAACTTTTGACGCACTGATTTCGGACTAGGTTAATTTAGATATTTAGACATAGGTTCGTATTAATAAACATTTATTGCTACCTTTCGTCCTAATTTTAGTCATTAAATTGACACATAGCTCGGATATATTATGCAGAATTATTTGAAATTAAAAGAAGTTGTAAAGTGAGTAAACAATAGCTTGTTTGTCAAACGACTGAAGGTTCTCTCACTTTGAGTGAAGTCTTTGCTTTTGATTATTGGCAGACATCAGTAACGACAAGAAACGGCGTAGGTTGACATTGCCAAGACGACAAAAACTGTAGGGCGTATGTCGCAAGTGTGGCACTAAAATTACGTGTAGAATGCCAGACGAACCATATGCCATATTGTCAGAGCAATGTGAAAGGAAATACTAGAAACAGTGGATATTGACTGACAATACTTTGCCGTAGTAAAACAAATAATGGCGTGCCTCACATAGATAACCATCAAATATACTGTCCATTCCCATGGAAGACAAGCGAAAATTTAATATTCGCATTGCAACCCAAATAAACTCGACCGAAACAGATACATATATATCTTGTGACGGCGCTTTTAAGAAACCAACAATCGATACATGTTTCAACGGATCGCGTGACTCCTGGCATATTTTGGGATAACGAACTATTGTAAGCAACGTGAGAATTACCGTGTAGGAAGACGTGTGATTGATAACTACGCCCAGGTAAGAAATCAAGAAATTCTACGAAAGTAGATATTGCAGAAAACTGACAACTATGTCTTTAATTGGTGTATAGTTTTGAGAACTTGGATTTACTGCGATATATATATATATAATGTGATCAATTACCGGGATGTGAGATCTGCTGTGTGAAATTACGCAATTACATCTGCAGTTTCAGACGGGACTTAGGGTATTAAGAAAATCTGACCGGAGAGTAGTACCATTATCGTAATTTATTTACAAGAACGGAGAGGTGCAATTTAAAAAAAAATAGACAATGATTAGTTGAACTTGACATTACCGAAACAGCAGAATACAGCGAGAAAATTTTAACACCAGAGATAGGAAACACAATAATATATATTCATATACTCTTTACTAAAAGTTATAAAAAAACTTATTAAGTTATGTCACCCAAGACAATGCCGCGACTGATAAAATACTCTCTTCGTCGTGAGATTGACTTACCTGTCGCCGCAGTGGAATCAACTTTCACTGATGTCGGTTGATTTTTTGTTCTTGTCATAGTTTCAGATAGTGTTGTTATTGCTGGTGTTAAACTTGTGAATTCCATTGCCATTGCTGTTATATATTGTTTTGTCATTGTCCTTCTAGCTGAAAAATTAAATGATCATATATCTGACACCGGAAACAGTATAATTCATTCAACCTTGAACTTCGACGCGCTCATACCACTTTTTTGTTTTACTTAACACGCAGAAAAGCTGTAGCGCGTGAAGGAAATGAACGCGGATTCCGCAGAGCGTGAAACGTGTTTCGTTATAATTTGAGGCTGTTATCTCTCATTAAATTATTATTAAAAGCAGGAAAAAGATGTAAGGTATCACGATAATATCGCAAAAAATGCACACAGGCAGTACGGGGACGCATCGGCCGCCTCTATGCATTGATCAATACGATAACATTACTGATCTCTCTGCATACTTTGCGGTATTAAAATAAACTCATAATATATTATATCTTTGGGGGCATTTTACTGATTTATCTAGTTTAATTTCATCAGATAATATTTACGCCTCCTCAGCATATATAAATGTTACATGCCGAGAGAAATATGACCGAGGCCTGACTAGAGAGTATTTGTTGGGATCCGCATCGAAGTGACTGATTCAGAAATCTGTTCCACGGTATAAATTCATATACAGAACCCGGCGTAAATAGTTCCCAGTTTGATATATCGTCGAAAAGTTATGAGAATAACAGACCCGCATATTTGTAAAGGTGCTCCGAGCTATTTGCAACAACATTCACCAAGTGTCTAGAGTAATAGTTTTGCCTGTTACTTCCTTAGAATATAATATTGGGGGAAGTGCATATTACACAATAAGGTAACATTATTCACTAACGGTGTTGACATTGTTTGTTATTGTTTTTTTTTCGGACCACATATACATCACCCCTTGTTTGTTTTGTTATATCTCAGCAAAGTATTTGTTTGTCACACTGATTCGGAAAAATGTAACAATACATTAGTCATGGACATTTTGCTGGCATTTCTTAAACGTAAATTGAATAGTACTAGTTCCTACCTCGTATTCTGTTTATATCCAACAAATAGAGTCCTATACCAATTCCAATAGACATTATAAATAAAAACGAGAATGTTGTTAATATACTTTTTCTCCGTGCTTCATAATACTCATTGTCGCATCGAATAATTTTTGCCATTTTGAAATCATATGCATGGACGTGTGATTCTAAACACCTTCTGTGTGAAAATAATTTACATATAAACGTCACTAAACACTAATGGATCTCGGTCGGAAAACAGAATATTCGACCACCTGCTCTAATCGCTTCAGTCAGGCGAGATAGTATATAATGCCCCCCTGTATCACACCTGTCCCAATAATTTAAACGCAATAACACATTCGTTAACGTATTTTTATAGCCTTCCCCCCTTCAAGAGTGAAACAAGTCGCATAAACGCCATCTATAAATTAAGGGGGAATTCAATTATTTTATTTAGTGAGACGATATACCCATTAAGGTAGTTTCAGCACGAATTAAAATTTTGTACTACTGAGCATGTAACTGCGCATATATGCAGTACATTTTAAAACATCCTGCTGCGTATGATTGAAAACTATTACCATATGTAGAACTGACGAAAATCATTTTTTTAAATGTTTCAACTATGCTAAGATTAGTGTCAATAGTGATTTATGACTTTTATCCCATGTCAGCGAACAACATGGTAATATATGAAGGACTAATCATGGAAAACATCTAAAAATGCATATGTTGACAATTGTCCATGAAATTGAGGATTATCTAATTTCAAAATATTCTCCGGTGTTCTCATTTTTAAATCATTATTGGTGTCCCGATGGCATAAACACACAGTAATGTAAGTAAATACCACCTTAAAACGAAGCAGATATTTTGGCTATACATTTAGTTTTAGTTTGTATTTCAATTTTTGTGTAGACCTCTCTTTCTCATCCAGTAGCTGTCCACTCTGTGTCTACACCTTTGAAGTACCAATTGTTCCATTGTTATCCTAGTGTTACTACTACATATTTAAACACAGATAGAAATCAATTGGTAAAAAGAATCAATTTGTCAAGACAAAATGCTTTTTATGTGTATGCCTGAGAGGTAAGGTGTGGCCACTTAATTGCTTTTTAAAAGGTGCGTGGCACATGCTTCATATCAAACTAAAGCGATATATTTATGTAAAAAAACATTTGTTTACATAATCAAAAGTTTAAAAATATCACAGCGTACCACACTTTAAAAGTAGAAATTAATTAATTGTAATTAAACGCTAAAAATTGTCTGTTTTGTGGAGTTTACTACTTCAGGCATTTTTTTTTAAAACATCGTTAATAATTCCAATAATTAAACAATGACATACCCTGTCAATTAAATTAAATTAAATTAAATTAAATTAAATTAAATTAAATTAAATTAAATTAAATTAAATTAAATTAAATTAAATTAAATTAAATTAAATTAAATTAAATTAAATTAAATTAAAAACAGACCAAGTATAAAAGTGAATATGGCGAACAGATTGCAGTGTGAAAATCGGACTACAGGGTGAATAAATCCGAAAACTATCAAACAAATATATGCGATTGTTACTGCTAATATATTTCATAGGCATTTACCTTCTGTAATTCGCTGTAATTTGTCAATAGTTATATGGCTAAGACATTTTGCAGTTGCAATATGTCTTCCTCCTACATAACATAAGCTGGTGTGACATAAACTATCATTCACACACTGGTTTATACGATTCCTTTACATCTTACACATCAAGCTTTATTGAACAACTGTACTGCTGTGGTTATTGTACCGGACTAACGATCGCCAACCGCCTATTCAAATTCTATTTAAGTTGAACACCAGCAAAGTTAGTGCCGTACACTGCATTGAAAGTCCTGTAGCCAGAGACAAATGCACTCACTAAAGAATGAAACATTACAGGAACCTTGGTTAAGATCCATAAGTGCTTGTATTTGACCGGGCTGCATAGTCCGGATGGCCAGACAGCATGAATGTCACGCATTCACAATAATGTATTATGCGTGCTAATGTTAGGAGAGACAACAGCCTCATTTACTGTCCCAAACTGTCGCCTAGCACAAAAGAATTTATAAAAAGTAAAAATGAATGTTTAATCAATTCCAGACTTCTACCCCGTATATCATGAAAGTTTAGTGTAATGGAGCTGTGTATACAGTATAAATAAAATTCCCAGATATTCGTTTGCTCCTTGCAAGTAGATCAAACTTTTGACATCATTGCCGCGTCTCATAAAAATCGTTTATTATATGATATTATTTTCAACAATTATCAATGTAGTGACTATTTCATAAAAAGAAAAAAACAAAAAACAAAATGAGTTTTAGTGGTTACCAAAACTTCGTTGAAAGGTATAGAAACGAGACATTGACCCTCAAATAAGTGTCCATTTTCTCTTGTGCAACAGTAAAACGTGATGTTGTAAGAAACAAAAACAAGTCTCGTAGCTCTCTTGTTTATAACGTGGTTCTTGAGTCCATTTGCGTTTAACCTTCTAACCACCAGACTTCCTTGCCCAAATTTGTCTGCAATTTTTTCTTATATCATTTATTATTTCAGGATATGAACCCTAATTCGGGAGCATATTTTAAGGCATATTTCTATTACTTAGGTGAAAGAAAAGTGATAGTGTCTCGTTGCTACATAACTATATGAAAGATGATGTACTCTCGCTTTTCAAAATATCTTACACAAATCTACAACATCCAGGTTTATATGTAAACATCAGTTTGACTGAACTTATTAGGATTGGATATGAATGGAAACAGACGATGTTGATACCTTCCAACGATCATACACCGGCCAAGTGATTGAATACATGAATTAGAGACAGTGTTATTTGCGCTTGATGGACTGTACTATGAACTTTCATATGCTGAAGTCGAAATAATATATATAAATTCGTAATTTCGTTAAAATCAGGTTTACCTTGGAGAGGCCAGGCAATCTCACTAGTAACTGCAAAAATGTATGTTCGTATAAGTTTCAAAGATTAACCCACCACTGGTAATGTTTGTATTTGCATCTCCTTTGTTCAAGTGAGTAAAAACAATTCATTTTTTTCGTCAAAAAAACTTTTCAAAACACAATTTTCCGACATTTTCGAATAGTATATGCGCATGCAAATTTAGCACAACGACATGGAAGCCTGAACATAAATGCCTGAAAGACAGGGAGTGGTCGCTGCACTAAGTGTTTTTCTAATCATTTTCACTGTAGGGTATGATATTCCGTATTCAAATAATTCTACCGCATGTCATTAAAATATCGCGAGATATCCGAGATCTAGAGAGATTCGCAGATTGTTCTGGTTCAAAAGTGTCCGATTAACAATAATTCCCACATTTGAAATGAAATATTTAAGAAATCCGTTATTGGTTTCCACTTTTCACAATGAGAATTTTACCTTGTTATGTGATAGCTGCGTCATTACCTCTATCTGTACCCAGATTACTTAGATAGGATATTGCACACATCACACCGATAACGTGAGAAATGTACTGCTATTGAAGTTAGGAATTTTGTGGTAGTTTCCTGAATAGATCGTTATTGCTGTGAATGATATGTGATGTGATGTGATGTGGGTGGAATTACGTAACCCAAGTGCCACAAGGCCAGTTAATTAACGGCATTCTACTTACAACAGTATACGATAAATAATAAATGGTAAGAGGTCTTTTTGTACCCCCATCCCTAACCCTAACCCCACCCCTACCCTCCAGTACTCCCCATTTAATTATTGTACATTTCCCTCCTAAGGACATCTATAGTTATCTAGAGGGGGCATATACAAATGAATTGGGTAACTGGAAGTGAGTGTTAGTGTTAGGGTTATGGTTATGGGTGAGGGTACAAAAGGAACTCTTGCCGTCATGTCCAGGATCTTTGAAAACGTAGGTGTGAACACTTCCATTTAAAATCAATAGCGAAATATGCGAAACCCTCACAATTGGCAAACGATTGAAATGGTTACAGCGCCCGCAAGTGGTTAAAATATTACCATTCTAAATAAAAAAAAGTCTTGACAAAATTTCAAATTGGTATCGAACTGACCTTGAACCAGTAATGTATTTCATCGTACAGTTTTGCGTCTATTGATATAGGTAGTATAAATATCAATATGTTGTGTTTCAAATATTACATATAAATCTGACATGTACAATAAGTCAATGTATTTCAGAGAAAACCTAATATATATTTGTATCATCGGAGGCAGAGTTACATCACAAGACGTTCCACGTTGCTAAGAAGCGCACCACTGTAACATGCATTTCTGTGGACTATGTGCGCGCTGCCGTGGAACGTCGGTCGAGCCGGTGAAAATTAAAGAAAACAACACAAACTCAACTTTGAAGTAATTCTGAACAACCAAATTTATGTATGTTACACATGTAGAGCTAATCTTGTTACACTATTCAGAGGAGTCTCAACAACCATCCCTAAGTACCGTTTTCTGCGAGTTTTTGGCTTTTGTTTTCACCGCGAGGGTTGCCAGGGGGTAAAAATGCCCGGATGTCCGCCCTCGAGGATCCGTATATTTGTTTGTCTCTGTAAATGTTAATAATATCATTCACATCATTAAAACAATATCCAATCAGTGTTTACAGCAGATTACATGTTGATTCAAAGAATATAATGCAAACACAATATTTTTTTGTAGGGACAAGTACTCAACTGCTTATGTTGAAAACAACTAAATGTTTTTTGTTGTTGTTAACAATAAAGAAAATAACATTTTATTGAGTGAAAGATGTAGGACCACCTTGATTCATTGAAAAGTTCTATTCTATTCTCGGGCGGACATCCGGGCATTTCCACAGCATGGCAACTCCTAGAAAACGGTACTTTGGGATGGTTGTTGAGACTCCCCTGAACAGTGTAACAAGATTACCCCTGCGTGTGTAACTCATCTAAATTTGATTGTTTAGGATTACTTCAAAGATGAGTTCCTGCTGTTTTCTCGAATTTTCACTGGCTCTTCCCTCGGCAGCGCGCACAGAGCCCATAGAAATGCATGGTGCAGTAGTGTGCGTCTCAGCAACGTGGAACGTCTTGTGACGTAGCTCCGTTCCGAGGATAATGCATTAAATATTGGCATATTTACGCAAATGGTAGACGCATTATGAATTTCGTTTATAATTATTTCACAATTTACAAAAAAACTTTCGATCGAAAACTTTAAAATTTGAACAAAATTTATTATTAACATATATTTGCCTTGTGGTGTGGAGATTCACGTATGTAGCCTAAAACGACTATATCTCAAAAGGCATACGTAAAAACGATATCCTCGTTCTGAAAAACAATTCTTAGGATTGTTTTAAATAGAATTCGTCGCCACTGCAATGTATACAGACTATGATAAAATGTTATGTTATAAAAATCCCATTTCCATACTTTCTCTGTTCAAATTCTTCATCATTCATCATTCGCAGTTCAGCTCATCAGTTTGACCGGGGCAGTCGTCAATATGATCACATAGCCATCCTTTACCAATGCAATATCCATTGTCACATTGAAATTTTCCAGGTCCACAAACAGTGTCTTAAAGCAACATTATACATGTTTAAACGCGATATCAGTAACAAAAAATAGTTTAACTTGTTATGTGTATGCGTAACTTCACGCGTTTCTGTGATGACGTCAACGAACCCCAAGAACGTCCTCGCGTACGCGTAAACAGTCCGCGATCCGCGGATTTTACAGTGCATACAGCTGATTCAACAAGCGGGGGAGTCGTCACTTGAACATGCGTCAGATGGCCATAACGTGTTATTGTTTGCAAACAAGCGTCTACCCTTGAGGCTTTGCGATTTTATCATGTGTTGTTATCATCGCTTTTATCTCAATTCCCGCGTGTGCGCAGTTGACGATCCACCCGCATTAAGTTCGAACATGTGCGTCTATTTTTTTTTAAGACTCAAACAACACTCAACAATTTGTTAATGTCATTTTTATGTTGGATCGCATTGTTATACACTTAGACAATATTTGTTACATAATTCATAATTATGTATGAAACTGATCCAACATACGTACGACTACGTTTGTCGCCAAGTACCAGACAACTGTCGTGTAGATTTCTTGAGATAGATTCCTATTTCATGTACAAGGTTCACTCATTTTCAAAAGCTGAGTTTCTACAGCGCTGTATCTTGTAGTGTGTCTACAAAGGCGACGTTGTTTTGCTGATATTACTGGTACAAAACAGTAAAATGTAATTTTACCCCTTTCGTAATCATGTAACTGAATGTACTTTGCTTCAATTGAAAATGTTGTTATGCCCGTCTTGTCAAATCGAAAATAGACCTTAACTCATTCCAACTAAATAAAAACGATGTGCAACGGCTTCATCATACGTATTGTAATCAGTACTACCATTATCTACTGATAATGCGAGAGTATACAGTTCAAATCGTTATTTAAAAATGCTAAAGCAGCAACGGGGTCATTATGCACAGTAAATTGTTATATCTAGCCTTAAAGCGGGAGGGTTGTCACCTGCGCACGCGCGGGAATTGTGTCCCAAGCGACGATAACAACACACACTAAAACGCAAAGGCTCATGGGTAGACGCTTGTTTGTAAACAACGACACGCTATGGCCATCTGACGCATGCGCAGGTGACGACCTCGCTATAAGTGTGACGTTACCTCGTCGAATGATTTGTCATTACGAAGGTCTACGTGAACGTGGATTTGAATTACGTGTGTACACGTACACATAACACGTGTAGCCGATATATAAAAATAATATAAAAACGACGATATTACACTCAAATGAATTAGCACTCAAATGCGCAGTGACTCAAATACATGACAAAATAAATGGCAAACGCGCTTGCTGGGTGTTGTTTTAAAAGTCAGAGCAATCTGTATGAATAAAATAATGAAAAAATGCCATATTAGAAATAAATGATCGAATGTTCGAATAATATGATGTACGAATGAAAGGGTGTCATATTCAAATTACACTATCAAAATACAAATGATATGTCATATCCGAATGAATGAAATGTAAACATTCATGAATGAAATGTACAAATGAAGTGAAGAAATATTCATATGATTTAATCGCCTATACAAATGTACTTGTAAATTATGAATGAAAAATAACAAATGAAATAATGCGATATTTTGGCATGGTTATCGTGCCATTTAAGGTAGAGATGCAGGTTCGTTTACATTTGGGAGTGAATTTTTTTTTTGCTTTTTATTATCCAAACAGTCTTGGCTATAGACTGTTAAAATTTTGTAGAATTGTGTATAGTGGAACATACTCAAAAAACGATTTTAAAATATAGATAACAGGTGCAAACATTATCTCTTTTGAATGCTTAGCAAGATTTGGCAAGGCTGTACATAAATAATAAAAAAGAAACACGGTAAAAAAAAGAAATGACGAGATCTCCATATTATATTTAATTTTTAACAAAACGATAATACATTTAAATTTGGAACTGTTACAGCCATTTTTTTATTATGAGCATTAGCAAACTTCTCACTGAGTGAATTATTATGCAAATTGGCAATTGTCTCAGCTTCTTTTTAGTGCACATCCCAGCACTTTAAAAAAATAGCTCCTAGACGCTTTGACCTTTTGTTTTGAAATTTTCACCAATGATTGACAATGTGTTTATCTTCACAACGCCGTCGGGGCATTGTTTTTAGTTGAACAGTGTTACAACAATCGTACAGACAACTAGCCTGGGTGTTAATTTATGCATAAACTTGAAGTAGTGAAATTTGAGCTGCTGCCCTGCAAAATTGCCAACTGGTAGACAGTTTTCAAGACGACACTTTCTTCATAGTCAACAGATGTACCCATAAACCAATTTTGACGGGAAACAGAAGCATGGTTTAGAAGCTAATGTTTTTTAAATCACTTTTGACCAAAAAAGCACATTTATGTGCATATTTCAAACTACAGTGTCCATTAAAAAAAATACTAACAAAATTTTAAAATTCATACAATAAGCTTTCCGAAAACATATAGTTTTGTGGACAAGGGAGGTCATCTTGGTTTCCTAAATAACTAATTAAAATACCTGTCAAGTAAACTGCATCTCTACCTTAATATCGATTGTACAGAATGTATGGTGCATTGCAAGCTAGCATGTTTCTTTGAGTTTTTCGTCATTTATTTTATTTTGTGTTGTTCAAAATTGAATGTACTTTTGGCAATGACTTAAAAAATAAATTTCTATAAATAAATAATATCCTTATTTTCCATTCCATCTAAAAGAACAAAGTTGGAAGACATTGGGATAATATTTTTCACCATTTAAAAAAAATTATACTGTGACACAATTGATTTCATTTTCGATATCTTAATAAAATTAGCCCTTGGAAGACGCTGACATATAATCGGACTGTAAATACCACGTGATCGCACCAAATTTGGGATTCACGTTTCTGATACTATGAATGCAGATACCCAATGTTATACTGCAACGTTACGTCACACTGTAACTTACGGTGGCACAGTGACAGATTAGAGGATATCTAGTGAGCGTCACGACACGAGTTTAATCTGATATCATAGATCACAAATTTGATATTCTGTTTATCATATGTATCTAATTCGCAGCTATGTTTACAATAAAACACCACTTTCGTTATTGGTGTGTGCGCGCCCTTATCTTTTTAGTGCGTGCAATTTAATTTTCATACCGAAACGCCCTTTCTTAAAAAGACATCAACATATTTCTGGCTATAAAATATGCGCAGTTTTCCGGAATTCTGCGAATGATATCAAACATTATCAGTTTGAGACCGGCAACGGAACATTTGGAGGACCGTTTTTCGTTAATTGCAAGAAGTTGGGAGAATTAGAAATTAACGATGTCCATAAATTCGACATTAATGCGCAATACGATCTTTGACGGATTTCTTAAATTATCCGTATATAGTGGGACATTTGAATATACCATATTACTACTAAAATACATGTTGTAATTAACAAGTGAGCCATGTTTTGGCATCTTAGCGGAATTTATTCATTTACACTGCACCCTGATATTATATAAAACGAAATAAAAATGTTGTTGAATTTCAAGATTCATAGATTTCGGCGTGGAAGCATGCAGCACATGTTCAAAAACGAAATGTTCAAAATGAAAAGTTGATTAAACCTTTTCAACACCAGTTACCTTGTTACAGGCAACATAGATTTTTTGTTTTGTTTAACGTTCAAATTTAGTTATTCGAATTTTAATTATCAGTTAACCGAACTTCGAAATACGGAAAGTATACAACGTTAAACAATTATCTATGTCGCCCGTAACTCGAAGTTTGGTTAACTGTTAATTTCAGTTTGACTTCATAATGTGTACGTTCAACAAAACAAAAAATAAATGTTGCCCGTAACTGGAAGTTTTGTTAACTGTTATTCGATCACCGAGTTACAATTTGGGCGTGGTTTCGCAAAAGTGGGCGTGATTTCTAAAATAAGGGCGTGGTCATACTTGTTCCTCGATTTTTTCGTAACTCGGCGTTCGTAACTCGATGTCCGTAACGCGAACAATTCGGCATCTCGCAAGTTCCTGGCGCTCTATCATAACATATGTAAGTCGGGTTTACCTACCGCAGTCTGTCTCGTCCGCATTGTCCTCACAGTCGCTTACACCATTACATATACTAGACAATGCAATGCATTTAGTCTCGTCGCAATTGAATTGAGTCACATTGCATCCTGGGAGTAACACAGGAAACAATAAATCAGCCAAATATGTTATAGGAGCTATTTCAAAAAATAGCTGAAATAAGCGAAATCGTACAACAACCAGTAGTGAAATGGTTTGACACAATATTTTGGGAGAATAAGTCTTTCTGAACATTTCTAGGTAGTATGTAGAGTCAAATTGTGGTATCATTTTTTTAGCAGCCATTTTCTAATACATAATGATATTTTTATAAAATGATAAATATTGACATGTGATTCTACTGAACGAATTTATTTGATAACTTTTGTTCAAATATTTTGATGAAAATGCAACTTTTCAGTTCGAACAAGTTCTACAAACTACTTAGGGATAGAATAAACGGAGAAGACGCTTGCATCGAAGATGATTTATGATATACTTCGTCATCATTCATACACAGGATTGCAGACATGAATACAATTGAATTATGTCCCATTATTATCTTCCTGGATTTTTGCAATCACTTCCAAGACTGGCATCACAAGTTGAATACATGAAATATCCCATGTGGTCTAGATTGTGTGTTGACTGGTGTGTAATATTTAAATTAACATATATACATATAAATATACATAACCATATAAAACATAACTTGTTATATGGCCTCTGGCTTCAGCACTGGCATTGATTATAGACTACTAAATTTGTTATTACTGTGATGAGTTGTAGAATAGCCAATCAAACTATATAAAAGATACATTCATTATTCAACACTACGGTATGTACTACATATTAATCATCGTCTTCAGATTCATTCATTCTCTCCTGTGTGTTATTCGGGTTGACACACTCTGTGTCAGCCATACATAAACATCCTTCAATACTTATAAGTACTGATTGTTCACCATCCTTAAAACCATCTCCGACAACAAGAGTTTCTCCCTGCTGCAGCATCTTTCGACCCATTTGGCACCAAGCCTCTGACAAAAAGTCACAGAGATTGACTTTGTTTCTGGGATTATCTATATATTTTGCCCATTGTTTAGGAATGGGAGTAGGTGGGCCATATATAATGCATTTGATTCTCCTCGTTATTTCCGTTCCCCTGCCTTAATTGACTGATCACTATATTGGTTAAACACAATATCCACTCTTTGACATCTATTTTTTGCAAGGAGCGCTGTAATGTTATCATAGAGTATAATTGCCAAGTCACCAAACGTTGCTACACAGCCACACTTGACCATTTGTATGATATAGACAGTGGACTTATGAGATAAAGGAAGCTGATGCTGCACTGCCACTATTTTTTCCAACTCTGCAAGAAGTACACTCTTTGTTGTTTTTCTAAGGAATCCATCAACATGTGCAAGTGCAAATGGTACAGTAGACAGTGCATAGCTAAGTACCTCCTTTAAGTGGATTTCCCTGGCTTTGGCTGCAATAACTGAGCGACCAAATAGGTTGCGATCACTAGTTATTGTTATCAACTTCACCTGAGCTGTCTTAACTTTCTTTTGCTTTGCCATTGTAGCAAATGTCCTGATCTTCAACTGTGGTATTGGATTCCAGAAATTGCACTGAGTGGTATTCAACCTCTGTTCCGTTAATGATAACATTTGTTGCTTGCCAATGTCATATGTATTTACTAATCGCGTTGACAAGTCTGGCGGCATCACTACTCCAGTAGCAAAATTGATAAGGGACAATATATTATCATCAAATTCGTCCAAATTAAAAGGATTTATCATCAACCCTGATGTGAAGGTTGATGTCAACTTTTGAACATCTAGTTCATCCCTCTCAATTTTCTTGGTGCTGCTTCTTTGTGACTTCCTATGCGGTCATTGTCTTGGGTGCCACACATTTCCTTCAAGGCAGTGGTTATTGCTTCTCGCTTATGACTAGTTAAAAACCAGCGCTCCAATGTACCATGTTTCTGACGTATACAATGATGCCACCTTTAAACTTTGAATCCAGATTTAAAGACTGTTCAAGGGCCATATCAGTCCAAACACGAGCAAAGGGTTGGTTAGACCTACATATAGCATGATTGCCAAGAACAAATTCATGATGTACTCTTGGATGTGCAGATTGCAGCTGATTCATATCCATGATATATATTGGTAACCATCGTGAGTAATTAGGTCTATCCAATGCATAGAAATATGGTGTACTCCGAGTAGCAAACGACAGATGAAGGAACCAATTACTCGTTCGTTCAGCTTTAATGAATTGAAGAAGTAGCTCAACCATAGTGATATAATCATCCCAAAAGGCAAACACTTGTGACTGATTTCGTGCTACTTCTCTGAAATCATCAAAGAGCAACATAAGTTGTACCGTGTTATTGGACTGTAGCAAGGTATGTAAGGCATCTTGGTCATCATTGATTACACTTCTACAAATGCTGAGTCTTCCCTAAATGTATTTCTTATCCACAGTGATGTCTTCATTACTATAAATGTATCTACAAAAGCCTACCACTGAAGTCGGAACAGAGCTTCCATTGTCAACTTGTGTGCTCTAACACCACGATTATATGATTTTCCATTCAGAATACTTGTAGTTGTATTACAGCCATATACTCCGGACTCTATTAATAAATCTTTCAGGCCAGAGCCTTAATACCTCTTGCTTAATAGTGATAGGTAATTTAATGCTATATGAAAGCCACCCATACGTTTCACCATGTCTGAAAACTCATCAGGACTTCGCCACTGTATCTCTTTGGCTTTCACATAGATAGCTAGATCAAATGTGATGACACTGTCTTCCTGGTCAAAGCATTTCATTATTGATTGGACAGTTTTTATGACCGTGTACACTGTACTATGCTCAGTTGGAGATCCATTTATCATTGGACAATAACCAAGTGATGTAAGGCTCGATACAGTTAGGTATACTACAGCATTTACAGCACTCCAACTGGGCACATCCTGCTCATCTGATCTCAGGTGTCAGATTTACCTCAAACAATTTACTTTGACATAATCTAACCAGTAATAATGCCCTATCCATAGAGCAACCATTGCTATACATATCATCAGTACACATAAACCACACCTTTTTCACCTTCCCAACAAAAGTGGAAAATTTTGGTCTTCTACCATAAGCGCTGAACTGAGATATATTCTGTGAAGCTGTTGATTCTTTTAAAGCTCGAATTCGTCTTGAATGACCATCAAAAACTTGGCGTTTTGGAACAGGACCGAATGTGCCTTGTTGATATAGTAATAGCGTGGTTGCATGTGTTTTGTGTTTGCCATCAATGGTTTCCTCGTTTATATCATTATTATCTCCAGCAACTTGTATAAATACACCAGGATTAATATTGGACCGAATTACAACACCACATTGGTCAGACACAACGAGAATCTCCCTCGCACAGGCAGTGTCTATAACTTCAACTTCAAGAGGAGCAATTCCCCATTCTGTTGAGCATTGTGATGAGCTCTTTGGATCTTGTTAAATGGCGAATGGACATTGCTAAACTTGCATGCTTGGGCATCTTAATTCTGACATGGGATGCATAATGTACAATATCCTGTGCTAACATTATAACACGTCGTTCATCTGCCATGCTTTGACACATTGGTGTAAACTCATCATTGGTGTCATTACTTACACTGTTAACTACCCAACGTAATAACCAATATAAGCTATCTGGTATGGTTCCCTTGGCAGATGCTAAAGTTAGATCATGCATGTCTAAGGGCCGTAGAGATATTCCTTTACATTGGCTGATATCTGATTTTATTATCTTGGCAGTCTGATATATTAGTTTAGTGTTTTCTGTCTGTGTATTGTATACTGACGGGCTTGTTTCTGTAGCTTCATGCAGTTGTGAACTTGTTGTTGCCTGTTGCTTGAAAGCAGCATTAATAATGTCTTTCAAACTAATAGTACTTGAATATACAAGCTCTGGCTTTGATCTGTCGTGTGGTGAATGAAACACTATTGCTTCACCAAAATATGTTTTCAAACGTAATTACAGTCGCTGCGTGCTGTAGCTCTGTGCAATGACACCCATACTCTCAAGAATAACTTTGTATCTTGTTAACAAACCCACCATATCAAAAGCTTTGCCATCGTCAATGTCAGTTTGGATCTCTGAAACAAGTTTTATGAAAGCTGCAGCATAGATTGTTTCCACGGGCTTGCTTTCTTTGAACTCCCTGTACTTTATATTTCTTGTGCCGACATAAGATGAACAACATACTTTATGGTACTTTGCTTCAGCAGCAACCAAATTATTGTTAACACTACGTAGTAAGTGCAACATACCCTCATCACCTTGTGCATCTGCTGCCTGTTTTATTCTATCACAGACTTCAAATGTTGACACATTCACAAGTTCCTTTATGTTTTTGTGGGTTCTGTTCTTGCAAAAAATGCATTTTGTCCAGTCAGTAGAAAATGATTGAGAACGAGTGGCTCTACCTGAATGGTTAGACATGCTGCCCATAGTTTCCATGGGTATTGAATTAATGTATATTTCAATGGTTCTGGGTGATTTACCATAATCATAACTTAGGTTTTGCTTACTTGTACAACATTCATAACACTTTGAATGCCAGCGTATACCAATTGTATCTATAGTGGTCATTCCAGACTGCAGACGTTGATATACATCATCATTGCGCATGTCAAGTGCTGACACCAATTTTTTAATAGAATCTTCTTGTGGGTGTCTTAGTTTTTCACTTGTGTCTGTTTGGCAGATTACACATTTCTCAAAGTTAGTTAATTTTCTTCTTTTCGGTGGAACATCTGGTAAAAGCTTAATCACAAGTGAATCAGTTTCCTTATGAAATGTTGCCATTATTCTGTTTTGAGGTTAGCTATCTGATGTATGATCGTAGATTCTATTATAATCTATTCTAGTCTTTAACTACATTTGTTGTCGTCCTGAAACAATGAATGGAGCTACATGTAATATTTTGTATATACACATTTTGTGAGAGCAGATATAAACTTACTGAATAATGAAACAGGAAATATAAAATAATTTCAATGCCCTTCATCTATTCACATGAAAATATAATGCTATCTTTACTTGCCTATCTCTATTCTGTACTCTGTTCTGTTATTTGTTGTATTTACTACCTTTGGCATACATCAATTCTGAAAAATATAATCTAAAACTAAGTGGACACCTCACAGACACACTATACTACATAGAGTTTAAATCAGTGATATAACATACACATTATTAATTATTTAAATCTGTGAAATATTAGGATTGGCTGATTTTCATTAGTGTGCTTTCTGTTACCTGGCTATTGTATTTATATGTTCACTACTATATGTTCATCATACTATTGACTAGATGAAATGAAGAAGTTCTGAAACAAGAAAATAATATATTACATTAGTAGTAGCTGTATTTTTGTGCTAGAGCGCCTTCCCAGGCAATTTGTAACCAATGGACATACATGTGTATATGAAAGTACCAGTGATATGTATCACGGCACATGCAGTTAAATATATCTACCATGTAGAAGCTGCCATTGCACAGGAGTGACTGCTTAAATTTGTATATGTAATTATGTTAATATCACGTACATTAGTACTCAGAGCTGATTGGATATTTCATATTCAAAATATTTTGAATAAACAATTCTGAGCAAATGTACACTGATATAAATCTGATATATCTTTTGTGGACTTTATTATTCGGCACTGTGATGACAGTGACATCATAAATAACCTAATTGAAACTTGTACTGTGAATTATTCGTTAACGACAAATAAATTACCCATAATATGAAAACAAATTTAATATCCTACTAGTAAAATACTCTGAAGCCTTCTAGAGATGCCAGTCTACTAATCAAAACGTTCTTCAACTGTGGATGGTGAAATAAGAGGACAGATGTTTTGGATTTAAATGAAGATTACAAAATACTAACCTAAGATGTGGAGGCAGCCATGATAGAGAAGGGAGTGCTGGGAGATGTAATCCCAGTTAGAACTCATGAGGGCGCTTTACGTGTATATAAGATGCACTTAATCAGGAAGTCTTGGCATGTTATGTAGAGATACTAACTAACATGCATACATAATAAATGTTTATTAAAGGAAAAAAGAATACAGTATTTAATGTAATTAAATCAATGAAACAAATGTAAATAAATAATAGTGAATTATATATGTAAATGTTTGCAAATAATATGCATCAGATTATACCCTAAATATTAAATTAATAATGTTATGACTTTGGGATCTATTACAACATGTTTGATATGGATAAATATTAGAATACAAATTTAAATATAAATTGTCCCATATAAAAACAGTCTTTCAGCTCCAAACTGAAATTATTTTTGTTTAAGACCCGAAATTGAAAAATGGTTTCTAAAAAAACTGATACCAAAATTTGACTCTACATACTACCTAGAAATGTTCAGAATGACTTATTTTCTTCCAAAATATGGTGTCAAACAATTTCAGTACTGGGTGTTGTACTATTTTATTTTCAGCTCCCAGACTACTAGCTACAAACGGGAATGAAACAATTGCCGGGTTCCACGCCGTATTCGAACATATTATCGTTCATATACACGACTATGCATAAACACTTTTAGTATTGATATATGTTCTATATAGTCGACTAAATTATATATATCATAATTTCAGACATTGTTATATCTGATGTTGAGCCGGTGGAATGCATACCCATTTCTGTTTGTAGCTTTGTTGCTGTTGTACAAATAGCCGAAAAAAATATTAACACATATTAAATTACTACTTCATTAGGGAATGACCATTTATTATTCCTGAGGGGGGTCAGCATATTTTCCAAAGCCACAAAGGGAGGCAGCGACTTTTTATCAAGGCTGAAGGGGGTCCAAAAATTTATCCACTCTCACTAAATAATTTTCTCAAATATTTTTGTTTCTTCATAAATACATGTAAAAGATCAATAAAAATACATGAACATTGGCTAAGCTTGTTGTACATAGATGCAAATGAGTATAGGAACCATTAATGCTGTAGGGTGTACTGGGAGGGGTGGAGGATTTCATGTTTGTAATGACTGGTTGTAATGTGGTATCTCGTTGTTTTCAAGATGCAGCCTGATATTTGTTGCTTGCTTAGTTGTTCAATTGTGGCTAAAATTTGTGTGGTGGGTGGAAGATGTGTTTATTGTTTGTTGAGTCATTGTTTAGACACCCTGCAGCTTGAAATGGTATGGTCCAAATCCAAATTCGATATGGTGGTGTTGAATATCTGTGCGATATGGCAGTGTCATCTAAAAACCACGCATCAAAATGATTTCTGTTTATTTATTTAATGTTGTAGATCCTGAGAACTAGCCATTGAATATGTTGACGGGAATAAATGGTTTTCTGAACAAGCTTTATTAATTATTGCTGGCAATATTCCAGTATGAATTGGGAGCAAACTGTGACACCAAATCTAGTCGTTGTATTGTTATGCTTCAACAATATTTTTTTTTAAATAAAATAAATTAAATAGAAATATAATGTCTATTTTTGTATGTGGAAACATGGCTTGCCCACTAAAAAAATATAAAGTGTGGTCTGCAGTTCTTTTTTTTTTATTTTTTTATTTGTGAAAAAAACTTTAGTGTAAACAATAAAACACTCACAGTGCAAGGCTAGTTCACTAACATGTCTATTCTCTTGCTTGAGTGTGAAAGTACATGGTTTAGTGACTACCTCTTATATTTTTAAATTTTAGAATTTTTTTTTATTTGGGAAGGTTCTTCTATAAAAATAGAACACATGTAATGAATTAATTTTAATATTTTATTTTAATTTCAGAACTAAAGCAAATTCAATATCTGAGACGTATATCGTAGATGTATTCACTGCGCCTAGGCTACCAAATCTATAGGAACAAGTTACAAGTCATGCCATAGTATGTTTACAGGTGAGAAAATTGTATACCTTCTCTAATTATAGCATAACTAGATATTCACTGCTGGTAACTGTAATGAATTAATTTTAATATTTTATTTTAATTTCAGAACTAAAGCAAATTCAATATCTGAGACGTATATCGTAGATGTATTCACTGCGCCTAGGCTACCAAATATATAGGAACAAGTTATAAGTCATGCCATAGTATGTTTACAGGTGAGAGAATTGTATACCTTCTCTAATTATAGCATAACTAGATACTGCTTGTAATATTAGAATTGTAATGAATTAATTTTAATATTTTATTTTAATTTCAGAACTAAAGCAAATTCAATATCTGAGACGTATATCGTAGATGTATTCACTGCGCCTAGGCTACCAAATCTATAGGAACAAGTTACAAGTCATGCCATAGTATGTTTACAGGTGAGTGAATTGTATACCTTCTCTAATTATAGCATAACTAGATACTCACTGCTTGTAATATTAGATCTGTTTAATTCGTTTAAAGGATTCCTCTCATTAGTAAATATCGCCCTCACTTCACAATATTTAGAATTAGTGGTTGGTCAAAAGTTTGATGAGTCAGGTGCATCTATTGGCTAAGCTTGTTGTACATATATGCAAATGAGTATAGGAACCATTAATGCTGTAGGGTGTACTGGGAGGGGTGGAGGATTTCATGTTTGTAATGACTGGTTGTAATGTGGTATCTCGTTGTTTTCAAGATGCAGCCTGATATTTGTTGCTTTCTTGGTTGTTCAATTGTGGCTACAATTTGTGTGGTGGGTGGAAGATGTGTTTATTGTTTGTTGAGTCATTGTTTAGACACCCTGCAGCTTGAAATGGTATGGTTCAAATCCAAATTCGATATGGTGGTGTTGAATATCTGTGCGATATGGCAGTGTCATCTAAAAACCACGCATCAAAATGATTTCTGTTTATTTATTTACTGTTGTAGATCCTGAGAACTAGCCATTGAATATGATGTCGGGAATAAATGGTTTTCTAAACAAGCTTTATTAATTATTGCTGGCAATATTCCAGTATGATTTGGGAGCAAACTGTGACACCAAATCTAGTCGTTGTATTGTTATGCTTCTAAAATATTTTTTTTTTTAAATAAAATAAATTAAATAGAAATATTATGTGTATTTTTGTATGTGGAAACATGGCTTGCCCACTAAAAATATAAAGAAGTGTGGTCTGCAGTTCTTTTTTTTTTAATTTTTTTATTTGTGAAAAAAACTGGAGTGTAAACAATAAAACACTCACAGTGCAAGGCTAGTTCACCAACATGTCTATTCTCTTGTTTGAGTGTGAAAGTACATGGTTTAGTGACTACCTCTTATATTTTTAAATTTTAGAATTTTTTTTATTTGGGAAGGTTCTTCTATAAAAATAGAACAGATATATATATATATATATTGCCCCAAAAGAATATCTAAGATATCCTCAATTTAAGAAACGTGTACTCTTTCCCAGTTTGCAATACTAAGTAGAAGTGGTACATGTGTGTGTTTGGAGGATGTGTCGGACACAAAAGCTAAAAAATGAGTTTTGATAGCAAATCTCAATCAACGTACATATTGTATTGTGATGCTCACCATGAGTATTGCAAACATGTTAATCATTTCTGATTGAAGTACTAGAGGTCACTAAACCAAGAAGGCAAAAAGCAATAAATGTTGGCTAGTGTTTCATAACATTTACTGGTATTCAAAATTAGTCGCTGATTTTTTCCCATTAGGTCTAACATATACTGCACTCACAGGGAAGCGCAAACAGAATGTTGGTGATGTTGAGAGGCTATTTTATCCGGCTTAATTGATCCTCCAGGTATCTAAAATCATGTAAATTATTTGCAGTTTATATATACAAATGTGATGTTTGTCACTTTCCCTTTGTTATTAGCTATGAAATATTTTGAAGTATTCAAACTCTGGCAGTCATCTTTTGACTGTGTGATGTCTCTAAATATTGTTGCAATAAGTCAATCCAGAATGTCCAAAAGCAACTGACTTGTATCTATGAAAATAGCTGTATTACTGTCTTGAAGTAATAAAAGTCAAAGGTAAAAGTAAAAAAGGTTGTGGATTATCATATGGACACACTGGTCTGTATTATTTGGTTCCTTTCAGTGCATACATTCCTAGCCCCCCCCCCACCTCCAAAGTTCACCTCAATCTCATCCAGCATGTGTTTTATGTTTAATTTGTAGGCCCATTAAAGGAATAAGACGTTTCTCCAGGGAAGTCATTATAGAACTAATAGCCAATATAGGGAGCCCAACTAACAGACGAAAACTTAATAACATATATGGTGGCCCAGAACACCCAAGAGCTTCAACAACCGATGATGTGGAGGGATTTTTTCTATGGTACACAACATGTTGGGAAAGGTATTTGACCACAAAACATTCAGAGAAAATTGTAGGTTAGTTTAGTTTCATTTATTCAATCCAAATAAATTTTGCTATTGTTATACCATTCAGTCAAAAAATATTACAAAATAATAAAAAAATGTATTTCAATAATTTGACCACATTTTATGTAAATTTTATTTAATGTTCTGAATTTATAATAGTGTGATTACTACACATTACAGTATAATGTTTCAAGATAGAGAGAATGTGGAACAGAATGACCCTGTGACTTTCAACTTGAGAAATCTACTTCTGGTGAAAACCACAGTATGCTCTGCCTACCAGCCAAATAGCAAATGTTATAAAACATATTTGCTATTATGGTATTTATTCGTGTAAATTGGCAAAATCTGCTTAACCAAATTCTGTATTTGATTAATTATTCACTTAAAAAGGCTTATTTTGTTAATACAGAAATAGTGATGCTAAATTGAATCTTTTATAACATTGCAGGAAAATATGCAACGAGTTGAATGTCAAGAAGAGCAGATCCAGGAGTTTTCCATGCAAATCATCCACAGAGGGGAACACTAAGTGTGCATGCACAGTTTCACAATAGACCAGAGCCCCTACTACCTCCCCCTATTCGTCAAATGTAATTGTGTATATTTCTTGCCTTGGCAGTAGGGAAAGATGGAAAGGTGCTAAGGTATGCTGGCCCTCAAAAATGAAAATTATGTAAAATGTACTGAATGTATCTTGAGTTTCTTTACATTACATTGAGGAAAGTCACCCTGGTTTTTATTTCATGAAACACTACATGTTACACTAGCTGGCACACCAAACAAAGAAAGTATTCATAAATCACTATGTGTTGCTTTTAAACCAGTGTAATAAACTTACCCCAAAAAACTTATTTTTTCGTGTTTAGTGAGATGCTTCATGTCGGATAAAAAAAATAGGGTGACCTTCCACTTGAAGGGGCGGGGAGTTATAATATATTTAGTAAACAAAGGTATTTGCTGTATGGACCTTGTTGGAGATTTGTTCATTTCATCTCTTGGTGATCATTTCTATATTTCTCCAAAACCATCAGCCTTATTGTAGTTACAAGGACTAGACTCTTCATAGTTTTATACATGGGTTGCATAGGCAATTTATAATGGAACCTGTTTGATGTTATTCCAATGTACAAATTATTTTGACGGGTTGTCATTTCATTTGCTGATATAGAGGGTTCTGGTAGACCTAAATGTTTCCACAAATAAAGGTATAATGTTAAGCACCAATAAAGAGGTGTTGCTTTACATTTGGTGGGGGTACCCCCCCCCATTATACATTGGGGTGACATACTACGTAGAGCATTTGAAAGCTGGTTTGCAAGCATGATGTATCATTTGGACCAAAAATATTAAATGAGCTTGACCTGAATGTGAAAATTTAGCTATACAACATAATACATGGACAGAATATAATCTTATTTCACACATTAATTTACTGTGCAATACTTTATTTTCACTAGGATTTAATAGTAAATAACTGTATATGGTTCATTATTTTGTGTGCCAAACATTCATAAATGGAAAATAAAGAACCAGGAATTGCATTAGCCAAGGATATTCTTTAATGCGTATTTATTTTCATTAAACTGTTGAGTTTACATATCTTATTTAGATACCAGCAGTGCAACACCAATTTTGCACGCCCAATGTTCTCTTGAATACTCTACACAATTAAATTTAAGCCTTCATAAATACTCTGGGAGTATTGGGCGCTCATGAAGATAATAAGCGCAATTCAATTCACATCGCCCTAACACTAGTTTATTCAAAATTTAAATGCATGTTTGGTCTGCTAAATTGAGGCTGAAAGTTAGAAGCGAAGCAACAAATTTCAATAAACTCTTACCAGATGTAGTTGGTGGTCAAACAGTGTACAATCGAGTAGACATTGCCCATTTATGGAGTGTCAAAAATAACAATTTTATCAGAAATATTTAATAAAAATCCAACTTGCATGTTTTGACAGATCACCCCAAGTATCATCGCAGCAAATATGAAATCAAATAAAGCTTAGAAAGAACTCCTGTGTACTGAGTATTGGAGACGCGTTAAAATTAATTCATAATTTGCTTTTCAAACAAGAAGCTTGGCAAATAAATTTTGTCAGCTACTGTAGATGCCTAATGTGAAAAAAATGTGATTCACATTATCAAAATGTATAATACACATACATACATAAAATGCATTTGATTTTTCATCAATGGATTTTAGTCCAATAAGTTCCAGAGTACTTCTGCAATGAATTCAAATAAAATTTCTCAGATATCAGAAATGGACTAATAATAGATAATCAATATGCATGTTTATCAACATGAAACTAATGTATGTGGATAACCTCAATGAACCAAATGAATTATTATGCATAGATTCAAGTCTGTATATTGATTCAGGGTGCACATGTACACAGTTGTAATGATTTTAATGCGACAATTAATCCTAAAATAGTGGAAAGCTGAAACGTAATTTTTTATTCAAATTAGGTAATTATTATAGATTTAGATAAACCTAAAACCAATTTGATCATCACGTTGTGTTAGAGTACATATGTACCAAGATTCATTGAATTAAGATAAGTACTGTCTCAGACCATATATTTATGAAGTTTTATTGAAATGTGATTAGAACCGCAAATTAGGTAATTAATATGATCTGATATTATACCAAAACTGAGCGGGTCTGTGCACTGTCCTGAAACATCTATGTAACAAGATTCATTAAAATGAGATAATTAGTACTTGCGATATCAGTGTAAAAACCAAAAATTAACTAATTATGTAAATTGAATAATATGCACTCATTTTTACTTAAAATTAATCAGGTCTTTAGATTGTTCTAGAGCATCTATGTACCAAGTTTCATTGAAAAGTAATGAAGTAATAGTACTTGACAATACCCAGTGAAAAAGCCTAAAATTGACTATGCAAATTGGTCAATTATATGCGTGGATTATCACCCAAATCTAATCACATCTGTGCATTAGTCCAGAGCATCTATGTCCCACGTTTCATCAAAATCTAATGAATAGCTCTTCAGATATCAGTGGGAAAGTCAAGGAACAGCTAAAAATTAGCTAATTATCATGCAAATCAGGTTATTAATATGTACAGATTTCAACCAAAACCTAATCAAATTTGCACACTAGCCCAGAGCATCTATACTCCAAGTTTCATTGAAAACCAACATTCGGTTCTTGAGAAATCGGTGGGACAGACAGACAGACACACACCTACATAAAGGGTACATAATGTAACTGCAAAAACTCCCATTGTGAGTAAAACACAGGAGTTAAATATTTGAACTTGCAGCTTTGGACTAAATGTCGAAAATGAGAAAAGTTGATGTGTGAGGCCAGCAACGACGGGAATCTGTCATCCTCCCCCAGATACTAATCTGGTGAATCCCCTTATCTTTAAGCAACATCTTAGCACCCCCCTAAAAAACTGAAAATTAGCAATACATGTACCGTATATTAATAAATGTAAATAAGCTAAATTGTGCTATCTTCCTTTACCTGACTCCTTCTGACAACAAAAGGGTCCCATGCACCTTTGCGTGTTATAAGGAGTTTTGCATACATATCAATACGTTTCCATGTTGCCCTAAATTGTATGTGCTGAACTTTAACTGCTGTAATTTTATTTGTATTCAGCAATGGGTGAATATATTCCAGCAACTCGTCTGGTATGTATCCTACAACTCCCCATCCATGACCTAAATTAAGTTGTACAGCAATAGCCTGTGCATTGATAGGATTAGTTGGTTCACTAACTATTCTTGCTAGTACTTCTTCAGAGTTGTTTAGCATTAAAGAACCTTCCTCAAGAATATTTTGGTAACATTGTTTGTATGCACTACCAAGCACTTTGAAAGCAAGTGTGTGAGTTGTTTCAGCGTCTGAAGATACTTCTTGTTGGATACTACTACCAGTAGTAAAACTAATTTCTGAATAATCATCAGAATATAAATGAGTTCCAAACTGATCAGATAATGACACTACATAATTTATTGCAGTCTATATCACAGGGTAACCACATGAAACCAGGGTAATTTTACTTTGCCTTAATTCTATGTAGTTTTCTTTATATTCCTTGTCATTACGGGCCCGTGCGTTATTTATTATGGTAACCCGTATTTGTAACGTCATGGAAAAGTGTTGGCCTCATGATTGATTCCGGTTGAGACGCGCTGCAGTGATTGGTGCGTCCCGCTAGGTCACGCCACTCGGCGCGCAAGAGAAGCAGATGCAGGACAGAGAAGAAGATGGCAGGGGCTGAAAGCGGGACTGTGTTAGAAATGTGAACACGAACGTGTCGGCGTACGAAAAGCTAGGAAAAAATTGAGTTCAATGTGTTGCAGCCCACGGACGAGCTTATGTTATTCCCGTACCGCGAAGAAATCAAAGTGACTGTCGAAATTGCGTTGCACCAACTTTGTGGACGTCCAGCGTTGGACTGTGTCTTCGATGACCGAATTGATGTGACTCAGGAACTGATCGATAAGCGGTGAATGATCTTTTGCAATGGAGGGCTCAAGGAACTCGACGTACATCAGATCGTGGAGCCTATGTTCTCTGGCGACGCCATTGTGTCATCACTGATTATACTTGCCTCGTGGTCAACACATTTTCGGGACTGTACAAAACGTTGTGAACTGGTTCGCGATTTTTGACATCGTACTATATATTTTTGACATAAGTTTATTATTGTATTATGTATCATTTAATGAGAACTGATGATACCGGTAAAGCTATTGTGTTCTCACTGTAAAATTTTACATAATAACTGGTGGATGGCGTGATTCTGTTTTTGGTGTAATACCAAAATTCTTTAAATTCAGTATAACATTCATGAAATACTTGACATATCTAGCAATAACAACATAAAATAATTGATGAACAATCAATGTAATGCATAGGTAGTTTGGAATTCATTCTTTTATTTAAATTGTTTATGTTATGTTTATGTCAGAGTTTATACTAATCCTAAGCTCATGTAATCTTTATCCTTGGCCACACACTTTAATCCTTGCAGCTGGCCACTCATTGATTAATATTTTCCCTGTAGCTTTTTTATTGCGAAACTATACAAATACATTATATTATATGAATTTTATGCGAGCCACACTAACTCATTTATTTATAAACTAAACACAGAGACTCAAACAAAATATAGGAAGACCAAAACACTAACAGTCAATAATAGGCAGTGATTTCGATTCAATAATTTAAATTTGGAGATGTTAAAATGTGATAAAGCTCTGCAAAAAAGGGAAAATGTTTGTTTCTTCCATGTATCTATTCCATGTATACGTGTGGTTATAATTTATTCTGATGTATTGAGATATTAATTTGTTTGGATCCCCATGTTTTGAGGAAGATGCAAGTCAACATAAAATCTATGGCTATAGTGTTTACTGAGTCCAGTGTAACAAAAACATGGCAAATAGAATACACACTGAAATACTACAGCTCAAACGAACAAAATATAACATTTAAAAAAATCAAGAATAGTATAAATTTACCTATCTGTTCATAGCAGGCTGTCGCAACAGCTACAACATCTTTTGTGCAATATAATAAATGCATCCACTGCCAAAGTTTTGCCACTAAATTAATTTACTCTTATTGGCATGTAGCATTGTGCAACTCGCTGTACAGCCTATTAATGCCCGTTGTTTAACCTGGTAAAACAAAACAGAATCACGATATATCCACGTAATGACATTATATCCTCGGTAGTCATTTTATAACGACACGTTGACACAGAATACTGAAAATAATTATTTAATTATAAAATAGAACTTAACTTAAGACTTTCGTTGTTGGATTGTTCAAACGCCGCCATTTTGGAATTTAATGCAAACTACGATCCCTCTGCAAAATTAAGTGTCAATATTTAAGTTTTTTCCATCAATAATGTAATTGTAACGAACCATTTCATATAGTTCAACAGACTGGGTGTGATCGCGGTGCGAGCCTTTGCGTAAATGAAACGGTCTGATTTGTTATTCCCACAATGCTTTGCGCCTTTCCTACACTACGTGGAGTGAAATACAAATAAAAACATGTATATGCAGTTACCTTGATAACATCTGTATCCATCTTTAGTATATCAAGTAAATATCCTGATATAGGTGTGTCTAGCTTAACACCAGCAGCAGCCGAAAGTAAACTGATGCAAATATCGAGACACGCAAGTGTATCGCGGACATCAGTTAAAGATTCCATACTTGATAACAATTATTTTTTAAAAGCCTTTGATACATACATTTTCATGGCAAAAGAAGACGGTATATTGCTTCTTGTTTAATATTTTTCAATAAACACATTATATGTATATATCAATATATATCAAAACCCAAAGAAAATCAAAACAGAAGATTTAAAACAATGAATCAAAATACACGGTGAAATAAGAGAGAGAATGATATAATGCATAACATACACACACCAATAAAGTGATAAATTTAGTGTTTGTTTTGAAATATAATTATGTTATTTGTATTTTTATCATTTCTACAGAGTAAATGGTCATGTTGACGTTGAATTGTATGTAACGAAACAAAAATATATTTTATATTTGCAATTACCTGAGGTATTCTTCTTCGAAGTTTGTCAAGAATGATGGAATCTTTACAATCGTGACGAAATACGAGACGAGGAATTTCGTGTTGAAGTAATGGTCGTTCATCAAGCTGCTTTTCAAGACTCATTAAATCATATTCTGTCTGAACTTCTTGGCCATTTTGTATTTCAAGTGAATAAGTACAGTTGGCAATGATGACAGGAATCAGATCCCTATTAGTATCATACGCAACAATGTGGTCAACATCAGCATTCACTGTAAAGAAATCCAATTAAAAAATAACTAAATAAATAACTAAATAAATTACTAACTAACTAACTAACTAACTAACTAACTAGTGTTTATTGATTACCAATAAACTTATAAATATTGACACTATACCACTTTTATGGTACGTACAAGGCCCACCAAGCAAACGAACCGCTACACATCGTTTGCTCTGTCACATAATTACAACCGTGAAAGTGGCAACTCACGTAACACGATATAAAAGGTTAAACGATCGGGTACAAACAAATGTGTTACAGTGTTTTAAATCCAAAATTAGGTATCGGGTAACTAACGAATACAACTATCACCAGCTCGCAAAGTCTCTAAATGTATTTGAAACACAGTGGTGCATTAATGATGCCATTGCAATCCTGGATGACAACTCACTGATAATCCCCGATATCTTAGACAATGGCTGAATAATATCCTTTTTAATTGTACAAACCCGCCTTTTCAATTGCTTTTTATTAGACTTATTGTACTTTTAAGTATTTTTAGAATTGTAATTATTTGAGTGTACAACCATTTGTTATTTTTATCGTTCAATGTCGTACATGTCTCTAACTCACCTCTCGTCACTTGTTCATTGTTTATCTGTTTGTTACCTCCGCTAATCACTTGTTGTAATCGAGAAATGTGTCAAACGGATGACTGTTATCTCGATGGCACAGGGCAGGGGGGTTCGATTCCCCCATTGTCCGTGCCACTTGGTGTTGGTCTGCCCGCGGGGTTTCTCGGTTTTATTTCTCACTGTCCAGTCGTTATTGATTTATTATTTACCCGTAGAATCAAAAAGGAACTAACTAACTAACTAACTAACTAAATAAATAAACAAATAAATAAATAAATAAATAAATAAATAAATAAATAAATAAATAAATAAATAAATAAATAAATAAATAAATAAATAAATAAATAAATAAATAAATAAATAAATAAATTAATAACGGCGCCAACAATAAGGGCAGAATATGCTCACACTTTCTGTACTATCGGAGCTATGTGTGTGTGCAAATTTAATACTGATACGGATATGCTTCCTGTCATCATTGCCAACTGTACTTAGTCACCGGAAATACAAAATGGCCAAGAAGTTCAGACAGAATATCATTTACTGAGTACTGTGTATTCTGAGTTACGTCATCGACGCTGTCGCGCACTATGTTCTCATTCATAAATTATTTTCAGAATAAAAATCGTACGAATTCTAGCACTAATTAACTACTAACTAATAATATACATACTTATTGCGATATAACATTCTAAAACTAACAGTATATAGATATTCTTTTTCATACAAATACATTGACACAGACATTAAAACTGAATACGGTGACGCTTTTGTTACACTTTGAGGCACCTTGAACATTTGTGTACATAAGAGCATGCCGTACTGGAAGCTTCTAATCACATGCAAAATTGACAACATTGATTCGGGGTAAAAAAACTTTATAACATTAATACAGATTTATTTAATTATTGACCCCTGCCTCTAACAATATATGAGTAATCTGTATACTGTGAATGAATCACTATTTTAAGCGCTCTGAAACACTGTTTTCCCACGTAAAATACAACGTACGTAACAGCCAAACAAAAAACCTAGTTTAAAGAATAGAGACATAATAATCTCGCTGGTCATGTTTACACATTCACTACGAAAAAAATATAGACACGATTGCAACTGATAGTTTAGAAGATGTAAGAAATTATAATTACTTGTACTTGCGCCACAAGTCAGTGACGCCACAGCATTACATCGATATACTACTTTTGGTGAATATTTACAAAAAATATTGTATATTTGCGTTGTGTAGCAGGTGCAGCGTAAAAACAAAGCAAATATTTACGTATCAAAGCATTTATTACGACAGTTACTGCTACTGCTACTGCAGTGGTCGGATTGACAGTCGGGTTTACGACCATTACCCTCAAAGAAATCCGCCTTCCAACGGGCAAAGTAAGCTACGTACGGATATTATTTAATAGTTTCGTCTTTCCAATAGATATATTTATTTATTTTACACACAAGTTGTTGAAAAAGGTATATAGAAATATTAATATGTGGTTGGTATGTTGTTTTTTTCTACGTTGGATATTGAATTAATAAGGCCGATTGTGCATGCTGTTGTATCTAGAAAGTAAGAAATAACATTATAGTATGATTCGTATTCCAATATAAATGTAGTCTTAACAGCAAACATGGCACTGTTTGTTCGTTGAAAGACTAAAAACACCACTTATCTGACTCATTAATACATCCATGAGAGTCAACATTTACTAAATCACAATGTCTACTAAAGCCATTGCTTGAAGTACAATGTAGCAATGGGCGAGAGTGATAATTCCATAACGAAGAAAATGGCTTATTGCATATAATACGTGATATGGCATAGCTTTCAACTTTGCAGACAGTCTTAATCTAAAGCTTCTATTATGACACCGCAGTAATGTAATCATGATGTTATGTCCAATTCTTTTAACAATTATACTTATGAATTAGACTAATTTATTTCATGGTTTAATATGTCAGCAAAAACGAATGTACGATATGAAGCCGCTTAAAGCTGAAAAGTTATTTCTAATTCTCTCAACCTCAACTTTCCTGCGCATAGAAATGAGACACGGACTGTGAAAAGGCTACAGTTTGAATTGACTTCAAAATTTGTTATTTTGTTCCAAATGCATATACCATATACAAATTATATACATATTCTAACCCCAATATGGTAATCTAACTGTAATCGGTATTCATTGTTTTAGCTTTTTGAACGACATTGATGGACAAATCATAACTACACAAACTTAACCATTGACTTCACTATCACCGCCATGTTCGCACACCAAGACAGCATCCTTTCTATCTTAGTTCCTGACTATTTTGCTATGCGCGATCGCTATGTGATGAAAACTGTTTAGATCAAACCAACATGAAAGGAGACATGAAAATGATACTGAGAATTGAATATTTTTAGAATATAGCCCCTTCTCAATTTGTTTCAACTATGTGCTATTCCAAACTGTCTTCATTTGCGTTATTACGTAACGGATAACGTGTTTGCTTACTGTGGCAGGAAGGATTGTTGTGAGAAATTAATATTATTCAATTCCGATCCGTTTTTTTGTCTTTGTATTATGAAAAACTGGGTTTTATTTGTAACAAAAACATATTCTGAATGTCGTTTTTGACGTCACAAATCAGAAATGCGTATGTAAGTGTGCATCGCAACACGCTAATGTCTTATTTAGGCAGTGCGTTATGGCGTTTTGAGGGACTTTTCTGTTTATACAGTGATGAGACGCAATGTCGAAAGAAAGTATTTCACCAATTTCGTTCAGTTTAGCTGTTAATTAGAACCAATTATTGATTATTTGTGTTTAATTATGCCAAAATTATTTAAATAATTATTTTTTTTTAAATTAATCCTATTGCTTAAACAATAAAAATCGCGTAAGTACCAAATTAAATAGGTCACTGGGTTGAAAATCAAATACATTGAACAAGTTTAATTCAAATAATCCGCTAAAAATTAATTAAAGTGTAACAATAATTTAGATGATAAAATGTTTTTTTTCTATTGTATGCTAAACAATATCACAACATTCGTTTACACTCTTTTATACAGTGGATCATCACAGTGTCAAAATACAATTATTATGTTCCTTCAATAATCTCGATTCTATCATGTAATTCGAGAGGAGTTCTTCATGAATTATGAGTTGATTAGATGTAGTACGATAATTATAACGCCCGAAGTCGCCTGTAGCGAATTCAGGTATGATGCTCTTAACGATTGTGTACTATGCAGTGACAAGTAAATCTGGAATTCGATAATTTCCCTAATTGCTATATGTCAATTACTTTCAACAGTGTCACTATACTTCCACCAATGTCAATATATCACGCGTTCATTCTTATGAAACTCTTCAATTAGTCGGTAATATTGGAAACTTCTATCCTACACACCCTATTCAACAGGAATACACTCGCGTCAATCGTAATTAATTTCAGTTCGTCTCTCACGAGGTGTACAGTGTTCACTCCCACTCCACTCATCCATGTTAGGCACACAGTCAGCTGGCGTACAAGTGCGAATAAAATAAATATGATATTTTCTATATGTTGGCCGCCATCTTGAATACGGCTTCAAAGCAAATACGAGACAAGTTGAGACACGCGTTTTTTAGATTCCTTTTTCAAATACCAACATTTCACAGTCAAACGATCCATCTTCCCACGATCGTGGCATTTCACCATTCCCAGAAACGTACTGTAAACGCACATATAGCTATAATAAATTCTAATCTTCACTGATTAGTCTACTCACAGTAATAACATTTTTTGTATTCATTGGTTACAAGTAGTACAGGCGCCCGACAGTCTCAGGAGTTGGCTTTGTGCTGATTGGCTAAATTAGGGGGCCTCATCTTATCACTTATAATCTGTCATCTTCATGCGTTGTCACAGATGCAACAGCTCAGCCAGCAACCCGTGTTACTGCATTTGTTTGTTATAATGACGCCGCTTGTACCAGTAATTCCGACATTCTTCGTATATGTATCAGCGGTTATACGAGACAAAATTGTGAAATCGGTATGTTTTTTTCTTTACAGTTTGTTTTCCGAAAATGTTAACATACGAATAAAACACGTTTTGTATTCAGTTATGGGATCTCGACGTCTGTGGCGTAGTTTACCCCATGTAAGGACAAATAATTCGAAAGTTAAAATGAGTGCTGATACTTTTTTTACGGAATTCTAATTTTCGATGCTAAAAGTTTATTAATACAATCACATTTCAGAATTCAGAGGTAAGTAAATCTTACCCAACTCAACACGCCGGCGTCCGTGAAGACCAATTAGATGCGTATAAATGCACCTGCCCAGGTGGTTTTGATGGGGGGCCTAATTGTGAACTTGGTAATATACTTCATTGGTGTTCTTAGGTCCAAGATATAATTTCAAGCATGGAATTTTAAATTTTCCTGGAGACGTATTGTGATCTATTTGCATATGTCTTTTACATACACTTTAATTTACTGAGATATCTATTATATACATCTACCGGACAAATGACAGGCACACAAAACACATGTTATCTTGTCTTAGCTTAATGCATCTATGCGGCAGGGGTGGTACACTACTGTAGACTCCAATTGCTGTGCCAACATAGACCTGTTCTGTTTGTGGCAACATAGAAAGGAATCAACGAGCCCAAAATGTGAGTACCAAGCAACAGAGGCAAAATAGTGAAAAGCATCTACAGAAAGTTATGATGCTTAACACTTTATCACATTCTGGTGATCAGAAGAACGCACTTCTGTTTACTTATAATAAGATTGAATTAAAGCGATATTTTCAGTCAGCCTAAGTTGGAGGCTTGGACGCCTCTCTCTTAGTTGTGTTTGGGTGTCAGTTAGCTGTTTTGCAAATTAGGTAGAAAATTTGATAGCCATCTTGCAAAACTGCAATTCCATGCACATGGGCTCCACCAGTAACTATGTGATTCAAACATTTAGAACAACAATATCATAGTTTGAATAGTTTGTTTCCTTTATTAGTGACGAATAAGTCGTACAAGTCATGTTTTGGCACGAGTTGTTTTCTAATATATTTATGCATCGGAATCAGCCAATGTTATTTTTCAAATATGTCCAAAATTCAGCTCTCGCATTGGCACCATTCTCATTAAACCCAATGTGAAGCTGTATGTAAAGTTGATACAGACGCTCATATGTACTTATAGTAACAAAACATTTGTCTTGATCGCAAGTTGGAATATTTTGGTTTGTATTTTAATGTAAATATCTTTGTTTAGATTAATTGGGTTGGTTACCACATCGACTTTAGTAACTGGCATCGACTTTCTATTGAGCATCATACCAAGAAGCGATTAAACTTCATTGTGAAGGCTACCTACATTTGTAACCACAAGCACAACATTAATGAATATGGTTATTAATATTTATGCCATAACATGCAATTAAAACCAAGACTATACAGTGTTTGATAACATTTTAAAGTTTAAGTAAAGTACAGGTGAAATATATTGCACTTGCAACAGAGGACCTTAATTTTTACAACGTGTAGCCAAGTCTCCAATGAACCTGCTTTATGTATAGATATAAGACACTTGTTTACCAGGTGTGCTGTCATGTCAACTTAGCGTTTCTCTAACGAGGCCGAGCTAAGTATGTTTTAGATTACTTTGAAAGTAATCTAGTAACCTTTATCTGGACGGGGAATACTGTAATAACATTCCTGGGGTTAAATTCATTGACAACCAATATAACGGTCTTGGAGTGGTTGATCGTGGATGGCAGTAGTGTTGAATACAAAGTCTTTGATATGCCTTAAGAGTGAGTCATGACGTGCAGTCATTGACATTTCATTGCTTTGATAAATTTAATCGGTTATTGCTCGTCTACAACTCGTACAAATGCGGGTGAAGGGTGAAGCGGTATGTGTACGTAATTATTGGATTCAATGTAATTGATTCCTTAATTCAAACAAGAATATTTAAATGTTATAGTGAAGTTATCAAGTTGAACACATTTTGCAATGATATCTACATTTGAACATAATGCGTTGTGTATTGAATTATAATTACATAAATATAAGTACAGAATAAAAAGTTGATAGTCAAAGTTTATTATAATAATAAACGTCTCTTTATTAAAATTATATTAAAATTAATTAAAATTTTTGCCAGCTTTATTTCGCCAAAAGCTTTTGCCTCTGATACTAGGTTCAGTAAATATTATTCACTTCACGAAATGTATTGCTTATACTAGTAGATAAATGTAACTCATTGGAACCGTAACAGTGTAATATTGTTTGTTTATGTATATATGTTTGAAGACAATCTTGTGTAAATGACTGGTTTATCTATTAATACTACGATACAGACTTTCCGTTTTCGACATTGTGAAATTCCTTCGTTTTTTGGGAGACAAAACCTGAAAAAAATTAGTTTGACAAAATAAATTAGAAATGTATATTAAGAATAATTCATAACAAAAAGTATTCCCTGTGCACCCAAAAATAATTGTCATAGTTACACAAGAGTATTTCAGACAAAAGATAATTTGATATATTCACTCTATTTTGCCTTTTATTTGTCTTGGCATATGACTGAAAGAAGCTGAATGAAATTACAAACTCATGTATGAACAATAACTGTAATAAATACTGTAATTAAAAACGAAAGAATTTCACAATTTCGAAAACGTAAATGCTTTATAGCAGTGTTCAATACTTGTATGTACTTTTTATATTATGTTTAATATTTACATGACTGTTTTCCAATAAACCACACAATGTACTTTCAACTGGCCTGTAACACTACAATGTATATCTCATGGTGACAAATGTAAAATATGCATATAAGTATGTAATCAATCACGCTGTTCATTATATGACGCTGAATGATTTCTCATACTGTTTCTTTAGTTTATGTGTGTATGAGCTATGGATGGAAATCGTTTGTTAATATGCGCTTTAAGTCAAGCTTACAACCCTGGTGGCTACGTACTCTGCTGTATCTAAACAAAGCAATGTAAGAACCAATTTGTGTTTATATATATTGATAGTAAAGAAATTAGTACATGCATATACTAGTACTTTTTCCAACTGCTTTTAAGTACTTTTATGGTCCAGTTCATCTAAAATAAATTTATAAACGTGCGAATGTGCGGCATTTGTATATCTTTAATTATTAGACAAAATAACAGTATGGTTTAGAAATACTACCAAATCAACTGCAAAAATCTGGGTCTCTAAAACATATCTGATTAAAAGAAACGACGCCAAGTCGGCGAACCTGTCTCAAAACAGAAAGTTCATATATTCAAAGTGTTTTATTTCATAATACATATGTGACTGCTTATAATATATAATTCATTGTAACGTATAGTACAAGTCAAGTGCGGGATATATATATAATACACACTTAAAATAGTAATCGACATTGTTGAAAAAGACTGTATCAATTATTGTGCAATATATCTTCACACGTATGTTACCATGTCCTTTTATGCTACTAGTTATCATATTCACAAATAAAATTCAAAGTGTTGCTACAGCGTACGTCATTCCAAAATAGATCTTTGCTGAAAGAAATAATATTACAAATATTTGTTGCAATTTTGATAACATTGTGAAAAGCAATCAACATGTAAATATTTGGGCCGAATATAATTGCGATGCGGTAATTGTAGCGTAAAAAAATAAAATAGAATGAAAGCTCAGAAAGAACTCCTGTGTCCTGAGAGTATTGAAAACTTATAATATGTCGATTATTCGAAAGCGGAAATGTATATTATTATTAAAATTTAGGTAATTATAATGGATGTATATAAACCCAAAATTAATTAGATCGTCACATTATCTTATATGTACCAAGTTCATTGAAATAAGATTCGTACTTAAGATATTGATGGAATACATTTTATTGTAAAACTAATAACGTCTGCACAATGTCACATACCATCTATATACCAAGTTCCATTGAAATGTAAGTAGAAGGTCTGCGTATTTTATGACCATCTATGTACCAAGTTCCATTGAAATGTGTAATGTACTTGACATATTAATGTAAAGCCGAACATTGGCTAAATATGTATATTTGGTGATTAATATGCACGATAGTTTTACCATAGTTTTAGAGCATATATGTGCCAATTGTCATTGAAAATATCAGCAAAATTGACTAATTATGCAAAATAGGTAATTAGTACACGTATATTAACTCAAAACATATCAGGTCTGTACAAAGTTTTATTGAAATGTGATGATTAGTACTTGAGATATAAGTATAATAGCCCGAAACTAATCATTAGCAAATCCAGTAATTGATGTGCATGGATATTTACTCAAAAGTAATTACATCTGTCCAGAGCATCTATGTACCACGTGTCATCAACATTTAATGAGCGGTTCTTTAGATATCAGCGGAACAGTCATGGAACAGCTAAAATATAGCTAATTATTTTGAAAATTAGGTCATTATTAAGCGTAAATTTCAACCAAAACCAAACTAAATCTTTGCATTAGCTCAGGGCATCAATTCATCAAGTTTCATCAAAAACTTACATATGGTTCTTGAGGTATAAGTGAAACAGACAGTCAGACAAACACACACACGCACATACACGTCTTACCATCGTTCTGACGACACGCATTGGATTAACTGTTAATATATAGTTATGTTTTGATTAAAAAGCGACTCTATATAAGATTGCGATTTAATAAAACTCAATTAAATTAAGTTTCAATTTTAGCTCAATTAAATAAAAATGCAATAAAATAGAAATAACATCATGCAACCTGTGATTTAACATAGAAATGTTAGGGTTAGTAAAGGGGATCGGTATGGCACATTCAATTCCCCTTTACTAACACAAAGCTACGCAAAATTGACTTAAATTCGGGTCGTGATGTATTAAATGCAAAGACTCCTATATAACCAAAATTCAAATATGTTTGCAATATGACATTGACAGTTATTAACATTTGTTAAAAACAAGTGTCACTTACGTTGTCATTGCACAGTCTTCGTGATCTGCATCACTTGGTTCATGTGGATACTGCCTCCAATTGATAAACAGAAGAGGTGTGCCATCTGCATATACATAATGACTTTCAGTTCGGATATCATTAACTCCGGTCCACCAGCTCCCTAGTAACAAAGCACTAGTACTAACCTCTTAAATTATCAATATGAGAGTGGTTACAGACAAAATACTAGTAAATGTATCATTTTAAGCAATATTAAAGCAAGAAAACCATAGATGATATAAGGCCATAGTTGTACTATTTTGCAAACGGCCGCCGAGATGTCGTTGACAGCGAGAGGGCCAGGTGATTTGATTTGATTTTCTAATGTCATCATGTCAACTTTTCACCGGAACTATATAACAGGAATAGTAAATTGTTTCTATGTGACAGTGTCTCTCTTTGCCCTAAGTCAAAATACCTTTCCGTGTCAGGTAAAGATGTTGCAACCATGATTTAATACACAGAACTAATAATACAAAAGTTTTTCAACTGCTGTGCATCAACATCGACACTGCCATCTGAATCTGAATTCATATTGCAATAGTTGAACAATACAATCCAAGAAGAAAATAAATATCAACCACCAAGTAAATCGTCAATCAAATCGTTGAAGATATTTGAATCAAAGGATTCTTTCAGTTTATTTTCTGCCATCAATAATTTTTTCTCAAGCTCCATAAAAAAGTTACATACTTTTTCAGGTTTATTAAACTAGACTTGATATTTTGCCTTTTTGTGTGGTTTTAATTACATCAGGTTGAACGTACATCTCGGAAGTCTGAACGTACCACCTAAATATTTTATATTACACTTTGTAGGAGCCAAAGGTTACATTGATCTTGGTTCTAAAATATTATCATCACTGCTTCGCATATGGTATATGGTGACTTTTGCAGCAGTGTTGTAATAGTTTGATTACATCGCTGGCAATAATTCTTCATACAGCTGTTTGTAAGTATCTCCCATCAGGTAAGAGTAGTAGTAGTACATAACTATTACAGGTTGACCTGGATTGAGCAAGATGTTTGAAAACTGGGGTGACAAATGCTTTATACCTGTTAGCTTTGCGAAAACCTCCAGACAAGCAAGATTTTCAAAATGATATGTATTTAACATATTTAACTTCCTGGGATGAAATTGGGGAAGACAGGATCTTCAATGCCCATCATCACGTCAAAATCACCTACTTCATCCATCGGATCCAAGGGAATTTATGGTATTTGTCTTTCATCATCACTCAGAGCCTCTTCCAATTGCCCATCTGTCCAGAATTGTTTTTTGTTTATTTTCGTACAGTTGACATCAATAATCAGTCATTGGGCTCGATTAACAGTAATACAAAAAGCAAGATGAAAGTAAGTATCCACTTGTGGAATTTGTGAACACTTTCTTGCCAATTTTCAAAATTAAATTTGTTGTGTCCCGTCTTCTTTAAATTGGAATCTAACCATATCCTCTTCAATAACACTCATACATTAAGCATTATGTATGTTCACATCACAATTGATATACAGTTATACAGTATATCAACAAATTGCTCAAGCAATGTATGCATGCATCTAGCACGCGTGAATATCATTAACAACCCGAAAGTACAATCATAAAGTAAGTTGGGAAATAGCCATCCAAACAGAAATGAAAAATTATGTGATTGTTAGATAGTTTACTATTTGCCCATCAGTAAAATATGAAGTAACTAATGCGCATGCTCACTCCTGACCAATAAAACAAAACGAAATACGAGAATTGCAGTCGCACCATATCCATTACATACTCAGCCGCAATTGTGTCACGAATCCGGGGAAAATTTATTTCGTTTATACTGTATTTTCATCCAAGACTCTCTTAAAAATAAATTTACTTAAATATAAATTTACATAACATGCAGATAGATTTGCATGTAAATTTTGACCGGGTTGTCATAGTGATATTGACATACAAAGAACTAAACGTTACTCTAGAACACTCAGCGAGATATCGGCGGCCATTTCCAAATAAGGTCTGTTCTTAGTTAGAGAAAGGTCATATCCTCTGGGCGGAGCTACGTCACAGAACGTTATATATTGCCAAGACACACACCACTGTATCATATAATTAAATAAGGTTAATAAAGTTGAGAAATTAAATAAGGTTAATAAATTTGAGAAAACAGCACAAATTCAACTTTGAAGTAATTCTGGGCACCTGAATTTATATATTTTGCACATGTAGGGTTGAACTTGTTACACTGTTTAGTAGAGTCTCAACAACTATTCGAAGTACAGTTTTCTGGGAGTTCCGGCCTTTATTTTCACCATGATGGTACCAGGTGGTGAACATACCCGGATGCCCGCTTCGAAGGTAGATGGATTTTTACATGCAAAGAACTCAGAAACAGAAGAAACAAAAACATTTGCAGTTGCGCAAAATGTTCTCACTCACAGCCAAGGCCATATTGCTCAATAAGCTGTACTAGATAGTTATTTTCTTCCATACTTCTGATCTTTGCCAAATGCGCTCCAATGTCATGACAACTAACATTAGCTTGGCTCCATGTGAGACGTTCCTTACGCAGTTCAAATCTTCTGCGAGCTAAATGTTGCCACATAATAAATAGATATTGGGTTAGTTTCACAACGTTTCACACCTATAAGAGGATTATATCAATGTATGGTGGAATAATTTAAACAATCATTTAAACGTATGGCTAGATAATCTGAGTAACACACAATTAGATTACCTGGTGCATATACCTCCACCTCACACAGTGACAAAAGGTTTGTAGTTTCCTGTAACATAACAGTTACATATCTTCCTCTCGTTTCCATTCCACAGGTAAACTCAACAGTTTCCTGTAAAGCACTTTGTGCATTCACAATATCACCACATTGGACAGTTTCATCACGTTGTGCTGTATAGCCAACCAGAACCACAGCGTTTTCCAACCTTTCTTCTGAAACGTAATTTTATAGTCAATAATTTCTGACTTATAAAACACATATTGAATATGTCTGTTGCTATTTTTGGTAGAACACTCCACCAAGGCTTGTGCAGCACATCCGTTGGTCTGACGATTCCCTTGCTAAGTTGTTAGCGTGGGACCAGGGAGTTTGACACTTGGCGAATAAGACTTGTTCATTTGTCTACATTCGCAATGTTAAAATTTTGAAAAAATATAACATAAACAAAATTACATAAATATGGGAACTTACGACAGCAATCTTGACGATTAGTGATGATGACCTTATGAATGCAGTGAATCTCAAATAGGTCAATCTGCCACCACGGTTCATACTCTTCGGCAGTGTCCGTACACGCATCACTAGGAGTGAGAATGCCGTCAATAGCGTTTATTGCCTCATGTTCTATCTGTGTTGAACTTTGACTAACAAGTTTTTGATACACAACATTTGACACGTCTTAAAGGGAAGAAATAAATGTTAGATGATGTAAATATTGTTTTGTAAATTTGAGTTAATAGTGTAGCTATACAAATGGGTGTCACGACAACCACAGCGTCCTTGACTGTTTTATTTCATTTCAGCATTGGGAATCAAGGATATGCAATCCCGGCTTACAATACAAATCACTCACGCCCTCTAGCGTCCTTTTTGACGTAAATGAGGGTAAGCGTATCTTTACATTCGCGGGAGGAAACTTCTAATCCACACATCAAAACTTCAAATTTGCAAGACAAAAGTTGAATATGCAGGATAACGTTTTAATTTTCATGGCGGTAGCAACAGTTAAATTATGATTTACATATGCGCACTTTTCTGACAATGCAAACTGCAAATAAATATGATTTCCCAATTTGCAAATACGTAACAAGTATTTTCCATGTCCTACCTGTATTGCAGTCACACGTGTAGCTGTCAAAACCGTCTATACACATTCCTCCGTAACAGTCAGTAACATGAAGACAGTCGTCTGGATCTGTGGATGGTTTATGTACGTGGTGTATGTACATATTTACACTAACAACTCATTTAAAGCGAAGGGGTCACCGGAAATCCGATGATAAATACGAACGCAATAAACGCAAAGGCTCACTTGTGAACGCTTGGTTGTCACGCTATGGCCGTCCGCCGCATGCAGGTATACTTAATGTATTAATAATATTTGAATCGAAAGCATAATCTTGGTCAAGATAATAAATAAGTATTTACGCACTTATCTCACAGTGGTCGCCGTAGGTTCCTGTCACACAGTCACATGTATACCCATTCAGAGTATCATTGCATGTTCCGCCGTTTTCACATGGATGTGGAGAGCATTCATCAACATCTTTGTAGAATGAGAATAACGCACTTTGTGTAAGTGGAATTTATAAACGATTTCAAGCCTATTGTGTTGATTAGTAATTTGTGAGTGGAAATCTTGTATGTGGCTTTAACACGTGGTATCTGTGGGGGTCGAATTGTATTGTATGTCAAAATCTTCCGTTTCTGAAAGGTAGGCAAATGTACTCATTGTAATAATATTGAGTGTTGTTTTTAAAGTATATAATTATGTGCATCACTTACCCGTTTCACAGTTAATCCCTTGAAAACCAGGCACACAATCGCAGGTATAGGATTCCATAGCGTTTTCACACACGCCACCATTTTGACAAAGGTTGGGTTCACAATAGTTCTGATCTGTAAGCAACACGTAGTTTTATACTAGATGACCCGTATAGACTACAACTAATGACTAATGTAGATGTATTGTTGGTGAAATAATGTATGTTGTTGTTTTTATTTATAATAAGTATTTGTCAGATATTATATTACACGTTAAATTGTCATTGATGAATTAATTCCATGCATTCATCTTACGACAGATTACTGTTTAACAATATGCGCATATTGTCCGAGCAGTATCTGGTAGCAATGAGTTCCCGCAAGTCATATTTTTCTAATTGTGTTTTTATTCGGCTTCATGTATCCATGAAGTAGTTTTGGTGTAACTGAAACCCTGCTATCAGCTTAAAGGGGAACTAAATAGAGCCTATTTTGGTGTTTGTATTTATCAAGTTATGTCTATTGATTATAAATTTGAAAAAAAAAAAAAAATTATCTTCAGAGTTATGATGATTTAAATATGAGAAACCATAAACCTGCAAAGGACTTCCGTTTGCGCCATCTTGCCATCAAAAAACGCCCTCATGAGCTATAAACAGGTAAGGTAACAAAGCATGATGACGAAATAGTGTCTGATTAAATATAAGCAACTTAGGGAGCCATAGTTGGCTGTACTGGTGAATTGACTTCTAGTCTAGGTTGTTTCGACTTTTACGTTAATGTTATTTACAAGCGTATCAACATACAAACATTATGGATGTGCGATTGATCGAGACAGGCATTTTGTTTTGTTTTTTGTCTAACTGTCTAATAAATGCTGTTTCTAGTACTGCACTGTGCGGCGTGCAAATTATTCAATTTAGTATAGATGCTGGAGTATGCAATCTTGAGTTCGTAGGGTGGTGGTGGAAACATTTTCGTCCATGTATTCACGGGGCTGCACTGGCAAATCATGGGACAAGTGTCACAGGAACACCAAGCAGATTGTTCACAGACTTCCATGTAATTTGAAATAAAACTATCATCCGAACAAGGGGCATCGTCGACGATATACTCTCATCACTCACACTGGACTGATATGAATCTTCACACTATACCGTACTTCCCTGATCATAAGCCCGGAGGCATGAACACGTAATGGAAAAGTAAGGGATGAGCTTGTACTCGAGGACCAACTCAGAAAAAATGATTTTGTTTTGGGGTTAAACACTGTAACCATCTTGCAAACAACGAAAAATTATCCAAAAAAGTTATTCGTTCACCACGCCGGGCTCGGGAAAATAATACTTATTTTTGGAAAAAAATGCGTCATTGATTTGAACGACACTTTACAATGAAGAAACAAACATGTTCATAAAAAACACACACATTTTATTACAATACGATTTACATACCATCTGAATTTACGGTGAAATAATGGGTAGGGTCTGTGAGGAAACAGTGGCGAAGGCATTTATCATTATCTTCGTTTTGGTATGTTTTCGATCGTACGCAAACTCTCGACGCAAAGCAATTTTCCACCATGAGGTTTTTCGGCACGATTTGACCTGGAACAACTTCCTTCGATATAACAGGTCATGTCTTTAATTAACCAATCAAAATGATGTGTCGTAATGATGGAATTTTCCGATTATTGACGATGATTTTTTAACGCAATGCGGAAGTGAATTACCACAATGTTAAAATGCGATCTGTAGCACTGATTGCAACGAAAAAACGATGATTTTTTTCCCTAAAAACTGGCGATTCGCAATTTCCGAAATATAAATGACGGTTAATAGTAACCGTGGGTAAACTGAGTGTGGAGGAAGAATTTAAACACGTTCTCGGTCGCCAACATGTCTCATCGTTCAAACCCTAGGCCTTTCATGATAGTCTCAAAGTAAACCATGCCCAATAACCAGGTACACGACTTAACGATCACATTTTTGGCTTTTCGAAAGCTACTACTCAAAGAAATAGGGATTACTCCAGAATTGCAACATCGGGGTTCATCCTGAGTAAATGACAGAATAGAAAGCATGCGAACCACGTTGTGTACGTTCGCCACGCACTCTGAAATTAATGCGAGTTTTCTCATAAAACTAAAAGCATGAAACAAACTACCATGCCATTCACGATTATTATGAAATGAAACACACCTTTTACACGCATATTATAATCGTGAATGCTCTCAACTCCATAAATACCAAGTAAAAATATAGGGATGGGCTTCATACTCGAGAGGGACTTACGATCGGGGAAGTACGGTACTTTAACGCAATTGGGCTTTCACTCTCAGAATACTGTGGTTCAAACGCATAAGGCTCTAACCCAAGTTTTAAAAAGCACATTGTGCATATAAAAGTTGAGTTTATACTGGTAGTACACAATGCTTGGCAGAATGAACGGCTATGTACAATGGCGTATACGAATGTGATCAGATACTAAAACGTCATAGCTTTGAAAAGTACCCGGATGTTAAATATGTTCGTTCGTTATTTATTCCCCTCCATGAATGGCCTCCATGGTGTTTGATTGCAAGCACTTCAAATGCCTATCCAAGCTACAATTATAATTAAAACAAAATTAAACCACTGCAATATTATTTCGAATACAGTTTAGAATATACACAACTATAAATTAAGACCGCATTTAGGTTCGCTTTAACATTTCTTCCTGGAAGGCAAGTAATCTCTACTAATCGCCGTATTGTAATCTGGCCATTAAGTAGTGTGTTAGTTTGAAATGCGTCAAAAACCACAATACTATTGCTAGAGGTATGCCCGTTCTTATACTTACAGGTCTCGCAGTATTCTCCAGTGTAACCGTTAGTACATACACACGTGACAGTATCGCCAGTAGAGCATGTACCTCCATTGCGACACGCTGTTGCGTTGCACTCCATGGGTTGTTTCGTTGTCACCAATTTCGCTGTTGATAAATAACATATTGATGTTTAGACACTCTAACATTATATTTAGTGCATTGTAACATTTACCATTAGCTAGATGAAATTTAAGAGCGCGTATCGGGTATCCGTGGAGCGTCTGTCTCATTTGTATGAACGATTGCCGTTCCTGAAACAAGATTTATTTATCCTATTGCAATAAAATAATATGTTTTGTTTGAACCTTCGGCATCGACGATACATTGGAAACTTAATTATTAAAGCAATAAATTTAAATCATGGTTTTGCTCAAAGCGCGAGAAATGCCAACTAGACTTGTACTGATTTGCTTAGGGTGAGTTTTGGAGAATCAGAAATGGTGCCTCGCGTTTATGTGGATTTATAACACAAACACATTTGAAATGTTTTGTAAAAAGTGACAGAGCTATATATATATATCTGTTTAATTTTTTTAAAAGATTCCTCTCATTAGTAAATAGCGCCCTCACTCAACAATATTTAGAATGAGTGGTTGGTCAAAAGTTTGATGAGTCAGGTGCATCTATTGGCTAAGCTTGTTGTACATAGATGCAAATGAGTATATGAACCATTAATGCAGTAGGGTATACTGGGAGGGGTGGAGGATTTCATGTTTGTAATGACTGGTTGTAATGCGGTATCTCGTTGTTTTCAGGATGCAGCCTGATATTTATTGCTTTCTTGGTTGTTCAATTATGGCTAAAATTTTTGTGGTGGGTGGAAGATGTGTTTATTGTTTGTTGAGTCATTGTTTAGACACCCTGCAGCTTGAAATGGTATGGTCCAAATCCAAATTCGATATGGCGGTGTTGAATATCTGTGCGGTATGGCGGTGTCGTCTAAAAACATGGCATCAAAATGATTTCAGTTTATTTATTTACTGTTGTAGATCCTGGGAACTAGCCAATGAATATGATGTCAGGAATAAATGGTATTCTGAACAAGCTTTATTAATTATTGCTGGCAATATTCCAGTATGAATTGGGAGCAAACTGTGGCACCAAATCTAGTCGTTGTATTGTTATGCTTCTAAAATATTGTTTTCAAATGTC